>NC_136526.1:55124060-55219060 GCF_053919585.1 Euprymna scolopes | reverse complement strand
TTGAAAGTTTGGCGATGGGGGACTATAGATTGAAGCTCAGTCGAACACTTTCCATGAAAATAACGATAAAGCAGAGACAAACTCGCAACATCTCTTCTGTGAGATAAAGGTTGCAGCGAAGAGAAAAGGACATCTCCTACGAGGCTACGAAGTCTATTTTGAACTCTACCAAGGCAGGACAAGTCCTTTCTAGCAGCTCCTGCCCAGATGTGGCAACAGTATTCCATCCTTGGACGTACCTGGCTCTTATATAGATAGATGATTTTTATGAATAGTGTCACACGTGACTTGAAATGGATGTGAATATTTTCTGAGAGAAAAACAGTCATTCTTCGCCTTCGGGCAAGGATCAAAGTGTAGTACACACTCCCCCTCTTTGCCCAACCTTCACAAAGAAAATGCTAAAATTCCACCCGAGTGTCGTTGGAACTGCTTGCCTCACAAGACGTCACAATACGTCATGCATGCAAATCTCTGGATTCCTATTCAGCAATTAACGTATTGTTCTCTGTTTTTTTTTTTGTTTGTTTTTTTTTTTTTATCTTTCTTCCTTTTCTATTTTGCTTTTGTTTATCTCTATTTATGACTTTACAAAACATCCGAGACCTGTTAAATCACACATTGGTATATTAAAGATATATGAAAACCATTTCGAATTTTAAAATGTACATGATGCTTTTTTGTGGTATTACAGTTGATGCTCCTTTTCCTTCCAGTCGGTAGCGGACCAGGATATAATACCCTAGCTCGCCACAAGAAAATAATGAAACGAATGGAATTGAAGGAAACAAAGACTAAATTGATGGATAAGATAAACGTCATTTATTTACTGTTGAAAGAATGGACGTTTTAGTTATAACATGTGTTCATGTCCGCGCGTATGTAACCAATGTTCGTTGCACGACTGGTGTTGTAGCAAGGAAAGGAAATGTGTTTTCATCTCAAGTTTGGGTCACTATTGTTTGTTCGCGCGTGGGAAGAGAAATAATGTTGTAGTGAAAATTGAGAATGATAGTCCAGCATGTAGACAAAGAAGAGGATATGAGAGTTGACATCAGTTAATAGTCAGCTACGTGAAGGTGTTCTCAGGGATCAGTAGTAGATAGAGAAAGAGTGTGAATGTGTACATACGGTCTGTTAGCTCGTGCCCCATACATAGTCGCAGGGGTGTTGACACGCGCGAGCGTGCGCCTCCCGAAAGGGAGGCGGCTGGTTAGCCCAACCTCTCTGGTCGAAAGTTGGTTCTAAAAAGGGCTAGAAACAGCTTGTCTCTTTGTTTTATACTCGTTTCCGGTGGTGTTTTGCGCATGTGTATATTTCCCCAGAAAGCGGAAGTGACGTCGTCCATGTGTGCGTTTGTGTGTGCATTCGTGTGCGCGTGAGTACATATGTGTGCGTTAGCGTGTGTGTCTATACCGTGAATGTGAGTGTATATACGCGAATGTGAATATGTGTACATGTGTGGACGTGGGCGCGTATGTTTGTGTGCGCGTATGTATATGACATAGCTTGAAATGTGAATGTGTGTTTTTGTGTGAGACTTGAAAAAAGGCTCGTACAAGTCTCTCTAGTCCATCATGGCACTCATTAAGCCTTATCCTTAAATAGCTTTTGGAACTTGATAATCGTAAAGTAAAAAAATAAAAATAATAACTCTCGTCCGCTGTTTTTTTTTCACATATCTTACCTTTATGGCGATTATCATAGATTTTAACAACGTTTGAAAAAGGGTCACCATTTCGGTCGGTCCCGGAATTAGAGAGAGAACAAGAGTGCTGAAAGAAAGGTTGGGGAAAAGAAAACATCGGGTTATATTTAAGTGCGACGAGACTTTAGGATTGATGATGCTTTATAAAGGTTTCCAAGATTTAGGGGTACAAAGAGGATAGTACATTTCTTTGATAAAAGTCTTTACCCAGGGAAACTAGTCAGTCGCGTGCTGATGTTTCTCTCATTCCCGCATGTCTGAGGCAGATTTCTTCTTTGTATCTCCCTCCAAGACAGTCCTCCATTCCGATTGGCTGAAACCTCTGGTGACTTTGAGAGAGGAAAGGAAGGGAAAAGTAGAAGAGTAGGGAGAAAGAGAGAAATAAGGGAAGCATACCGTAGCAGCATCATAGTAGTAGTTCACTACACCCTGTCCACCAAACTTCTTTTCTCTATTCCCTTTGCTTCGTCTCTTTTTAAAGTATAATCTGTTTTCATAAATATTTTGAATGTCTTAAAATAAATGCATACCTCTTCTGATCACGTAATAGCTCCTCCCCCTCTCTCTCTCTCTCTCTCTCTCTCTCTCTCTTAAAGTTGCTATTACACTCAGCTCTGTGTTGTTCACATCGATATAATAACACATGAACGTAACAATGACCTTAGACGGATTGTTAACAAACCTACTCGGGTGGCTGATACTGACGAAAAATTTGCAAGTCTTTTAAATCTTTTTCTAACATGTCCTGAACTGTGTTCATCCTCAGTTTTGTCCGAACTAGGATCTTCTAATCTTTCAGAAACCCAAAATATCCATTTGAATTGAACTGAGTATCAATATTCGATGGCCAACTGTGACTGGATTCCAAACATTTATATCAGAACTAGCTAGAAAGACCTTATCCTGCCTTGGCAGAGTTCAAAATAGACACTGTAGCCTAGTGGGGTGGGGGGGCTTTCTCTTCCCTGCAACCATTTTCTCGCAGAAGAGACATTGGGAGCCTGTCTATGCTTTTTCATTATTTTCATGACAATTAAGCTCCAATCTATGGCCGCCCCTCATAAAATTTCACGAGAAACACTCGTCTAACTGAAACCACTATCAATAATTTCCCTCACTCTTTATTTGTACCTAAACCTAAACGTACATTCCATGAACAAAGCTCGTTTCTTAGATCCACACACCTGTGGAACTCTGTTCCGTTTGCCTGCTTTTCAGCTGACTACAACATGATCATCTTCAAGTCCAACATAAACAAATTCTTGATGAGCTATTCCCCTTAAATAATCCAATTTACGAAATTTCCACTAATAACGATTACTACGATATTGTCTCATTGACAACTTTACACTCTTCTTTAACCCTTATCCTAGAGTGGTTTCCGGGCCTTGATAAGTGGTGACTCCTTTGTAGAAAAAAATACTCTTACACTTCATGTTTAAAAAGATGATGTCCGTTGTAGCATCCGACTTAACTGACTGGTTAACCATCGACACAGACGGCTACATTCCCTCCAAGAAACTCCAACAGAAACTAAAGAGCCATGATTCACCACCTAAAAACCACTACTTCAACAGTTTTAAATGAAACAAATGTTTTGAAACAAAATCTGCCTTTAAGCCAACAATCACTGTAAAAAGATCGGAGAAAACACGAAAAAATCGTTCAGTCCATCAAGTCCAAAGAAGTTGATATGCCGTAAAACAAAGACAACCAACCAACCGATAGGTTTATACAAGTAGTCATTGATGGGTAGAAGTTAAAAGCTCATAATATCAACGCTGGCACGGGACAAACTCTCTTCTTTATCTTTATCAATGATCTCTCAAATTGCATTCAAAGTTCATTCGTCGACATGTACGTAGATGACACTACTATCTATGGAAACTCTCCAACCACTGATATCCAATGACAAATAATTCCCTACCTGAGAATTCTTCCTTAAATTCTCAGCTTAAACTTCTTGGCTTAACATTCACAAGAAATATAAACTGGAACAAATACATTGATGACATTGCCAGAGCTGCTGCAAAGAAGGTGGGCTCCTTCTACCATGCTAGAAAACTGCTCACGCCTGAGAATATCCTATGCATCTACAAGGTCACCATTCGCTCATGCATGGAGTATTGTTGCTGGTGCATCTACCACTAGTCTTCAATCTAATATATCCCACTTTATCAACTAGGCTCCAACCCCTGTCCCATTAATGCAATGCTGCATCCTTGCACATGTTTTACAATTATTTTAATGGAATATTGGTTGTTTGTTTTGTTTTACGGCATATCAACCCTTTTCAGGTTATTTAATGCCGAATCTGGTGATTTTGAAGATTTTTTAGTATAGTATATTTGTTTTTTAAGTCATATTCTATTTAACCCATAGTTGGGACCCTAACAGGTACTACCACTCCGGGTCAGATTGGACCTGGGAGCAATAGCAATTAAAGTGTGGCTCCACACTCCCTAAGGCCTGCAAGTTGGGGCCTCACCATCGGATATAGTTTAAGGTCATATCCAGGACCTTAATGGAATGTGCTCTGATGAACCCATTGCACTTGTGTCTCATTGACATACATATCCCTGACAAACCCACTTAGCAACAAAATCACACCCCTTCACTGTTGAGGTCCCTAAATGTCAGAAAGTTTTCTACTCTAATAGCTTCTTCCCTAGAATGGCTAGACTTTGGAATTCCCTTCCTGCTACCTGCTTCCCAAACTGTACTGATATGCAGAAGTTCAAATGCAACATAAATTAACATCTTAATCTTTCAATTAGTAGCCCCTTACGCCCAAGTCCCAATATGGGGTGAAGAGGAGTAAAAAAAAGGCACTTCAATCTTGAGCATGTGGTGCATTAGAGCCAAAAATGGTTGATCAATTTTAAACTAAGCTCCCATCATTTCACCAACAATGCTCTGACACACATTTGACCCTAATAGATTTGAATGGCTCTAGTCTTGAATGGCTTCCCTTCTTCAACAAGTTTTTGGGTCTGACCTTGACTCCTGACCTGAAATGGAAAACTTACATCAAATCAGTTGCCAAAGTCACCAGGAAAAATGGTTGCATCATTCTACTACTCCAGAAGGTATCTCACTTCTGGTGCCATCTTCTATCTGTACAAGAGCCAAACACATCCTAAAATAGGGTACTGTTGCCACATTTGAGGAGGTGCTGCTTGAAGCACCATATTCTGCCTTGGCAGAGTTCAAAATTGTTTTAAATGGCAACATAGGGTGGGTGGGGATTGTTCATTCATTGTAGCATGCAGGTTTTTGAATAATGCATCCTGAACGCCTAGTCAGCTGTCGGTTGTCATTCCTTTCATAAATGCTTTCTTCAGCCGACTCGTTTTCCTGTGCAATCCTTTCTCTTTGTAGCATGGGGTTGCCAGGCTGTATTTGGGGTTGAGGGTGAGCATCAACTGTGTGTGTAATCTGATGGGAAGGAGTGTTTTGACTTGGGCGTTTTGCACAGGAATCGCCTGTTTCGGCAGTATAGTTGCCCGACTTTTGCTTCTACTTCATAGGACCCACAAGTCATTCGTTTTCGGACTGTTGCTTCCCTCCACTCTCTTGTGTCAGGGTTGAATGGCTGGACTCAGACATTGTCACCGACGTTGATGCCTTTCAGCACTTTCCCCGTTTCATGGTGTCTAAGCCTTCTCTTTTGTTTTTCCTATGTTTCATCAGTTGAGTGTGGGTAGAGGGGCTTAAGTTTTAATTTGTTAATTAGTTCAGGCCAAATAGTAACTGACGCCAACAGTATCGGCCAAAGCATGTTTGAAAGATAGTCAGGTCACTGGATGCATCATCAAGCTTAACACGCCAATATCCTGATGGGAGGTCCACTTTTGTGAATACTTTTGTATCTTTCATGTCATGAAAAACATCGTCGAGAATTGGTATGGTGTAGTGCTCTCGCATGAGTGCTTTGTTGAGCTCGTGAGGATCCAAGCATATTCTCATTGTCCCATTTTTCTTTCTTGTGATGACAAGTTGGCTAATCCATGGAGTGGGGTTTTCTATTGGTTTAATTACTCCTTATTTGGTTTGTCAACATAACTCCTTTTTCAGTTCAGAATGTATTGCTATAGGTATTCTCCGATTGATTGTTATGACTGGTATTGTGTTTGGCTTGAGCTGGAGAGTGGCAGCACCTGGCAGTTTGCCGAGTTGAAGCACCTCCTTATAGTTTTTCTCTCTGTTGACTGCTGCGACACAGTGGAAGTTCTTCTGTTTTATCCCCACAAGACCTATTTGTATGCTCGCCCAAACAGTAGTTAACAGTCATCTTCATCTTTGAATATTAAAAATTCTACTGAGTACGTTTGTTGTGTTTTTGGGGTACTCCGAGTGGTTCCATCAGAGATTTGTTCCACATTATTAAGACCGCTTTATAGGATTTCATCCTCTTGGCAAACTTTTCAGGAAGAGTATTAATAGATGTCTCTGTGTTAATCTGGAAAACAACTTTTTCATTCAGAAACATAAGGTAATGGCCAAGAGCACATTACCTGAAAGTACTTCTTTTAAACTCCTCGGCCTAACGTTTACAGGGAACATGAACTAGAATAGATACATTGAGAGCATTGCCAAGACTGCTGCAAAGAAGGTGAGCTCTCTCTACTGTGCTAGAAAATTACTTACGCCTGAAAGTATCCTGTACCTCTATAAAGCCACCATTCGCCCATGTATGGAGTATTGTTGTCACATTTCTCCCTCCTGGACAGGGTTCAAAAGAGAGTCGTCAACCTAATAGGTCTTGAACTGTCATCTAGGCTTCAGCCTCTGTCCCATTGTACAAAATGTTGCATCCCTCAGCCTGTTCTACAAATACTTTAATAGTGAATACTCTGACGAACTGCAAGCACTTGTACCTCCTCGATATGACTACCCCCCAACAAACCCGACAAGCAACTAAGTCCCACCCCTTTACAGTAGAGATCCCTAGCTGTAAGAAAGCCTTTTATTCCAATAGTTTCTTCCCCAGAACTGCAGGTCTTTGGGAACTCCCTTCCGGGATTTTGCTTTCCCAACTGTACTGATATGCAGAAGTTCAAGTGTAATGTGAACAAACGTCTTGCTGCTCATCTCCCTTCATAATGCCCTGCAAATTGTCCCGATGGTAGCCCTCTACTTCAAAGTTGTACTGTGCCTTGTTTGGGGTGAAAATCGAATAATAAAAAAAAAAATGTGGCCTCTTTTGCCTATTTTGTCTCTGGGAGTTTTATTGCATTCACTCAGTGAGTGTATTCTTCATCCTCCTCAGATGATGATGTGTCTAGTTGATGTACTCATGATGGAGGTGCAACATATTTTCATTCGTTTGCGTGTTGTGTCTCTGTTTGCATGTCATTCTGTCTTTGTTGGAACACTTGGACTTGAAATGTCTCTTCTCGTTGCATGCATAGCACAGTTTGCCATGAACTGAGCATCTACTGCATTTTTGTGTGTAGCCACAAAATGGGCATTCTCTTTTGAAGTCTGCTTCCTTCACTCGACTGGTTTCACATACCCTCATCACCTTGGCTGTATCTAGTCCCATTCCTTGACTGTGGATTGAGACCATTTCAGCCACTCTACATATGTTTACATTCTTCTGTAGAGTAAGGGTCTGTATTTTTAGCAGATCCTGCTTGGTTAACTGGTCACAGACACCTTCTACAATCTGGTCCAGTAGAATTAAGTCACTGTGTAGGTTTTGTGAATACTTTCAAGAGATTAGATAGGCCTACAAAACTTAATACACTTGGTTTTTATCTGTTCAGGTACTCCCTTATACTAGAAGGATGATTAAAGTTTATCAGATTCTTTCTTCCAGTTCACCAGGATCAGGAAAGGACCGTAACACGCTTTGGCACTTAGGCAGAACACGAACCGCACTGGAACAACAGTGTTATGTAGAAATCCATTATTTACTGTTCTGTATCTTCAAATTAAATAAAATAAAAATGTAGGATTTAACGGACCAACTTACCAGAGTATAGCTGTTCGAGGGAGGTGGGGTGACGATGCTCTTCTAATTTCCAAAACGAACGATTGCTTTCTAGATGGCAGTTCTTTTATTTCTTTTTTTATGGCGGCTTCAAATAACCAAAAGTTTTAGACCAATCAGAACAAAGGTTAATTATTCTATTTTTTTTTTTTTTAAGTTTATTATCATTTATATATAGATACATTTTTATTTTAAGTTTATATTTAATAAAAATATCAGAAATACAATACCACAACTGCAGAAATTGCACGTCTTTGACAATACTTGATCATTGTAGAACTTGTCAAATTCCTCTCCCTCATCCTGTTTCCTCTGATGGAACGCAAATGTCTCATAAGTTTCATTGACAAATCCAACAGAATACTCCTACAGTGCTTGGAGTATGTCCTCCATAGTGTTCTCAGTCTCCGGGTTGTCAAACTGCATGCCCTGGTATATTTTCATGACATAATCGCCCAGGCAGTTCTCAAGTATAGCAACCAGAATTTCTTGTGGTTTATGGTTCAGACCTGTTAATAACGAGTAGTTGGACCATCGTTTATGAATTATTTTCCAGGAGTCTGCCTTATTCCCACTAAATATGAGTCGTTCTGAGGCCTTGATATGTAAGCCAGAACTATTGCCAGTCAAGGAGATGGTATTAGTTGCAGTAGCCATATGCTCTTCGGAGGACATTACTGTGACACAGATCTGTTCTGTTTTATCATTTGGTTAATCAATGCAGAGACGGAAAAAAAAAGTTTAGGCAAGAATCACTTGTGACAGCAACTCGATAATGATAATAATAATAATGATAATAATAATAATAATGATAATAATAATGATAATGATAATAATGATAATAATAATAATGATGATAATAATAATGATGATAATAATAATGATAATAATAATGATAATAATAATAATGATAATAATAATAATAATGATAATAATGGTAATAATAATAATAATGATAATAATAATAATAATGATAATAATAATGATAATCATAATGATAATAATAATGATGATAATAAAAATAATAATAATAAAAATAATAATAATGATAATTATGATAATAATAATAATGATAATAATAATAATGATAATAATGATAATGATAATAATAATGATAATAATAATATTGATAATAATAATGATAATAATGATAATGATAATAATAATGATAATAATGATAATAATAATAATAATAATGATAATAATAATGATAATAATAATAATGATAAAAATAATAATGATAATGATGATAATAATAATGATAATAATAATGATAATGATGATAATAATGATAATAATGATAATAATAATAATAATGATAATAATAATGATAATAATAATGATAAAAATAATAATGATAATGATGATAATAATAATGATAATAATAATGATAATAATGATAATAATAATAATGATAATGATAATAATGATAATAACAGACTGTAGAGATACAACAAGGAACCATGAGGTGAGGGCACGCCATTAATATGTATATGTGGAAGTGATTATAAAAAAAACATAAGTTAAAACTGAAACAAATACTGCTTACATGTTATTTGATGATCTGTCATCCTTTAATGAATGTGAGAAGTGTGAAGGGCCAACATTGCCTTCACATTTTCGCCAAGTTTCAGAAAAATCTAATGGAAGGGGCAAAAGTTATGGGGTAAGAAGTGTCATTTTCCCCCATTTTGGAGCATTTGTGAACCCGTTTGAGCTCCTGGGAACACCAAATCCCAATGAAAATGGACAAACGATGCAGTTTCCCGCCTTAAGACATCTATAATTGAATCCAGCACCATGGAAAACTACTATATAGACATACATAACAAGTTTTTGAGCAATATGAAAAAACAGCTCCAAAAAGGCATGTTTTTTTAGCCCTAAAAGTCTCAGCGGGATGCAAACCAGAATTTTGCCAGGGTCATATCCATACTGAATTTATATTAAGAACAATAGCCTCCACATTTTGGCTAAGTTTCAGGAAAATTTAATGGATGGATCAAACGTTATGGGGCAAAAAGTGTCATTTTGGGCCATTCTGTGGACACCAAATCCCAGTGTAAATGGATAACGGTACAGTTTTAGGCCTTAACACATGTATATTTGAGTTGAATACCGTGAAAAACCAATATATAGTCGGACATATCAAATTTTGTTGAGAAATATGAAAAAAGAGCCACAAAAAGAGGCGTTTTTAGCACTGAAAGTCCCCAGGGACGCGAACCAGAATTTTGCCAGGGCCACCCATACTGGATTTATATTAAAAACAATGGGCTTCACATTTTGGCCAAGTTTTAAAATATCTAATGGATGGATCAAAAGTTATGGGGCAAAATGTGTCATTTTGGGCCATTTTGGGGCATTTTTTACTCCTTTTGAGCCCCTGGGGACAGAACGGGAATTTTTGTAAAAAAAATTTTTTTACTGTGCACATCTATTTTATGAAATACAATTTGTGGCAAAATTTCAGGAAGCACTAATCGTCCGGACTAACGGACGCACGGACGCCACTAAAAACATAGGTCCCTCGCCGATAAATCGAGGAACCAAAAAATAAGACCAAAACATTATTTGAATATGTATGAAAAAATAAATGTAACAGAAGATCAAAAATATTAGTGTGTAAAATATAATAATGAAAATAAATTAAAATAAAATGAAAATAAAACAAAAACAAGCACGAAGTAAGAGTATGAATCAAATTTAATTAAAGAAATTTTTAAAAAATTTTTTAAAAATTAAATAAATAAATAAATAAATACACACTCGATTACAAAAAAAGTGTATGAGACATATACGAAGAAAGTGAAAGAAAACCTCAGGGAGCAGCCATTAAATTAGGGTCCAGTTAATCAAAAAATATTTTTTCTGCGAACCTGTTTTTTCATTCGGCATTTAAGATGTCGACCCTTTTTGCGCAAGAGTAAGTTTGTTTTTGTTTTTTGTTTTTGTTTTGTCTTTTTTTTTTCATTTTTAGTCGTTGTTGTTTTTGTACTTCTGCAGTTTACGAACCGTGCTATTTTCTTTTTTGTTTAACTTCAAGCTACGTCCCCCTACATTGACAAAGGGTGGAGAGCGAGCAGTGGATGGATTGGAGCTTAGAACGATATTATTATTATTTTTTTTTTTTAAGCAAACGAACAAAAAAATTTGATTTTTTTTTTCGTTTGCTTTTTAAGAAAAATAACACAATGAAAAAAAAAATTAGAAAAAAGAAAAACCGTTCCATTTTGAAGATGACAGCTCTGGACAAAACCTTTGTCAACATCGGGGGACGTAATTGTAATTTAAACTTTTGAGTTTGTGTTACAATCCACAGACGTACGAAAAAGTGGTAAAAAAAATAAATAATATGACAAATAAAGGTATTTTTTTTTTTGCGACCTGCTCCAGCGTTGTATAACCCCCCCCCCAACCACCCTATGTTAAGAACGACTTTCGGAATAAACATCCACCCAACCTCCCCATGTTAAAAACGGCTTTTGAAGTTGGGGGGGGTCATTCCGAAAGCCGTTCTTAACATGGGGAGGTTGGGGTGTTTATAAAACGCCGGGGCACGTCGTAAAAATTACCCAAATAAATGTTACCAAAGGCAAGATAAGTTACTCTTCTACCTATCTGGAAAAGTTTTTAGTGGTTTTACTCACTTTAAAACGTGTAATCGGTTCACAAAACATACAGTGTTTATCGCTAGATGCGAACAAGAGAAATAGCGGCGAGCTGACTGTTAAATACGTGAAGTTTGGAAAAATGACTTAAAATTAAAAAATGATACAAAATACTGTTAGGTCCTGGATATGACCTTAAACTATATCCGATGGTGAGGCCCCAGCTTGCAGGCTTTGGGAAGTGTGGAGCCATCCCTTAATTGTCATTGCTCCTAGGTCCACTCTGACCCAGAGTGGTAGTACCTGTTAGGGTCCCAACTATGGGTTAAATAGAAACTGACTTGAAAAAAAAAAAAACAGATACATTCTATTAAAAACTTTTCCTTCAAAATCACTGGATTCGGCATTAAATAATCTGAAAAGGGTTGATATGCCGTAAAACAAAAACAACCAAACCAAAACACTTTTAGAAATCCAATCAATATATGTCACATTAACATATATATGGTGGAAGAGTATTCCAGTGGTTACCTGTAAAGCTCTGGTAAACTCCATGCCCAGGAGAATAATGGTAGTTTTTGATAATGATGTTGGCCACACAAAATATTGGCAGATGACATAGTGTATTATATATATATATATATATACGGCAGTCAAGGCTCCTAAAGTGGGGAGGTATTTTATATATATATATATATATATATATATATATATATATATATATATATATATATTAAAACGAAATTTGAGGCGATAACTACTTAAATGATTTTTTATATAAACTACACATGCAATAATCGAATATTCTTCAAGCACAAAATAATGGAAAACATTGAAATATGTTTACAAATATTCCTTACGTTGACGGAACTCTCTCAAATTGTTAACACAGACTGCTCCGGTTTTCTCCTTCAAATTGAAAACGCGGCTCTCCATTTCAAAGTCGCTGCCATTTTGATTTTTTTAACCGGTTCGGGAACTAAAAAAAATTTTTTTTACAAAATACTGAAAAATACAAACCAATAAACTTTTCTACCATAAAAGTAACTTTTATTGATTATGGTAACATTTATTTCTTGTATATATATATATATATATATATATATATATATATATATATATATATTACATTAGCAACTTTCCCTAAGATGTCTACTCACTTTTGTTGGCAGGTGTTTAGCTTTGAACGATTATATTTCTGGTTATTTTGAAGGGAAAATAAATTAACTATGTTATATACGCTGCACACAGATTACTTTTCGTTGTGTCAAAGTGTCATTCTGTCAGTGTTGTCCCATGAAGAGATTTACTTAAACTAGACTAAATGTGACCCGTTGGGTCAGTATGTTATATTAGCTATGGAATTCATGTATGAGCGTGACACTTGTGACGAAAAGAAAATAATTTTTTTTTGGCATAACGGAAACATTTCTATGAAAGCATATTAAAATGAAAAATCACAGATGGATCACTCAAACATGTAAAAAAAAAAAATCCTCCCTATTTGTGTAAAGTTACCTATTTTTCCGAATAATCGCTCAAAAATCGAAAATTAAACATGATTTTCCTACGAATCGAATGCCGAAAAAAGTCATTTAGCAGCAAAAACGCACATGAACCTACTGATGAGAAATATAAGAATGAAATCTAAAAAAAAAAAATAATTAATAAAACCTGAAGCAAAAAATAAAACCTAAATAAATAAAATAAAATAAAACTAATATTGAAACAGATTAGTAAATGTGTCAATAAATTCCCCGTTCTCACACATCTATTTTGTATCTAAAAATGTAAACAAAAAATAAAAAAGGAAGGAAGGAAAAGGGACGGATAGAGAGTAGTAGTAGTAGTAGTCTTGGCTTTACTACAATTGTTCTTATGTTTGTCAATGGGTTAAAGTTGTTTGGTTGTAAGAAAATAGCGACAGTATAGTTGTAATAAAGAATAGTTGCAAAACACCCCACTCTTCCCATGTTAAATAATAATTTTGAAATAACGTTAATATTTCAGTGCGCAGGTCAAAATCTGCAAAAGAAGTGATTTGTGTTTATTTGTTTACATTGTTATGGGTTAATGTTTATGCGTGCATGCGCAACCAGATGTCGTAAACCGGAAAGTGGGTCCAGATGTCGTAAACCGGAAAGTGGGTTACGTCGCTCATTACAAGGTCATTTGAGTTTTATAATTATATAGATATCTGCAGAAATGTGATAGATGTACTCACTTTTGTGATACACTGTATATGACGCTTCTACAGAATTGGGATGATATTTTGTAGTCGATAAATAGAATTTTCAAATAAAAAAACAATTATTCTTTATACCTACAGACACTAGTGTTTCATACTTATGCAATCATTAGTGTAGGAAGTGAAAATTCCTGGTGGTCATGAGATTTGAACCCAGGCACGAAGCTATCTTTTGCACAATTTGCTGAGCCTTTACCTCAGGGCCACCAAACAATTGCCATGGGAATGTAATAGAATAAAAAATTATTAAACGTTGATTCTGGACGAATGCATTAAACAATCTAGAGTGGTTACATGAGCGGAAGTTGTGAACATATGCTTGTTGACTGCCTTTTAAGTATTATTCCGCAGACAGTGTCCATCTTAAGTATTCTTAAAGGGACTTGATAATTATAATCAAACAATGGCAAGGAAGAAGAAGAAAAAGAAAGAAGGAAAACAACATACTGAGGATGAAGATTAGCTCTGAAATATATTTATGTTATAAATTTTAAACAAAATGTTTGTTTATTTTCCTAATATTACGTTGTGATTTGGCTTTCAAACGCATTTGATGCGTATTTTATTTTAATCAAATTAAATCAACTTGACGTTATTCTCGCGTTGCCTATGCACAGTTCCGACATTTCAAAATACAACCTCTGAGATACAACGCGCGGCTCTTTACAAATAAACTTTTCTTTCTCCAATTTTAAAACATGGCAAGAAAGAAAAGAAAGAAAAAAGAAAGAAAGAAAGAAAACAACATACTGAGAATGGAGTTTAGCTCCGAAATATATTTATGTTATAAATTTAACACAAGTAAAATATTTATTTTCCTAATATTACGTTGTGATTTGGCTTTCAAGCGCACTTGATGCATATTTTATTTTATTTAAATTATTATTCATTTATACGTACAATGTATTTTTCTTGTAGAGATGAGCAGCAAATGTTTTTGTCACATAGCTTTTTTCAACTTGAAAATTTCTCCTCTCATCAAAAGAAACATACGTATGCAATTTATCTCCCATAACAAGGTAAAATTTCTGCTACATGCTCTTAAAACGCTATCTGATTAGAAACTGATACATTGAATTTATACATGAACATTCATCTTCCTGGTTAAACCATTGCAGAAGTATGACTGTCTTAAATTGCACGCAGATTGGCCATCCAAGGAAAACTAGGAAGCAAGTGATTGGACAAGATTGCACAGAATGAAATTTGGAGACTGCCGACCCTTGGACTAGGGTTAGTTGAGAGTGAACTTGTATGTTAAAAAACGACTTTGTACCCTTCTCTCACTGTCCCCCTCCTCCCACGACCTGAACCCCTTTGGACTACTTCGTTTGGTCATACGTTGAGAACATCACCAACCTGACCTCCCACAACACCAAAGGTGTACACATGCACATATGGACGTGGCTCATAGGCTAAGGAATGAGAATGGAGAGTTGGATGTTTTAGTTTCGATTCTAGCTGATGGCACCCCAGTCATATATATTTTTTTTAGTTTCGATCTCACTACTATATATTAGGTACAATATAAAAATCAATAGAGAATTGACTGTATAATGATAAATAAATTGTCTCTATAATAATAAATAAATTGTCTCTATAATAATCAATAGAGAATTGTCTCTATAATAATAAATACGTAATCTGCAATATCGTATTTTAGCATATCTTACGACCGGGCAACATCCACCGAATATTTGCTGAGCTCCCACCAGTACTTGTGGAAAAGGCATATCTGACATGAAGATCCCCAGTTTGGCTGTCCAACACTTCTTCACTTCATTTCTTGTTGAAAACTTGAATGTTGTCCTGGCTAAATTCAGGCTAAAAAATCTGTTTCAGATTTATAACTGGTCATTGCTGCGAACTTAGGCCTGAAAAATGTTAGATGTGGTATTCTTGTATGACAGAGGGATAGATATCCGAACTAATAGTTTATTCTGTTCTAAGAATGTCACATACACCTCAACCCTATCCTTACAGGGTGGAACGATAAAGTTGTTGCCCTAAAGAAAACAACGCTAAAGCTTTATTTTAAAACTTTTATTGAAAAAACATCAATTCAGGTAACTTGAATATGTAGTTTATTTTTTTTTTTTTTTACATGGGGTCACCACTTATTAAGGCCTGAAGGCCACTCAGGGATAAAGATCATTGCGTGTACAGTAATCAATGAGATAGTATTGTAGTAATCATTAGTATTGGGGATTTTGATAGAATGTCTTAAGGGGGCGGTTTGTCAGGAGTTTGTTTATGCTGGACTTGAAGACGTCCAAGTTGTAGTCAGGTGGGAAACAGGCAAGTGGCAGAGAGTTCCACTGGCGTGTAGTTCTAAGAAAGAAGCTTTGCTCATGGAATCTACGTTTGGATTTAGGCACAGATAAAGAGTGGGGAAAATTATTGACAGTAGTTTAAGCCAGACGGGTGTTTCTCGTGAAAGATTGCTGAGGGGGTACGAGGGATTGGAGCTCAGACGAGCACCTGCCATGGAAATAATGATAAAACAAAAACAGGCTCGTAACGTCTCTTATTCAATGTAGCCGCCTTTAACCTCAATCACTGCCTTGATACAGGTCTGGAACTGGGAGAAAGCCTTTTCCATAAGTGCTGACAGGAGCTCGGTGGATCTAGTTGATGAGGATGGTTTTGGTGTTGTGGGAAGTCATATTTGTGATGTTCTCAACAAAAGTTGTAAGGAAAGATTTTTTCAGAAATGTTTTTTATGTTACTGTTTGGTGGTGGAGGTAGGGATCTGTTACAGGCCAGGAAATATTTCCAACACTGTTTTTTGTTTGTTTTCTTTTAATAATTTATTTTAATTCTTAGTTTAATTTCCTTATAATATATATATATACACACACGTTTTATTTTTTATTACCGTATCTTTCTTTTAAGTTACATTATTGTTTCAGCTACTGTTTTTTTCGGCCGTCCGTAGCTTCCTCAGACTTTTAAAAAAAACGGCCGGGTCTGTAAAAGTCTGAGGAAGCTACGGACGGCCAAAAAAACGGCCGGGTAGCTGAAACAATAATGTAACTTAACAGAAAGGTACAGTAATAAAAAATAAAACACATATTTGCTCTACAACAGTATTGAGAACTTTCTTCAGTTGTTATTAATTACCATTTCTACTATATATATATATATATATATATATATAGTTTTATAGTTTTTATTTCGGTTTCGATTCAAGCTAATTCACCAAGTCATATGGATATATTTTTTTATTTTTGAAATCACAACTTTATAACATATAAAAATCGATAGAACATTAACTCTATAATAATATATACGAAATCTGCAAGAATTAAAATATCATATTTAAGCATATTTTACAACTGAGCTTTACCGGGCGTCCCTGCTAGCTTAGATAAATACTTTTGCAGTTTTAACAAAAGAGCTACAACAATATCAGAGCGTCTCCATTTACACTGAACATCTACAGAATGCCAACATCAATATATTACATATGGATGAGTCCTCTGTGGAATTTCCACATGTTCCGCTAGTTTAAATTAAAATGTTTTAAGCCTGACAGAGCATTTGATATCGCTTTCTCATTGGTTATTTGTTTCTACCATTGAGATCGACCTAAATGTTTGTCACATCACATTGCAATTGGCTGTTTCCAGGTATTCCTGTCATCTGCTAGGCACATCTGAGTAACTTCCTGGAAATCGTGGGTCGGTAAATGCAGAGGTATCTAAATAGCTTGCAATTGTTGTAATGCTGGGTTTTATACCAAATAAATTTGTGTGAGAATATATAAAACTTCAATCAGAATAATAAATAATAATTAATAATAATAAATAATAATTAATAATAATAAATAATAATTAATAATAATAAATAATAATTAATAATAATTAATAATAATAAATAATAGTTAATAATAATTAATAATAGTTAATAATAATTAATAATAATAAATAATAATTAATAATAATTAATAATAATAAATAATAATTAATAATAATTAATAATAATAAATAATAATTAATAATAATAAATAATAATTAATAATAATAAATAATAATTAATAATAATAAATAATAATTAATAATAATAAATAATAATTAATAATAATAAATAATAATAAATAATAATAAATAATAGTTAATAATAATTAATAATAGTTAATAATAATAAATAATAATTAATAATAATAAATAATAATTAATAATAATAAATAATAATTAATAATAATAAATAATAGTTAATAATTGTAACAAACGTTTTTACAATTTACATGATCTTTTTCACTGACCTTTACCCCTGATCTGAAATCGAACACATACATCAAATCTGTGGCCAAGGTTGCTGGGGAAATAATGGGATCCTTCTATCGATCCAGTAGATATTTCACTGCTGATGCAATTCTTTACCTATATAAGAGCCAGGTACGTCCAAGGATTGAGTACTGTTGCTACATCTGGGCAAGAGTTGCTAGAAAGTACTTATCCTGCCTTGATAGAGTTCAAAATAGACTTTCTAGCCTCGTAGGGGATGCCCTTTTCTCTTTCCTGCAACCCTTTTCTCACAGAAGAGATGATGCGAGTCTGTCTCTGCTTTATCCTTATTTTCATGGCAAGTGCTCGTCTGAGCTCCAATTTATGGTCTCCCTTGCCAAACTTTTACGAGGAACACTTGTCTAGCTGAAAGCACTATCAATAATTTCCCCCACTCTTTATCTGTGCCTAAACCTAAACATAGATTCCATGAACAAAGTTTCTTTCTTTGAACTGTACGCCTGTGGAACTGTCTTTCGTTTGCCTGCTTTCCAGCTTACGGCAATATGGGTGTCTTCAAGTCCAACGTAAACAAGTTCTTGATGAGCCGTTTCACTTAAGTTAACAAATTTACCAAATTTCCATTACTAACGATTACTATATTATCCCATTGACTACTGTACACACTTTAACCCTTATCCTCGAGTGGCCTCTGGGCCTTTATAAGTGGTGATGCCTATGTCCAAAAAATAACATCAATGATGTGCCCAGCAGATGATGGGAATAATTGGAAATGGCCAGCGAAGCCTTTCTTAATTGTTAAACAACAAACAGACTGTTATATCCCGTTTTGACGGTATATAATAACATGACAAAATACGCCGAGTGGAATGCGTAACAAAAAGGTTTATTCGTACTTCGAAAATAATACACAATACAAAATGGCTGCTCGCCTTGAAGTTGATATACGCGTAAATGAAGGTAAAGGAAAAAGGTAACGTGTGTGAGCGGAACGCTCGTCCTGGGAGCTTGGTTAATCCTGACTACACTTGGAGAGTGTAAGACGCGAGACGGTCGGGCTAGTGCGTACCACTGAACTGACTCCAAGACAATGCAAGACGCTCTTTTATACACCGTTTCGTATCCGGTGCTATCCGTAATTATGTCCCTTATAACACAGACAAATCACTTTAAGTGATGATCAGTGGTTGTATTGTTGGAAAACACCTAAAAAGAGGAATTCCCCTGCCCAGTTTGTGGAAAGTGAGTTGGGTACAACTTAAGTTCTACAGTATTTTTTGTTATAAGACAAACGATTTTTTTTTTCAAAAAGGTCCATATTTTCATTTCATTCAGAAAGTTATTCAGCTTTTTGATTTAATTTCTACAAAATTTCTTCAAAATTTCTATACACCAACAAATTGTTTTAAATGTTTACAATGACATTAGTTTGCAATCGGTTTTGTCTTTAGAAACAATTTTCTTTTATCAAACCAACTATTTATTTCCAACATAAAATAAAACAGAAAAAAATGGATATTCGTCTCATGCTAATTATAATATTTGCATATGTGTAAGGTGGTGACACATTGCAAAATGTGTTCACTAGTATTGCAACATGAATTTTTGTAATCGATTTTGTTATAGATTTTGTTTTATTACATATTTAAAACCTGCTACTTGTAAGAATGTGGTATGTAAAAAGAGCAGTGGTATTACAGGTAGATTGAAAGAGGATAACCAATTTGTGTGTAAGTAAGACAATGATAAGAACTTGGACAATGAAGAACAAAAGATTGTCGAGAAATTTTGTTACTTCAGTGAAACGATTAGAACACAGAGAAGAACAGGTGCTAGTGAAACTACAAAAGTTAGAAATAAATCGGAGTAAATTTACCGAACTTCTGCCATCACTAATCAGCAGAGCATTACAACTGTCAAGAGAAAAGTCTCACACAAAAAACTTCATATAAAATATTCTTCTTCCTTTAAAGTTTTATTCAGAAACTTTTGGTCAAAACTAAAAAAAAACATCAAAGAAAGAATACATTACTTTTTGTATGCTAAGTAATGGTAAATTCTTGTATTGGAATTAATATCTGTTTTTTATTTCCAATTACAGGTCATGTTCTACAAGTGAAAGCAACCAGATTTTCACCATCAAGAATACAATGATAAATATAATAGCAGAATTTTGGTTAAACTAAAACGTTCACACTTTATATAAATACAAGGAAATATATCTTTGCAGGTGGATGTTTACAGAAGTCTCACGTGAAAAATAGCATTGAATATTATATTATACTAGTCTGGGTGCCCGACGTTGCCCGGGTGTTTGGAGATGTGTGTTGAGCAAAAAAAAAAAAAAAAAAGTGATAGTAAACAGGCAGACTGGAACCCATGACGTTAAGGTTAGGGTTAGGTGAAATATAAAGAATAGAAAGTGAAAGAAAATCTGACGTCTTACCGCTACTCCATGACGCGACCGGAAGTTCAGAACATTAAAATTAGGAAAAGTCAATCCAACCGATATGATGACTTGCAAAAATGCTTGTAGTAAACTGCCCAGTTGAGGATGAATATTGAGGATGATTTTTGGCCAATTTCTCAATATTTATCGTCCAAAATGTTGAGCTTCAAAACGATACTGATCTCGTGAAAATCTGTCGCCTCTGTTGAAAGTTTTAGGCAGACATACAAACATACATACATACATTTAAACAGACAGGTGAGATTTATATTATAGATGACAGCTTATATATATATATAACTAAATTAGATCTTCATATTTCTTACTCTGAAAAATGTAAAAATTAATTTCGCATTTTTACACGACTATAATTACAAGAGGATTTTTTTCCCAGTAATTCAAATTATTGGAGAGGTTTACCCCAAAGTCAATTCTAGAGGAAAAAATAAAATGTATTGTAAAAATTACTTTCACGTTTTTACACCACTCTGATTACAAGATGAAATGAAATTTGCTTTTCCTGAAGTTACATATAAAACATTTTTTCCAGCAATTCAAATTGTTGTAGAGACTTACCCCTAAGATCGTGCTAGTTCATTCTAAAGAAAAAAGTTGCCTTTCTTAACATATAAAACATTTTCCCAATAATTCAAATTGTTTAATAGTTGTTTAGATTCACCCCTAAAATCATGCTTGTTCCTTCTAAAGAAAAACCATTTTCATGTTCTGTGTGTGGATCAACATTTTCACAAAATTCCAACCTACGAAGGCATATGCAAACACACTCTGGAGAGAAACCGTTTAGCTGTGAAACTTGTGGTCGTGCATTTACACAGAAATCGTCATTGACAACTCATCAGCGGATGCACACTGGCGACAAGCAATTTTCTTGTGAAGTGTGTGGCTCAGGATTCTCACAGGAATCTCATCTGAAAAGACACATACGAATACACACGGGTGAGAAGCCTTTTGCCTGTGAAGTGTGTGGATCTGCATTTTCACAAGAATCGTACATGAAAATCCATATGAGAGTACACACGGGAGAGAAACCTTTTTGCTGTGAAACATGCGGATGTTCTTTTTGCGATAAGTCAACTTTAACAAAACATACAAGAATACACACTGGGGAGAAACCATATCAGTGCGAAGTATGTGGTTCTAGGTTTTC
Organism: Euprymna scolopes; assembly: GCF_053919585.1. Lineage (NCBI taxonomy): Eukaryota > Metazoa > Mollusca > Cephalopoda > Sepiida > Sepiolidae > Euprymna > Euprymna scolopes. Next base: position 55,197,628 of record NC_136526.1, on the reverse strand, counting down.
ACGAAGGTCAACCTTAAAGTTACACATGTGGACTCACACAGGGGAGAAACCGGTACACTGTAACATATGTGGGTCATCATTCTCGCAAGAATCGTATCTTAAAATTCATATGCGAATGCATACTGGAGAGAGACCTTATTCTTGTGACGTGTGTAAATCTTCCTTTTTTGATAAATCAACATTAACCAAACATGTACGCAAACACACAGGAGAGAAACCATATTCTTGTGAAACATGTGGATCTACGTTTTCCGTGCAGTCGATATTAAAGGTCCACATGAGAACTCACACTGGAGAGAAACCAGCACATTGTGACATATGTGGGCTGTCATTTTCGCAAGAATCAAATCTCAGAAAACACATGCTCAGACACACTGGCCAAAAACTATTTTGCTGTGAATTATGCGATTCTTCATTCTCTGAAAAGTCAAAACTTACAGTCCACATGCGTACACATTCTGGGGAGAAACCCCTTTCTTGCCAATTCTGCGACTCAACATTTTCTGATCAATCAAACTTTAAAAGACATCAGCGAACGCACTCTGGTGAGAAACCATACGCTTGCCAGATTTGTTCATCTGCATTCTCTCACAATTCGACGTTGAAATCACACATGCGGATACATACGGGTGACCGACCGTTCTCGTGTCAGAGGTGCGGTAAATCGTTCTCCCAGGAATCTCACTTGCGGAAACATGTGCGAACACACACTGGAGAGAAACCATATTCCTGTGAAGTGTGTGGAGCTTCGTTTTCCATCAGTTCAAATTTGAAAGTTCACAAACGAATTCACCAGAAAGAAACGTTGCAAATAAATTGTACACCACCCATGAGTATTACTATACAACCACCCCAGCTACACACTTAGAAAATGCTGCTGTTAAAACTGATAATAAACCTTTCTGTGTTTGCCATTTCTAATACCTCTTAGTTTGTTTTCTTTTCTGTCCAGGTTATCTTCAAAATTCTCCTCAGGAACCAAGTTTCAGTCTTTTCCTCGTGGTGTTAGTAATTGTCCAGCACTCACAACTGTATAATAGAACAGACCATACATATGTTCAGACTATTCTAAATTTGGTGTCTATTTTAATGTTTCTGTTGGTCATGACTAATGACAATCTCTTGAAAGTGACTTTTGCTGTGGTCATGCAACTTTGTATTTAAATAGTGTACCTTCCATCAGATGTAGTCAAGTATCCCAGATATGTGAATTTATCGACTTGTTTAACTGATACTTTGCGACATTGCAGCTTGCATGTTAGAGCTTGGGTGTTCTTGGATACTGTCATGTTTACCATTTCTGAGATGGTTAAAACAGGTCCTTTATTTTCACTTGCTTCCACAACAGTATCCAGCATGTGTTGGAGGGTCTCTTCAGATTCTGCTATTAATACAGCGTCATCTGCATATACGGTTAATGTTGTGTTCACCCAAACTGATACCTTTAATGTCCTCAATTTCTCTCAATATGTTTTTGTTATAGAGGTTGAATAAATCTGATGACAAAACACGCTTGGGGGACTCCTCTTATTAATGTTTCCATTTTGTGCTCTCCATCTATTCTAACTGTCGCCTTTTGTCTCCAATAGAGGTTCTTCAGAATTCTAAGGTCTTATATAATTATTATTTAATCATGATATATATATACTGTTACGAATGCCCCTCCATTGGGAACGACAAAGGAGGATTACATAACAAAAAGAAAAGCATGAAAATAAATTTTAGGGCCTCGGGTTTGAATGCAAGAGGGGAGGGGAAAACCTTTCTCGGACCAGTGAAATAAAACAAAATAGGCACAGAACACAGAGAACATGGAGACAAACGCGGTCTTAAATTTTTAGTCAATTTTATTACAAAGAAAATAATAGGCTGAGGGAGGGGGATGAATAAAAGAATTAATTAAACAACAAAAGAAAAACAGATCATGAGGATGGGAGGGGTCTCATGCTAGTGTCCAAAAATGCCGACAAAAAATACATCAATGAAAAACAATAAAAATTTGGCAAAATAAACAAGTCACCGATATGTTGCATGGAGAGGTGTATAAAGAGGGGGGACTTACAGTTTTTTACTATGTGAGGTTTCTTGGCAGTTTTAGGGTTCTTTTCTTTTTTTTTCATTTTGGGTGGTTGGTTCCGCGACGCATGTCCACAACTCGAATGTTAATTTATAAAGTCCGTTTTTTTTTGTTTCAGAATATTCTGTTGAAATCCTTAATCCATTGTAAATTAGTTTCCTGTTTAGTATTAACTCGATATAATAATAATAATAATGTTGATTTCATTTATCAACGTCTCTCTGGAAATGGATGGGATTCATTTCCAGAGGATTTCCCTCAATCCCGGCTCCAAACCAGGAACTTCAAAGATCAAGGCCTTTTCTAAGGATGTTAGTGGTACCTACAATCGAAGAGGTCTGAAGGCCACCTAAAACATCGGGGATTTGTAGTTTTTTCAATTGTCCATCCAGACAACTTGATACTACTCCTAGTGTACCAACTACGACCGGTAAGTTTTGTGTTTTAACCCCGTGTATATGCCTTATCTCCAAAGCCAATGGAGCATAATTGCTCTACTTCTCATTCTCTTTCTCTCTCACATTCCTGTCCCAGGGTACTGAAAAGTCTACAATCTGCCAGTTTTTTAGACTTTGTCAATGACGACCAAATAATAATAACAATAATAATATTAATAATAATAATAGCAATAATAATAATAATAATAACAATAATAACAGTAACAACAATGACAATAATAGTAACAAAAATAATAACAATAATAATAATAATAACAGCAATAATAATAATAACAGTAACAACAATAAAAATAATAATAACAATAACAGTAACAATAACAGCAATAATAATAACAACAAAAATAATAACAATAATAATAATAATAACAGCAATAATAATAATAACAGTAACAATAATAATAAAAACAATAATAATAATAATAACATAAATAACAATAATAATAACACTAACAATAATAACAGTAACAATAATAATAAAAACAATAATAATAATAGTAATAATAATAATTCAAACTCATCCACTATTTATGTATTACTTTAAAGTTTTTGGAAGGAATTAGAACCAGCTTGATACCCTAAATTATTACAATCAGAATGTTTAGTAATGACATAAGGATGGAATTTAGACACCAAATATGCTATTCTTGTGATAGAAAGAGGAAAAATTGTCAGCGAAAGAGGCTACAAATATTTAATTAAGGGTTATTTTTAAATCACATCTACACAGCGGGAATACAATATATCGCATCAATGTCAGAGCAGTAGCTGGTATATTTGACTGGAAAGTAGATGAATTAAAGTGTTTGGGCACAAAAACACAAAATATTTATAATTAATGAGCCTTTTGCTAAGAAAGAAGATCAAAATCTGAGAACGACATACTATAAGTGTTCAAAGTCTTATTCGCTGGTATATATATATATATATATATATATATATATATATATATATACCAGAAAATAAGATTATTCGCTGGTATGAATGAACACACACACACACATACACATATATATATACGCATAAATTTATACTTTCGTATATTAATTCATGTGAATAAATGAAGTAGTTATATATATATATATATATATATATATATATATATATATATATATATATATCATACAACTACATGCTGATTAGACATCCATGCTGGCGGTTTCTATGTCAAAAGGTGTTTGCAACTTTATGGACAGCAAAACTAATGTACTAAAGTGTAGTCAGTGATGAAAACACTTATTGACATTATTCACTGATATGAATAAGTAATCAGTTTATAATTGTATAATGCACACACACACACACATATGTATATATATGTGGGTGGGGTTGTATTATATATATGTATTATATATATGTATTATATATATAATTATATATATACATATATAGCATATATATATGTATTATATATATATTATATATACGTTATATATATTATATATATAATTATATATATGATATATATACATATATATATCATATATATATGTATTATATATATATTATATATATGATATATATACATATATATCATATATATATGTATTATATATATATTATATATATGATATATATACATATATATATCATATATATATATGTATTATATATATATTATATATACATTATATATATATATGCATTATATATATTATACATATGTCTTATATATATTATATATAATATATATATGTGTATTATATATATATTATATATGCATTATATATACATTATATATATGTTATATATATGTATTATATATATTATATATATTTTATATATATGTATTATATATATTATATATATTTTATATATATGTATTATATTTATATATATATATTATATATAATATATATATTATATATAATATATATATATTATATATAATATATATATATTATACATGTATTATATATATAGTATATATATATATGTATTTTATATATATTATATATATGTATTATATATATTATATATATGTATTTTATATATATTATATATATGTATTATATATATTATATATATGTATTGTATATATATTATATATATATGTATTGTATATATATATTATATATATATGTATTAGATACATATAGATTATATATATGTATTATATATATATAGATTATATATATATATGTATTATATATATATATTATATATATACTATATATATGTATGTATGTATTATAAATATATATTATATATATGTATTTTATGTATTATATATATTATATATTATATGCATATATATAGTATATATAATGATGATGAAAATTATTATATAATGTGAAAAAGAAAAACCTAAAATTGTTTATATTCTCATAAACATTTCATCTTTATTTCAAGACTTTCTTAAGGTTACTTATTTGAAGAAAACTATAAAAGTTATATTGAAATATGTGTTGCATCTTTCTTTCTCGAATGAGACGATGTTGGAATTGTAAATGCTGATAGAGATTTTAACTGAAATCATATTTCAATACTGTGAAAATTTTTAGAGTTGTCTCCCTTTTGAAGGATCAAGTGTACCTATCTCTCTCTCTCTCTCTCTCTCTCTCTCTCTCTCTCTCTCTTTGTCACATAATGTATGATATATAAAAGCAGACGTGTCACTTTTCATGTTTGTATATTGAACGAAAACATACATGTTAATTTTCTTTTTGTTCACACGTCAGTTGCATTCTACAATATGAATCCTATTTAAAATAAGGCATGTTTTATTTAATTCTTAACTTTAATAACTAATCATCAAAATATGTGATGCGTTTATGGAGTTGAATGTTTTTAATATTGATGTAATGTAAAAAGTTTTACTGTACTATTACTATCCCTACTCATATATAAAAGGCACTTTGTCTATGTGTGGGTAGGAGTTCTTTGCCTATATACTCGGAAACAGCTGTGTCATATTTTAAAAATTTCACACAAATGTACTTTCTGTGACCGGCAGTGTTCTTAGGTTTTGTATAGGAATGCCTCCAATAAGTATGAAAAATGAAGAATCAAAAAAAAATCTGATAAAAAAAAACACGATTTTAACCAAAGTTAACACTTATACAATCTAACATCACGTGTGTATTTTAGACGTTCTATCATCACACAAGTCGAATGGCCTGGCATATAAAATCAACAGTATGTTCTTTGATAAGACAGGGGCGTGTATAAAATAAAGCTTCCTCTTTATAGCACAATTGAAGCATGATGCTTGACTTTTGCATTTTAAACCTTAATTCCAGCCATTTTATATAATCTATATATCTATAAAAGCGAACGTGTCTGTCTGTGTTTGTGTGTCTGTACATTCCCTACGCAATAACTGTCAATTTTTAGTCTGCAGACTCGAAATTTGATATACAGGGTACTGAGATTTGGAAAAATCTTTGTAATCCATTTTCGACCAGAAAGTTGGCTGTTAAGGGGTCAAAGTTCAACGATTTGACCTTTCAGAACTTATGGCGGTTACCATAATGTAATTCTTATTGGGTAGGTCACCATTTCGGCGAGTCCTCCTTTTGGGGAGTCGTCGGAGTTAATAAGATGGGAGTAGAAACCGACCTGGGAATAATAATACAGAAACAAAGGAACTTCCAAACGAAACGGTTTTATATTCATCTCAGCATACAAGTGGTATCGGGTTATAGGAAGTTCGTGATTTTCATTTATGTCCCTTGACTCTGGAACCACTCGCGTCTCCGTCTTTTTGCTTCCAACACTTTTTGTATCTCTCTTTTTGTTTTTCCCACCAGAACTGTTCTCTGTCCTGATTGGTTAGAACCTCTGGTCACATTTTGACGAAAAGAGGAAGGAAGAAAGGAAGGAAGGAAGGAAGAAAGAAAGGAAGGAAGGGGGAAAGGAAGAGTAGAGAGAAAGAGACATGTAATGGAGAAATAGTAGTCTTGGCTTCACTACAAACTCTACCAAACTCCTCCGCCAATTTTGGGTGTAAACACTTGAAATTTTCGATATAAGTTCCTAGGACATGGATCTAACTTAATAACTTAATTTGAGCCAAAAACAATAAATATTAAGGGGTCATAATAGGGGTCAAAGTTTTAAAAAATTTACCTTTTTTTTTTTTTTTTGCTCAACATACACCTCCAAACACCCGGGCAGCGCCGGGCTGAAATGCTAGTAACTGTATTAAATCAACGGTAGGTTCTCTACAGTGCAATGTAGACCACAATGTATTGTGGGCTAAGTTATTGTGGGGAGGCATATGAAGCTTCCTCCCAGTGACAATCGATTTGATTGAAAAATAATTCTACTGATTTCGATAAAAATAAAATCATTGAAAGAATGGAACGTGTTGGTCTTCATTTAATTCCTGGCAACGCCGAGTCTCCCTGCTAGTGTCTTATAGTTTTCAAGTTAAACCATTGGGTGTTGATAAGATCACGATGTCCCAATGAAAACACGTAGAACTTTTGATGCATGAATGGTTTATATGAATTGATTTTTTGTTATTTCATTATTGGAGGGTTTTAAGAAATTGAAGTAAACTAAATACCGAGGTCGTATGTACATGAAAAAAAAAATGGAATTTTAAGAGGATTTAAATGATTCCAGCCCTATGTGTCACCACTTGTGAAAAACATTTTTAACCTTACTTGGCGAACATACCCGGTGAATCAAGTGTAGAAAACATTCAAAGAATTACACTTAAAGGGACTGTTAGAATTATAAGACTTCTCTGAAATAGCAAGGAAATGAGTATTCCCAGCAAAATCAAAATTGATAAAAGAAACTATTTTTGAAAAATCTGCAAACGTATATTTTAACAAAGATACCAATTAATTAATTAAAAAAAACTCTCCCTGCGAGTGAGGCGGTTTCCGGTCGGAAGTGGGGAAGCGGCCATTATTATATATACTCGGTAGTTAGTGAGAAGCCGAATAAAATATTCTCTCCGTATCCGTTGTTGAAATCCGTCATTTATATGTTTATATACTTCTTTACATGTATTAACAGTCTTGTGTTCAACTACTAACAGCCACCATTCACTCATCTATGGAATACTGTTGTCATATTTGGGCTGGTGCATCTGCTGCTTCTCTCACTCCTGGACAGGGTTCAAAAGAGAGTCACCAACCTGATAGGTCATGAACTGTCATCTAAGCTTCAGCCTCTGTCCCATCGACGAAATGTTGCATCCCTCTGCCTGTTCTACAAATATTTTAATGGTGGATGCTCTGACGAACTACAAACACTTGTACCGCTTCAACATAAATTAAGGAGATATATAAATTAATAGATGATAGAAAACGCATCTAGAGAAATATTCAGTATTCAAATATTGCCATTGAATATGTGCAGAATTAAACTCATTATTTGTACAGTTTTTTAAGAGTCAAGTTATTCAGCTCAAGTATTATGAGGTGCCTTGAACAAGTTTCTAGACATTTTTGTACAAGCATTTAAAATTGTCGTACATCCTTGAAATTTCCGTATGTTATTGCTAGATATCTTGTGAGAAGATTGGCCCATTTTTATGATTTCATAGTAGCAGGAGCGGCTCTTTTAAGCTTGGCACAAAACGCGTTGCGAAAATGCGGTTTTCCACGACCCACGCTTTAAAAAATCCATTTATTTAAAAAATACATGGAATTTAAAATATAAATATTCTTAACAATGAAGAATGGAACTACCCATTTAATAGTATTCTTTTATAGATAAGTGATTTTGTGGCATTTATATATACATATATTTATCGAAGCAAGTCAAAATATGTTGATTTTCTTTATATCTTTTTTAAAGAAAACCGCTTTAAAAAAAAAACGAATATTGCATAATTTGCTATTAAACCTGTTATTTTTTAAAATGTTAGTCTTTGCTCTTTTAAATGAAAAAAAAAATTAGGGTTTGAATTACATTTTTCAAGTAGTTATAAGCTTCGAAAAATAGTAAGTTGAATCAATAACGTTCTTATCAGGCATTTTTAATGGCCGCTTCTGATACACCTAGTGACCCAGATGTTGGAAACCACTGGCCTAAGCTACATTGAATAATTTTTGATAATGTTTCAGAATGATTTGCTGGCTTCGACTTTTTCAGCCTTAAATTTAAGGCTTGCTGTTGCAATATTTTTATACTGGTGTACGATTGAAAAAAGCTTGAAGTTCTACTGGCGATAAGAACTGACCAATCAAATTAAGCCACATCTGTTAGCAACCAATCAGAAACCAGAATTGCTCCATAAAAATATTGAATCTTTTAGCATTCCTGCACATGATTTTTTCGTGTCCACACGAGAAAAATCTCTTACTCTTTGCATGCAAAGTTTTTAAGTCCAAGACATACAGAGCAGCTACCCACCTAAAACGCTTTTTGTAGTGATATTTTAGTTAATAATGAAGACAACGAAAGGAAATCTCATTTTTAACATTTAATAAACAACTTTATTTGTTATCTTCGTTAGTAGCGTGTACAAGAGAGAAATGAGTTAGTAGGAGAGTTCAGTGTTTATGCAGTATTTATAGTAGTAGTGAAAAGAGTTCCTGATGTGGAGACGAAGACTAGACAAGAGACAAGTGTTCAATGTGTTTACGTTTGTAGAAGCGTGCGTTTTCACAAGCCTTTTCTAGTCTCACACAAAAACACGCATTCACATCTCAAGCTATATTACTTGTCACATACATACGTGCACGCAAACATATGCGCCCACATACATATATTCACGTTCGCATATATACACTCACATTTCACATGTATACACACGCTAACACACACCCATGTACTCACATACACATATGTAAACACAGATGGACAACGTCACTTCCTTTCAAAGGAAATCCACACATGCGCAAAAGACGACTGAAACGACTATAAAAGCAAGAGACAAGCTGTTTCCAGCCTCTTCAGACCAGCCTCCTAGCTGGACGGTCTACGGACAGACAGCGTGCCTTTTCGGCATGCGCATACCTCATGCCACTTGCTACTATGTGAGACAAAAAGCTAACAAACAGTACGTACACTTTATTCGCTTTCTATCTCCATAACCTGGATTGACTTTCTCACTCTATCTCCCCTTCGGCTTTGGTCTATCAACACAGACACGTGCGCGACACTCTACTAATCTTAACCCTCTCTTTCTACAAGCCGGCTTGCCACTTCACGTTTCTCTATTGCATTCCCCTTTCCTTCCATGCGCGTAGTTGTCAACGGCTGAATGTACACCCAAGACTTTCATTTCTCAACAGAAAATAAACGACATGTTTATTTTATTCCAGCATTTGAGTTCTTTGTTTCCTTCATTCAATTCATTTCATTATTTTTTCTTGTAGCGAGTTAGGGTATTTATATCCTGATCCGCAACATGTCTAATAGTAGAGGTGGGGAAAAGGGTTAGTGCCTCGTGATTGGAAAGAGTACGTTTGTGAAGCGCACGTGGAAGCAAGATTTGACGATAGCCATGTTGGCTTGTTGTACTCACGTTCGGCCTGGGGCTAAAGGCCCAGGCAAATAATGTCTGCTGCCAGAGAAAGCCAGGAAGAAAGAGAGTAACGGTGTGCCGAATTTTGCCTTTTATGTACTCTGTCACGTAATTGAGAGCTAGCATGTGATTGGATAAACCAGGGAGAAAATGGATTTAAAATCTCGAGCCACGAGAATTAACTCCTGCTACTGTGCTTCTTGCAAGTTCGTCTGCTACAGTTTCATCTCCAAGACTTGTACAGAATAGCTATCCATTGGAAACTCTTCTGAAATGAAACATGTTTTCAATTCAAGACTTGCCTAGAAACTAATACAGAGAACCACAAAATCTCTTGCCCCAATTTTAACAGTTTGAAGTTTTTTGTTTTTTTTTACACAGTGGTCACCACTTATCAAAGCCCGGAAGCCACTCAGGGATAAGTGTTATGCTTCTGATTTTCATTAATCAGCTCTTTCTCTCTTTTTTCATTTTCCTTGGTTGCATATTACAACAAATTATTTGGTAGACTATCTACAAACAGAACGCCAATTATCATTTTCAGGGAATTGTTGGGAACTTGCATAAATCCCCTGAAATAAATAAATAAAAGAAATACTTTACCAAATAATGTAAAATAAACTTTCGTTTATTTCCGTTAAAAGAAAAAAAAATACGTTTAAGTGTGCACCAAGGTGGCAGTCTGTATGAAAGAAAGAAGGGACAAAGAAGTTAAAGACTTGAGAGCGTGAGAGAAAAAATCTGACGACGTGTTTTAGCGAAGTGAGAGAAAGAGAGAGTCAAGCAATGTTCTTTGACGTGTGAGAAAAGCTGTCATTTCAGTACTGAATTTCACTCGGTGAGTGTTACTGTTGGTGTCGGTTATCTCTCTCTCTCTCTCTCTCTCTCTCTCTTTCTCTCTCTCTCTCTCTCTCTCTCTGATGAGAGAAGTTCTCCTTGCCTTTTATATTACTTTAGCGGCTCCTTGAGACTTGCAAAAATAAGTTTTTTTTAAATCGAGCCCTGATTGGTCAAAAATTCATATTTTTTACCAATCGGTGCTGGATTTAGCCAAAACATGCTTTCAGCAACATCAGCCATTTCTCAAGCATCCTGCTTTTTGACCCAAGAGGTTTGGTGTGAATGAATGCTGTAATTCCGACGCAAATGAATTTATAAATTTTAATGTGTGTATGTCTTAGAAAAATAAGAAACAACACAGAAAGCAGTTCATACTGAAAAAACAAAGGTTTTGAAGACATTCTGATACAAAACCTATCTAAGAACACTGCCAGGTGCATAAAGTACCTTCATGTGAAATTTCATAAAAATTGGTTCAGTCGTTTTCGAGTCCATAGAGAACGAACTAACACACACATGCGCGTGCGCGCACACACACACACACACACACACAACCAAAGTTCCTTTGATATGATAAAGATTCACATGCAAATAAAAGTTCAAAAAAGATCAAATGTCACATCTTGACAAACCATTAATTTTTACAGAAAAAAAATACACAAATAATGCTATATTTGGTAATGAAATAAGTCTTACTGAGATGCCATTACAGATCACATCAAAGATGATCCATGGCGAAATATCTTTTCTCTTCCTGTGGAACAGTGCGTAAATAAGACCACTGAATTGTTCAAAGCAGCAATTGAAGCACATCTTCCCACACGAAAGTTCTATAGCAAACCCCACCCTCCCCAATGGTTTACTTCTACTTGCGCAGCAGCCATTGTTCAGGGGCAACATGCATACCACAGATTTATCTGACATAATTCTAGTACAAACAAAAGTTTATAGAAACTAGAAGTAATTGTAAGAAAGTAGCGACAGCTAAGAGAGAATATATCAAAACCACAAGAAAACGCATCGAAACGCAAAAATTAGGAATTAGGATTTCTGGAAAATGTACAACAGTGTAGTAAATAATGGGCAATCAACAGCCGCTTTAGAGTGCAGAGGGAACGAACTCACACAAAGTTCCTTTTATATGAAGGTAGAGATCCATATGTCTTGTTTTCCAAACGAACAGATACAATTATCCAGGTTAGCATAAAATAGTAGCCAATGATTTATCTGCATTATCAAAACCTATTCTTAGTATAGGATCTATAGTATACATTATTTATCTGCAAACTGAACTTTTTAAATAATACAAAACATCAATAATCATTTGAGAATTCCGAAAATCAGAAATCAAAGAAAAAAAAATCAAAAATAATTATTATGAATATTTAATTTAAAAAATGTCCGACATTACCTTTCAAACCAAATTCAAACACATTAACTAATAAATAATACAAAATCTCAATAATCATTTGAGAATTCCGAAACATATAGTTTTCTTTTTAAAAATCTATATTAGGAAAACCAAAGAAAAAAATTAAAATAGCGCAGAAATATTTAATTAAAAAAATGTTCGACATTACCTTTCAAACCAAATTCAAACATATTATCGATTCATGTTTTGTCTTCATAAATAACAAGACACATTTATCTAAAATTCCAGGTTAGATTTATTATTGTTTTAACCAACCACTAGAAAAAAACACACAATGTCAGGTGAGTGAATATAAATTCATATAAATGTCTCATGTTGATAAACTTCATTTGTTACAGAAAAAATATGAACAAATCTGTTTTTTTTTTAAATTATTCTGGTCTGGTGGAATATCTAGCTTTGTGTTATTTTTTGTCTCAGGTTGTCTCTACGAAACCCTATGCAGAAATACTTTAGAAAGTCGAAGATAGTGTCTAGTAGGCGTTCAAGTTTCCTTTTTTTTATTTGACTAGTTTTTACAGTTAGTTTTAAGAAATCAAGGGGTTAGTTCCTCCTGGAGCTAACACTTGATTCCATTAGCATTTGAATTTATATCCAAGGGTTCTTTTAAGAATCGACACTATTCCCTTTATGGTTGCTATTTGTATTTCATTACAGCTTGGTCTTCCAGGGATTGCTCCTAAGTATTTCTGAAGATTCCTTTTTATTAAGCTAGTTTCTCCTATCACAACCAGTATAATTTTTATTTCTTTTAGAGACCATGTCGTTTTTTAGATCATTTTTTAGGTCTTGATATTTTGTTATCTTTTCCTGTTCCGATGTGAGACTTCGGGCGTGTGTTTTTAAACTTTAATGGATGTTTTTCAACTTTAATGGATGTTTTTCAACTTTAATGGATGTTTTTAAACTTTAATGGATGTTTTCTTAGAAAATGAAAAACTTGGTGGAAATGGTTATGCACGCATTTCAAAATATTACGATTTCAACTCCATATATGTACTTTCATTTCTGTTCATTGTTATATTGTCCCGTGAAAGAAAAAGAGAGTTAATTAAACAATTAATGAAAATTCCGATATTTATTCAAGCAAATATTGATTACACACACAACATTGTTAAAATAGACTGGCGGTAATTTTTATAAAAAGCTCAAATAAAATAAAATCGTACAGACTATGAATTTAATCATTTTTTAAATAAATTTTTAAATAAGATTTTCATTTGTATTATTTGGGTTCTCCACATTACTGGATTTCTTTCAGTTCTAGTGTGTCTACGTTATTGATCCAAAAATTCATCCGCTATTCCAGAGACTCTTAATGTATGAGCATTCCTTCTGTTTAATGGTCTTTTTGGTTTGTTTGCCTGTGTGTGTTGGTAAATATTTCCAGATGTTTGCTGATCTATTAAGCTGCATCACTTTGCAGTGGAAACATTGATTTGTGTGTCTTGATTTTCAAATTGAAAATATAAACCCACAAACTTTACAAGAACTGAAATAGGGTTGTTAGTAATGTGAGTTGTGCAATGTTGTGGTTTTGAGCATATTGAGAGATGAATCGATTAACATCCACAGAAAATTAAGATATGCTTGTGATTAGCATCTCGATGGTGTTACACACACAACTGATATCTATGGAATGTATTCGATCTTTTGTTTGCTTTTGTTTCTCCAGCCTTTTGTTGGTTGGTTTTGTTTTACACCATATCGACCCTTTTCATGTTTTTTAATGCCAAATCCAAAGATTTTGAAGAAAATTGTTTAAACATATTTGTTGTTTTCAAGTCGGTTTCTATTTAACCCATAGTTGGGACCCTAACAGCTACTACCACTACGGGTCAGAGTGGATATGAGAGCAATGGCAATTAAAGGGTGGCTCCACACTCCCAAAACCTGCAAGCTGGGGCCTCACCACTGGATATAGTTTAAGGTCATATCCAGGACCCCAGCCTTTTGTATTTTGTGAGATGCCCAGAATAGAAGATAAATAAGAAAACCACGGATATAGAGTTGGGGGTCAGTAATTTTGAAAAATGTAGTTCTATATATTTTATAAATTATATAAATGTAGTTATATATATTTTCAAAGAAAAGGGTTTTTAGTTATTTTTAAAACAATTTTCTTTTGCTGAGGATGGTGAATCCTACCAGATGCAGTCATTTATTTGCTATTCCAGATTTGTGTGTTTCTACATATTTTTTCAAGCTATTGCAATCTGAAAATGCAGTTCTGCTCAAGAATAAGATTTTTCTCCAGCAAATACTATTTGATTTTGAATATTTAATCATAATTTACTTCTAGGGGAAAGTATTATCGTGCCAAGATAAAGACCCTAAATAGTTGAGGATAGTGCCTAGTAGGCATCCAAGTTTAAGTGTGCATTTGTCTATGTTATATTAAGCTAGAACTACATGAAAATTTAAGTACAATAGGATTTATTTCCATTTCTATTTTTATACAGCCGTTACAATGGTTGTGGGAATAAAGGTGTTGGATGGAGCTCAAAGATGATTTCAGTCTTAGAATTTAAATTGTGTAGCCAACAGAACAGTTAGATAATCTTAAGATATGTGCACATATACTGCATTTGAAAATACATACATGTCGCTCTTCATTTTGAGGGCACTACCTGGGCAAAGGAAAAATTATTCCCAAATAAGCATTAAGATAATGCAGCCTGTTCAAAAATATTCAACATGAAATTAAACAAAGAAATGACAACTACTAAAAATGCGGTCTCCTGTGCACAAAGACGTAAGACACTGTTATATATATGAAAATGTAGTTCTATATATTTTATAAGATTTTTCACTTTTTAAAACAATATTTTTGCATGGGATGGAGAATCCTACCGGAATGCAAATATTCTTTAGTTATTCCAGAGACTCCAACGAAGATAGTGTAGGTATTCAAGTTCTAGTATAAGTTTATCTATGTTATATTAAGTTAGAAGTACATTTTTATATAATTCTATATACGTTAAAAGGTTTTTCAATATTTTTTAAAACATTTTTTTTTGCTGAGAATGGAGAATCCTATCAGATGCAAATATTCATTTGCTATTCCAGAAACTCCAACCCTGTGTGTGTTTGTATGTGTTTTTTCAAGTGCTTAAAATCTGAAAACGCAGCTCTGCAGACTTGACAAGAATAAGGTTTCTCTCCAGTGTGAGTCCGAACATGTTTCACCAAAACAGAAGCATCAGAAAACGACGATTCACAGACGAGGCAAGAATAAGGCTTCTCTCCACTGTGCGTTCGCAAATGTCTTTTCAAGTGGTCGCTCGATGCGAATGCTGAATCGCAAGTATTGCACGGAAAAGGCTTTTCACCCGTGTGCGTTCGCATGTGACGTTGTAAGTTCGAACTCACTGAAAATCTTGCATCGCATATTTCACAAGAATATCGTTTCTCTTCGCTGTGCGTTTGCATGTGTTTTTGTAAGGTCGACTTCCGTGAAAATGTACTTGAACATATCTCACATGAATATGGTTTATCGCCAGTATGCGTTCTCACGTGTCGCTTAAGATCAGAATTCTTTGAGAACGCCATCGGACATACATCACACTGAAATGGTCTCTCCCCAGTGTGCACATGCATGTGTTGTTTCAAGCCAAAGCTACTGGAAAACACGAACCCGCATACAAGGCATGGATGATTCTTTTTAGCAATGTGTTTTTGCATGTGTATCTGTAAGTTTGAACTTGTAATAAAAGCACGTCCACATGTTTCACAAGAATAACGTTTTTCGTGCGTGTGGGTTTGCAAGTGTTGTTTTAAGATGGAATTCTGGGAAAATTTAGATCCACATATGATACAAGAATATGGCTTCCCGTCAGTGTGACTTCGTTTGTGTCTGATCAAGTTTGAACTATGTGAAAATTTTAATTCACACATGTCACAAGAATATGGTTTTTCTCCTGTATGTGTTCGTATGTGGTTTGTTAAATTGGAATTATTCTTGAACGCAGATCCACACAGTTTACAAGAATATGGTTTTTCTCCACTGTGTATCCGCATGTGTCTTTTATATCCATCCTTTCTTGAAAATGCAGCTGAGCAGATTTCGCAAGAATATGGTTTTTCTCCTGTTTTCTTTTGCATGTTTTTTAAGCTAAAACTCTCAACAAATTAAAGTCCACAAATAAAATAATAATTTTTGTTTAGTTTTCTTTATGTAATTCTTAGAAACCAAGCAGCCTCTTGAGTCTAACACTTGATTCCGTTATAGTTTTTGTATGTATCCAATTGTTAATTTAAGAATTTACTGTACATCTCAAACTTTATACCAACTAAGAAAAATTATTGCCTATATTTTCTCACGTCAGTTTGATCTTTTTACCTTCAATGTATATATCAAAATGATTCACTACTTCGCATTCTAAAATAATTATTTTCTCTCCTTTCTGTTTTGTTTTAGAAAGAGAGAGAGGGGGAACAAAAGGAGAAAGAATACGAATAATCGAAAGAAGTCATATCTGCAGAGTCACTCAATGCCTCCAAAGTCAGATTAGACAAACATTGGAGGAATCACCCGCTTCGTTTTGACTACAAGTCTAGGGATGATGTGTATTGAGAGACTAATCTGGGGTGTATAGGCCAGTGTTCCTTCTCACCATATATTGTATTGTATTACCAACAGGAGTTAGGGTTAATGACTTTTTTCTGTTGCTGTAAACCGTTAATTTTAATTTGCAAAATGGAAATTTTGGAATAAACCACATTCTCGGGCAAAGCCGGGACACGGATAGGGTAGTACAAATGAAAGTTATTACGTACAAGATGATTTTTCTTCTGTTTGAGATTTTTTTAGATCAAAATATCAGAGAATTCAAATTCACATATAAAGTGTTTTTTTTTTAGTTTTATGTAATCTTTATGAATTAAACAGCCTCCCTTGGGTCTAACACCTGGTTTTCTTCTTCCATGTATTTTTTTTCTTGAATGGTCAAAATGCAGAAGAGATTACGATTTCTCAGCAATAATTTCCTTCAGAAATAATTCATTCTTCACTGCAATTTTTTCTGCAAATAAAATAGAATTATGTTAAAAAATATATTTTATCACAAAAACAGTTGTGCTATTAGTTTAGAATTTCCTTCTCCTAGGTTGGTTGCCTAATTTGATTTAAGAATCAACATTATGGTGAGAAAATAGAGTTTTATCCTTTCCCCATGTGCATAAGTATTAGCGACTCAATGGAACTTGAAGGCAGGGATATTTTACATTGGTAATAATAACATATGGTGTTTTTCAGAACTGATCTTTTATTAGTTTTTCTGCATCATTTGTTCCTGCTCGTTTGACTCCTTGATCTCCATCAATTTACTGTTTTTATACCTCAACAGAACTTGATGGTAATTTAAACATATTATGGTGTTCTTCAGAATTGTCATATCTATTCCCTACCTCATTTGTTACCGCTCATTTGACTTGGTCAAGTTATCTTCATCAATTTGCTATTTTTACATCTTACAGCCTCTGATTCCAAGAACTACAGGCTTGTGGAACTCTCTTCCTGCTGACATTTTTTCCCCTTACTTTTAACCTTGATTTTTTTATTTACACTACAGCCATTCATCTGTCCTGGCAATAATCATCTTTTGTTTTGGTTAGATCTTTACATTAAGGGGCTTCACGCCTTGTTTGGGGGTGATTTCCATAAAAAATTATATATCCAAAGGTTGTTTCTTTCTTTTTATCTATCTACCAATCTATCTATCTATCTACTAGAAAGAAAAACAGCCATTGTTTGATTTAGGTGTTAATTTAAACCACATGCCAATTATGCTGCATTAAACTTCCTTTTGTAATCAGAAGAAAAAATATAAGTTCTCAATATGACTGCTATTTTTAAATCGGAAAACTGTTTTGAATTTTTTCTTATTTTTTTTCGGAATTAAAAGCTTTCATCAGAGAAAGAGTTCTTTAGCTTTGTTGGCTTCTTTCTTTCTCTTTTTTTTTCCCATGGAAGTAAAAAGTCCATCAAGGTTACTTTTGTTGTGAATGCACACATAGAACTCTCTTGTATTAATCCAAAATTGCATACATGTTCCCCAAATATGAAGCTGAAAATGTGATGGTTCACAGAAACATCCCAGAACAAAATAAAAAATATAGAAAAAAATTATTATTTTGCATCTTAGACTGTTTTTTTAAGTTTGTCTCTTTATTCTATATTTTTTTATTTTATTCCAAGATGCTTCCACGAGCCGACACAGCCTCAATCTATACTTGTCAAACATGCATGCTCGTTTCATGGAAAGTGTTCAACTGAGCTTCAATCTATGGTCCCCCCTCGCCAAACTTTCACAAGAAACACTCGTCTAGCTGTAAACACTATCAATAATTTCCCCCACTCTTTATCTGTGCCTAAACCTAAACGTAGAGTCCATGAACAAAGCTTCTTTCTTAGAACTGCACGCCTGTGGAATTGTCTTCCGTTTTCCTGCTTTCCGGCTGACTACAATATGGTTGTGTTCAAGTCTAAAGTAAATAAGTTCTTGATGAGCCGTTCCATATAAGTTATTAAATTTACCAAATTTTCATTACTAATGATTACTATATTGACCAATTTCTACTGTACACTCTTTAACCCTTATCCTTGAGTGGCCTCTGGGCCTTGATAATGTGGTGATGCCTTTGTAAAAAAAAAATATATATATATATGAACAATTACAAAATTTTGATACTTTATAATTTTATATAACACAATTAAATCTCATAATAATGCTGAATATTGCAAAGAAATTGTTTTCTTTTAAAATAAACGAATAATACAATAAATAAATTTAATAAAATACATTTATAAATTTAATAAAATACATTTATAAATTTAATAAAATACATTTATAAATTTAATAAAATACATTTATAAATTTAATAAAATACATTTATAAATTTAATAAAATACATTTATAAATTTAATAAAATACATTTATAAATTTAATAAAATACATTTATAAATTTAATAAAATACATTTATAAATTTAATAAAATACATTTATAAATTTAATAAAATACATTTATAAATTTAATAAAATAACTAAAAAAACTAAAACAAACAAAATCAAAAGAAATAAATTATTTTTTGTTTAAATTCCATTTTTTTAAAACTATTATTTTACTGTAATTTTTATAATCGGGTGAAAATAACGGAAAATTATTTTGGACCTTACATCAGTGAAAATGTGTGAAATCACATTTGGCCACCATGAGAATTAAAAAGACTAAAACGAAATTCCATATTCATATTGTATAGTTTACAGATCAGATATTGGAAGGGGGATGAAATAATGTTTTTTCGCATCTACAAAACATAAAGAAATAAAAATACAAAAGTTCTTTTGCTTTAATTAAAATTATTTTAAAGATTTTTTCTTTTTATAATAAGTTTGGTTACTGAGCAAAAATAACACAGGCGAAAATGTGTGACGCCATATTTGGCTGTCCTGATAAAGTGCAAATATTTGACATAAAAAAATTTATTAGTATAAGAATTACTAATAAGTCATCTACTAAATAAATTTTGGACGCTCACAAAATCTTTTATAATAAAGCCCTAAAAGATTGTGGTTACCAGAACATAAAATTACGTTAAACTTACATTCTATACAAATAAACCTAAAAGAACGTAAAAGAAAAATTATTTGGTTTACACCTCCTTTTAACTAAATAGTTAATCTTAATTTAGGAAAAATATTTCTAAATTTTATTAAGTTTCCTTAGTAACATTCTCCATTAAATTTTAATAAAAATACTATTAAATTAAGCTATAGTTACAGTAATAATTTGCAATATATTACAAATTTATAAATGAACAAGCAATAAAATCAAAGGAATTGAAATATTACCAATTTTTAATATTTTAAAAATTTTCTATAACAAATTTAATCTCATAATGTCAAAGAATTAAATGAATAATAATTACATTTATAAATTTAATAAAATGACTAAATAATTAAATGAATAATAATTACATTTATAAATTTAATAAAATGACTAAATAATTAAATGAATAATAATTACATTTATAGATTTAATAAAATGACTAAATAATTAAATGGATAATAATTACATTTATAAATTTAATAAAATGACTAAATAATTAAATGAATAATAATTACATTTATAAATTTAATAAAATGACTAAATAATTAAATGAATAATAATTACATTCATAGATTTAATAAAATGACTAAAAAATCTCAAACAAACAAAAAACACAAAGAAATATCTGAAATCGTGTTTCTTTTAATTAATTTTTCTTTTTTAATTATTATTTTACTATAATTTTAAGTACCGAGCGAAAAAAACATGGGATTATTTTGGAACTTACATCAGTAGAAACGTGTGAATTTACATTTGGCTATGACAAAGTGTAGCTATTCAGCATGGAAAGAGAATTAAGACTTAAGACTAAAGTGCAATTCTCCATAAAATTTTTAATAAAAAATACTATTAAATTAAGCGTTAGTTTCGGCAATAATTGGCAATATAACAATAAAATAAACGTATTGACATATTAAAAATTTTTGATATTTTATAATTTTCTATAACAAAATTAAATCTCATAATAATGCTGAATATTTCAACGAAATTGTTATTTTTATCCTTTTTTAAATGAATAATAAATTTATGAATTTAATAAAATGAATAATAAATTTATGAATTTAATAAAACGAATAAAAAACTAAAACAACAAAAAACACAAAAAACTATTTGAAAGTTTTTTTTTTAAATGATTTTTTTTTAATTTTAGTATTTTACTGGAATTTTATTATCAGGTGAAAATTATTTTGGGACTTACACCAGTGGAAACGTGTGACAAAGTGCAGTTATTCAACATAATGAGAGAATTGAAAGTTCAGAGTTAAGACTAGAACAAACTTAGTGGTTAATAGTCTAGACATGATAAATTTGTATGGGACATCTGTTGTTCATAACCTACGGCACTTTGGTCCAGAGTAGGATTTATGCAATCAAAATATGGAGATAAATGTGTCATAAGAGGACAAGAGGACATATTTTCCTCTTATGATATGAAGAAATTGATTTATTACACAAAATATTAATTATCCAAATAATAACATATAATAAAATATAATAAAAATAATTATTAATATAATTAATAATTATAATGATAATATTAATTATCGAAATAACATATAATAAAAATAATTATTAATATAATTAATAATTATAATGATAATATTAATTATTCAAATAATAACATATAATAAAAATAATTATTAATATAATTAATAATTATAATGATAATATTAATTATCGAAATAATAACATATAATAAAAATAAAATATAATAAAAATAATTATTAATATAATTAATAATTATAACAAAATAAAAATACTTAAAATATATAAAATATATAATACTATAAAATTATAAAATATAATAAATTACATAATTACAAAGAAATAACAATAAAAGATTGCATAAAATGATATAAAAAATTTGAATCTAAAACTTTTTTTAACGTCTCTGGAGATTTTCAAAAGATGAAACAGAAAGTATTCTTTTCTGTTTTCACTAGAACCTTCTCTAGTGGCAACTATAAATAGCAGACGATTGCTATTTATAGTCAGTTATAATACAGCACTGGGAAACGTTCATAGGCGACCAGACCTTAGGACTCCGATCAAAGAAATCATACGCAAAATTTGAGTCGTTAAATAACAGATGAACTGGACAACAAGATACAGAGAAAAAATCTCTTTCATCTATAACTGGTGAATGTAAATTTTTCTGAATTATATTTGATTAAAGGCATTTATATCTAAACTATCAAAACAAGCATTACTAAAAAACAATTACTTAAATCCAAAGGGAAATAACTAGAAAACAGAGTTATTCCCCTTGCACTAACGATTGTAAAAAGATTATTAGTAATTAGTTTTCCTTTCAATTTTGTTTTTCTTTTCTTTTCTTTATAATAAAATTTCTTTTTTTTTTCAAATTAACTTTTTTTTAAAATCTTTTTATTTTTAATTAATATGTTTGCAGCGTTCCATTACCCCTATATTCAGACACAAAAACCGTAACAAAATGTAACAGATTGTTTGAAGTTAAAAGATGAACATAACAGTGTGCAAACAAATTTTTTAAAATTGGTTTTATTAATATTGATATTAATATTTATAGGGTTCCTAAGCATATAAAAATGCTCAAAATTTGCGATAATTATCGTAAGGAAGTTATAATTTTGCAAATAGGATTTACAGCATTTGGTGAAAGTGCACTGGGGGATCACCCAAAGACGGTCAATGTGCACTGGTTGCCCAACCTTCAACGGGTGTTTATTCTGAAAGCCGTTCTTAACATGGAGAGGTTGAAGGTGTTTATTCTGAAAGGCATTTTATTTTCAACTTCAGAACAAAAGATACAGATGAAAAACTAATTTGCTTATTCCATGGAGTTTTATAAATGGCTCTTAAATTCAGAGCAAAACACATGTTGTATAGTTTACAGATCAGAAATTAGAGGTGGGGGTTGAAAAAATGTTTTTCGTATCTACAAAAAAATAAATAAAAATACTTGAAAGCTTGTTTTCTACAAATTAAAATTATTTAAAAGTTTTTTCTTTTTACTGTAGTTTTGTTATAGAGGCTATTATTTTTACTCTCACACTAGCGGAAATGGGTGACCTCAATTTGGCAGCCATGAAAAAGTGCAGTTATTTAAAAACAGGGAGGGTAAATTGGTATTTTGCATTTTGCGCATCAGATTTCCCTGATGCTCACATGAGCTCAACCAAGGCATTGCCAGGGCCGCTGCAAGAAAGGTAGGCTCTCTCTACCGTGCTAGAAAACTACTAACACCCGAAAGTATCATGTACCTCTATAAGGCCACCATTCGCCCATGTATGGAGTATTGCTGCCACATCTGGGCTGGTGCATCTGCTACTAGTCTCTCGCTCCTTGACAAGGTTCAAAAGAGAGTTGCAAACCTGATAGGCCCTGAACTGGCATCTAAGCTTCAGCCTCTGTCCCATCGACGAAATGTTGCATCCCTCTGCCTTTTCTACAAGTATTTTAGTGGTGAATGCTCTGACGAACTGCAATCACTTGTGCCCCCACGACGCGAGCACCCTCGACAAACCCGACAGGCTACTAGATCCCACCCCCACACTGTAGAGGTCCCTAGATGTAAAAGAACTTTTTACTCCAATAGTTTCTTCCCCAGAACCGCAAGACTCTGGAATTCCATTCCAGGTCCCTGCTTCCCCAACAGTACTGACGTGCAGAAGTTCAAGTGTAACGTGAACCGACACCTTGCTGCCCAAATCCCTACATAGTACCCCAGTAGTTGTTGCCCCTGATAGTAGCCCCCTACACCAAAGTGGCAATTTGCCTTGTTTGGGGTGAAAATGTAATAAAAAAAAAAATAAATAAATTAAAAAAACCAGCATCTTATGTAAACCACCTGAGCATCAAATTTTAAAACACAAGGAAACAAAAATAACATTTATTGGATGCAAATTACAATGAAAACAAAAAAAATAAAAAAACAACAAAATGAAATACAACTTGATCAGTGTTCAGCATATTCGGGCAGTTTATGTTAACTGCCGGTCTACCCAGGCCAACAATTATAGAAATTTGGTTTGCGAAAGTACTCAAAAATCAGTTTTTGTTACTAGGTGAAAATAACAGAGACTATGATTTTACCTTAGTTTAATTTGAAAAATTAGTTGCTATCTCATTTGATTTGTCTCTTGCGGTTTTGTTTACATGTGCGTCGAAAATGTATGCAGGCTTGGACATACAAAATGGTCATCAGTGATTACAAGGGATTTCATTGCATAATAAAAACTACTTGAATTGTCTGTGCCAAATTTCAATATGATATTCATTTTCAGCATACTCAAAATCCTATAAAATCTGTCATTTTAAAGGTGAGTGTTAAGGTTGAAAGAAAGTAGAAATTTACCGACATGACAAAGTACAATTATTCAACGTAAGAAAAAAAATTGGATTGGTTGGTTGTTTTATGGCATATCAACCCTTTTCAGGTTATTTAATGCCGAATTCAGTGATTTTGAAGAACAATGTTTTAATAGAATATATTTGTTTGTTTTTTTCAAGTCGGTTTCTATTTAACCCATAGTTGGAACCCTAACAGACACTACCACTCCGGGTAAGAGTGGACCTGGGAGCAATGGCAATTAAAGGATGGCTCCACACTCCCCAAAGCCCGCAAGCTGCGGCCTCACCATCGGATATAGTTTAAGGTCATATCCAGAACCTAAGAAAAAAAAAGGGGGGGGGGATCTAGTAAAAAATTAGTAAGTCTTTTGAAACAATATGAATTCACCACAAAAATCACTTCAGAAATTTACATATAAAACGTATTGATTTAATTAAATACTAAATTAAGAATTATTTTTTTTTAATCAATCATTCTTTTACAAAAGGAAAAATAATTTTGACTTAAAAGAGGAAGAAACAAAAACGATAGTTCAAGACCAGTTTGGAAATAAAAGTACTTGACTTGTCTGGGCCAAATTTCAATGTGATATTCGTTTTCAGCATACCCAAAATCTTATAAAAGTTGTCATTTTAAAGGTGAGTGTTAAGGTTGAAAAAAAGTAGAAATTTACCGACATGACAAAGTACAATTATTCAACGTAAGAAAAAAGAGGGGATGAAAAATTCAATAAGCCCTTCAAAACACTAGGAACTCACCACAAGAATCACTCCAGAAATTTGCACATAAAATTTGTTTATTAAATTAAATACTAAATTAAGAGTAATTTTTTAAAAAGTCAGAACATCTTTGTAAATGTTTAATGTTTAATAATATTACAAAAGGAAAAACAATTCGGGTTGTGTTTAGTCTTACCTTTTTTCCGTATATTTATTTCGTTTTATTTGTTTTCTTTGGAACGTTTTACTTTTTTTTTTGAGACTGAAAAGAGGAAGAAACAAAAACGATAGTTCAAGACTAGTTTGGAAATAAACAAAAATAAACAAAATAAAAAAAAATCTAAATAAACAAATAAACGGTACAAAATCCAGACTTTTTTTCTTTTATAGGATTTTCAAGTCAAATTCAACTTTTTACAAATTTTCTTTTGTATGAAGTGAAAAGTAATAACACTCTTTAGAAGACATTTATTTGGAATAGAATTTTGAGATAAATTAGAAAACTTTAAAATGCCATGAAATGATAAAATCGTTTTATTTACTTTGTTGGTGTTTCATTCCAATATTTCGCTAAAAAATTAGCCTTATCAGGGTTTTAAGTCCAGTTCGTACAGTTAACAGATAAAAGGAGGCAACGAATCAGTGAACAAGGGTAGACAACCCTAGTGTGTGTGGAAACTGTCAAGACAATCACTGATTACCTCCCCTTATTATGTTCTGGAGTAAAACATGGGCTAGTCTGTCATTTATCTGCAAAAAATGTCAAATTTGTTTTTCATAAATGAAAAAATACTTGATCAATTTTCTGTGATTTTTGGAATATGCAATCTTCATTTCGTGACAAGTGGGTACAATTAAACAATTCTTCTTTTTTTTCAGTTTGTTTATCACTGTAAATGCCAATCTGAATAAGCGCCAAATATTAATCTGCAAATAACATTCAAAATTACATAAGTTTTAATGGGATGTGTTCTTAAGAACTCATAGCACTTGTGTCCCCTCAATGTACATTAAATAAAAGGTTCCATTCAAAATTCTTCTTGACAGAAAGATTCCCAAGTTCAACAAGATACACCTGAAGAAGGTCGGAGGTTACATTCATCAAAACATTGTGAAAGAAACTGTTGTGGGGTACAAACCATCCCCATTTGAGAACTAAGTGGAATCAACCAGTCCTATGAATACCATTGGTTTCAGAGACTAAATGGGAGACATTCATACCATGCTTAACCGCATGCTACGAACACGTTCCTCTCATACCACTTTAGTGGCTCCTGTATTCTTTATGATAAATACATATTATATTTATACACTTTACACTACTTGTGGTTTCTTTCATTTGTGACCCCTAACAAGGGTCTACAACCGTAACACCCAAGATGAGAACATTAATCTAAAAAATCCAAATATTACGAAGATGTCATATTCCATAAACTACGGAAGTA
The DNA here is from genome assembly GCF_053919585.1 of Euprymna scolopes. NCBI lineage: Eukaryota > Metazoa > Mollusca > Cephalopoda > Sepiida > Sepiolidae > Euprymna > Euprymna scolopes. The sequence goes on along the minus strand of NC_136526.1, from coordinate 55,171,278 downwards.
GTTTTTTTTTTCAAAAAAATGTATTATGTGTGACCTGATATTGAGGTATGAACTTCGTTCCAGATCTGCATTAACGACATCATTATGAATTTTAGATATGTGTAAGAGATTTTTCTTACGAGTAAAAGTGCCTAAATCAATGAGAATGTGTGTGTGCATGTGTGTGTGAAGACATTTCTCAAATTATATACCCAATGAATTTTTAGTTGGGTTAATTAATAACCTTAAAAGTTGTGTGATTGCATCAGAACATCTTTGTAAATGTTTAATGATATTCTTTATTTAATGTATTATAGTTAATAATATTAATTATTTAATTTATTATGTTTAATAATATTAATTATTTAATGCATTATGTTTAATAATATTAATTATTTAATGTAATATATCTAATAATAGCAATTATTTAATGCATTATGTTTAATAATATTAATTATTTAATGTAATATATTTAATAATATTAATTATTTAATGTAATATATTCAATAATATTAATTATTTAATGTATTATGTTTAATAATATTAATTATTTAATGTAATATATTTAAAAATATTAATTATTAAATGCATTATGTTTAATAATATTAATTATTTAATGTATTATATTTAATATTATTAATTATTTAATGCATCATGTTTAATAATATTAATTATTTAATGTATTATATTTAATATTATTAATTATTTAATATATTATATTCAATGTTATTAATTATTTAATGTATTATATTTAATACTATTAATTATTTAATGTATTATATTTAATATTAATTAGTTAATATATTATATTTAATAATATTAATTATTTAATGAATTATATTTTATATTAATTATTTAATGTATAATATTTAATATTATTTAATATATTATATTTAATAATATTAATTATTTAATGTATTATATTTTATATTAATTATTTAATATATTATATTAAATATTATTTCATGTATTATATTTAATATTATTTATTATGTAATGAATTATATTTAATATTATTAATTATTTAATGTATTATATTCAATACTATTAATTATTTAATATATTATATTTAATAACATTAATTATTTAATATATTATATTTAATAACATTAATTATTTAATATATTATATTCAATAACATTAATTATTTAATGTATTATATTTAATAATACTAATTATTTAATGTATTATATTTTATAATTTTAATTATTTGATGTATTATATTTAATAATATTAATTATTTAATGTATTATATTTATAATAATAATTATTTAAGGCATCATATTTAATAATATTAATTATTTAATGCATTATATTTAATACTATTAATTATTTAATGTATTATATTTAATACTATTAATTATGTAATGTATTATATTTAATACTATTAATTATGTAATGTATTATATTTAATACTATTAATTATGTAATGTATTATATTTAATACTATTAATTATGTAATGTATTATATTTAATACTATTAATTATGTAATGTATTATATTTAATACTATTAATTATGTAATGTATTATATTTAATACTATTAATTATGTAATGTATTATATTTAATACTGTTAATTATGTAATGTATTATATTTAATACTATTAATTATTTAATTATTATGTTTAATATTAATTATTGAATGTAGAATCTTTAATAATAGTAATTATTTAATTATTATGTTTAATATTAATTATTTAATGTATTATATTCAATATTATTAATTATTTAGTGTATTATATTTAATAATATTAATTATTTAATATATTATATTTAATATTATTAATTATTTTATGTATTCTTTAATACTATTAATTATTTAATGCATTATATTTTATAATATTAATTATTTAATGTATTATATTTTATAATATTATTTAATGTATTATATTTCATAATATTATTTAATGTATTATATTTTATAATATTAATTATTTAATTATTATGTTTTATAATATTAATTATTTAATGTATTATGTTTAATAATATTAATTATTTAATGTATTATGTTTAATAATATTAATTATTTAATGTATTATGTTTAATAATATTAATTATTTAATGTATTACATTTAATAATATTAATTATTTAATGTATTAAATTTAATAATATTAATTGTTTAATGTATTATGTTTAATAATATTTATTATTTAATGTATTATGTTTAATAATATTATTTAATGTATTATGTTTAATAATATTAATTATTTAATGTGTTCTGTTTAATAATATTAATTACTTAATGTATTAAGTTTAATAATAGTAATTATTTAATTATGTTTTATAAGATTAATTATTTAATGTATTATGTTTAATTATATTAATTATTTAATGTATTATGTTTAATTATATTAATTATTTAATGTATTATGTTTAATAATATTAATTATTTAATGTGTTCTTTTTAATAATATTAATTATTTAATGTGTTCTGTTTAATAATATTAATTATTTAATGTGTTCTGTTTAATAATATTAATTATTTAATGCATTCTGTTTAATAATATTAATTATTTTATGCATTATATTTAATAATATTAATTATTTAATGCATTATATTTAATAATATTAATTATTTAATGCATTATATTTAATAATATTAATTATTTAATGCATTATATTTAATAATATTAATTATTTAATGCATTATATTTAATAATATTAATTATTTAATGCATTATATTTAATAATATTAATTATTTAATGCATTATATTTAATGGTAATATTTTATGTATCATATTTAATAATAATAATAATAATAATAATAATAATAATAATAATAATAATAATAATAATAATATTTAAAATATGTTTAATAATATAATTTAATGCATAATGTTTCATAATAGTAATTTTTAATGTCTTATAATTAATGATAGTAATTATTTAATGTCTTATATGTAATGATAGTAATTATTTAATGTATTATATGTAATGATATTAATTATTTAATGCCTCATATTTTAAAATATTGTTTAATGCATTATAAAAAATAAAATGTGAATAAAGTTTTGTGATTTTTTGTAAAATAATAAATTACGAAGAAATATTGAATTAATTTATTGTTTTCCTTTTCTGACATAAACGAGGAGACTCCATCGATTAACATTATAATTTCGCTCATTTCATTCGTGATTCCGGTTGACAGACTATTAAATATTTAAAATGTATCAATAATACTTACCTTCGTATTATTTTAAAAAAAATTGATTATATAATCGACAAATTAAGTCAAACAGATATTGTAAACAAACAAAAAAATTCAGCTGCCATTCGAGAAGTTTTAAACTTTCTTGCATTCAAATGGCGTCAAATTGGCTTTTCTTAATTTCTTTAATTTGTTTCTAACTATAAAAAATAGTTTTAAATTTTGGAGATAAATAAAATAATTATTTTATTTGAAATCATGAAGGATCCCCCCACCTTTTTTGCGAAGTCATTTATTTTATTCGTTTCTTTCTTTTTTTAAAAAATATTTCTGCGGGCCTACATTTCCTGTCACCATCTTTATATATTTTTTATAATTTTTAAGGTAAACATTTTTGAAACTTTTCGTGTAAAATATTGAGAAAACAGATTCTAAATATAAAATAAGATATCTTCAGCCTTCCTTTGTGTACAAAGGCCTTCCGCTTTCTGATATTATCCAGCCGGTACAAAACTTTAAAAAATGTCCCCCATTGAAATGTTTATTTGTTTTTTTTTTTCTAATTGTAAAATAAAATGAAACTTTCTTATTTTGCTATCATGTTTTTAGTAAAAAATAAAAAAATAAAAAATCGCTAGGTAAAATTTTACTTTAAGGCCCGTCTCACGTTCGTATAGAAGAAAATGTTTTTTTTGTAGATTCCAGTGTGCTGAAAAAGAATATGAAAACCGTTTCCGTCGGAAATTTACCGTTTGCATGGTATGAACCTCGGAATGCTGGAAGTACGCGCGAGCGCGCGGAAACATAAGCGAGCTTTTTTAATGGCGGAATCGCGCGCGCACTCGCGTACCTGACGGCCTTTTCATAGAGCAATGTAATGTTTGGCGGAAAATTTCAAAGTAGATGAAAAACCAAGAAAAATAAAACAACTTTGCGGGGGAGGGGGATGTCGGAAATACCCTTTTTTTGTGGCGGACAAATCAGTTTTTTTTTTTTTTTTTTTTTGAGGGGGGGTGAAGTTGGAATATCATTAATAATCTCGGAAAGACTTTTTTTTTTTTTTCAAAACAATTCTTTTTCTTTAGTGGCGGACAAATTACTTTTTTGGGGGGGGAGGGGGGATAAGTCGGAATCAGAATGATAAAAAATGTCAAAATGACACTTACATTATCTCCGTTGTTGGCAAATGTTCCTTGGCGCGTGTAACCGGTGGCTGCTGGGTGGGTGCTATAAACAAATATAACTTCCGGCGCAAATTAAACCCCACACCCCCACCCACCCCAATATATACGCGGAAGAATATCAATGAAAGAATTTTTCGAAATTTTTGAAATTATTATATTCTAAAATATATTATAGCACTTTTTGGGTGGAAAATTTAAAATTAGCTGAAAAAGAAATAAAACAAGAAAAGGAAAGCACTCGAAGTTGGAGTAGGGAGGGGGGGTAATTTATCTTTTTTTTTTTTTTTTTTTTTTTTTTTTTACCTGGAACATAGAATTTTCAAATTTTCAAAAAGTAACGCACCGACATTTACCAATTAGAACACCATTTAACATTTTCCGAAGATTTTACTGTGTACATTGGGGGCGCGAGCGGGCGGGGGGGGGGGCGGATGTGATGTTGGGGCGCGCGCCCCAACATCACATCCGCCCCCCCGCAAATGTTAAATGGTGTTCTAATTGGTAAATGTCGGTGCGTTACTTTTTGAAAATTTGAAAATTCTATGTTCCAGGTAAAAAAAAAAAAAAAAAAAAAAAAAAAAAAGATAAATTACCCCCCCTCCCTACTCCAACTTCGAGTGCTTTCCTTTTCTTGTTTTATTTCTTTTTCAGCTAATTTTAAATTTTCCACCCAAAAAGTGCTATAATATATTTTAGAATATAATAATTTCAAAAATTTCGAAAAATTCTTTCATTGATATTCTTCCGCGTATATATTGGGGTGGGTGGGGGTGTGGGGTTTAATTTGCGCCGGAAGTTATATTTGTTTATAGCACCCACCCAGCAGCCACCGGTTACACGCGCCAAGGAACATTTGCCAACAACGGAGATAATGTAAGTGTCATTTTGACATTTTTTATCATTCTGATTCCGACTTATCCCCCCTCCCCCCCAAAAAAAGTAATTTGTCCGCCACTAAAGAAAAAGAATTGTTTTGAAAAAAAAAAAAAAAGTCTTTCCGAGATTATTAATGATATTCCAACTTCACCCCCCCCCCCTCAAAAAAAAAAAAAAAAAAAAACTGATTTGTCCGCCACAAAAAAGGGTATTTCCGACATCCCCCTCCCCCGCAAAGTTGTTTTATTTTTCTTGGTTTTTCATCTACTTTGAAATTTTCCGCCAAACATTACATTGCTCTATGAAAAGGCCGTCAGGTACGCGAGTGCGCGCGCGATTCCGCCATTAAAAAAGCTCGCTTATGTTTCCGCGCGCTCGCGCGTACTTCCAGCATTCCGAGGTTCATACCATGCAAACGGTAAATTTCCGACGGAAACGGTTTTCATATTCTTTTTCAGCACACTGGAATCTACAAAAAAAACATTTTCTTCTATACGAACGTGAGACGGGCCTTAAAGTAAAATAATACCAATCGCTATAGACAACAAATAAACCAGCTATGAACAAGTAATCTAAAATATTCGTTCTGGATTATGTCCCCTGTGTGTAGACTCTTACTGTTTACTTTGGAACGTCTTAAAAAAAATGCAATTTTACCCAATTTTGTTAAAATTAATTTGGACTATAAATAACTTTCTACTCGATGAATTTTCGTAATTTTTCAATATATTACTATTTTCGACATAGTGTTTTTAAAAATATTTGTCGACTTCATCTTTACAAACACCAAAAAAAAAGAAAAAATGGATAAATTTTAAGTTTACCGACCCCTCGGCATTCACCTTTAATTTATCGACTATGTATTGTTTTCGAGTACGCTGAGAACGAATATCTCATTTATTTTTTACGCAAGCACGCAGTTATCCGTATTTGAAGACATTCAGTATCCAATGTAATTCCTATAATTTTAATTGCGGCCATCTAGTTTTCCAATAACGAAAAAAAAGAAACGCCAAAAAAAGGCTAAATATGCCATATGCAACTGGAATCCTTACTCCCTACACCACCGCCGGCGTTGGCGCAAAAAAAAAAAAAAAAAAAAAAAAAAAAAAAAGGTTTATTGGAGGGGAAACAGTAAATTCCAGGAAATCTTGAGCGGAAGGAAAGAACGTAAAGGCAAGACTACAAATTAAAAACAGAGTGTTTGTGCTTGCTTGACTATAATGTGGCCGGAAAAAATTTTTTTTACAAGAATAATCGGTACTTGTACAGTTTAATCAAGATATTAAAAAAAAAATGAAAATATCGAAAAAAGGTTATATTGTACGTATCCGTTTTTAATTGAAGATCTCCGAAAAAAATTTCACTTAATTTGATCGAGTAGTTTTTTTTTTGGGGGGGGGGAGGGTTACAGGAGAAAACCCTTTTTTATGAGAGCACGTTGAAGTCAGCCATTATGAAATTTGTTGAACACGCCAGAGGGAGATAACTCAATGTAAAGCACGGACATTCCCTCCCCACCCCACCTCTAATTCTAGCTTTTCTTCCTAAAAATCGAACCTTTTGCTCGGTATCATAACAAATCGTTTTTTTTTTTTTTTCACTGTAAAAAAAAAAAAAAATACTTGATGAAATTAAGTGAATTTTTTTTTTTTTCGGAGAACTTTGTTCCATAACGGATACGTACAATTTAAACTTTTTTCAATATTTTCATTTTTTTTTTTTTTTATGTCTTGATTAAACTGTACAAGTACCGAAAAATCTGAAAAAGTCTTAATAATGTACGTACTTGTCACTGCATGAAGATGTCATATTCCAAAAATCACGTACATCGATCAAGTAGTGTTTTTTTTTTTATTTAAGAAAATCAAATATTATCACACGTTTTAGCGAAGAATTGCTTCACGCCATCTTGTTTGAGACTGGTATGCTACTAACGACACCTATCAGAAATGTAGGATCAACAAGGGCAGACAATCGACTTGGAAACAAAAATGGCAAACCCCTGGGGGTTTTTTTGTGTTTTGTTTTGTTTTTTTAGTAAATGTTGAAAACACGTTTTTCTAATACAAAATAATGAATTAACTTATTTAATAAATGAATAAATTGACTTCTTTTAATAAAGAGAATGTTGAAAACACTAGGATTTTTTTGTTTGAAAACAGACTTTAATAAGCGAACATGACAAACTCAAGATAAATTAATCAAGTATTTTTTTTTAAAGAAAATCAAATTAAAAAAAAAAAAGTGTTTTCGCCATTTAAGAATAAAATTTTTTTTAAAAATCGATTGTCTGCTCTTGTTGATCCTATATTTCCGACAGGTGTCGTTAGTAGCGTATCAGTCTCAAACAAGATAGTGTGAAGCAATTCTTCGCTAAAACGTGTGATAATATTTGATTTGCTTAAATAAAAAAAATCTACTTGATCGATTTACGTGATTTTTGGAATATGACATCTTCACGCAATGACAAGTACGTACATTATAAAGATTTTTTTCAGATTTTTCTTGTAAAAATGTTTTTTTTTCGGACCAAAAACAGTATTTAGAATAATATTTATTAAAATAAATTAAAAGGTAAATATTACCTTTTGCTACAACAGACCACCAACCACTAATTTGTTTTTTTAGGGATATTCGATGTTGCTGGCCACAAATCTGATAATAAAATCCACCGCAAATTTAGAGTTTGCATGGTATTAACCTCTTTTAATTGAGCTAAAAAAAAATTAAGTTTTCACAAGCAGTTTACAAAAGCATATTTTATGGTTTTCGTTCTTTTCTTGGGGGGGTCAATTATAGAACTTGTGTAGTTTAACAAGTACTTCTGCAGTTTAATTAATCGTTTTTCCATAAATAACGCCCCAACATTTACCGTGTAGAATGCTGTTTAACATTTCTAAGAAATTCTGTGTTTACATTCGGGGGAGGGGCGGGGGCAGGTGTGTTTTGGCGGCACTATAAAACCTAATAAAAGACGACAAATTAAAGGTGAATACTGAGGAATAATAAACTACATAATTACGTTGGCACACCGGTTCCCGCTGGATCACCAAAGTTAAGCAACATTGCACCTGGTCAGTACTAAATGGGTGACCATTTGGGACTTTCAGGTGCTGTATGTGTTCTCTACTAGGTGTGTCAGAAGTTTTGGGGAATTTTTGACACCCCTAACACAAAACTGCAAATAAAATATTTAAAAAAACTCGTAATTTCTCTTTTTAAAGTGGGTTGTTTATTTTCTTTATGGAATATACTTCCAAAATAAACTATTAAAGTTGTTTAAAAAATAATAGAAATATTATTTTTTTAAAAGCAGTGTTTACAAAGTGCTGGCGCGCGTTCATGCAGACATTTTTTTCTACGTAATGAAATCAATTGAATTTTATGAGTTAAATCTTTTTCAATTTTTAAACTTTAAAAATCTATAAAAATTTTTCTATTGGTTCTATTTTTACGATATTTTCAGATTCAATGTGAAATTTTATGCTCTTTCCAATAAACTGAATATGATATTCTAGACAAACTTTTTTTTTTAAATTCAACCCCCGCCCCTTTTGAAATGTCTATTAAAATGAAAATAATTAATCTTCTCACCTCAGATTTATATACCACAAATTGGAGATAAAAGATCAATAAATAAAATAAGCTAATTTAAAACAAAAAAGAATAGTTATTTGCATATTTACCTGTAAAGTCCAAAGTTTTAAACCTTTTTTAAAAACCACGTTGATTTTTTTAAAGTGAAGCCTTATAATCTTGTTATATTGTCCAGAAAATTTCGTACAATTACAACAATTTTTTCTATTTCATTCGATGTTTTGTTTTTTAGATATTTAAAAAAAAAATTTACTCCATAAAAAAAATATTAAATCAATAACTCATGTATTTCTTTGATAGAAAAAAAATCGAAAATTCATTTAGTGATTTGCGTTTAATCGGTGAAAACTGATGAGTGAAATGTGATCATTTTTTATGTACGGTAACCCATATCGACCAACTTTATTGAGTTCAAATATCTAATAAATTACAAAGGGGAGATAAGTGGAGATAAATTAAATGTTTGTTTCTTCATATAGTTACTATCGAGATTACTTTTGAAATGTATTTGGTCTAATGTGTTTTTTCTTTTACGTTTTGGAAATAATTATTTTGAGGAATCCATATTTGACAACTTGAAAAATCAAAGAAACAGCGCTTTGGCTAATGGCGGATAACGAGTTGCGAAAACGCGGTTTTCTGGGACCCTTACTTTAAAAAATCCTTTTATTTAAAAAGTACCTGGAATATAAAATATAAATATGGACAAATTTCTATAAATGAAGAATGGAAGCACCCATTGCTTAGTATTTTTTTATAGGTAAGTATTTTTTTGGCATTTATATATATTTATTAGATTTGGATTAAGTTAAAATTCGTTGAATTTTGTGAAATCTTTTTTAAAGAAAACTGATGAAAAAAAAAATAGTATTTGTATTTTTTTCGATTAAACCTTTCATTATTTTAAAATTTGGTCTTTGCTTATTTTATTGAAAAAAAATTAGGCATTGAAATTACATTATTCATATTGTTATAAGCTTTAAAACATAGAGAGTCTAATTAATCAAATGTTTATTCACCGCTTTGTAATGGCGACTTCTGACACTGCTAGCTCTCCGCTTATCTCAGCATTGTTTCCAGTCATCCTTGACTTCTCCTTACCACTGGACTCAAACAGTGCTGATTCAGGAGAGGTGTGGTTGGTAATTGCACAACCCTTGCCTCACAATTATATGCGCAAGACTGAACGGAAGCATGGGGGGAGGTGAGCTAAAAAAAATACCAAAACTCGTAGTATAAAACATTTCAAAGTAAAAATGAAATATATTTGGTGTTTATTCAGATTGTCACTCATGGCGGCAATTAAAAGTAAAATACAGAAATGCTTGTGTAATGTACGCATCAGGAACGGGAACGAAATATTCTAAAAATTACATAATTTAATCAAGTATTTTATTTTTATTTAAGAAAAAAAAAAAAAATTATTTGATATTTTTTTACGACCCACCCCAGCCTAGTATAAAAGCCTCTAACTACCCCATGTTTAGATGTGTCAGAAATTTCGTGAAAAATAGTGAATAATTCCATTCCATCTTTCCAAGCTTATAACTCCTCGAAAAATGTAATTCAAGCCCTAATTTTTTTTTTTTTCAATTAAAGGAGCAAAGACCAAGGTTTCATTAAAAAAAAAAAAAAAAAAAAAAAAAAAAAAAAAACGTGGGTTTTTTTTTTTTTTTTTTAAAAAAGGCTTTAAACTTCGGACTTTACAGGTAAATTTCTAAAAAACACTACTTTTTTGTTTTAAATTTGAATATATTATTTATTGACCTTTTTTTCTTCAATTTGTGATATATAACACTTTGGTGAGTAAAGTAATTATTTACTTTTTAATAGACATTTCAAAATGGGAGGTGTGAATTATTCGACCCCCTGTCTTTCCAAGCTTATAACTACTCGAAAAATGTAATTCAAGCCCTAATTTTTTTTTTCAATTAAAGGCGCAAGGACCAAGGTTTCATTAAAAAAAAAAAGAAAAAACAAACAACGTGGTTTAAAAAAAAGAAGGTTTTAAACTTCGAACTTTACAGGTAAATTTCTAAAAAACACTACTTTTTTTCTTGTTTTAAATTTGAATATATTATTCATTGACCTTTTCTCTTCAATTTGTGATATATAAAACTTTACTTTTTAATAGACACTTGAAAATGAATTAAAAAAAAAAACGTTTGTCTAAAATATTATATTCGATTTATTGGAAAGAGCATAAAATTTCACCATTGACCCTGAAAATATCGTAAAAATAGAATCAATAGAAAAATTTTGATAGATTTTTAAAGTTTAAAAATTGAAAAATATTGAGTTCGTAAAATTCATTACTGTTTTTTAAAAAATAAAAAAAATATTTCTATTACTTTTAAAACAACTTTAATAGTTTATTTTGGAAGTATAATCCATAAAGAAAATAAACAACCCACTTTTAAAAGAGAAATTACGAGTTTTTTATATTTTATTCGCAGTTTCGTGTTAGGGGTGTCAAAAATTCCTACAAAAATTCTGATACACCTACAAGAACGGCTTTAAAAATAAACACTCACCCCAACCTCCCCATGTTAAGAACGGCTTTAGAGGTGGGGGATATTCCGAAAGCCGTTCTTAACATGGGAAGGTTGAGGTGTTGGGGCACGTCGTCAAAATTTACAAATTTTTCTCTGTGTCGATAAAGGGGAAAACGTAGCGACCATTAAGAAATCAAGGGGAGACAATTGACTTTCATTTTTTTTTTTTTTTTTTTTTGATAATTTCAGAAATACAACCGAAATGTACGATTTCAAATCAAACAATAATTGGGTTTGTATTACTGTACACATAGATTCGAAAAAGTTGTCAAAAAAAAATATATAACAAATAAATGTTATCAAAGGCAAGATAAGTTACTTTTCTACCTAACTGGATATATTTTTTGCGTTTTTATTCAATGTAACATGTTCATTTAACTCGAAAAACATGCAGTGTTTAAATTGGAAAATTCAAGATGGCGCCCAACTCTCTCTGTAACACGGTAAGTTTGGGAAAACGTATTATAAATAATTAACTAGACAAAATACTATTTAAAAAACACCGAATATATGTCAACTTGTGTCATGGTAACATATATTGAGCGAATTTCTAACAGTATTTTGTCTAGTTTATTATTTATAACACCTTTTCCCGAACTTACCGTGTTAAAGAGAGAGTCGAGCGCCATTTTGAATTTTCCAATACATCGGTAAACACTGTATGCTTTTCGAGCTGAATAAGCATGTTACATTGAATAAAAACACGAAAATTATATTTAGTTTGGTAGAAAAGTAACTTATCTTGCCTTTGATAACATTTATTTGTTATAGATTTGTTTTTTGACAACTTTTTCGAATCTATGTATACAGTAATACAAACCCCCTGAAACCTATAAATGTCGACCTTTCCAAAGGTATACCAAATTGACTTTTTTGTTTAAAAAATAAATTATTTCGTTTTTGTTAATAAAATTTTAACTTTATAAAAAAAAAAACGGTAAAACTATACAAACACCGTGACAGCGAATTAACCCTAACCCTAAACCTAACCCCTAACCCTAACCCTAACCCTAAACCCTAACCCTAACCCTAATCCTAACCCTAACGCTGTCACGGTGTTTGTATAATAATACCAAAAAAACTTTCGTTTTTAAAAGCATGACTGTTAATGTTATTCTTTCGATTACTTTCGTTTTGTTTTTGTTTTTTTGGTAGGGGGCACAATAATAATAAAAATAAAAGATTAAAAAAGAACGAAATTTAAATTCCTGTTCCATTTTTACAACAACCGTAAAACAGAGCATTTTCCAAAAGTTTTATTATTAAAAAAAAATGTTTGTTTTTTTTTTTTCCAGAAAATAAAATTATCAAATTATGAAAACAGTTTATAGAAGGGCCATTTTTTGGTAAAATCCATTGAGTGCGTACGGTGGTTATATGAGAAAATACAGCTGTGTACGCATTATAAATATTTCTTTTCTGTGTCTTATGTTATACATTAGTACATTAGGGGTCATTTCGAGTTAAAAGTTTATTTACTGCACCCATCTGAACTAGAGAAAATCATGATTAAAATGTGTATGTCTCGTGTAAATAACTAACGATGACCGACCAGACGGTAGATCCAAAAGTCAGATCGAGCGTACCGAAAAACGAAATGAGACCAAATTGACAACTGGCCTTTTGTTTTTTTTGTTTTTTTGCTTGAACTTTGCGCTTTTCGGATTATTTTATGTTTTATTTTCTTGGTGGATATTTTTTTGGCCGTTTTTTTTTGGGGGGGGGAGTTTAGAGGAGTTTTTATTTATTTATTTTTTTTTTTTTTGCCAGAGATTATAGTTATAAGAAAAAACATTAGAAACACTTCAAACATTTGAGAAGGCACATAAACCATAAAATATAACGGTAACATAAGTGCATAAGCACCAAAATTGTTTTTTGTTTTGTTTTGTTTGCTAGTTAAATCCGGCTAAAAAAAAAAAAACGATAAAAATAAAAAATAATCCGAAAACCGCAAAGTTCAAGCCAAATTGAAATTTTTATTTGTTACGTTTGAATAAAAAATAATTATTAAAGTAAAAACAGTCGCGTTCTCGTCAAGTAACTTTTTTAATTTTTTTTTTTATTCAAGAAAATAAAAGGTACTCATTTTTGTTTAGAAGTTGTCAATTTCATTTCGTTTTCCGGTACGCGGTACGCTCGATCTTACTTTTGGATCACCCGTCTGGTCGGCCATATTAGATATTTCATCGTTAGTTATTTACACGAGACATACACATTTAAATCATGATTTTCTCTAGTTCAGATGGGTGCAGTAAATAAACTTTTAACTCGAAATGACCCCTAATGTATTAATGTATAACATAAGACACAGAAAAGAAACATTTATAATGCGTACACAGCTTTATTTTCTCATGTAACCACCGTACTCTCTCAAGGGATATTACCCATTTTTTTTTTTAAGTTAAAAACAAAATTTGAAGAATACTAAAATTGCCTTGGCCGTCATTTATCAGAAATAAATGTCAAATTTGTTTTTTTCGAATAGAAAAAAACTACTTGATCAATTTTTTGTGATTTTTGGAATATACCATCTTCATTCCCTGACGAATAGGTACACGCTAAAAGTTTTTCTTTATTTTTGTTTATCGCCACAAGTGCCAATCTGAATAAGCACCTTTTTCTTTTGTTTATAAACATCATAAAAAAATTAAAACATTCGTTTCATTTTACTATAATATGAAAAAAAAACTGATTTTATTTTACTATTAAAAAAAAAAAACATTTCAAAAAGGAAGGGTATTTAAGGGTTTTCACTATTTTTTACAAGGGGGTCACCACTAATCAAGGCCCGAAGGTCACTCGAGGATAAGGGTTAATGCTGTGAGAAATTCCATATACAGTCACCATCTTTCTTTTTGTTCAGCCGCCCACGCAGTTTAGTGGACGGCCGTCATTGGTTAATTTTAATGTGTCAGGTGATTTGCTTGATGCGCTTTTTGTATCATGCTTTTTACTTTCAGTCCATGCAGAACTCGGCATCAGGATGGACTCAAATCCAGCAGCTCCCACTGAAGGGAGCTAAGACAATTCTTTCATGTTGTAACAGCAAACAGTTGGTGAACGAGGGACCACATCTCTACAAGCAGAGACAACTTATACATTGCTGAATCTATCCAAATGATGGATGACATTCAAGAACAGTTCTGCATGTTTATTTACCAAATATTGGATCTTATCTCAATTCATCTTGAGTCCTAAGTGTCTCACATTATCCCTAATTATAGGCGCCTACATTCCCGCCGAGTCCACCATGAACATTCATGGATCCTTTCGAGGAACAAAGAATTAACATTCCAACAATAGGAATTTATACTACTGGCTCCATGCGTATGGAGGCAAAACAGGTCACCGTTTTGCAAATGGACTATACCAGAACCAATACACTTTCATTGTTGTTGTATTTGAATAAATTTTGAGTTTGAAAAATATGACTTTTGTATTTGCAGATTCTTTTGCTTCTGCCTGGAGGAAATTCGGATGTGAGAAATAATTTCTTACTATGTATGTATGGCAGTCACTGGGACAACAACAGTGGAAATTTTGGTAGAATTTGATTATTTATGATTATGTTTCATAAGGAAAAGAGCTGGACCCGAAAGGGATTCCTGAGGCACACTGAGGTTTTCCTATATAATGTTATGCTTATTTGGTTTGTTTTTGGTTGTTTTTGTTTTACAGCATATCAACCCTTTTCAGGTTATTTAATGCCGAATCCAAAGATTTTGAAGACAATTTTTTTAATAGAATATACTTGTTGTTTTCAAGTCGGTTTCTATTTAACCCATAGTTGGGACCCTAACAGGTACAACCACTCCGGGTCAGAGTGGACCTGGGAGCAATGGTAATTAAAGGGTGACTCCACACTCCCCAAAGCCCACAAGCTGGGGCCTCACCACTGGATATAGTTTAAGGTCATATCCAGGACCTGTGCTTATTTGCTAGGTAAATGTCTGAACATTCTTGTAAAAATAGACTTTATTCAATTTTATTCTTTAAAAAAAGATAATTAATGAGTACGCCAAACAGAGATTTATCAAAAAAAAATTAGTTTTGTTTTAAAATCGAAATCATTGACTTCAACTCCGTTGTTGGATATTAAAAATAATAAACACGGTTTTCAATATATAATTTCATGTTTATTCGCGAGATAAAAGTGTAAAAATAAGTCGTTTTTTTTTTCTGTATAAAGTTGCTTTTATGACGGAATGAAATTTGGCCCGTTGTGTACTTTTTGGCGAGCTGGCGTCCCAGAAAAGAATCAGCGCAAATAAGAGACAAAACAAACATCTTCGTCTCTTGCTAGACAAAGGAAAACATACCTTCAACAAAAGGGGCCAATACCATTCTTTTGGGTTACAACATTTGGCCAATTAGGGAACACGCTTGGCCCATTATCTTGTTGGGTGGAAAACTGCAATGAAAATTCTACCACAAACAGACCTTAGATTTCTTTTCGGCAAACTTTTCCAGAATATTGTTCCCATTTTGGAAAGATTGAACACTGATACAATCCTGTCTGCATCTTACTTATCGATCCTGTCCCTGCTGGGTGTCATCACGTCTGTTGCCTCTCTCAGCCATCCATTACATACTCCTAACTAACTTTCTAAGGTGTCTCTAAACCTGTTACGTCATATATCTAGGTAACCAAAGATCCTTGCCTGGTCTTTTGTGACGTATCTCTGTTTATACAAACCAAACATTCCAATCCTGTTTTATTAAACATCTTTCTAAACATTTTATTGTTTTATTAAACATCTTTCTAAACATTTTATTGTTTTATTAAACATCTTTCTAAACATTTTATTGTTTTATTAAACATCTTTCTAAACATTTTATTGTTTTATTAAACATCTTTCTAAACATTTTATTGTTTTATTAAAAATCTTTCTAACCATTTTATTGTTTTATTAAACATCTTTCTAAACATTTTATTGTTTTATTAAACATCTTTTTAAACATTTTATTGTTTTATTAAACATCTTTTTAAACATTTTATTGTTTTATTAAACATCTTTCGAAACATTTTATTGTTTTATTAAACATCTTTCTAAACATTTTATTGTTTTATTAAACATCTTTCTAAACATTTTATTGTTTTATTAAACATCTTTCTAAACATTTTATTGTTTTATTAAACATCTTTCTAAACAGTTTATTGTTTTATTAAAAATCTTTTTAAACATTTTATTGTTTTATTAAACATCTTTCTAAACATTTTATTGTTTTATTAAACATCTTTCTAAACATTTTATTGTTTTATTAAAAATCTTTCTAAACATTTTATTGTTTTATTAAACATCTTTCTAAACATTTTATTGTTTTATTAAAAATCTTTCTAAACATTTTATTGTTTTATTAAACATCTTTCTAAACATTTTATTGTTTTATTAAACATCTTTTTAAACATTTTATTGTTTTATTAAACATCTTTTTAAACATTTTATTGTTTTATTAAACATCTTTCTAAACATTTTATTGTTTTATTAAACATCTTTCTAAACATTTTATTGTTTTATTAAACATCTTTCTAACCATTTTATTGTTTTATTAAACATTTTTCTAAACATTTTATTGTTTTATTAAAAATCTTTCTAAGCATTTTATTGTTTTATTAAACATCTTTCTAAACATTTTATTGTTTTATTAAACATCTTTCTAAACATTTTATTGTTTTATTAAACATCTTTCTAAACATTTTATTGTTTTATTAAACATCTTTCTAAACAGTTTATTGTTTTATTAAAAATCTTTTTAAACATTTTATTGTTTTATTAAACATCTTTCTAAACAGTTTATTGTTTTATTAAACATCTTTCTAAACATTTTATTGTTTTATTAAACATCTTTCTAAACATTTTATTGTTTTATTAAACATCTTTCTAAACATTTTATTGTTTTATTAAACATCTTTCTAAACATTTTATTGTTTTATTAAACATCTTTCTAAACATTTTATTGTTTTATTAAACATCTTTCTAAACATTTTATTGTTTTATTAAACATCTTTCTAAACATTTTATTGTTTTATTAAACATCTTTCTAAACATTTTATTGTTTTATTAAACCCCTTTCTAAACATTTTATTGTTTTATTAAACACCTTTCTAAACATTTTATTGTTTTATTAAACATCTTTCTAAACATCTTATTGTTTTATTAAAAATCTTTCTAAACATTTTATTGATTTTATTAAACATCTTTCTAAACATTTTATTGTTTTATTAAACCCCTTTCTAAACATTTTATTGTTTTATTAAACATCTTTCTAAACATTTTATTGTTTTATTAAACATCTTTTTAAACATTTTATTGTTTTATTAAAAATCTTTCTAAACATTTTATAGTTTTATTAAACACCTTTCTAAACATTTTATTGTTTTATTAAACATCTTTCTAAACATTTTATTGTTTTATTAAACATCTTTTTAAACATTTTATTGTTTTATTAAACATCTTTTTAAACATTTTATTGTTTTATTAAACATCTTTCTAAACATTTTATTGTTTTATTAAACATCTTTCTAAACATTTTATTGTTTTATTAAACATCTTTCTAACCATTTTATTGTTTTATTAAACATTTTTCTAAACATTTTATTGTTTTATTAAACACCTTTCTAAACATTTTATTGTTTTATTAAACATCTTTCTAAACATTTTATTGTTTTATTAAACATCTTTCTAAACATTTTATTGTTTTATTAAACATCTTTCTAAACATTTTATAGTTTTATTAAACATCTTTCTAAACATTTTATTGTTTTATTAAACATCTTTCTAAACATTTTATTGTTTTATTAAACATCTTTCTAAACATTTTATTGTTTTAAATATTTTTGGTTTAATTATTACTCGTTCATACAATACGCTTAAACATGATATTTTAATTCATGCAGATTTTTTTTTTTTTACAAAGTGGTCACCACTTATCAAGGCCCGGAAGCCACTCAGGGATAAGGGTTATTGCAAGTACAGTACGTTAGTGTGCAGATTTGATGAAGTGTTTAATTAAGGGAGCGGTTCATTAGGAATTTGTTAAAATTGGACTTGAAGACATCCAAGTTGTAGTCCGGAGGGAAGCAGGCAGACAGAACAGAGTTCCACAGGCGTGCAGTTCTAAGAAAGAAGCTTTGTTCATGGAATCCGCATTTTGATTTAGGCACAGATATAGAGTGGGGGAAATTTTTCACAGTGGATTCAGCTAGACGGGTGTTTTTCGTGAAAGATTGGCGAGGGGGGACCAGCGATTGGAGTTCAGATGAGCACCTGCCATGAAAATAACGATAAAACAAGGATAGGCTCGCAACGTCTCTTCTGTGGGAGAGAGGTTGCAGATTGTGTATGTTTTATTATAGAATAAATCCTCTATTGATTATTATGTATTACGAGGAATAATTTGCCTGCAGAACTAATTTGCAACAAAAGATAATAAAATTTAAAAAAATAATAATGAAAAATGAAAATTAAAAAAATAATAATGATAATGTCGTTCATCAAATTCCGCCTGTGTTTGTTTACAATAATGACGTCAGCTGATATTTGGACTTGACGATGAATGCCCTGGAAACTCGCTCCTGATTAATGTTTAGTTTTAAAATATGCAAAAAAAAAAAAAAAAAATGGTTGCGGCGATTTTAAATAATACCTCTTCTTTTATTGTAAATTGAATTTATTAATAAGTAAAAATTAAAATAAAATGGTGAGGTACATCCGGGCTTGCACACAGGCTCATTTGATCTGTAGTCGAATGCTCTACCATTGAGCTGTTTCCAGATGTCAATAAATCCTTTTTATTAAGAAGAAAATATTTGAGATTTTATTATCTCCCTTGCCGGTGCAACCTGAAATATCTCCCTGAAAATTTTTTTTTTAATTATAAGAAAGAAAGACTATTTTTAGGTGCGGATTTTTTTTCATTTTTGATACTTATCGGATGAATTTCTTTATAAAACATATCTAAGAACACTGCCAGATATATAAATTACTTTTGTGTGAAATTTGCAAAAGATAGGCTAAGCCGTTTCGGAACCCATGAGGAACTCACACATACAAATTCACTTTTATATGATAGTAGAGATTAAATTCCAGTCGTATTTCCAAACATTCTTCTGTTATCAAAAAAAACTTTATTTCCATAGCATTGTCGCTAATTCAAATGTTGGTTACTCACTTCAGAAACCGACATTACAAATGCGTGATATAAAATTGAATAATTCGACTTCCTATCTTTCCAAGCTTATAACTACTTGAAAAATGTAATTCAAACCCTATTTTTTTTAAAATTAAAAGAGCAAAGACCAAATTTTTTAAAAATAACAGGTTTAATAGCAAATCATGCACTATTTGTTTTTTAATTCAGTTTTCTTTAAAAAAGATTTAAAGAAAATCAACGAATTTTAACCTGCTTCGATAAAATATATGTATATATAAATTCCAAAAAATCACTTACCTATAAAAATACTATTCAATGGGTACTTCCATTCTTCATTGTTAAGAATTTATCCATATTTATATTTTAAATTCCATGTATTTTTTAAATAAATTTTTTTTTTAAACAACTACTTGAAAAGGCCGCCATTACGTAAGCATTTTTACGGTGTTATCGAAACACCAAAGCAGTGTTTGTTCTTGTTCTGAACTATGGATGGACAGAAGGACGTAAATCCACACATTTGCATTAGCCATCTAGCCTTGTGCATGAAGAAATATGTGTCACCATAGCTGAATAATAGTCACATTTTACTTATAAGTTTTTGCCTTTAAAAAAAAAAGTCGAGGAATTCTTTTTTTTTTGTTTTCTCAAAGAAATACATGAATTTTTGATTTAATATATTTTCATTCTTCTTTATCGAGTGATTTTTTTTTTAATATCTAAAAAAAAGAAAACCTTGAATGAAATAGAAAAAATTGTCGTCAACGTCTGGTATTTACTTGACAATCTAAGCATAACATAAGCTTTCACTTAAAAAAAAATCAACGGTTTTTTAAAAAAAAAAAGAAAAGTTTTTATACTTTGAACTTTACAGGTAAATTTCCAAAAACACTTCTTTTTTTGTTGTTTTAAATTAGAATATTTTATTTATTGATCTTGTATCTTGAATTTGTGATATATAAAACTTTGGTGAGTAAATTAATTATTTAACTTTTAATAGACATTTCAAAATGGGGGTGAATTTAAAAAAAAACGTTTTTCTAACATATTATATTTGGTTTATTGCAAAGAGAATTAAATTCCACATTGAACTGAAAATATAAAAATCGAACCAATAGCAAAAATTTTGATAGATTTTCTAAGTTTAAAAAGTGAAAAATATTTAACTCGTAAAATTAAATTGATTTAATTACGTAAAAAAAATGGCTGTCTAAAGGCGCGCCGGCACTTTTTTTTTTTAAATATCTGGGCAGGAGCTGCTAAAAACAGCCTATCCTGCCTTGACAGAGTACAAAATAGACTTTGTGGCTTCTCTCCCACAGAAGAGACGTTGCGAGCTTATCCTTGTTTTATCGTTATTTCCATGGCAAGTGCTCGTCTGAACTCCAATCTCTGGTCCCCCCTCGCCAATCTTTCACGAAAAACATCCGTCTAGCTGAATCCACTGTGAAAAATTTCACTCACTCTTTATCTGTGCCTAAATCAAAACGCGGATTCCATGAACGAGGCTTCTTTCTTAGAACTGCACGCCTGTGGAACTCTGTTCCGTCTGCCTGGTTCCCACCTGACTACAACTTGGATGTCTTCAAGTCCAACGTTAACAAATTCCTAATGAACCGCCTCCTTAAGTACCTATTTACTATGCCTCCCCACGGGACAGAGTTAGACACCAGGGTCGTTTTTTAACGTGGAGAAAAGGTACAAAAATTAAAATTGTCTCAGTCGTGAAGGATTTCACCTCCAGTGAAAGAGAACAAAAAATAGAAGTGCACCATCTGAAGAACAGATACTACACTTTGATCTTGTCCCGAAAGCCAAGCAATGAGTAAGTCGCCCCCTTAAGTAAACACTTCATCAAATCTCCACACTAACGTAATGTACTTGCAATAACCCTTATCCCTGAGTGGCTTCCGGGCCTTGATAAGTGGTGACCACTGTGTAAAAAAAAGAAAAATAAATAAATAAATGAAAAATAATATTTCTATTATTTTTTTAAAACTTTAATAATCTATTTTGGAAGTATATTCCATAAAGAAAATAAACAACCCACTTTAAAAGGAGAAATTATGAGTTTTTTATATATATATTTTATTCGCAGTTTTGTGTTAGGGGTGTCAAAAATTCCCCCACAATTCTGATACACCTACTGCAGTAGTAATCAATATTTAGCAAGTATCGATTATTTCTACGAAACAATCACTATTTCCATGATGAACGATGTTTGTTCATGGGCAACCAGTGTACTTTGTCACTCGAGGGTCATTCCAAATGTTTTCCAACTCAAAAAGTACAAGAGTTATGAAGACGGAATTTGTACATGTAAAACGAGTGACCTCTTCAGCTCCAACATTTATTTTTCTACACCATTCTTGATGCATTTTACCAGGAATTAAAGGGTGCATTTCTACAAGCGACGCATGCCAATAACAGGGTTTGCTTTCTTAGAGTCTCATACCGTCAATATCTGCAAAAGAGAAATAAAACTTTAATCATAACAATGCAATACTCAGGTAGAATAAAAAAAAAAAATAAGAGACGTTTGTGTACATATGTATGTATGCGCATAAATGTGTGTATGTAATGAGAAAGAAGTGTATATATTGAATAGTGCATGTGAGTGAGCCAAAAGATGAGGTATAAGGACAACATCAAAGTAAATTTAAAGCGGTTTCACATGGACCTTGAGACATGGGAGGACGTGGTTGGGAGCAGGTTGGCATGGAGGATCGCTGTCCACAAAGGTGCTGCGCTTTATAGCAGTGACCTAAATCAAGCTGCTGAGGATAAACGCAAGCACAGATTATCAACCAGACACACCCAACCCCACCCCACCACCACTACCTTTATCTGCCCAAATTGCACAAGAAAAATTGGGTCTAGGATTGGGCTCTATGCTCACCTGAGGACCCACAGAAGCCACAACAGAGGACAGTCTTACTCGGACACGAGTGACCGCCGATGGTGTTGATGGTGTTGAGACAAAGTATCTATTGGGAATATCTGTAGTTCGTGTATTGTTTACGTGTGAGTGGAGAAAAATTCTGAGAAAGAAGCTCTGCTCATGGAATCTACATTTGGATTTTGGCACAGATAAAGAGTGGGGAAAATTATTGACAGTAGTTTCAGCCAGACGAGTGTTTCTCGTGAAAGATTGGCGAGGGGGGGGGTGAGAGATTGGAGCTCAGACGAGCACTTGCCATGGAAATAACGATAAAACAAAGACAGGCTGTTGCTGTTTTAATGTAATACAGCTTCCTTTTTCAAGCCTTGTGGAATTTTCTTCCTGTTTTTGTCCTTGTTAGCTCTATACATTAAGTGGCTCCACATTTTGTCTGAAGCAATTTACATAAAAAAATTTATTCAGGCAGAATAAAAATTAAAAGCCATTTATTTTGCAACACGCCTCATATATGTATTTTCCATAGAACGACTAATTAAAACGATATAAATCATATATATATATATATATATATATATATATATTAGTATATTTAGGCACCATTTTTTCTTTTATGCACGTTTCATTAAATAGCACAGATAACTCTTGCGTGTTTTTCTTGTAATCCTCCTTTTCTCTTTATCGTTCGGAAAATGGTCCAACAAAGAGAAAAGGAGGATTATAAGAAAAACAAGCAAGAGTTATCTGTGCTATTTAATGAAACGTGCATATATATATATATATATATATATATATATATATATATATATACAAAAGGCTTCTTTCAGTCTTGACAGACTATGGATACCTACTGTAAGGGTGTCTGTGCGTGAAATTTTTGTGGCAAGAGTTGTGCAATCTCCAACCATGCCACTCCTAAGTTGACATACCAGTGGCAAGTGGAGGTTCAGAACGACTGGAAGCAATGCCGAGATAAGCGGAAAGCACATACAGCACCTAGAATTCCCAAATGGTTATTAATCTGGTACTAGCCAGGCTCAATATTGCTTAACTTCGGAGATCTGACAAGAACCGGTGTGTCAACGTGATTATATACCATATATATATATATATGTATATATATATATATATATAACTACTTAATTTACTCACATAAAATTAATATACGAAAGTATAGATTTATGCGTAAACTTTAAGTATTTACTTCAAAAGTGCTCAATATGTAGATAGAGCTAGTTAGTAATTTATAAAATATATATGGCGATTAAGCTACACTGAATATTTCGCGTTTCATCCACTCTAGGACTCCTCAGGCTTATGCGCATAAGCCTGAGGAGTCCTAGAGTGGATGAAACGCTGAATATTCAGTGTAGCTTAATCGCCATATATATATATATATATATATATATATATATATATATATATATATTGTTGTTATTATTGTTTCTAGAAACAGTTGAACTAGGCTGACGAGAGGTAACGACCTCGAAACACGCGTGTACGTAGATTACTGTTTTAAAAAATAATAAATAAATAAAAAATGTTATATACGTCCAAACAAATTAAAAGGACAACTTTCTAAAGTAAATAAAAAAAATGAGCTTGAAAAATAACAATTATATATATATATATATTATCAATCCAAGTTTTACTCAATACTAAAATAAAATAACAGAAGATAAACAGGATTGTGTGTTAGAGATATGATTATTTTATTAAGTTCTTACCTATCAAGATAGTGACATGTGTGTGTGTGTGGACACATGGTGATTGCAGCCATAAGCATAAGAGTGAATCTATGTATCCCTTTTTATAAGACAGATCAAAACACTTCCCCTGTCGGCATCATGACAAGGGGAAATAAATCAAGTTTGTTGTTTTGAGTGGGGTAAGCAATTGTGAGCAAAATAATCCATTTGAGCGAAGTAAAAAAATAAAATGCACTACTTCTGCAACACGCCACGTATATTTATTTTCCATAGTACGACTAATTCAACTCATCATAAATCAATCCTCATATGAAAGAAGTTTTACTCAATATTAAAATAAATAAGAAAAATCGGATTATGTGTTAGAAATTTGATTACTTTATTGCATTTCAGAAAATGTCTGCCATTTACGATAAACATGACATTTACTGCACTTGAAAAAAATTATTTAATAAATTTATGTTGTGATGATTTTTGTAGAATTACAAGTTTATTTTAAAAAAGAAACGCATTTCAAAATGTAGAGCGAATATATTTGCATATAGGAAAAGAATTTGATAACAGAGTTGCCAGTGGTTAAATGGATACTAGTACAGATTTGAAGATTTAAAATTGTAGGTAAAATTTCAGTTGTTGAATTCAAATATATTACTGATTCAATTGGGAAGAGTGGGGTTTGCTATAGAACTTTGTATCTGTTTGTTTGGAAAACAAGACATATGAATCTCTATTATCATATAAAAGGAACTTTATTTTTGTTTATTTTTCTGTAACAATTGATGGTTTATCAAGATGTTTGTGAGTTCGTTTCCTGTGGGCTTGAAAACGGCTGGGCCAATTTATATTATTTGTTCTTTCTTCATCAGAAACCATCATCATTATTTACTCACCAGGAGTATTCACACAAGCCATCATCAAAGATTGTTCTTTGAGAACAACTAGTGGTGTTCCCCGGAATCTGAGTGGCAACAAGTCTCCCCAGATTTCCAGTACTCTCTAACTATTTCGACAACCTTTGCAAATTAATTTGCGTTATCGCAACAGCCGCTTACCATTGATTTCTCATTGGTGGCAACCATTGGTCTTCATTGGAATTTGGGTGGCAAAAAGCCTCCCCAAGGTCCCAGTCTTCTTTGCGCATCTCTAGTGGAGGTCTGGCTAGTGTTTTCTCTCCTCGGTCTTCCCCTCCTCCTTGATCCTTATTATTTGGTGTCGCGCCTGTTTATGGTGACACTCACAGGAGAAAATGTAGGTGTGGTTTCTTCATTTGTACAGTTTCAGTTTTCTTGATATGTTAATTTGTGTTTTGCATCTGTAGCTATTTATGTGTCCAATTTGATGCATTTATTTAATCGATTGATTACCTGCTCTAGTCAGGGACCCATTGTGGTGCACTGAGATAAAGCTTTACATGCGCCTGTGCAGTAACTTAATCCGCAATAGATTGTAGTTTACATTGCACTTGAAAAAAATCATTTAATAAATTTATGTTGTGAAAAATATTGATTTCTTTATATGACGTGATGTGATTTGTAGTTTATTTTAGAAAAGAAACACATTTCAAAATGTACAGCAGACACTTTGGCAGTATGCAGATGGTGGTCATTTGTTTTGATGCATTTCACTAAACTGTTACCAGGTGGCGCTTCTCAGTCAAAAAACCCTTCAACATTGCTTTAATTTGAAAAACGTTTGATATAAATTATTAATTTTTATATAGATTATTAATTATTATATAGATTATTAATTTTTTCAATAAACAAAAAAAAATATAAAACTATTTCACTTTATAAAAATCTAATGTTGCTTTGATTAAAAAATTGTTTTATTGAAATTAGATTTTCTTACGCAGATTTTTTAAATAAATGTTTTTAAATTATATTTTCATAAATTTTTATACAATAAACGTTTTAAAATTATATTTTGATAAATTTTTATACAATAAATGTTTTGGTTTTCAAATATTTTTGTTCAAAAGAAAATCTTGCTTGTTACTCATTTGCTGTGATATTTGACCAAGAAGAAATTGGAATTATCACCTCTAACCTTGCCGCCGTCACTATGCTGCAGAAGTGCTGTAGAGCAGATATATATGCATATATAGGACAGAAATTTGATAAGAGAGTTGCCAGTGGTCAAATGGATACCAGCACAGATTTGAAGATTTAAAATTCTAGATAAAATTTCAATTGTTGAAATCAAATATATTACTGATTCATGTATTTGATTTTCAAACAGATGCATTTATTTAATCGATTTATTGCCTGCTCTAGTTGGGCACTCATTGTGGTGCACTGAGAGGAAGCTTCACATGCCCCTCTGAAGTGACTTAGTCCATAATACATTGTAGTTTGAGATCTTAGTCGGTGTCTAACAATCCTGCTGAGCGTCACTGGTGGTCGTAAAGAACACACTTTTAATCGCAAATCAAAACCGTTCTTGTTGCGTAAAACTTCAAAACAGCGTTTCTCTTGGTTGTCGTTCAATTTGTAAATTTATCAAGTTTTTTGTCTTTCCAACTTCTCTAAAATTGTTGGAAATCGTCATATATCTCATTTAGAATCAAGTTCTCTAACAGCTTGCGTGGATTGGCTTCGACTAAGGTTCTTAATTGATTGGCCGAGCACTATGCTCATTAGCTTCAAGACTCTTGTTGCTGCCAAGAAATTATAAAACCACCATTGTACTGTACTTTATATTGCGAGCTGTTTCAGCAGCTTTTCAGCCTAGCTTGAATTAAAATTAGAAAATTGTCTTTTTTAATCTTATATTTAACGTTCTGAAAAGAGGACATAATTGTTTTACAACGATTGTAATTTAAATGATTAGAAGACATTCCGATACAAAACCTATTTAGGCGCATAAAGTACGTTTGCGCAAAATTTCATATAAATTGGCCCAGCTGTTTTCGAGTCCGCAGGAGACGAACTCGCAAACATCTTGACAAACCATCTCAATTGTTACAGAAAAATAAACAAATAATGCTATGTTTGGTACTAAAATAAGTCTGATTGGGATGTCATTAAAGATCACATCAAAGATGACCCATGGGGAAATATCCTTTCTCTTCCTGCAGAACAGTTTACAAATGGTTCAAAGCAGCAATTGAAAGACATGCTCAAACATACAAGTTCTATAGCAAACCCCACTCTCCCCAATGGTTACTTCTACTTGCACAGTTGCCATTGTTCAGAGGCAACATGCCTACTGCAGATTTATCTGACATAAGTCCAGTACAAACAGACAAAATTGCTTAACACACACAAGAAAATCTATGTAAAAACGGTTTATTAAGTCGTTATTTTAAATAGAAGGTATTGATTGTTATATTTGATATATCATTTCAAGTTAATTTACTTAATTTATATCTAATTTTATTTCGGTTTCATTTAATTTATTTTCAATAATAATTAGGTACTAACAGTTTCCTTTACAGTCGCATGCAAGATTATTTATTTAAGCTAATTGTAAGAAAAAAGTAGCGGCAGTTAAGAGAGAATACACTGAAACCACAAGAAAATGCATTGAAGCACAGAAAATCTACAACAGTGTAGTAAATAATGGCCAATCAATAGCCACAGGGAACTTCTTTTTATATGATAAACTTCTTTTTATATGATAAACTTCTTTTTATATGATAAACTTCTTTTTATATGATAAACTTCTTTTTATATGATAAACTTCTTTTTATATGATAAACTTCTTTTTATATGATAAACTTCTTTTTATATGATAGGAGAGATTCGAAATGAACAGATACTAATTCCAATTTAGATTTATTACTGTGATGTATTTTAAGTATTCATTTAACAAACGATCATGAAACACAACCTTTTTAATTGAATAAAAGTTCAAATAAATGTCACATCTTGACAAACCATCGATTGTTACAGAATAAATGAACAAATAATGTTACATGGCCAGTCTAGGTGAATAAAGTACCTTTGCGTGAAATTTCATAAAAATTGGCCCAGCTGTTTTCGAGTCCATAGGAAACTAAATCACACACATCTTGACAAACCATCGATTGTTACAGAATAAATGAACAAATAATGTTACATGGCCAGTCTACATATAAACATTACAAATAGATATGACTCCAACAAACGAATAAATAAAATAATTGCACTAGCATAAAATGGTAGCCAATGATTTATCTGCATTATCAAAACCTATTCTTAGTATAAGATCTATAGTATACATCATTTATCCGTAATCTGAATGATTTAAATAATGCAAAACATCAATAATCATTTGAGAATTCCAAAACATAAGAAAGTTTTCTTTTTAAAAATCAGTATTTAAAAATAAATTAAAATTATTATGAATTAAAAAAATGTCCGACATTATCTTTCAAACCAAATTCAAACATATTATCGATTCATGTTTTGTCTTCATAAATAACGAGACACATTTATCTAAAATTCCAGGTAAGATTTATTATTGTTTTAACCAACCATTAGAAAACACAATATTTTGCACCTTAAATATTTCTTTAACCAACCACCAGAAAACACACAATGTCAAGTGATTGAATAAAAATTCAAATAAATGTCTCATATTGATAAACTTCATTTGTTACAGAAAAAAATATGAACAAATCTGTTTTTTAAAAATTATTCTGGTCTGGTGGAATATCTAATTTTGTGTTGTCTTTTGCGGTGGCATCAGAGGGAGGATATGCGAATCGATGTTTGAACTTTGAATACTATCTTACAAAGAAAAAGGTTTCTCTTTAATTTCCTTATTTTTGTTGTGGTTGGCGCATCCTACTGGATCACTCCTTATCTCCTAAAATCCAGTGTGGGTTAGTCATACTTAGATCTTATTTGGGCCACAAATAATGTGATTTTGAATATTTAGTCAGGGTTTACTAGAAGGGAAAATTATCCTCATGCCAGGTAGTCCTGGCAAACCCTTGTACAGGAGACTTGAAGGGAGTGTCTAGTAGGCATTCAGGTTCTCTTTTTTAGTGTTTTTTCAAGTAAAATGAAGTTCCACATATTTTACATTTTATCCTTAGGTACATAATTCAAAGATGGCGTAATAAAAGGGGAAAAAAATAATTGCAACTTCTTTCCCGATTTGAAAGTTTTGTAATCATGCCCATTTATTTTTAATGATAAGTTAAGAGCAAATGTGCTATGAAACAGGTGATGTTAAGAATTGTGCATGTCAACTTCCTTATAGGAATAAACGATAAGATGGTCAGCATCTTAGAATTTAGAATATAGATTTTTGTCATTTATTTGTTATGAAAAATAGAATACGCATCAGGTGCATTTGAAAGCCAAATCACAATACAATATTATGAAAATAAACAAATATTTTATTTATTTATTTTCATTTTATTGTGTTGTGATTTGTCTTTCAAGCGCACCTGATGCATATTCTGTTTTTTTTTTTTCAAATTAAATCAAAGCTTCTATAATGGAACACACACCCTGGACGTTAATCTCGTGTAGTCGACACTGAGAGACGACTGACTTTCCTTTCTCCAACTTTACAACATGGCCAGAAAGAAAAAGAAAGAAAGAAAACAACATACTGAGGATGGAGTTTGACTCCGAAATATATTTAAATTATAAATTTCAAACAAGTAAAATATTCGTTTATTTTCATAATATTGCGTTGTGATTTGGCTTTCAAGCGTACCTGATGAATATTTTATTTTTTTCAAATTAAATCAACACTTATATAACGGAACTCACACCCTGAACAATATATATATATATATATATATATATATATATATATATATATATATATTTGTTCAGGGTGTGAGTTATATATATATATATATATATATATATATATATATATATATATATACCTAAGGTTCAATATAAAGAATAGCCTATCAAATTTTAGTTATATCTTTTTATTACATTTTACTTAAATAAAAGTTCTCAGAAACCAAAGGGGTCCTCTTTCTGGATCTCTATATGAGATACATAGATATTCAAGTATTTCATTAAAGTCCTCTGTTACTTCTCAAACGTTTAATTAGTAAATAAGTTGAGTACATAATTTTCCTCTCCTCAGTTGACCATTTAAATGTTATTGTATCCTTTATTTGTGGTCTCCTGATCTTACTGGCATTCCAGGACAAACATTCATCTAGTCTAGTGGAGTATCCAGCTTTATATTGATAGTTGAGATAACATCATTTGGAGAAACTGCACCATTCCTTGTAAAAATCAGTGTGGGTTAGTGGTACAGAGGAGATCTTATTTAGGCTGTGAATACTGTGTGTAACTGAATTTTTATTATAGGGAGATAAGGTTTGTATGAATGTTGTCAGCTTGGTCCACCCACTTGACACTATGCACAGTGCTTAATAGTGTCAGTCAAGGTGGCAGTTTGTGTGCTTCGTCAGCAGGCAGGGTAGCAGCATTGTCTTGGGAAAATAACAAGAGACAACATCGGTCATATTCTTAGCAAAGATGTTCTTATGACATTGTGGAGTAATGGAAACGTAGTTTTATATTTGTTTTCTTAAAGCTAGACCTACGTGAAAAAAAATATTTTAAAAGGAAATGTTTTTGTAGCCATTCCTTAAAAAATTTTTTTCTTTTTTGTGAAAGAGTATCCTACCGGATTGAGACATTCATTCCAACTCAGTGTGCGTTTGTATGTGTTTTTTCAAGCCATTACAATCTGAAAATGCAGCTCCGCAGACTTGACAGGAATAAGGTTTCTCTCCAGTGTGAGTTCGAACATGTTTTGTCAAATGAGAAGCATCGGAAAACGACGATTCACAGACGAGGCAAGAATAAGGCTTCTCTCCACTGTGCGTTCGCAAATGTCTTTTCAAGTGGTCGCTCGATGCGAACGCTGCATCGCAAGCATTGCACGGAAAAGGCTTTTCACCCGTGTGCGTTCGCATGTGACGTCGTAAGTTTGAACTCACCGAAAATCTTGCATCGCATATTTCACAAGAATATTGTTTCTCTTCGCTGTGCGTTTGCACGTGTTTTTGTAAGGTCGACTTCCGTGAAAAAGTGCTCGAACATATCTCGCATGAATATGGCTTATCGCCAGTATGCGTTCTCACGTGTCGCTTAAGATCGGAATTCTCCGAGAACGCCATCGGACATACATCACACTGAAATGGTCTCTCCCCAGTGTGCACGCGCATGTGCCGTTTTAAGCCGAAGCTATCGGAAAACACAGATCCACATTCGAGGCACGGATGATCCTTTTTAGCAATGTGTGTTCGCATGTGGATCTTTAAGTTTGAACTGGCTATAAAAGCACCTCCACATGTTTCGCAAATATAACGCTTTTCACGGGTGTGGGTTCGCAAGTGTCGTTTTAAGACGGAATTCTGGGAAAATTCGGATCCACATATGATACAAGAATATGGCTTCTCGCCAGTGTGGCTTCGTTTATGTCTGATCAAGTTTGAGCTATTCGAAAATTTTAATTCACACACGTCACAAGAATATGGTTTTTCTCCTGTATGTGTTCTGATGTGGTTTTTTAAGTTGGAATTATTCTTGAACGCAGATCCACACAGTTCACAAGAATATGGTTTTTCTCCACTGTGTATTCGCATGTGTCTTTTATATCCATCCTTTCTTGAAAATGCAGCTGAACAAACTTCACAAGAATATGGTTTTTCTGTTTGGTTTTGCATGTTTCGTAAGCTAAAACTCAACAAACTCAAGTCCACATATAAAATAATTTTTGTTTAGTTTTCTTTATGTAATTCTTAGAAATCACGCAGCCTCTTGGGTCTAAAACTTGATTTCATTATAGTTCTGTATGTATCCAATTGTTTATTTAAGAATTTTCTGTACTTCTCAAACCTTGTTCCAACTAAGAAAACTTTTAAAGTGGAGATATTTTCTTTTATTTAAACATTTTAAATGAAAGCTATTGTGTACAAGATGGCACAAATCCACATATAAAATGTTTTTAGTTTTATGTAATTCTTAGAAATCTTGTGTCTTGATTTTCTTATATATGTATCAAATTTTTAATTTAAGAATTTTCTGGACTTCTCAAAATTTATTCCAACTAAGAAAACTTTTAAAGTGGAGACATTTTCCTTTATTGAAATATTTTAAATGTATTATGTTCAGTGATCTTCATGGAGTTCTTCAAAACATACTTCACAAGAATGTTTTTTTTTTCTCATGTCTTGCATGTTTTTTAAAGCTAAAACTCTCAACGAATTCAAATTCACATAAAATTATTTGTTTAGTTTTGTTTCTGTAATTCTTTAACTAGAGTCTCATCAATGAATTTGATATGTATCTGATTGCTCTTTTAGAAATTTTTTGTAATTCTCAACTCTTGTTTAAATTTGTTTTTTTTATGTAATTCTTAGAAATTAAGCAACCTCTCTTGGGCCTAACACTTGATTTTGTTATAGGCTCTGTATGTATCCATGGTGTTCTTCTTCCATGAGCTGTTTTTTTTTTTTAATAATCAAATACAGAAAATGTTAGGATTTCTCTGCAATAATTTCCTTCAGAAATAATTCATTCTTCATTGCAAATTTTTTCTGCAAATAAAATAGAATTATATTAAAAAAAAACTATATTACATTACAAAAACAGTTGTGGTATTATTTTAGAATTTCCTTCTCTTAGATTGGATGCTTTAATATAATTGGAATATCTACATTATTTAAGGTGAGAAAATTGTGTTTTCATGCTTTCCCCATGTGCAAACGTATTAGTGACTCAACAGAACTGGATGGTAGAGATAGGTTATATTGGTATTATAACATTAATATTAAACATATTATTAATATAATATTAGTAATATGTTAAACGCATTATTTCATGAATAATAATAACATTATTTTTTATATATATATATATATATATACTGCTGAACAACCTTCACAAGAATACGGTTTTCCTCCTGTATGTATTTTTAAACTAAAGCACTCAACAAATTCAAATCTATAATAATGTATAATAAATGAAATAATGTTTTTCTTTTTTTGTTTTATGTAATTTTTAGAAAACCAAGCAGCCTCTCTTGGGTCCAACATTTTCTGTATTTCTCAAACCTTTATGAAAACTTTTACAGTGGAGATAGTTTCCCTTACTCATAGCTACATTTTAAATGAAAGTTATTATGCACAAGATGGTTTCTCTACTGTTTTGGATTGCATTTTTTTTAAGCTCAAAATATCAGAAAATTCAAATTCACATAAAAAATGTTCTTTTTAGCTTTATGTAATTCTTAGAAATAAAGTGCAGCAAGTTCAAAGAACATTTTATTAAAATACTTGTAAAACAAATGCAGGGATGCAACATTGCAGTGATGGGACAGGGGTTGGAGTTTAGTTAACAAAGTGGGATCTATTAGATTGAAGACTTTTTTTTTTACCCTATCCAAGAGGGAAAGACTAATGGTTAGATGCATCAGCCCAAACATGGCAACAATATGCTATGCATGGATACTCTCAGGTGTGATTAGTCTTCTAGCACGATAGAGAGAACCCATTTTCTTTGCAGCAGCCTTTGCAATGTCTTCAATGTATCTGTTCTGGTTCATATCACCTGTGAATGTTAAGCCGAGGAGTTTAAAAGAAGAATTTTCAGGTAGGGTGTTATTTTTCACGGATATTGGTAGTTGGAGAGGCTTCTTGTAACTGTTAAAAGAAAGTAGTTTAGTCTTAGTATCATTAAATGTTACCATCTATTTACAGTCCCATTCCACTACAGTCTGGATGTCATTTTCTAACGATTCTGCCATTGTCTTGGATTTGTGTACATCCATTCTTCTCTCATGCATGTTATAGAGCATTGTACCATCAGCAAATATACTCCTCTTGGACACAATATTATCAGGGAAATCGTTTATGAATATAAGGAATAATAGTGGTCTAAGGATCGACCCATGAGGCACTCCCACATTAATGTTATGCTGTTTGTATGTGCGTCTATCAATGACAACCTGGGTGGTCCTATTGACTAAGAACGATCTCATTATATTTAGCATATGTCCAGTTATGCCGTACAATTTTTTCTTTTTAGTTTTATGTAATTTGTAAAAACCAAGAAGCCTTGGGTCTAACATTTCATGCGTTTTCTTGAATGATTAAATGCAGAAAAAAATTACGATTTGGTGTTTTCATGCATAAGTATGAAGTGACTCAATAGAACTTGATGGCAATTATAACATATTATGGTGTTTCAAAAGTCTTGGGAACATTACAAATGCGTATATCTCATGAACTATTCCAGGTAGAAAAATGAAACTGGTGTCATTTTAAAGCTTGCTTAATCAAGTTTTTGGTCATACTAATGATTTTCGTCTTATCTTTCCAGGTGCAGTAATGGAGTTCTCTAAACAAGACAAGGCATTTTGCGTCCTCCAATTTGCAAAGACTGAATTGTGGACATGTGTTCAGCATGCATTTTGGAGGAAATTTAAAAAAGAAGCCCCTGAAATGAAATCCATTGTCAGAGGGCATGCTAAATTTGTGAAAGATGGGTGTTTGTGCCCAAGTAAGCGAACAGGTCGCCCTTCAACTTCAGAAGATGCAGTTGAGCAAGTTCGGACAGCCTTTCAGCGGAGCTCCCGTAAATCAGTGAGAAGAGCCAGCAGGGAACTTCAACTTGCTCCAGCAACTGTCTGGCGTGTCTTAAGGAAACGACTGCAAATGGTACCTTACAAGCTCAAGTTGGTCCAAAAGTTGAAGGACACTGATAAGCCGTGACTTTTGCATTGCAATGCAAGAGAAGTTGGAAGATAACGGCTTTGATGACCGGCTTGTTTTTAGCGATGAGGTGACCTTCGATCTGAATGGCAAAGTTAACAAGCATAACACTCGCATATGGGGTACTGAGAATCCTCATGAACTTCTTGAGCACGAACGAGATTCACCAAAAGTGAACGTGTTTTGTGCAATTTCCAAGAAAGCTGTCTATGGACCGTTCTTTGAAGAGGCAACTATCACTGGTGAATCCTATCTCAACATGCTGGAAGACTGGTTAATGGCTCAGTTGGAAGAAGCAGAATCTGATGACTTCATTTTTCAACAAGATGGTGCACCACCACACTGGAGTCTTAGAGTAAGGCAGTTTCTTAACACAAGGCTGCCTGGTAGATGGATTGGGAGATCTGGGCAAGGTGATGACGTTCTCATGCCCTGGCCTCCTAGGTCTCCAGATCTTACCCCGTGTGACTTTTTCCTTTGGGGCTTTGTCAAGCAACAAGTCTATGTGTCACCCCTTCCAAGAGATATTGACGAACTAAAGGCTCGAGTAACGGCAGTTGTGGGAACCATTGACGTCAAGATGCTGGAACGCGTTTGGCAGGAAATGGACTATCGACTAGATGTCTGCCGTGTGACGAATGGTGCTCATATTGAGCAACTTTGAAGATTCCCCACAAAACTTGAAACTTTAACCTTTCCAACGGTACCAATTGCATTTTTCAACTCCTAATACTTTTTGAGTTATTAAAAATCGTTATGTTCCCAAGACTTTTGAAATACCTTGTATTATGGTGTTCTTCAGAATTGTCAGATCTATTCCCTACCTCTTTTGTTGCCACCTGTTTGACTTGATCTAGTGATCTTCATCATTTTTTTTTTTACATGGGGGTCGCCACTTATCAAGGCCTGGAGGCTACTCAGGGATAAGGGTTATTGCGTGTACAGTAATCAATGAGATAGTATTGTAGTAATCATTAGTATTGGAGATTTGATAGAGTGTCTTACTTAAGGGGGCGGTTTATCAGGAATTTGTTTATGTTGGATTTGAAGACATCCAAGTTGTAGTCAGGTGGGAAACAGGCAAGCGGAACAGAGTTCCACAATCGTACACTTCTGAAAAAGAAGCTCTGCTCATGGAATCTACATTTGGATTTTGGCACAGATGAAGAGTGGGGAAAATTATTGACAGTAGTTTCAGCTAGATGGGTGTTTCTCATGAAAGATTGGTGAGGGGGGACGAGAGATTGGAGCTCAGACGAGCACTTGCCATGGAAATAATGATAAAACAAAGACGGGCTGTTGCTGTTTTAATGTAATACAGCTTCCTATTCCAAGACTTGTGGAATTTTCTTCTTGTTTTTGTTCTTGTTAGCTCTATACATTAAGTGGCTCCACATTTTGTCTGAAGCAATTTACATAAAAAAATTATATATCCAAAGGCTGTTTCTTTTTATTGATCTATCTCTGAACCTGTCTATCAGAAAGAAACTGTTTTAAAAACATGCTGAGATGCAAAAAAGAATTTTCTTTCTTTCTTTTTAAATACTTATTAATTTCAGAATTAAAATCCTTCATCAGAGAAAGAGTTTTTTAGTTCCGTGGAAGAAAAAAGTCCATCTTCATGTTGTTAAGGGGCTTCACGCCTTGTCTGGAGCGATTTCTATAAACAATTATATATCTTTTTTAAGTTGAAATACTTATTAATTTCAGAATTCAAATCCCACATCAGAAAAAGAGCTTTTTAGTCTTGTTGGCCTCTTTCTTTCTTTTTTTTTTTTCTTTAGAAGAAAAAAGTCAGTCTTGATGGCAATAACATATTATGGTGTTCTTCAGAATTGTCAGATCTATTCCCTACCTCATTTGTTTCCGCTCATTTGACTTGGTCAAGTTATCTTCATCAATTTGCTATTTTTACATCTTACAGCTTCTGATTCCAAGAACTACAGACTTGTGGAACTCTCTTCCTGCTGACTGTTTTCCCCTTACTTTTAACCTTGATTTTTTTTTATTTACACTACAGCCATTCATCTGTCCTGGCAATAATCATCTTTTGTTTTGGTTAGATCTTTACATTAAGGGG
The DNA here is from genome assembly GCF_053919585.1 of Euprymna scolopes. NCBI lineage: Eukaryota > Metazoa > Mollusca > Cephalopoda > Sepiida > Sepiolidae > Euprymna > Euprymna scolopes. Next base: position 55,134,399 of record NC_136526.1, on the reverse strand, counting down.
CTTCACGCCTTGTTGGGGGGGGGGTGATTTCCAAAAAACATTATATATCCAAAAGTTGTTTCTTTCTTTTTATCTACCTACCTGTTTTTGTTGTTAATGCACATATAGAACTTCTAATCTAAAAATATTTATAAAATATGAAGGTTGTTTCTTTCTTATCTATCTATCTACATCTTTACATTAAGGGGCTTCACGCCTTGTTTGGGGGTGATTTCCATAACAAATTACATATCCAAAGGTTGTTTCTTTCTTTTTACCTACCTACCTACCTACCTACCTATCTATCTACTAGAAAGAAAAACAGCCACTGTTTGGTTTAGGGGTTAATTTAAACCACATGCTAATTATGCTGCATTAAACTTCCTTTTGTAATCAGAAGAAAAAATATAAGTTCTCAATATGACTGCTATTTTTAAATCGGAAAAAACATAGAATAAACAAAGTTTTGATTTTTTTCTGTTTTTTTAAGTTGCAATACTTATTAATTTCGGAATTAAAAGCCTTCATCAGAGAAAGAGTTCTTTAACTTTGTTGGCTTCTTTCTTTCTCTTTTTTTTTCACGGAAGTAAAAAGTCCATCCTCGTGTTGTTTTATCAAGGTTACTTTTGTTGTGAATGCACATATAGAACTCTCTTGTATTAATCCAAAATTTTATACATGTTCTACCAAATATGAAGCTGAAAATGCGATGGTTCACAGAAGCATCCAGAACTAAATAAAAAATATAGAAAAACATTGTGCCTCCACAAACAAACACAGCCTAACCCTCATACTTGGTGAAAATGCATGCCCATTTCATTTTGTTCTGGGATATGAAATGTTATAAATTTTTGATATTTTATAATTTTATATAACTAATTAAACCTCATAATAATGCTGAATTGTTAGTTTTATCCTTTTAATTTAATAAATAAAAAATACATTTATAAATTTAATAAAATGAATAAAAAACTAAAACACAAAAAATATCTGAAGTCTTGTTTGTTTAATTAATTTTTTTTTAATTGTTTTATTAATGCAGAGCTAAGAATTCTGACTGCTAATAACAGTATAAACAGTTTTGACGATCGGGTTTTAAATCTCAGCATGAAAAAAACAAACAAAAAAAAAACTAGAATATATATATATATATATATATATATATATATATAACTAGCAGGATCCCTTAATTGGCATTGCCGGGTGGTAGCACACATCTAACCACGTAAAAATTTAAAATACGGCTGTTGTTGCTTTTGTCATTTGCCAACCCCCAACCTCCTCATGTAAAAAAATTCATAACCATCAAGTTATGCTGGCATATGGTCGCATATGGTATTGCGTTCGGCCATCATATGCATCTGAGATCAATATCTACTTTAAATTTTGGTGTTTATGTATTTTTTGTACCGTGCTATTTGTGTTACACGAATGACCTGGTCTAAGCTGGGTTGACATGCTAGTATATATATATGTATAGGTATATATACATATATGTATGTTCATGAATTAAAATGTGGCACACGTCTGCGGGTGAAATGTCAGAAACAGGAATTGTTTCAATGTTTCTCACAAATATAAACAAACCTTGTTATTGTTATGAAAAATGTAACAGAAAGGAATCTGGTTTTGTGGATGTTTTGAAAAGATTGACAGGAAAAAGTGACAGAAGGAAAAAGATTGCAGTTGGAGGTTTGATTGTCAACTGAGTGGACGCCACGATAATTCTCTCTGTAGCTCCCTCACTCTCTCTATCTACCATAAGCAAGAACAACAGGAGAAATAAAAAACGGACTATTGCTTACACCAATGGTTGTTGTGTTTTGAATTCTTAAAAGGGGTTTATAATATAACGTTTGTAATTACTGTTTTCAGGTTAAATTCAACTTTCACAATAATTTTTTTATTCAATTGTGAGGTGGAAGAATATTTACAGAAGACCCTCTCCTCCCCATTTGTTGTGTTCAACGCTTTTAATGTTAGACTTCATCTTGCATTATTTCTTTATTTGGTAAATATGAAGAATCATTACACCCTCGAGAAATCCTTTAAAATTACTATTTTTAATGATTTTCGGGGGAACTGAAAATAATAAAATGAATAAAAACCTAAAACAAACAAAACCAACTATGGAACAAAGTAAAAATAATAAACAGAGAGACCCACTGGAAAGTGAGAAAACTTAAAGAAACAGCTCACATGCTCGGACATAACAACCTACTGAGCAAACCAAGCATAGAGCTGAATGCAATTTGGACACCTCTGATAGAGAGAGAAAACCTTGAATAACAACATAGGTTTAACATTAACAAAAACCAGCTAAGAATTGTCCCAGTGACATATGGCCGAGTGGTCCTAGATGATGTATCAAAGTTTACAGTTACCCAAAAAGGTGCTGAGTTCAATCCTGAACGAAGGCAGTAAAAAAGTAACATTCAAAACAGAGAATCAGCAACTATGTCCCAGAGCCTAGCTGGAGTCCGAACACAGTACCCCCGTAATAATAATAAAGGGCTGGGTTTGAGACTCCTAACAAACGGTTCCCCAGTTTGAGACAAAACACCTGATGAAGGCCGGAGGGTAAAACGGCCGAAACGTTGTGACCATAACAACCAAGATGAGGAAGTCAGTGCGACAATCTCAATCAATGAAAACGCCTCATCTCAAAAATACAGACAATTAAAAACCAACAAACATCTGAAATCTTGGTTGATTTAATTAAATTTTTTTTAAATTATTTTTTTAATAATAACGGGAAATTAATTTGGAACTTACACCGGTGGAAATGTGTGAAATCACATTTGGCCACCATATTCAATAATAATAAGAGAATTAAAATAATTTGATATTCATATTGTATAGTTGACAGATAAGAAATTGGAGGGGTGGAGGACAAAAAAAGGTTTATTTGCACAAAAATAAATAAATAAAATACTTAAACGCTTGTTTACTTTAATTATAATTATTCAAAAGGTTTGCTTTTTTTACAGCAGTTTTTGTTACTAAACAAAAATAACTATTATTTTTATTAAACAAAAATAACTATTATTTTTACTAAACAAAAATAACTATTATTTTTACTAAACAAAAATAATTATTATTTTTATTAAACAAAAATAACTATTATTTTTACTAAACAAAAATAATTATTATTTTTATTAAACAAAAATAACTATTATTTTTACTAAAAAAAAATAACTATTATTTTCATTCTAACACCAGTGGAAATGTATGACATTTGACGGCCATGACGAAGTGCAATTATTTAACATCAGAGAAAAAGGGAGGGTAAACAAAAATTAGTACTTTTGCATTTTAGGCACCAGATTTCTGTTATGTTCACTCGAACAGAATATGCCAATTGCCGATCAAATTAAAAAAACAAAAAATATCATTTATTGAATATTAATTACAATAAAAACAAAAGAAATGAAAAAAAACATAAAATATATATTAAAAAATATAGAAACCTACTTTTTGTTGTTTTTTTCATTTTTCAAAGGATTCATTAAAGAAAACACTTGATTTTTTTGTAAATTTTTTTTGTTAGAAAAATTTTTGAATTTTTTTTTGCTTGTTTTTGTCAAGAAAAGTTGTAAGAATCTGTGGGAATACTGTTGACATTTTTTTTAGAGTTAAGATTGAACAGATTTTATTTGTGCCCGATTAAAAACTGAATTTCTTTTCTTCTAATTTATTAAAAATCATGTTTGTTATCGCTTTTTCATTGGCCGATCAGCATTCAGCATATACCATCAGTTTATGTTAGCTGCCGGTCAAACCCAGGCCAACAATTACAGAAATCTGGTATGCAAAAGTCAGTTTTGGTTACTCGGTGAAAATAAGAGAGACTACGATTTTTATCTTAGTCCCAGTGAAAATGTCTGATATTTGGCTAACATGACAAAGTATAATTATGTAACATGACAAAGTATAATTATGTAACATGACAAAGTATAATTATGTAACATGACAAAGTATAATTATGTAACAGGACAAAGTATAATTATGTAACATGAGACCGTATAATTATGTAACATGGACGAAGTATAATTATGTAACATGACAAAGTATAATTATGTAACATGACAAAGTATAATTATGTAACATGACAAAAAGCAAGAGTGGGTAGGGGAGGATAAAATTCATATGAACTCACCACAAGACATTTACTTATTGTATATTTGATTTGTTTTTACCAATTTTCAAATCGCTATAGACTGTAAAACATACCCGAAAGTACTTGTTCAGATTGAAAAATTGATTGCTATGGCATTCAATTCGTCTCTCATGGTTCCGTTCACACATACATGCATCAAAAATGTATGTACGCTTGTGCATACAGAATGGCCACCAGTGATAAAATACAGGATTACATTGCATAATAAAGGTCTTAATATCCAGAAAACTACTTGATTTATCTGAGCCAAATTTCAAGATGATATTCGTTTTCAGCATACTCAAAATCCTATAAAAGTTGTCATTTTAAAGATGAGTGTCAGGGTTGAAAAAAAGTAGAAATTTACTGACATGACAAAGTACAATAATTCAATGTAAGAAAAAAAATTGGTTGGATTGGTTGGTTGTTTTACGGCATATCAACCCTTTTCAGATTATTTAATGCAAAATCCAGTGATTTTGAAGAACAATTTTTTAATAGAATATATTTGGGGTTTGTTTTTTCAAGTCAGTTTCTATTTAACACATAGTTGGGACCTAACAGGTACTACCACTCCGGGTCAGAGTAGACCTGGGAGCAATGGCAATTAAAGGGTGGCTCCACGTCTGGGGCCTCACTATCGGATATAGTTTAAGGTCATATCCAGGACCTAAAAAAAAAAAGGGATCTAGTAAAAAATTAGTAAATCCTTTAAAACAACGTAAGAAAAAAGGAGGGGGGGTAAATAATCAGTAAGCCCTTCGAAACACTAGGAACTTGTCAAAAGAATCACTCCAGAAATTTTCACATAAAATGTGTCCATTAAATTAAATACTAAATTAAGAGTAATTTTTTAAAAAGTCAGAACATCTTTGTAAATGTTTAATGTTTAATGTTTAATAATATTACAAAAGGAAAAACAATTCGGGTTGTGTTTAGTCTTACCTTTTTTCCGTATATTTATTTCGTCTTATTTGTTTTCTTTGAAACGTTTTTTGGGAAACTGAAAAGAGGAAGAAACAAAAACGATCATTTGAGATCAGTTTGGAAATAAACAAAAATAAAGAAAATAAAAAAAATCTAAATAAATAAATAAATAAATGGTATTTATGCAGAATCAAGACAATTTTTTGATAGGATTTTCAAGTTGTATTCAACTTTTTACGATATTGTTTGTATATTATTTGTTAGGTTAGAATAATTGTTAAAAAGCCTCCTTCTTTGCATATTAAGAATGGATTTCTAAAAAAAAAAAATTATTATTTCAGCATGATCTGTATTGTCAAAAAAAAAAGGGGGGGTTGAAGGGTGATACTCCAAGAGGAGGAGGCAACAGTTTAGGTTGCAAAAAAGAAATACTCTTTAAACAACTCACCCAACAACTAGTATCAAACTCTGTCCTTGTGGAGAGGCAAGTAAATAGGAACAACAACAACACCGATGTGCAATTTCCCAGTTCATATGCAGCGGCCATGACAAAGTGGATATTTTCTATTTTACTTTTTAATTTTCTGCGCAGCTGATTTTCTGGTAACCATTTTTAATTTTCAACCATCGCTTTATTACCAAATCTGAAAACTTATTTGCTTATATTGTTTTTAATTGGTATTGTTGTTGTTTTTAATGGGTATTGTCGTTATTATTTTTTTAATGGGTATTGTCGTTACTATTTTTTAATGGGTATTGTCGTTATTTTTTAAGCGAACTTCTCGTCATCTTTTTATACATAAAGATTGTTTTGTGCTAGTGCACATATTGATCCGCGCTATTTTTTAAAATAGTATTTTTAAGTTTAATTAAAGTTTTATGATATCTGTTTTTATTAATTTGTAAAGTTAAAGTACAGAATAAGTACAAAACACCCTCCCCTCCCCATGTTAAGAATAGCTTTCTAAATAATAACATTATTATTTCAGCATGGATCAATAAGTGCACCAGTACCGATTGTTTTTATTGTTAAGAATGTCAGCTTTACAGGTTTGTCTAATAATCTATTTACTTTATAATTACTTTATAATTTACTTTATAATTACTTTATAATTACTTTATAATTTACTTTATAAATATTAAAACAAATAAAGAAAATACAGGATTGTAATGAAAACTGCAGTAAAGTGTCCTGGACATAATGCAGTGAAAAACTGTGGGTGCTTATTTAGAATAATATTTATATAAAAAATAATACAGAAAAATATTTATTATGTATGTACTCATGAGGGAATGAAGATATCATATTCCAAAAAAAATTGATTAAATAGTTTTTTTGTTTATTTTACTAACAAAATCAAATCTTATGATTAAGCGAGGTGCACATTTTTGGGCGGCTATATTTTTGGTCCAGCATAAATAAGTGCGGGATAACTCAATTTGAAGTATCGAGATTAAAACCAGTCTCTATGTAATTAGATTACGAATTGTATATGATTTTTTTTATTCAACACATCTACTGGATAGTTCTTTGTAATTTTTGAACATGTCGGAAAAAAAAAAGCTTGAAGGGCGATACTTCAAGGCCAGCAGGCAACAGTCCGGGTTGCAAAAAAGAAATACTCTTTATGCGACCCACCCAACAGGGTCTGCTAACAACTAGTATCAAAATGTTTGCAGGAGCAAACTCCAAATGGTCTTGTTGCCACGATAACAAAATTTTGAAAGAGAATTAAACTTGTTTTGTAGGTTTAAAACTACCTCCTACTATCCTCCTACCACTATTGACCATAAATACCATTTGCCATGCTTCACCCATGTTGGTTCATTCATTCCCAAACGGCTGAGCTCAAACAACATCAGCATCACTCCTCTTTATTTTTTTTACACACTCCCAACAATAAAGAACCAGGGAAAAAAATTGGGAGAAAAAAGAAAGGGTTATTCAAGTAGAAAACGACTTAAAGAAAAAAAGTTGAGCTCACCCAACTTCTCTTTATTTTTTGTTTAAATTTTTTTTTTACATTATTTCAGCACGATCCGTATTCTACATAATATTAGTAGTTGGTGTCTCATGTTTTTAGCTCGCAACAATATTAAGGACCTGCTTCCTGTTTTTCGCCCCTAAAATGTACCGGAAATCACTCGAAAAAACATGATTTTGTTCTTGGACATATTTTAGTATGTGGAAACTTTCTCCACTGAAAGGTAGAGGTTAACAAGGATTTTGCAACGATGGTTTGTTGCGACCTGTGACTAGGTAACAATTGTAGAACCTTGTCGGTCTGGTAATAAGGGTAACGATTCAATTTCCTTCAACTCCAATCCCAAACTGAACATCACAACCCAAATTCAGTTCACTCCATTTTTATAATCCAGTTAGCCAATCAAACAACTACCAATATAAAAAGAGTCATCACCCACACAAAAGGTTTCTGCTGCCACTCTTCCTGAGAGTCGCAGGTAAGTGCTTCAAGTTCTCTCAATAAGTAAAAAAAAAACTCAAAACGGTTAACTAAAGTCATAGTTATCTTTTTTAGACCCCTAAATTGATGACCCTTTATTTGTCGGAAATAAATATGTAAGTTTTTTTTTTTTTTTTGCAAGTTAAAAAAAAAAAAACTGTCTCGCAACTCCAGTTTCTTCAGTTGTTTTCTTACCACATTTATATATTTTTTCCTTGTTAAAATTTCTCCCATGCACATCACGTTTTCCACTATAAAAATATGTGGTACTCTTGCACTAGCAGTGTCAGAATCTTTGGGAAAAATCGCCATTGCAAATTTGACACCCCTAAGTCAAAATTGCGAATAAAATATAAAAAACTCGTAATTTCTGTTTTTAAAGTGGGTTGTTTATTTTCTTTATGGAATACACTTCCAAAATAAACTATTAAAGTTGTTTCAAACATAATAAAAATATTATTTCTTATTTGTTAAAAGACCCTGTCGACAAAATATCTGCTCGCGGTGATTGAATACGCAGACATTTTGTCGACACGGTCTTTTAACAAATAAAAAATAATATTTTTATTATGTTTGAAACAACTTTAATAGTTTATTTTGGAAGTATATTCCATAAAGAAAATAAACAACCCACTTTACAAACAGAAATTACGAGTTTTTTTTTATATTTTATTTGCAGTTTTTTGCTGGGGAGGGGGGTAAAAAATTGCGCCAAAATTCTGACACTGCTACTCATGCACTTATTGATCTGTGCTGAAATAATAACGTTATTATTTAAAAAGCCATTCTTAACATGGGGAGGGAAGGGTGTTTTGTACCTATTCTGTACTTTAACCTTACAATTGAATAAAAAAACATATCTTCAAAAAAACGTATTTTCAAGCTTAATTAAAGTTTTATAAACTTTAATTAAGCTTGAAAATACGATCTAAAAAATAGCACGGATCAGTAAGTGCACTAGCATCAAAGATTATTACTTACCTTCAATGGCCTCTTGTTTGGGGAGACAAATATAAAAGCGCCTTCCCCTTTGTGATTGTTTTTATATTAATGGTAATCATGTCACCTTGGATAATGTTATAAAATAGCTTATTTTTCATAAACTTATGATCCCCCCTTTCTCTTTACATTTGGTTCCTACCGCCACGGTAGTTATTCTTTTCTAACAATTTAATTTGTGGCATTAACTAACATCTATGGGACTTCAAGGACTAATACCTTAGGTCGCAACAAACGACAATCTGTTGCAAGAGATATCCGTATAAAGGACGATTTTTTTCTTTCTCTCTTTGCCATTTACCATTGATGTGTTTACAATAATTCCTTGAATTTTTACCTAAGTCTAAGATTATACTTTTTGTAGCGTCCTAGCAATGATCTAGGTGTATCAGAAGTTTTGTAGGAATTTTTGACACCCCCTAACACGAAACTGCAAATAAAATATAAAAAAAACTCGTAATTTCTCTTTTAAAAGTGGGTTCTTTATTTTCTTTATGGGTTCTACTTCCAAAATAAACTATTGAAGTTGTTTTAAAAGTAATAGAAATATTTTTTTTTTAAACAGTAATGAAATTAATTGAATTTTACGAACTCAGTATTTTTCAATTTTTAAACTTTAAAAATCTATCCAAATTTTTCTATTGATTCTATTTTTACGATATTTTCAGGGTCAATGTGAAATTTTATGCTCTTTCAAATAAACCGAATATATTTTAGACAAACGATTTTTTTAATTCAAGCCCCCCCCCATCATTTTCAAGTAAATAATTAATTTACTCACCAAAGTTTTATATATCACAAATTGAAGATAAAAGATCAATAAATAATATATTCAAATTTAAAACAAAAAAAGTAGTGTTTTTTTAGAAATTTACCTGTAAAGTCCGAAGTTTAAATGCTACAATGCATATCAAACAAAGTAAAAAAAAATAATAAATAAAAACGAATATAAATAGGATGATGAAGTCTTAAAATGATTTAGGAGTTGAATCAATAGATATTGATTATTTTATTTAGAGTTATTTTTAAAGTTTATATGGTGTGTGAATTGCGGTAGAAATTCTGGTAAATATCCAGATCCGCTACTACAAAACACCGACCACTCTAATTTGTTTTTTTTTTATAGGTAATTGAGGTCGCTGACAACGAATGTGATAGTCAAACTTGGGGCAAATTTACCGTTTGCAGGGTATTTACCCCTGAACCCACAAACTACTTTCCACCATTTTGCAGCTTCCGTTTACGCTACGCGCATGCATGCTGTAGCATAAACGACGGCTTCACCAAGCAAACTACGTTGAGGGAGGGGATTTTTTTTTTCCAGGACATAGAATTTTCTAATTTTCAAAAATACATTATAGCACTTTTTGGGTGGAAAAATTAAAATTAGCTGAAAAAGAAATAAAACAAGAAAAGGAAAGCACTCCAAGTTGGAGTAGGGGAGGGGGGTTAATTTATCTGTTTTTTTTGTTTTTTTTACCTGGAACATAGAATTTTCAAATTTTCAAAAAGTAACGCACCGACATTTACCAATTAGAACACCATTTAACATTTTCCGAAGATTTTACTGTTTACATTGGGGGCGCGAGCGGGGGGGGGGGTAAGGATGTGATGTTGGGGCACGCGCGCCCCAACATCACATCCGCGCGCCCCCCCCCCCTGCGTTACTTATGGAAAAACGTTTAACTAAACTGCAAAAGTACCTATTAAGCCACATAAGTTCTATAATTGAATCTGCCTCCCGCAAAAAAAGAATGAAAAACATAAAGATGTTTGGTGCTTATGTTTTTGTAAACCACATTAAAAACTA
>NC_136526.1:55109060-55114060 GCF_053919585.1 Euprymna scolopes | reverse complement strand
TGATTTAATAATTGAGAAGACTTTTCCAGCTATACCATAGCTAGCGATCTTATGAAGTAAACCTTTATGCCATACCCTATCAAAGGCTTTAGATATGTCAAGAGCAATTGCTCTAGAAAGATTGCCACCGTCGAGAGATTTGCTAATCCTATGCGATATAACTGTAAGCACATCTGCTGTAGATCTAGCAGAACGGAAACCATATTGAGTGTCACTAAGAAGGTTATTTTTGTTGAGATGGTTGATTACTTCTGTATTTAACACAGTTTCTAGCAACTTACTCATGACGCACAGGAGACTTATTGGTCTGTACTGAGAGGGGGATGAGCGATCACCTGAATTCTTAAATACAGGGCATACTGATGAGATTTTCTTGGGAGATGGGAAACTATTCTCCTTAAGACAACGTTTAAACAGTTTTGTAAGTATGGGCGCTAGTTCAGGTTGAAGTTTTTTGAGTACTATAATTGGAATACCGTCAGGGCCAGTTGCTTTACTGGAATCAAGGTTTTTGATTAGCTTGGCAACATCACGTACAGATATACGTATATCACATAGCGTGTTTTCTGATACAGGAGGAAATATTGGGGGTTGGCGCCCTTGGTCGCAAAGGGTAGAATTAGCTGCAAAGTTCTTGACAAAGAGTTTGGCTTTGTCTGATGCTGACGAGATTACCTCAGGTCCATTGATAATAGTTGGGATGGAGCACACGCTTCTGTTCAGGATTCTGTTTGCTATTTGCCAAAACTGGTGGGAACCAAGCCGCTGCTCAGCTACTTTGGACTTAACAGATTGAGCATACAACTCTCTTGCGTTCCTTATTACTTTCTTACAATGGTTGCTGGCAGTCCTGAAAACGGCTTTAGTTTCCATACATCTATTACGTTTGAAGCAGTGGAAAAAGTGATTTCTGTGCGCAATGGCAGCAGCACATTCTGGAGAGAACCATGGCTGGCTGTTAGGTTTTTGCTGAAACTTTTTAGAGGGTATGAAATGGTCTATACCTACAATTAACCATTCAGTCAGGTCTAATACTATAGAGGACACATCCTTTTTAAACATGGAATGCAGAGGTAGATCAGATATAAATGTACGGAAGCTATCCCAGTCAGCCTTAGTGTATCGATATACTGTACGATGGAGAGGTATGTCTGGGGACATTACATTTCATTTTTATCTTAATTGATACAACAGAGTGGTCGGAAGATCCAAGAGGAGACAGAACAGAAACTGAACATAGTTCAGGGCAAGTTGTGAGAAAAAGGTCTAGTAGGCTCGCATACTGGCCGTCATTGTCGGGCACACGGGTGGGTTCCTGAACAATCTGAGTGAGGTCATAGGCAATGGAGAAATCATGACAGAACCTCCCCTCATCATCGGTCTTGTTTGAGTGGGTCAACCATTCAACGTTGTGAACATTGAAGTCTCCACATACGTGAATGTTAGCTGAAGGATAAGCAGATAGGACTTGGTCAATTTTCTCAGATATGCTTTGAAAGATAGTAACTCTGCTGTTGTGGGGGCGATAGAGAGTAAATATAAATGCAGTAGTGTGAGCTAAAGCAACCCGGAAGCACATATAGGGTAAGTTAGGATCTTCCCTGGAGATGTCCCTCCCACATGGAAAGCTATCTTTAATATAGGCACATATTCCATGCCCATGGCGATCTTGGGGGTCAGATTTAGAAGTTAAGTTAGAGTATCCTGTAATTGCAAACTCTTCTAGGGAAATAGCCTGTCCAATGCCAGTTTCACTTAAAAATAAAAGGTCTGGTTTAGCCTCCTGTAATTGGGTTTCAACCTCTGGAAGGTTAGAACGTAGACCCCTGATGTTGGAGAAGGAGACATGGTAGTAGGGGTCTACGTTGGAAATTGGAGAACCGGGTTTAATCGTGTATTTTTTCTTGAAACTTGTCATGATGAAATTTTGGAATTTGTGGACTAGGTCGTCAGATTTACTTAGAACAGGACAGAGAGGGGAAACTAAGAGAGAAAAAGAAACGAAGAAATTTTTTTTTTTTTGTAGCTAATGATAAGGTAAAGCCGTAACAATTACCCACTAGTATGGCATCGAGAGGCCCCACCAGAAGCTACTGCATGGTCCAGAATCCATTCACCAAATGGCAATACAGCAGCCCCAGTACTTTGCACCTGCTGATAGGACAGCCTCCTTAGTGGTTAATCCAAGGTTCGGGTCCCTGACTATCAGGCGGATAACGTCAGCCCAGACAAAACATTTACCTCCAGCACCCTTACTAGTGACATGGCTACAAGGATAGACATAGAAACAGAAAATTTCCACCAACTCTGCCAACTGTTCGCGCAAAATACTGCCAACCTAGAAAACAGCTTTTTCTTCTCTCTTTGTCAGAAAAATCACTTATTAAAAAATGAGGACTGAGGGACAAATAAGAAGAAGCGAGAGTAACAGGAGCTGCCGATAACGCATCCACAATGCGTTTTCTACTCTCCATTGAAAAAGAAAAAAAAAATTATTAAGTATTCTACTTAATAAAAGTCCAACGGACGTGTTTAAGGGAAAGTATGGTGATAGATTCCCCTCTCACAAACTAAAAATGAGTACAATTAGGTAATCTATTTTTGCAATTAACTCGGTAGATAAATAAACATTTATGGACAAGAAAAAAAGCTAGCATTTAATACAACAGAAATACATAAATTAAATACTGAAATAAAATGTAGTTATTAATATTTGAATCTAAAAATAAAAAGTGCGAATTAATATTGAAATCACTTATCTCAAAAACACTTCCGTCTCCAAAATGCAAACTCGTGAAAAATTTAACTTTTAATAGCGTTCAGAAGATTTTTTTTTTTTAAATTAACCGTTAAAAGAAAAGCGGGATTTTATTCTGAACTTTAACTAGTCACGTTTTAAGAAACTTACGATATATATATATTTATATATATATTGTTAAAGAGCATCTCTCCCCCCCTCTCTGGCTTTCTTACTCTTTCTATTTTCTCTCTGTGTGTCTCTATTAGAGAATAGAGAAAGAGGGAGGGAGAGGGAGAGAGAGAGAGAGAGAGAGAGAGAGGTGAATAACGTGGACAGTGGACACGTTTGCAAAAGAAGGGTCAGCTGACCAGATGACGTGGTATCATGTGATGAGGTTAGCTGATTCTTTCTTGGCAGTTTGGTTTTCGGGTGTTGAATAAGACAGACGGCTTTTCAGCTGTCCCCCCCCCCTGGGCTGGGGAGGACGCTGACGTGTATCATCAAACAAGCAAGGTTCACCTCCATTCTGTGTCGACCTTTGGAAGGTGAATAAAAACTATAAAACCATTTCATCGTCTTGGAGTGAATTCTTCATCCAACAGGCCAGCTCCCCTCCAAGAGACAATGAAAACCAGAGGAACAACCGACGACACATGAATAAAGGTATGTTAAGAAATACATGTACACAAGCACACACTCACGAAGACATCAAAAATAAAACCATTAGAAACTAGACGATCACGTACACGAATCTCCTTGACAAAATCTCCTTTATGACACACCCGAATATATAACATATTCGTTTTGGTGCTCGTGACTAAGTCGCATCACCGATGCGATAATCGAACCTGTGTTTAAGAAAATACAACGTGGAAGCATGGAGATTTAGTGTCAAGAAAAAAGAAATAGACTAAAAAAAAAAAAAAAAAAAAAAAAGGACAAGAAAAAACAATAAAATGTATGGAAAAAAAAAGAAAAAGAAAGAACAGTAAAAAAAAAAAATAGAAATCAACACACACACAACGTAGGGTCCATTAAAACACTAGGCGAATTAGAAAAATAATTAAGAAAAAAAAAAGAAAAAAAAAGAAAAGCAATACACACGTACAACCTTTTCACGAAGAAAGAAAAGGAAGACATACAGACACACAGATGTAAAACTTTATATATAGAAAATAGTTAAAAAAAAATATTTATCGTATTGGGAATTAGCTCGATATGAACGAAGAAAAATATCACTTAATGTCAAAATTAGAAGGGAAAACGAAAAATGACCTTATTTTGTAAATTTTTAACAACGGCCAGTGAGAAAACCAAAAAGAAACGAGCCTTACCACAAAGATAAACATGTCAATCAAAAATATGTGTTATGAATATTTCGTGTCATTTTTAAATTGTGAACTAAATGTAACTTTTAATGAAAAACAATATGTACTTTTGATGAAAAACAATGGATAGGTTCTGAAATGTGATTTTTTTTTCCTTTTTTCACTAATTGAACGATTTTATTTCTTAGGAATTTTTTTTTTTCTTACATGGACAATTTTAGTTCCATCGAGTTGTCTGAGACTTTATAAGTGAGTCGTTTTATTTTATTTTAGAAACGACTGTATTTTAATTGTAAATGTCTAGGTATTTTTTTGTAAACGACTGTGGTTTTTCTTTAATTTTGAATTATGTGGAATGGTAAAAGATGATGCACTATGCAGCCGACCTACTTGCTGACGTGGACAAAATTTTGTTGTTTGGATTTTTGTTATTGCTAAGATGGGACTTTGTGATTGCTTATAGGATATTTTTGTATTTTTTTTAATTTATTATCTTTATGTAATTGATGTGTTCTAAAATGGTATTGTGCAGGATTTTCTTACTCTGTGACATGTATTTTTTTTTTTCGCAGAATGGGGAGGTGGAATCTTGCTTGTGGGGTCTATGGAAAGAAGGATTAATAAAAGAAAAAATGTGTTTTTAATTAATTAAATAGTAATAATAAAATAGGGAGAAAGAAATAAGATTTAAACAGTGTAATAAATGATTTAAAAAAAAAAAAAAAGTTTCGGAAGAGTCAAAGGTTCAGTCAGTATTAATTTCAATTTTCGAAAAGTAGAATAAATGTTCTATTCGACATGAGTGACGTTTTGACCACATAAGTAAGGTAAAAAAAAAAAAAAAAAAAAAAAAAAAAAAAAAAAAGGATAAATATAGGGTTTAATAAACTATATGAAGAAATGAAAGAAAAAAGTGGGGCGTGAATGGAATT
>NC_136526.1:55076560-55104060 GCF_053919585.1 Euprymna scolopes | reverse complement strand
ATGAACTATATATACATGAACCATATATATATATATGGTTCATATATATATAGTTCATATATAGATATGAACCACATATATATATATGGTTCATATATATATAGTTCATATATAGATATGAACCATATATATATATGGTTCATATATAGATATGAACCATATATATATATATGGTTCATATATATATAGTTCATATATAGATATGAACCACATATATATATATATATGTTCATATATATATAGTTCATATATAGATATGAACCATATATATATATATATATATATATATATATATATATATATATATATATGGTTCATATATATATATATATATATGTATATGGCGAAAATAAATAAATAAAAATGAAAAAGAAATAAATAAAAATGAAATAAAACAGAAATAAATAATAATGAAATAAAAAAAATAAATGAAAATGAAATAAAAAAATTAATTAATTAAAAATGAAATAAAATAAATAAATAAATAAAAAATAAAATAAAATAAATGAATGAAGAAATAAAAATAAAATAAAAATAAAATGAAATAAATAAAAATGAAATTAAATAAACAGAAATGAAATAAAATAAATGAATAAATAATTAAAAATGAAATCAAATAAATAAAAATAAAATAAATAAAAATAATAAATAAATAAATAAATAAAAAATAAAATAAATAAATGAAAATGAAACAAAATAAATCAATAAATGAATAAAAATAACATAAATGAATGAAATAAATAAATAAATACAAATAACATAAATGAAATAAAACAAATAAATGAATAAACATGAAATAAAATGAATAAATAAATAAAAACGAAACAAAATAAATAAACAAATAAATAAATAAATCTGAAATTAAATAAATAAATAAAATACAATGAGTAAATAGATAAATAAAAATGAAATGAAATAAATAAATAAAATGAAATAAAATAAATATATATATACTAATGATTAAAATAAATAAATACATAAAAATGAAAATAAATTAATAAAAAATAAATAAAAATAAATAAATAAATAAAAATTAAATAAAATAAATAAATAAATAACAACAAAATAAATAAATAAATAAAAATGAAAAAAATAACAATAAAAATAAAATGAATACAAAAATAAATAAAAATGAAATAAAAGAAATAAATAAATAAAAAAATAAAATAAATATAAATGAAATAAAATAAATAAAAATGAAAAAAAAAATAATTAAAAATGAAATAAATAAATAAATAAAATTGAAAAAAAATCAATAAACATGAAATAAAATGAATAAATAAATACTAATTAAATAAATACATAAAGAAATAAAAATTTAATTATAATAAATAAATAAAAATTAAATACAATAGATAAAAATTAAATAAATAAAAATTAAATAAACAAATAAATAAATAAAAATAAAATAAAATAAAATAAAAATGAAATAAAAATAAATAAAAATGAAATAAAAAATAAATAAAAATGAAATAAAAAATAAATAAAAATGACATAAACAAAATAAATAAATAAGAAATTTAATAAAATAAATAAATAAAAATTAAATAAAATAAATAAATAAAAATTAAATAAAATAAATAAATAAAAATTAAATAAAAAATAAAAAAAAATTAAAATAAATAAAAAAAAATTAAATAAAATAAAAAAAATTACAATTAAATACAATAAATAAATAAAAATGAAAAAATGTAATAAAAATGAATAAAACATAATTAAAAATGAAATAAAAAATAAATAAAAATGAAATAAAAAATTAATAAATTAAAATGAAATAAAATAAATAAATAAATATGAAATAAAATGAATGAATAAAAATTAAATAAAATAAATAAAAATAAAAAAAATAAAAATGAAATAAAAAAATAAAAATGAAATAAAATGAATAAATCAATAAAAAATAAAATAAAATAAATAAATAAAAATAAATTAAATAAATAGAAAAATAAATAATATAAAAATGAAATAAAATAAATAAAAATAAAGTAAATAAATAAATAAATAAATAAAATGAGATACATAAAAAACAATAAATAAATAAAAATAAATGAAAAAAATAAATAAATAAAAATTAAATAAATAAAAAAATAAATAAAAATTAAATACAATAAATAAAAATTAAACAAAATAAATAAATACATAAAAATCAAATAAAATAAATAAATAAAAATGAAATAAAATTTATAAATAAATAAATAAAAATGAAATAAAATAAATAAATAAATTTAAAAAAATAAATAAATAACCAAAAATTAAATAAAATACATAAATAAATATATAAAAAGGAAATAAATAAATGAATAAAAATGAAATAAATAAATAAATAAACAAAAATGAAATAAATAAATAAATAAAAAACAAATAAATAAATAAAAATGAAATAAATAAATAATATAATTAAAATGAAATAAAATAAATAAATTAATAAAAATAAAATAAATAAAAATTAAATCAAATAAATAAAAAAAATGAAATAAAATACATAAATAAATAAATAAAAATGAAATAAATAAATAAATAAAAAGGAAATAAAATAAATAAATAAATAAAAGTTAAATAAATAAATAAAAATTAAATAAAATAAAATAAATTGCAGAATTCGAATCGTAACAAAAGGGAGGTAAATCTTATCTGAAAGCTCAAAATGTTTGGCCAATTCAGAAAAAGTAAATTTTTGCTAAATTGACTTTCGAAAACTGTTTTCATTAATAATTAATTTTGTACCTTATACTATTTTGTAATTTTTAGATATTTTCATTACTGTGACAATACATGTCAATTCAGTAGATACGATTGGTTTCACCTGAAATTTTGGCAGATTTACTGTTTAGTTGTAAAAATATCCTATAGCCAGATAATCACTAAAAGGGATTCTTAAAGGTCGACACCGGTATCGAGCAGAACCATTTTTTATTTATTTTTATTTTTTTTTTTTACATGTTTCAAAAATTTTAAATGGGTAACCTATAAACACTTCTGCTAGATATCGGTGTCGAGCTTAAGAGACCCTTTTAGTGATTTGCCGAGATTTTCATATTTCAATTTTTTAATTTCTTTACAATAACGAAGAAACCCCCAGATGTTTTATGGGACCTGTACAGTTTTAATCAAGACATTAAAAAATGAAAAGGTTATATTGTACGTATTCGTTTTGAACTGAAGATCTTTGAAAAAAATTTTCTCTTAATTTGATCGTATTTTTTTTTTTTTTTTTTTTGCAGCGGAAAAACACGTTTTTGTGAGAAGGCAAACATCTGTTTTTTTTTTTTTTTCTTAATTTTATTTGGAGGTTAGAAACGCCATGGGGAGATAACTCCAGTTAAAGTGGCGATACATACTCACTCCCCATCTTTATTATTAGCTTTTCTTCCTAAAAATCGAACCTTTTGCTCGGTACCATATAACAAATTGCTGTAAAACAAAAAACTTCTTGATGAAATTAAGTGAAATTTCTTTTTCGGAGAACTTCGTTCCATAACGGATACATACAACTTAAACTTTTTTTTTTCGATATTTTCATTTTTTGATGTCTTGATTAAACTGTACAAGTACCGTTTTTATTTTATTCAATTATTTTCGTGTTTTTTATTTGCTGTGTTCTTCAACGAGAAAAGGGTAGGAGTTATCGCCCCTGTCTTTCCGTGGCTGAAAAAAAAAAAAAAAAATTCGGCGCGGATGGCTGTCTGTGGTGCATAAATGCGTGTGTACCGTAAAATGCCGGCAATTATTAATTATCGATACACTTAAACATCACACTTGCTTTTAAATAAAATATTTTTAATTCGCTATTTCTACTCCTTAGTTATTTTAGGACCCCCCCTCCCCGCATTCTCTCAGTAATTTAAACTTCCCCCCCCCCCACCCGGTATGTTTTACCTGTAGTTATTTATGTATTTAATATTAGCTCAAATGATCGTTTCGTTTTTTTCCTAGAAACGGTGAAAACAAAACAAAACGTACGAAATAAATAAATAAAAAGGTAAGTCTAATAATAATAATCTTCATTTTTTATTTATTATTTTTTTTTTATTACTGTGCACTCATTTCAACTGGATTTTATAAATCCAGTTTTGCACAAATACTAACATTATGTTTTGATATTTGGCAAGAGCCATGACGGCAGATGTTTACTTTAAATGAAAAAAGGCAGAAAAACGGGGCTGTAACTCTTACATGATTGGAGGGGTTCATCAAAAGGGCCGATTACACCGGGTTTTTTTTTTCTTTCTTTTTCACTTAATGTTAACAAACAATTACTGAAGTTAATAAGTATTTTATTTTTAAACTAGCGAGAGGTACCCGGCGTTGCCCGGGTGTTTGGAGGTGTGTGTGGAAACTCCGGAGGGGGGGGGTTAAAAAAAAAGTAAGTATGAGGATCGAACTCAAACCGTTGAGGCAAAGTTGTAAATTAAAGTGTGAAAAAAAAAACCTGCCACGTTAACGATTGCCCCACCGCGAGATGCTAATGGAAACACGTTTGAATTTATTTAATTACTTGGATTTGGCAGGTGCCCATTTTAATGAGTAAATGAGGTCATGTTTGACTGTGGGATAGTATTTCATTTACTGCGGAATGCTTCCCCCCCCCCACAAGATGTTATAAGGAAAAAGACTAACCCACATGCGGCGAGCGACAAATGTTGAATATTTATCTTCCCGAAATTGAGCAAATTAAATAGACAGGCGAGCTTCGTTGTTAACTCTGAGATATTACGATTTATACGTGATATAAAAAGTTTTAAAAAGTTGTGAAGCGACCGACCGCTTCTCTGAAAAAAGCCTTTTGTAGATATACAGAAAAAGCGAACACATACAAACATACATACATTTTCGCTTTTATATTTATAGACAATACAAAACTTGGCACTTCTGCATGACAATGACATGAGAAGGCAAATGTGTGTATTTTAGTTTCAAGAACGGCCGACAGATGTCACTTGTCAGCCAAAGAACAAGGATCTTCCTTTTCTAAAAGTGCGTGCAAACTAAAATTATTTTGCTACATTTTTATACAATCTTTCTGTAACAAAAAACAAACATCTCTTAAACCTCTATAAACGTTTCATGTTTTTGAAATTATATTTTGCTACATTGACAAACTAAAATTTTATTTTGATGCATTAAATCACTCATTGAACAAAATATAGATTAATTCATTAAAATTATATTTTGCTACATTTTTTATTCATTTTTTTTTTCCATATATTTTTGTGTTAGTTATTTCGTTGATACTTGTACAGTTTAATCAAGACATTAAAAAATAAAAATATTGAAAGAAAAAAAAAGGTTATATTGTACGTATACGTTTTGAACTGAAGATCTCCGAACAAAAATTTCACTTAATTTGATGAAGTAGTTTTTTTGTTTGTTTTTTTTTTTTCAGCAGAAAAACCACGTTTTTATGAGAGCGCGTTGAAGGCAGACATCTTGGATTTTTTAAAAATTTCTGTTTGGATTTTTAGAAACGCCATGGGGAGATAACTCCTTGTAAAACGCCGACACTCCCTCCCCATCTTTACAACTAGCTTTTCTTCCTAAAAATCGAACCTTTTGCTCGGTATCATAACAAATTGTTTTTTCGCTGTAAACAAAAACTACTTGATGAAATTAAGTGAACATTTTTTTCGGAGAACTTCATTACATAATGGATACGTACAATTTAAACTTTTTTTTCGATATTTTCTCGAAATGACCAGGTGAATCAGTTTGGAATGCCGAAACAGAAAGAATATATAACATTAATCGAAGTAGAAAGTATGAGAACTGCGATAAAAGCCACAAGCTTTGACATACGGTGATGAGTGCTTTT
Source organism: Euprymna scolopes (assembly GCF_053919585.1). NCBI lineage: Eukaryota > Metazoa > Mollusca > Cephalopoda > Sepiida > Sepiolidae > Euprymna > Euprymna scolopes. Next base: position 55,098,251 of record NC_136526.1, on the reverse strand, counting down.
TGCATGTGGAAGCAAGGGATATTGTTTGTAGGGAGTTGAGCAGCAAGATTTAAGAGAAACAGGGAAGGAATTTCATCATCTATTAATTTGAAGGAATAAACGGTACTTGTACAGTTTAATCAAGACATTAAAAAATGAAAATATCGAAAAAAGGTTATATTGTACGCATCCATTTTGAACCAAAGATCTCCGAAAAAAAATTTCACTTAATTTGATCGAGTAGTTTGTTTGTTTTTTGTTTTTTTTTTACAGCAGAAAAACACATTTTCATGAGAGCACATTGAAGGCAGACATCTTGGATTTTTTAAAATTTTTGTTTCGATTTTAGACATGCCACGAGGAGATAACTCCATGTAAAGCGCACACACTCCCTCCCCATCTTTAATACTAGTTTTTCTTCCTAAAAATCGAACCTTTTGCTCGGTATCATAACAAATTGTTTTTTCGCTGTAAACAAAAACTACTTGATGAAATTAAGTGAACATTTTTTTCGGAGAACTTCATTACATAATGGATACGTACAATTTAAACTTTTTTTCAATATTCTCATTTTTTAATGTCTTGATTAAACTGTACAAGTACCATATCGTTACATATTTTTGCGTTATCAAAACACTTGTTTATATTTGAGGTTCACATAATGACCGCTAGGCAGCAATTCTCTTTTCGAAGAACAGGGGCCGATAACTCGTCTCTGTTGTTAATATGCCACTATCATTCAGAAGTGCCCCAAACGTAATAAAATAAACTTTTTAAATAACTGTTTTAAACAAAAAAGAAATTTAAATAACTATTTCATTTATACATACTGCAGGCAGAGCAGCAGAACATAGAATTTTATCAAAGAACATTTTTAAATCATGTTAATAAAATGAAATCTAAAAAGTTTATTTTATAAACTTGTGTATTGTTAAAAAATAAAATACTGAATAACTTCAGTAATTGTTTGTTAACATTAAATGAAAAAAAAAAAAGCAAAACAAAAACGGGTGTCATCCCTTTTAATGTCCCCTCCAGTTATGTAAGAGTTACAGCCCCTATTTTCAGCCTTTTTTGCTTAAAGTAAATCTGCCGTTATGGGTGTCTAGGCATTTATCGACCCAGGATTTACACAGAGTTACTCTAATGTGACTGGCAGATAATGGGAATAAACAAAAATGGCCAATTGTTACAACTACCACCCCTCTCCATGTTAAGAATGGCGACGACCACTGAAATTCATTAAGTAATACATTGGAAACAAAAATGTCTTACTTTTACTTACAAGAACTCGATGTGGGTGTGGGAGTGAAACAATGGAATTCAGTGTGGCAGTTGTTTAAGCCAGAAATTGGTAATTACTTGATAGACTGACTTTATAGTGTCTGTTTGTTGTCCACCAATGTTAATTGGTGAAGACAACATTTGCATAGAATCGACTAGGCAATTATAAAAACACCCTACAGTCGATCCATAGTGAGTTAATCAGTTAGTCAGTTTTATTTCATTCGTTCGTTCACTGACTTTTCTTTTCGTTACAATTACAAGGACGAGTTGTCATTATAAACAATGAGGCAATTCATTGCAACTTTTTTTTTTTACAAGATAGTCACAATTTATCAAGGCTCAGAAGCCACTCGGGGACAAGGGTTATTGTGTGTACAGTACGTTAGTGTTGGAGATTTGATAAAGTGTCTTACTTAAGGAGGCGGTTCATCAGGAATTTGTTCACATTGGATTTGAAGATATCCAGGTTGTAGTCAGGTGGGAAGCAGGCAACTGGAACAGAGTTCCACAGGCATGCACTTCTAAGAAAGAAGCTTTAAGTTTACCCAAAAGTCGTGGAGGAGTTGCCACACAATTTTTTTTCCTTTTCACGTCGAGTTCAGGTTTTGGTGCTTCGAGTTGCTTAAACTGTCCATTTTCCCTCTATTTCGTCGGCTAAAACTTGCGGAAAATGCTCTATTTTACGGTTGTTTTAAAAATAGAAGGGAAATTTACATAGAGACATAGCATACATGGGTACTTTCAGGCGTTAGTAGCTTTCTAGCATGGTAGAGAGAGCCTACCTTCTTCACAGCAGCCTTGGCAATGCTCACTTGTGCACTAGTATTGAGGGAGAGTGTTGTATCTATGCTGTCAAAGACTTTGTTTATTAGGGTGCAGTCCTGGGTCGAGGGAGAGCGTAGAGAAAATATAAAGTATTATTCTAAAGTTTGTAGTTAAACATTTCCAGATAGGGTTAAAAATATATATACAAACTTAAATAAATTAATCTTATGTCTGTAGTGTGTTCAACTGCATCTTAATAAAAATTCCCATTTAAAAGGATACAAAAAATTGGTAACCTTATAAAGTTTGTGTTTGAACCTTTTTATATGTAAAAACATAGAATAAATTAATCTTATGTCTGTAATGTGCTAAACTGTATTTTTGAAACAATTCCCATTTAAAAGAGTACAAAAAATACAACATAAAAACCATATTAATTTATTTTATTGCGGACTATTATCCTCATCTTTCTTATTTGTTGTTTCACTAATACTGATTAGATAGTGTAGTAGTAAATTCTTCTAATGCACCCCTGAAAGACAGAAAGTCTGTTCTGTTTGTTTTCAATACACAGAGGCTGAGAGAGGAAGAAGCGTTAGGCGTGGTTGGTTTTATGGGAAAGAGGGCGAGACTAACCGCGAAAATTCATGAGATTTGAGAGGAATAAAACACCAAACTCAGATGGATAAGCAACTGTGCGGATATTTTTATTACAGGCTGAGCATAATAGTCCGCAATAAAATAAATTAATAAATAATACTCATCTCAATAATGAATTCCAATTAAATAATATATATACAAGCGAAAATGTATGTATGTATGTGTGTTCGCTTTTTCTGTGTGTCTACAAAAGGCTTCTTTCAGAGAAGCGGTCGGTCAGTTCACAACTTTTTAAAACTTTTCATATCATATATAAATCGTCTCGCCTGTCTATTTAATTTGCTCGATTTCGGGAAGATAAATATTCTATATTTGTCGCTCGCCGCATGTGGGTTAGTCTTTTTCCTATAAGATCTTGGGGGGTGGAAAAAAAAGCGTTCAGCAGTAAATGAATACTATCCTGCAGTCAAACTTGACCTCATTAACTCATTAAAACGGGCACCTGCTAAATCCAAGTAATTAAATAAATTCAAACGTGTTTCCGTTAGCATCTCGCGGTGGGGCAATGGCTAACATTGCACGTTTTTTTTTTCACACTTTAATTTACAACTTTGTCTCAAGGGTTCGGGTTCGATCCTCATACTTACTTTTTTTTTACCCCCCTCCCCCAAACACCCGGGCAACGCCGGGTACCCCTCGCTAGTAATATATAAAAACCATAGTCGTATGAAGTTTGTAGTTATTTCCATATAAATAAATTAAACTTATGTTTGTAATAGTAAACCTAAATTAATAATTAAAAGGCACAAAAAATCACAGCATAAAAACACTCATTTAAAAATCTATAGAAATACAGGAAAAAACTTTTAATATTTTTAGATAAGTCAGGCTTCAAAATACATATGAAAACTCACACTGCCCTAAAGCAACCTACCTTGAAAATGCTGCTGTCAAACCTGACATATTTATATAGAATAAGACAGAGAGAGTGGCAACTCTGCTCCAAACTTCAGCTCAACTGATGGTTTCGACTCTGGGGCCCGTTCATATACTCAGGGAAGGGGTGACAACGGAACCATTTCCTGGGCCAATCGTATCCAGTTACGTAACCCTCAGGGGAGGTTTTCTCTTCCCCATGTGCACCTGTGAATTTACAAGTGTTCTCATGCCCCAAAAGGTCATTCCCTGCGACCGTCTGGATCACGGGCATTGTACTCAAACTATAAACATCTTTCGTCTCAAACCCTAAGTCATTCCATTTTCAGAGTACAATTTACAAAAAAAAAAATGATATTGCCAACGATTTTCATTACAGTGAAAATCAAAATCCAATCTTTCTCTCAGCAAAGTCTTTTGCCATCACCCGGGCACACCAATGATGATTAAAGAATAAAAAAAAAATCATATCTGCCCAGCTTCTCCAGCATTTCGAGAGTCTTGACTTCCCTCCTGTGGGGAGCCCAATCGCCCCCTGGGACGGTCAAGTCACAAAGAGAGATTCAGACAATTGCACTTAAGGGGACAGCGAGGATCCTGAAAAAAGCTGTTGGCTGGAGTCAATAAAAGTGGGTGAATGTTGGCAGCTGGTAGGACTGTCCTATTCCCAGGTTATAACTCAAAAATAAAACAATAAAAAAATGAGAATTTGAAACAGTCTAACTTAAACTTCAAACAGTATTTATGATCGTTTGGTACAAGCGAAACAGTCTAATGATGACGACTAGGTATCAATGCAATGCAAGGCACTGATTTAACTCTCCTCTACATGATGTAACTGTAATCTAATTTAATATTATCATACATTTTTACCATTTAAAAGAAGCTTCAATTAAACTAATATTGATTTATTTAAAATTAATATTGCATACCCAGCTTATTAAGCCCAAAAATAAGACCATAAAAAACCCATTCCTGTGAATAGACTAAGAAAATATTTCAAATATTTTTTGCGATATGGTTAGAACATTTATTTATTTATTTTTATTTGTAGAAATCAGTGAAGAATAAAGAACACCTATTGCTTATTTGCAATGAAAAATAAATTGAATTTAAAAAAAACTAATCTTTTGAACTGGTTATTAGCTTGATACGATTTTTAAAAAATACATGGAAAAACGTTGTCAAACTTATTCTTGTGTATTACTTTGGTAATTAGAATCGAGACAGTTGTTTAGTTTAACAGAAACACATAATAACTTAACCTTATATTATAACTTAACCTTATATAAAAACTTAACCTTATATTTGTAATAAGTGTTAAATTGATGGATTTGTAAGAATATCAGACTATCAAAATATTTACTTTAAAGAAAATATATAATAAATAAAGAAATGTTGAATTGCATTTTCAAAAGATTCTCATTTAAAAGAAAATAAAAGAAAACATTTTTATGGTTGAGCATTCTTCAAATCGTTATCAACTTGATATCATATTAGAAATTACGTGCACAAACGTGGTAAATTAAAGCCTTGTTTATTTATTTGTTTGTTTATTTATTTATTTATTATTTATTTATTTATTTATTTTTTATTTGTTTATTTATTTATTTGTTTGCTTTTTATTTGCTTTTTATTTGTTTTTTTATTTATTTGTTTGCTTTTTATTAGTTTTTTTTATTTATTTATTTGTTTATTTTTTTATTTGTTTATTTATTTATTTGTTTGTTTATTTTATTTTTTATTTATTTATTTGTTTGCTTATTTTTCATTTGTTTTTATTTATTTAGTTTAGTTATTTATTTGTTTGTTTATTTGTTATTTGTTTTTATTTATTTGTTTATTTATTTATTTGTTTGTTTATTTATTTGTTTATTTTTATTTATTTGTTTATTTATCTATTTATTCATTTGTCTATTTGTTTAATTATTTATTTGTTTACTTATTTGCTTAGTTAGTTATTTGTTTGTTTATTTTTATTTGTTTTTAGTTATTTATTTGTTTAGTTATTTATTTTTTTAGTTATTTATTTGTTTAGTTTTTATTTGTTTAGTTTTTATTTGTTTTTATTTTTTATTTGTTTGTTTAGTTATTTGTTTGTTTATTTATTTATTTGTTTGTTTATTTTTAATTTTTTTTATTTGTTTAGTTATTTATTTGTTTGTTTATTTTTTATTTATTTGTTTATTTGTTTGTTTATTTGTTTATTTATTTGTTTATTTTTTATTTGTTTGTTTATTTGTTTATTTATTTATTTGTTTGTTTATTTTTTATTTATTTGTTTAGTTATTTATTTGTTTATTTTTTATTTATTTGTTTATTTATTTATTTGTTTGTTTATTTTTTATTTGTTTGTTTAGTTATTTATTTGTTTTTTTTATCTATTTGTTTATTTTTTATTTGTTTGTTTATTTGTTTATTTATTTATTTGTTTGTTTATTTTTTATTTATTTGTTTAGTTATTTATTTGTTTAGTTATTTATTTATTTGTTTATTTATTTATTTGTTTGTTTATTTTTTATTTGTTTGTTTAGTTATTTATTTGTTTTTTTTATCTATTTGTTTATTTTTTATTTGTTTGTTTATTTGTTTATTTATTTGTTTATTTTTTATTTGTTTTTTTATTTGTTTATTTATTTATTTGTTTGTTTATTTTTTATTTATTTGTTTAGTTATTTATTTGTTTATTTTTTATTTATTTCTTTAGTTATTTATTTGCTTGTTTATTTTTTATTTGTTTGTTTTTTATTTATTTTTATTTATTTATTTATTTGTTTATTTATTTGTTTAGTTATTTATTGGTTTGTTTATTTTTTATTTGTTTATTTATTTATTTATCTATTTGTTTATTTTTATTTATTTATTTGTTTATTTTTTATTTATTTATTTAGTTATTAATTTGTTTGGTTATTTTTTATTTGTTTTTATTTATTTGTTTATTTATCTATTTATTCATTTGTTTATTTGTTTAATTATTTATTTTTTTATTTGTGGATTTATCCTCATCTCCATACTTGTTGCTTCGGCCAACTAGTCCTCTTTATTTTTTTGGAAATTGCAGAAAAATAGCTTGGCAACGACAATAAATTTAAGAGAGCTATAGCTGCCAGCAAATGCATTAAATTGCAAAAATAGACAACATAAAAACATGCTCATTTAAAAAAATATAAACACACATAAGAAAAATCGTGCATTATTAAAGTTTGTAACATGACTTTAAAAATATGGAAACTTACACTGAAAAGAAAACATTCCTGTGACTAAGACAATATTTAAAGTATTACCAGAAATTTTTTTTTTCAATATATTTATGCAATAACATTTTTTTATTTGCAGATAACAGTCTTACAGTGAAGAATAAACTTCATAACTATATATGGAAACGTCACATGTGAGCACATACTGAATGCCTACTGGAGAGAACTTGAATGCCTACTAGACACTGTCCTCGAGTGTCTAAGGTCGCTTTGTACATGAGCTTGTCAGAACAACCTGGCATGAGGATACTTTTTCCATAGAAGTAAACCTTGACCAAATATTCAAAATCACATAGTATTCGCTGCCCAAATAAGATCTCCTCACTGTTCCTAACCTACATTCACTTTTACGAGGAATGGTGCACCTTCTACAAGTGATGTTACTTCAAGTAACAGCACGAAGCTGGATACTCCACCAGACTAGATAAATTCTTGTCCTGGAAACCAAAATGAAAGATATACTACAACGTATGAAAATGATTAATTGAGGAGAAGAAATTATGTTCCAAATTTCTTTATTAACTCAGTGTTTGAGAAATAAAGAACTTTAATGGAACATTCGAATATCTATGTATCTCATATAGACTTCAAGTGTTAGCCACAGGTTGTGGGCCCCTTGATTTCTAAGAACTTTGACTGAAGTAAAATAAAACAAAAAAAGGGAGAGAAACCTTATTCTTGCTGAATATGTGGATCTGCTTTTTTAACAAATTCACAATTAAAAATACACACACGAATACATACAGGGAAACACTGACCGTCACAACAAAGTATGTAAGTACCTCCATTGGAAGATCTGTGGAGATATGCAACTTGACAGAGCAACAAACCTCTGGGAACATGAATCATCACCGATAACATCAAATGGAAAAGTGATCGTGTTCTATGACAAAGACATACAGGCGGGCAAATACATAAAAGACAAGGCCATCAAACCAGATATTGTAATATGGAACAAGCCTGAAAGAACTGCACTCATTGTCGATGTCACAGTCCTAAATGAGTTTGGCCTTAATAGAGCCGAACGGGAAAAGATAACAAAATATCAGGACCTAAAAAATGATCTAAAAACCACATGGTCTCTGAAAGAAATAAACATTATACCAGTTGTGATAGGAGCAACTGGCCTAATAAAAAAGAACCTTCAAAAATACTTAGAAGCAATCCCTGTAATGAAATACAAATATTAGCCATAAAGGGAACAGAATCTATTCTTAAAAATGCCTCGGATATGAATTTAAATCATAACAGAATCAAGTGTTAGCTCCAGGAGGGAGCCTCTTGATCTTTTAAAACTTACTGAAGTAAAATTTAAACATAGCGAAAAACCTTATTCCTGTAGCATATGTGGCTTTTCCTGTTCAGTTAATTCGAACTTAAAGAAACACATGGCAATGGATACTGGAGAACCTTCGTCTTTTAAAGTAGGTGCGTCTCCAATTTCACAGAATTCTTACTTAAAAGAAAACCGTTTCACTTGTAAATTATGTCAAGCAGGATTCTTACGCAGTTATCATTTAAAAAGACATTTAAAAATACATTCTGGTGAGAAGCCTTACTCTTGTCAGATATGTGGATCAGCATTTACAAGAAATTTTGGTTTAAAACTGCATGTGCGAACACACACCGGAGAAAAGCCTTATTGCTGTGATGTTTGCAATTCAGAATTTTCAGATTGTTCTGCTTTAAGACTACACAAGCGAACACACACTGGAGAGAAACCTTATTCTTGTAAAGTTTGTGGTTCGGCCTTTACAACGAGCAGTAACCTAAAAATACATATGAGAACACACACTGGTGAGAAACCTTTTTCTTGTCAAGAATGTGGAACTACGTTTTCAAGAAAGTCTATCTTAAAAACACACATGCGAACGCACACTGGGGAAAAACCTTATTCTTGTCGAATATGTGGGTCAGCATTCAAAAATAATTCAAATTTAATAAACCACCTGCGGACACACACTGGAGAAAAACCATATCCTTGTGAAGTGTGTGGCTCAGCATTTTCAGAAAGATCTCGCATGAAAACTCACCTGCGAACTCATACTGGAGAAAAGCCATATTCTTGTCAAGTTTGTGGATCAGCTTTTTCAGAAAATTCAGGCTTGAAAATCCATATGCGAACACACACTGGACAAAAACCATTTTCTTGTGAAGTGTGTGGCTGTGCTTTTTCACATAATTCTTCTTTCAAAGAACACATGCGACTACACACTGGAGAGAAACCTTACTCTTGCAAAATATGTGGATCTGCCTTTGCAAGGAATTATTGCTTAAGGAAACACATAAAAATTCACACAGATGGAGAGAGAACTTGAATGCTTACTCGTGGAGATAGAGAACTTGAATGCTTACTAGACACTATCCCTGAGCGTTTAGGGGGTTTGCCAGGACAATCTGGCATAAGGATACTTTTCCCTAGAAGCAAACCTGGATAAATATTCAAAATCACATAGTAACATCTTATATGGCTCGCAAATACTATGGTTAATCCACACTTACTTCTACAAGAAATGGTGATGTTACCTCAAGTAAAGACACGAAACTGGATACTCTACCAAACTAGGTAAATTCTTATTCTGGAATAAAGACCAAGAGACCACAAGAATGATACAACATATTTAAATGGTCGATTGTGGAGAGGAAGATTATGTTTGAAAGGTAGAGGAGAACTTTAATAAAATATTCGAATATAATAAAGATAGGTACGTGCACAATGAATGCAGATGCTTAAAATCGTTAAACATTATGACCTCCCCTAGTTTTGTTTAAAAATTCACCAAAAATCAGGAAATTAACCAATTTTAATGAAATTTTCAGTATTTATCAAATAATGATCTTAGTGGAAAAGTATTATTTTGTTTAAACAAAAAATACTTTTACTAAAGTTATGGTTTTCAGTAGTAAATAAAAAAAACATGAATTTATTTTTGCTTTTTTATGAAAATAAAGCATCATATGTTATAATTAAACAAAATTATTTAATGTCTTAGGACTTTACTAATTATCTTTGAAATAAACCCAGAAAACTAATATTTATCTTTTAAAGGATTTTTTTACAGTGATTTTATTTAACTTCAAAATTTAGCTGAATTGGTTATCTCGCCATGAAAATATTTTTCATAACTTTTTTTTTTACGTGTACAAATATTTTTTTCCTTTAGGAAATTAACTTTAGTCTTTCAAATACAATCCAAAAGTATTCGGAAACATACAAAATAATTATGATAAATCGGCTTTCAAAACTAGATCCTCCAATCTTTATTCGTCCATTTTTGCTGGTATCTACATATAGTCTCAGTACCTGCAAGAGCGACAGAACGTTATCTCGTTGACACAAACATAAATTTAATTTATCAACTTGCGTGGGTGACCCCATTTTTTTTGTCTTCATACATATATGTATTCATTTCTTTATTATATTTGTTGGTCTCTGATGAGTTGTATTATGGCATTATCGGCTATATGCACAACGAAACACGTGTAAGTTGCTTATGGGAAAAGGAAAATATAGACATTTGTCTATATTTTAAAAGAATTAGTAAAAAAAAATAAAAATCGTAACTGTAGACTGACTTTTTAGTATTGGAATGAGAATGTCTATCTATCTATCTACTATTATAAATAAGAACTTTGTGGGAGTTCATTCCCTGTGAACTCGAAAATGATTTTATGAAATTTCACACAAACGTACTTTATGAGCCTGACAGTATTCATAGATAGGTTTTGTATCGGAATGTATTTGATAAGTATCGATAATCAAAATAATCCAATGAAAGAAGGAACTGGCGATTTTGGCCAAAGTTAATACTTTACACAGCCTAACACTACAAGTGAACTTGAGAAATTACCACACAAGCCAAAAGACTCGACATATAAAAGCAACAGTAGGTTCTTTTATATGACAGGTACTCAGGTGCTTGAGTTCCGAGAACTTCGACTGAAGTAAAACAAAACTGGATGTTCTCATCTTTACTAACTCACTATTTTCACAAACTTTTTTTGTTACTTATGTTCCCTAGAAACAGGTCTTAAAAACAACAGAACGGTAAATTTGCGAACGTGTTCAAATGCCAGATTCGTTTTTAAGCAGCCTCGAAAATCCTTAAAATCACAAACTACAATGGTCGGCGTTGTGTTACAGCTAAAATTAACATTTACCGAGATTGCTCTTTGGAACCATGTCCAGGGAGTTGAGCAGCAAGATGTCTGTTCACATTACATTTAAATTTCTGTATGTGGGCGTGGTTCCTGGCCAAGGTCATCGTAGACGATAGCGTCTTTGTGTATGGGGTTTTTGTTCGGTTTAATAGACATAAAAATGAAATAATTAAAAAAAAATTATATGCCAAAGTTAAGTTTTTATTTATTTATTTTTTTTACACTAATGTTCACCCCTTACTTGGATGTAAGAGGCTACTATTTGGAAAGATTAACAAGATGTTGGTTTATGTTACATTTAAGCTTCTTCATATCAGTACAGCCAGGGAAGTAGGTAGCAGGAAGGGAATTTCAAAGTCTAGCTGTTTCAGGGAAGAAACTATTAGAGTAAAAAGCTTTCTGGCATTTGGGGATCTCAACTGAAGGGGTGTGATTTTGTTGCTAAGCAGGTTTCTCAGAGATATGTACGTCAAAGGGGCGCAAGTTCATCAAAGCACATTCCATTAAAATATTTGTAAAACATGTACAGTGATGGGACAGGAGTTGAAGCTTAGTTGACAAAGTGGGACCTATTAGATTGAAGACTCTTTTTGTACCCTATCCAAGAGGAAAAGTCTAGTGATAGATACACCGGCCCAGATGTGGCAACAATACTCCATGCATGGATGAATGGTGGCATTGTAGAGGTCCAGGATACTTTCAGGTGTGAGTAGTCTTCTTGCTCGATAGAGGGAACCCACCTTCTTTGCAGTAGTCTTCGCAATGTCCTTGTTCCTATTGCCTGTGAATGTTAGTGTATCTCATAAACTCCTTGACCTAAGTTATAATTTTAAAACACATTACAACAATCATGACTCATCTGACACTCCAACTTTTATAGCAGAAAACTTTAAAGTTGTATTTTCAGTTTATGACATTGTCTGATGTAAGAAATAGTTTATTTTTAGCTGTCTTTCTTTTAGCTCTAATTGTGGACGTTTTCTAGGGGTATGGTTGAGAAAAAGAAAAGCTTAAACATGTGTAATAACTAGGGCCATGACAACAGGATATTCTTATTGTTTTTACTCTTGAGCATATATTTGACACACCGTTAATCAACCGAGAACCACATCACTATATAAAAGCATAAGATATCAATGGATACACACTCGAGAGTCAAACAATGAAAGAATATGCTGTTGTCCTAGCGCTAGTAATAACCCAGTCTTTATCTGACAAGTGTCTTAATATATAAAAGATTAAAAAAAAAAAAAAAGAAACAGTACAAGAAAGATGTGAAAAATAACTGACTATCTGATCTCGTTTTAATGTTAAAATAAAAACAGAATTAAGAGTGAACATCACCACAAAAGCTCACCTGGCTACAAACAGAACTTTACATTCTTTCTCCCTACCAAAAACAAAGCATAAACGTTTCCTTCTGAAATCTGCCTGCATGTGGAACCAATACCATGAAGCTGTTTCCTAAGTGCAATACAGTCGTCTTCAAGCCTTATGTAGAACAATACTCATTTAATCTGTTTGTCAGGAAAACCTGGCACAAGGAATTTCTGTATTGCTTTTATCAATTTGGTACCCCCAAACGGGGAGTTGCGTGTATATTGTTTTAAATATAATTATCCACTAATACGTGCTCCGTCATTAGAAGTTTAGGCTTCTTTCCATAGAGGTCCCGATTTTGGATCTGGCTAGATCCAGGCACTCTGGAGAGTTGTAAATGACGAAACAGGTTCCAGTGGATAATTATATTATATGCCGCTCCTCATTCGGCGGAATCAAATTGGTAAAAGGGGGAATTATTCCCAACTTGCATTTCGGTAAAAATGAGCGTTCGTATAAATAATTGAATTCCAAAACGTATTGCAAAACAAAAACAAATAAATAACATCTACGTAAAACACAATATATTCAGCAGTCGTGCGAGATAGCCTCGTGGTAGAGGTTTAGGCTTCTTTCCATGGGGATCCTGATTTCAAATCTCAGTAGATTCAGCCACTCTGATGAGTCATAGTCGATGAACTACATGTCTGTGGATAATTATATAATAGACAATACACACATTTATAAAATTAAAAATTTGATTGGACGCATTCTATGGAGACTATTTTTGTTGTATACTGGAGGGTTTTTTTTTTATATAGGCATCACATTATCAAGGCCAAGAGGCCACTCAAGGATAAGGGTTAAAGAGCGTACAGTAGAAATTGGACAATATAGTAATCATTAGTAATGAAAATTTGGTAAATTTGATAACCTATATGGAACGGCTCATCAAGAACTTATTTACATTAGACTTGAACACAACCATATTGTAGTCAGCCGGAAAGCAGGAAAACGGAAGACAGTTCCACAGGCACGCAGTTCTAAGAAAGAAGCTTTGTTCATGGAATCTACGTTTAGGTTTAGGCACAGATAAAGAATGGGGGTGAATTATTGATAGTGTTTACAGCTAGACGAGTGTTTCTTGTGAAAGTTTGGCAAGGGGGGGACCATAGATTGAAGCTCAGTCGAACACTTTCCATGAAAATAACGATACATCAGAGACAAACTCGCAACATCTCTTCTGTGAGATAGAGGTTGCAAGGAGGAGAAAAGGACATCTCCTACGAGGCTACGAAGTCTATTTTGAACTCTATCAAGGCAGGACAAGTCCTTTCTAGCAGCTCCTGCCCAGATGTGGCAACAGTATTCCATCCTTGGACGTACCTGGCTCTTATATAGATAGAGAATAGCATCAGCAGTGAGATATTTACCGGATCAATAGAAAGATCCCACCATTTTTTCAGCGGCCTTGGCAACAGATTTGATGTACGTGTTCAATTTAAGATCAGGAGTAATGGTCAAGCCCAGAAGCTTGTCAAAACTTGAGGCCTCCTGAAGACGAGAGCCATTCATTTCAATTGATGCCAGATGTGGATCAGAATGTTGATGTAAAGAGAGAAGCTTGGTTTTAGATGCATTAAAAGTAACCAGCCACTCCTTTCCCCATTGTACTACATGCTCAAGATCAGAGGAGAGAGAATTGGAGAGAACTTGGTCGTTTACTGTCTTAGATGTGCTACCATAAATGGTAGTGTCGTCAGCATAAATGTCTACAAATGATGTAAGGATGTGATTTGGAAGATCATTAATGTAGATCAGGAAAAGAGTTGGGCCCAGGATGGACCCCTGAGGGACTCCAGCATTTATACTGTGAGCTTCTGAGGGTGCATGAGAGGCGTGTATAACGAGTGTATACAAAGCAGGTATGCATAAACAAAGGCACCAAACTGTACTTGTTATGTAGTCGTCTATGTAATGTCCATTGTATGTACATTTTTAACACATAAACCAATATAGATACCTTTAACAACAGTTCAAATATTACCATTGTCTGCTTGTCCAGACAAGAGGACATATCGTTTTGGTTGGAACCATTACTGCTCGAGACACGTATCTGAAAATGTAAGTCATTTTTTACCCGACGACTCGGACAACTAAATTGTTTTTCCACAATTACATCGGTTGTGATTTTTTTTTTTGCACGTCATTTCTTTTCCAGGGATCACATATTACTACCTTTCCAGCTAATGATTCAAAACCAGCTGAGAATTTGCTTCTCCGCTAACAAACTCCTGACTCTGCCTGTATATATTCAAACTAATCCTTTGTGCTAACGTCATTCGATGACACAAAATCTAACAAGTGGCTTATTAGTCACGTTTTCTCTTGCCCGTTTTATTGCTTTATTTATAAGTTTCGTGGTTAAATTTTAAATTCTGAAAAAAAACAATATACAGAGACAGATTCGATTTAAGAATTTATTGCTTGACAAAAGGAATATATAGAAGGGTTTATTTTAATTTCCTTAATCCATGGATTTTCAACAATGACTCATATCAGAGGAAATGAAATGCAGTTAGCAAAATGTTCAGCTGTGAATGGACGCTATTTTGCTTTTCAGCACAATTATTGAAAATTGTTTTTTTGAGTGGTTGTGGATAATTATATGGAGAAAATTATTTGCGAAAAGAGAAGTTGATACAACCTGGTAGTCCATTATCAGAAGGAGTCCAATGTCGTTCGGGGTTATAAATCCACGTGGGAAGAAAATAGGCCCATGGGAGAAAGTGATATTCCAATATAGCGAAAGCGTACTGCTCCTTATTGATATTTCAAAAAGTATACCGGACAGCTTTATTCATTGTCGCATTGAGTATGTATTGGTTGCTGTAGTCCAATGCTTTCTCGGTGTTGACAAAGTATATCCAAAATTGGGTGGATATACCATTACATTGTAATTATCCGCATGAGTAATAGAATTTGAGCATTGAGTTAAGTGTGCAATGGACCTCTGAATCAATAGTATAGTTATCAAAATACCAAAGATAGCAAAATAATCCTAGAGATGATATTTGGAATGGTACGTTGGAATGGCTTGCTTGAGGTGTGAGTCTCTTAGAAAGAGAGTTTGTTTCATTGTTTATAGTGGATGAGGGAAGCCTTTTAGATTAGGGAAAGAGGAGAGTGGGGTGAAGTAGAGAGGGTAAAAAGATGGGGGGAAAGGGTTAAAGTTGGGTGAGCATATAGGTTCTTAATGGAATTTTTTTCGGCGGGGGAGAAATTGTTTTAGTATTCTTTGAAAGGGTTGACCTCTTGATTTTAAGTTCAAGTGGGAAATGGATATTCTTGTGATTTTCAATGGGGGGGTGTACTGTGTTTGCTGTGGGGATGGGTGAGCTGATGAGGTCATTGTGTGAAAATATGGAATGTTTGGAGGGTTACTTAAGTGGGTTTAAGGTTGGGTTCTTTTAATTTTGAGTGTATATTTTAAAGGTGACTTGGTTAGTTGAGATAAGTCAGTTAAATATGTTTATTGTAGTTTAATCTAGTTTAATTATGTTTGTTTAAATTTTATTTAAAATACATATATTTCTGTTTAGAGGCGATCTATGGATGAGTTTGTTTTGATGTTTGAGTGAGTGCTTTATATACTGTGGTTAATTATATATATTTTTTTATATTTTTATAAAGGGGAGAGGTGATTTAAATGTGGGGCTCAGTATGTGGTCGGGCAGGCGTGGTTAATTTTAACTATTTATATAATGATTACTTGTATATCCACCTGTCAAATCTAAACATAAGTGCAAATATAAGCACATATATACCCACAGACACACATACATACGTGCATATACAAATATAGATAGTATATACTTACGTAAAAACACTAATCCATACCATACTTACACAAATACAGACTTATATACATACACATCATTATACCAATGCATATGTGCACTCAATTACATATATACATATAACGCAATCATACATTAGAGAAGGGAACTACTTATACAGCTGGGCGATTATG
Source organism: Euprymna scolopes (assembly GCF_053919585.1). NCBI lineage: Eukaryota > Metazoa > Mollusca > Cephalopoda > Sepiida > Sepiolidae > Euprymna > Euprymna scolopes. The sequence goes on along the minus strand of NC_136526.1, from coordinate 55,081,913 downwards.
AATCCGCGCGTACTTGAATGTACAACTGTGCTCATAAGCACGGCCGAACATCGATATAATCAAGTGCAAGCATGCAATTCATACTCCTTTTAACAACATTTTTATATGGTCTAGGGAGATATAGATAGTTAGAGTGTACCAATGTACGGCTAAAGTGTGTAACTGTTAAATGTCCATGCTCACATAAACACATGCACACACTACACTCATAATCCTATGTATATATGTTATGTTATGATTTAGATCTCGTTTTGACTTGAGGACGCCGTCATACTGTCTGCCACGTGTCACCGTGACGACCACCACTCAAGTTTCATGATTCCTGACCGCTTTGGGGAGAAATTGACTACGTAGGGATTCACACTACGATTGCTACCATGGCACCAAAGTAGAGACACATGATCATGGTTACCTCCACAAAATTACGGGCAGAACGCTTAGATGCCTTACACACCGTAGCGAAAATAACAACTCAAAAGAAACAGTTTTCTCGACATGGGGGCAATTTCTTCATCACTAACCGTTTGTCTACAACTACGTCCGCGTGCTTGCTATATTTAGCGAAGCCAAGGAAAAGACAGCAGAAGGACCACCAGCCTCGCCATCACCACAACGCTACGGCTGTCGCGACCAATGCTACTACTACTACAACGAAGGCTTCGTCGCGCCTTCTAACAACAACTATCGCTATTGACACACGATTATAACCATCACTGCTGCTACTACCATTACCAACGAAGGCTTCGTCGCACCTTCTAACAACAACTATCGCCATAGGATTATAACCAGACACCAGCACTGCTGCTACTACTATTACAAACGAAGGCTTCGTCGCACCTTCTAACAACAACTATCGCTATTGACACAGGATTATAACCATCACTGCTGCTACTACCATTACCAACGAAGGTTTCGTCGCGCCTTCTAACAACAACAACTATCGCTATTGACACAGGATTATAACCAGCACTGCTGCTACTACTATTACAAACGAAGGTTTCATCGCGCCTTCTAACAACAACAACTATCGCCATTGACACAGGATTATAACCAGACCAGCACTGCTGCTACTACTATTACAAACGAAGGTTTCGTCGTGCCTTATAACAACAATAACAACAACTAACAACAATCTGCCATCTTCACCCCAAGGACAGCTCGTTATTATTCTGTGTTATTTATTCGAAAATAAATTGTTGAGTTCGTTCAAATCTTAATCCTGTGTTGTCTATTCTTTTTGCTTGTCACCATACGCTTCGTAACATAACATATAGACTCAACACAAAAATCGAACCTCTACAAGCTCACACACACACACACACACATATATAATACACACACAGATGTACAGCCCTACATATATAGACATGTACAAACATACTTGATCAAACATGCACATGTATAAGAAACACACAGACATACATAAATATTAACATTGCTACAGTGCATACACCCACCCTCTCATGCGTGCATACATATACACTCATACAAGTGAGAATCCATGCTTATACAAATAGGGACAACGTGTCAAAACTATTCAGGTATGGTGGCTTAAGTGGCTTTGAGCTGGCTATACTTGAATTTTTTCCTGTGCTTGCATAACGAAATAAGCTCATTTTTGGTGTTTATCGTGGCTTTAGGATTTTATTGCAACTGCTTCTAAAGTGCAAAGGTTGCAGAATTTGGATTTAGGGGTGTATGAATTGGATTTTTTCAATAAATCCCATTTTAGCGAGTACGGATTATTCCTATATTGGAGGTCTTTAATCAGAGTTGTTAGGGAGATGCCTCTATTGCTACTTGGATTTTCATTATTAAAAGGAGCTTATATGGTTGGAAATTCTCGGTGTAATTAGATTTGCCGTTGCACCGATATACGTGTGGAATTTTACATTTGCATTAATGGTGTTTAAGCTGTCAGAGTTTCTACTATGGGTGTGGGATAAACTTATAGAGGGGGACGGGATGATTAGGTTCAAATCGTTTTCAGGATGGATTCCTGGGTGTTATCATGTCTTATTTATGGGGTTGGCATAGTTGGAGTTAGTGGAGCTCTCTAATGCTGTTGCTTCAGTAGTTAATGTGTTTTGAGAACGATATTTTAGTGTTATATCCGTTGCACTTGTGGTTGGGAGTTCAGTGACTGTACATGAATAGATTACGTCCTTGTAGATGCAATCATTTCCTAAGTGGTAAAATTGTTTCGGCAATTACAATTTTGTGTTGACGGAGTCTGCAGGGGATGAGCCTGGGATTTTCTTATTTTAGAGTTGTTTGATGTTATTGTTTGTGCTATGTTAGATATAGTGGAGTATCTATGGGCCTATTTTCTGCCCACCTGGATTTATAACCCCGAATGACATTGGACTCCTGATAATGGACTACCCAGGTTGTATCAACTTCTCTTTTCGTATAATTTTCTTCATATAATTATCCACAACCATTCAAAAAAACTATTTTCAATAATTGTGCTGAAAAACAAAATAGCGTCTATTTGTAGCTGAACATTTTGCTAACTGCATTTCATTTCCGCTGATGATATGCGTCATTGTTGAAAATCCATGGATTAAGGAAATTAAAATAACCCCTTTTGTCAAGCAAATTCTTAAAATCGAATATATATGTCTGTATATGTTGTTTTTCAGAATTTAAAATTTAATGAAACATTGCTCTATTCTTAAATATTGAGCTTTTCCTTTTTGGCTAGGATCTCCTTGAAAGTATTACTTCAAGTAATATCTATCAGGATTTCTCATCTGAATTCTATCAGTGTCTTATCTCCCTTACAATTAATGATATAATTATAAAATTTTCAATGATTTTTTTAAAAAGTGCAACAGAATGTACATTACATAAAATAAATCCAAGATCATTTTTTTTTTTTTTTTTTAATTCGATTTAAATTAAATTTTTATACTCTTTGTAAAATTTATAAAGGTGCTCTTTGAAGATAAATTTCAAATTGAATCTTGTACCTTTATTTTTAAAGCCTATAATAAAAACATTTTGTTTAACAATTTTCATGCCTTGGATGAAATGCTTTTCTAACTTGGTTACGTTTGAAGCCATATTTACATGTATTAAAGACGGGTGGGGTGGGGGGCAACCGCCAGGCAGCCTGCTAGTTTAAAAATAAAAAAAAAACACAACAATTTTAAAAAATATATTTTCTTTATTGCAATTTTTGCTAAATATCCAATGAGTATCACCAATGAAAATTTTTTGTTGGAAAGATGAAAAAAAATTCTCAAAAATAATTTTATTATAATGAAACGGTTCAAACGGAAAAATGAAATTGAGATTTTTTTTTTCTGTAATATTTAGAGGCGACATTGCTTGCTCTAAGCAAAAGAAACAAACAAAAAAAGCTGTTTTTTTCGTGCTTTATCTGAACTTAAAAATAATATGCTGAAAAATTTACATTATTTTTCTTTTTTGAAAGGTGAAAAAATAAGATATTTTAATAAAGAAATATATTCAAAAGAAACTGCCAATTCTTATATAAACTTGAAAATTGGAGGAGACAATTTACTAAAAGATTTTCAATAAGCTTTCATGTATCTGAAACTGGTTTAAGGAATTTTATAAGAAATAGTAAATAATTTAATGCATACATTTTGGTGCTATTCCACAAACAAATACAGAAAAATCTTTAAAGAACAGAACTAAAACGTCATATTCTAAAAATCATCTAGATTGATTCAGTATTTTTTTGAACTAGAAAAAAAAGTAAAAAAAAAAAAAAAATCACATTTATTCATGAAGAGAAAAACAGTCAGTTTTGATGCACATTTTATAAAGGGAGACAACTCAATTCAAACAATCGAGTTTTTAAAATCAGCCCTATAATGGTTATGATATACAATTAACTGTCAATGATATTCTATATAAAAAGACATGATTTTTGGAATATGACATTTTTATTCCATGATGGGTATGTATGTCAAAGATTTTGTTATATTTTTTAAATTGGATTAAATTCAAGATAAGAACTGACATTTTAAAACCAATTTAAAAATTTTACCTTAAAAAAAAAGTTACCTTAAAATTTAGATATAAATTTTTGTATATGAATTTGTATAAAAGATAAAAATATCCATTTGAAAATCTTAAAGCAAAATAAAACTGGGTCAAAATTTTTATACTTATCAATTTATTTGGAAGAATAAAAATATTGGACGAAATTCAAATAAAAATGTCAGTGAAAATGCTAAAAGGTTATTTATGGCACAGTTGCTTTTGCTTACAAAAGCTTTACTAATTAATATCTTTATTTTTATAGATTGCTTTCTCACATTGGCAATTCTTTTCTAATAAGTACACAAGAGGTACGTACACTTAATGGTATATAGACATCTTTTTAATGGTATATAGATATAGTTTATTTTAATGGCATATAGATCTATGTAGATATCTTTTAGCTATTTTAATGGCACATAGGTATTTTTATTTTAAGTAGATATCTTTTTCTAAGTATTTTAATGGTATATTACATATTTTTATTTATTTTAATTGTATAGCTATATTTTTTATATATTTAATAGGAGATATTTTTAATGGTATATAGATCTATATCAATTTCTTTTAGGTATTTTAACTGATCAAGCATTTACATGGGATACAGGTGTACAAAATATGTATATATATATGTATGTGTGTGTGTGTGTGTGTGTTTCAACATGTGTGCAATATGACGTGATATTGGAGTGCGCATACCCGCTGGAAATAAAAAAAAAAAATTAAAAAAAAAAATCCATGCACACATATGCACGTACAGAACTGTTCAACGCCTTCGTTTCCCCTTTTTGCGAAAAACTTGTGTTCGAATAGCTTTTGGTTCTTGCACAATGTCTTGGGCATCATCAAAATCATCAAGTCCATCGTCTTCCAAAATGGCGGCTTCATTTTGGCTTTTGTTGGCCAATTCAATCTGGAAAGGAAAAATTGTTTTTACACAATTTTAATTTTCAAAATCACAATTCAAAGTAAAACAGGATTTGGTGCACACTTAAAAATGATGAGGATAGTCTGGGTTTAAAAATAGTCAAAACATTCAATCTAACATAGATAAGCATCAGTTCAATTTATCTAACTTCAATCTAGCTTATCTTTAAGCATCAGTTCAGGAGTGAATCCGACACATGCACACATTTGTAGCGTTTGTGTGTACGACTCCTGCAGACTACACGACTTGACCGATCATGAACAAGCCTAGCATGATGAAGATAGTCTAGGGATGGTCGCTCACCTAGGGATGGTGCACACGATTTTTCAAAGTTACAGTCAAGGTCACAATACATATAAGAATAAGTAGTTAATAAAACATGTTAAAAACACTTTGAAAAAGAGTAAA
>NC_136526.1:55041560-55071560 GCF_053919585.1 Euprymna scolopes | reverse complement strand
TTGCTATAAATTAAGACAGCCGATTTCTTGCTATAAATTAAGACAGCCGATTTCTTGCTATAAATTAAGACAGCCGATTTCTTGCTATAAATTAAGACAGCCGATTTCTTGCTATAAATTAAGACAGCCGATTTCTTGCTATAAATTAAGACAGCCGATTTCTTGCTATAAATTAAGACAGCCGATTTCTTGCTATAAATTAAGACAGCCGATTTCTTGCTATAAATTAAGACAGCCGATTTCTTGCTATAAATTAAGACAGCCGATTTCTTGCTATAAATTAAGACAGCCGATTTCTTGCTATAAATTAAGACAGCCGATTTCTTGCTATAAATTAAGACAGCCGATTTCTTGCTATAAATTAAGACAGCCGATTTCTTGCTATAAATTAAGACAGCCGATTTCTTGCTATAAATTAAGACAGCCGATTTCTTGCTATAAATTAAGACAGCCGATTTCTTGCTATAAATTAAGACAGCCGATTTCTTGCTATAAATTAAGACAGCCGATTTCTTGCTATAAATTAAGACAGCCGATTTCTTGCTATAAATTAAGACAGCCGATTTCTTGCTATAAATTAAGACAGCCGATTTCTTGCTATAAATTAAGACAGCCGATTTCTTGCTATAAATTAAGACAGCCGATTTCTTGCTATAAATTAAGACAGCCGATTTCTTGCTATAAATTAAGACAGCCGATTTCTTGCTATAAATTAAGACAGCCGATTTCTTGCTATAAATTAAGACAGCCGATTTCTTGCTATAAATTAAGACAGCCGATTTCTTGCTATAAATTAAGACAGCCGATTTCTTGCTATAAATTAAGACAGCCGATTTCTTGCTATAAATTAAGACAGCCGATTTCTTGCTATAAATTAAGACAGCCGATTTCTTGCTATAAATTAAGACAGCCGATTTCTTGCTATAAATTAAGACAGCCGATTTCTTGCTATAAATTAAGACAGCCGATTTCTTGCTATAAATTAAGACAGCCGATTTCTTGCTATAAATTAAGACAGCCGATTTCTTGCTATAAATTAAGACAGCCGATTTCTTGCTATAAATTAAGACAGCCGATTTCTTGCTATAAATTAAGACAGCCGATTTCTTGCTATAAATTAAGACAGCCGATTTCTTGCTATAAATTAAGACAGCCGATTTCTTGCTATAAATTAAGACAGCCGATTTCTTGCTATAAATTAAGACAGCCGATTTCTTGCTATAAATTAAGACAGCCGATTTCTTGCTATAAATTAAGACAGCCGATTTCTTGCTATAAATTAAGACAGCCGATTTCTTGCTATAAATTAAGACAGCCGATTTCTTGCTATAAATTAAGACAGCCGATTTCTTGCTATAAATTAAGACAGCCGATTTCTTGCTATAAATTAAGACAGCCGATTTCTTGCTATAAATTAAGACAGCCGATTTCTTGCTATAAATTAAGACAGCCGATTTCTTGCTATAAATTAAGGCAGCCGATTTCTTGCTATAAATTAAGGCAGCCGATTTCTTGCTATAAATTAAGGCAGCCGATTTCTTGCTATAAATTAAGGCAGCCGATTTCTTGCTATAAATTAAGGCAGCCGATTTCTTGCTATAAATTAAGGCAGCCGATTTCTTGCTATAAATTAAGGCAGCCGATTTCTTGCTATAAATTAAGGCAGCCGATTTCTTGCTATAAATTAAGGCAGCCGATTTCTTGCTATAAATTAAGGCAGCCGATTTCTTGCTATAAATTAAGGCAGCCGATTTCTTGCTATAAATTAAGACAGCCGATTTCTTGCTATAAATTAAGACAGCCGATTTCTTGCTATAAATTAAGACAGCCGATTTCTTGCTATAAATTAAGACAGCCGATTTCTTGCTATAAATTAAGACAGCCGATTTCTTGCTATAAATTAAGACAGCCGATTTCTTGCTATAAATTAAGACAGCCGATTTCTTGCTATAAATTAAGACAGCCGATTTCTTGCTATAAATTAAGACAGCCGATTTCTTGCTATAAATTAAGACAGCCGATTTCTTGCTATAAATTAAGACAGCCGATTTCTTGCTATAAATTAAGACAGCCGATTTCTTGCTATAAATTAAGACAGCCGATTTCTTGCTATAAATTAAGACAGCCGATTTCTTGCTATAAATTAAGACAGCCGATTTCTTGCTATAAATTAAGACAGCCGATTTCTTGCTATAAATTAAGACAGCCGATTTCTTGCTATAAATTAAGACAGCCGATTTCTTGCTATAAATTAAGACAGCCGATTTCTTGCTATAAATTAAGACAGCCGATTTCTTGCTATAAATTAAGACAGCCGATTTCTTGCTATAAATTAAGACAGCCGATTTCTTGCTATAAATTAAGACAGCCGATTTCTTGCTATAAATTAAGACAGCCGATTTCTTGCTATAAATTAAGACAGCCGATTTCTTGCTATAAATTAAGACAGCCGATTTCTTGCTATAAATTAAGACAGCCGATTTCTTGCTATAAATTAAGACAGCCGATTTCTTGCTATAAATTAAGACAGCCGATTTCTTGCTATAAATTAAGGCAGCCGATTTCTTGCTATAAATTAAGGCAGCCGATTTCTTGCTATAAATTAAGGCAGCCGATTTCTTGCTATAAATTAAGGCAGCCGATTTCTTGCTATAAATTAAGGCAGCCGATTTCTTGCTATAAATTAAGGCAGCCGATTTCTTGCTATAAATTAAGGCAGCCGATTTCTTGCTATAAATTAAGGCAGCCGATTTCTTGCTATAAATTAAGACAGCCGATTTCTTGCTATAAATTAAGACAGCCGATTTCTTGCTATAAATTAAGACAGCCGATTTCTTGCTATAAATTAAGACAGCCGATTTCTTGCTATAAATTAAGACAGCCGATTTCTTGCTATAAATTAAGACAGCCGATTTCTTGCTATAAATTAAGACAGCCGATTTCTTGCTATAAATTAAGACAGCCGATTTCTTGCTATAAATTAAGACAGCCGATTTCTTGCTATAAATTAAGACAGCCGATTTCTTGCTATAAATTAAGACAGCCGATTTCTTGCTATAAATTAAGACAGCCGATTTCTTGCTATAAATTAAGACAGCCGATTTCTTGCTATAAATTAAGACAGCCGATTTCTTGCTATAAATTAAGACAGCCGATTTCTTGCTATAAATTAAGACAGCCGATTTCTTGCTATAAATTAAGACAGCCGATTTCTTGCTATAAATTAAGACAGCCGATTTCTTGCTATAAATTAAGACAGCCGATTTCTTGCTATAAATTAAGACAGCCGATTTCTTGCTATAAATTAAGACAGCCGATTTCTTGCTATAAATTAAGACAGCCGATTTCTTGCTATAAATTAAGACAGCCGATTTCTTGCTATAAATTAAGACAGCCGATTTCTTGCTATAAATTAAGACAGCCGATTTCTTGCTATAAATTAAGACAGCCGATTTCTTGCTATAAATTAAGACAGCCGATTTCTTGCTATAAATTAAGACAGCCGATTTCTTGCTATAAATTAAGACAGCCGATTTCTTGCTATAAATTAAGACAGCCGATTTCTTGCTATAAATTAAGACAGCCGATTTCTTGCTATAAATTAAGACAGCCGATTTCTTGCTATAAATTAAGACAGCCGATTTCTTGCTATAAATTAAGACAGCCGATTTCTTGCTATAAATTAAGACAGCCGATTTCTTGCTATAAATTAAGACAGCCGATTTCTTGCTATAAATTAAGACAGCCGATTTCTTGCTATAAATTAAGACAGCCGATTTCTTGCTATAAATTAAGACAGCCGATTTCTTGCTATAAATTAAAAAAGCCGATTTCTTGCTATAAATTAAAAAAGCCGATTTCTTGCTATAAATTAAAAAAGCCGATTTCTTGCTATAAATTAAAAAAGCCGATTTCTTGCTATAAATTAAGACAGCCGATTTCTTGCTATAAATTAAGACAGCCGATTTCTTGCTATAAATTAAGACAGCCGATTTCTTGCTATAAATTAAGACAGCCGATTTCTTGCTATAAATTAAGACAGCCGATTTCTTGCTATAAATTAAGACAGCCGATTTCTTGCTATAAATTAAGACAGCCGATTTCTTGCTATAAATTAAGACAGCCGATTTCTTGCTATAAATTAAGACAGCCGATTTCTTGCTATAAATTAAGACAGCCGATTTCTTGCTATAAATTAAGACAGCCGATTTCTTGCTATAAATTAAGACAGCCGATTTCTTGCTATAAATTAAGACAGCCGATTTCTTGCTATAAATTAAGACAGCCGATTTCTTGCTATAAATTAAGACAGCCGATTTCTTGCTATAAATTAAGACAGCCGATTTCTTGCTATAAATTAAGACAGCCGATTTCTTGCTATAAATTAAGACAGCCGATTTCTTGCTATAAATTAAGACAGCCGATTTCTTGCTATAAATTAAGACAGCCGATTTCTTGCTATAAATTAAGACAGCCGATTTCTTGCTATAAATTAAGACAGCCGATTTCTTGCTATAAATTAAGACAGCCGATTTCTTGCTATAAATTAAGACAGCCGATTTCTTGCTATAAATTAAGACAGCCGATTTCTTGCTATAAATTAAGACAGCCGATTTCTTGCTATAAATTAAGACAGCCGATTTCTTGCTATAAATTAAGACAGCCGATTTCTTGCTATAAATTAAGACAGCCGATTTCTTGCTATAAATTAAGACAGCCGATTTCTTGCTATAAATTAAGACAGCCGATTTCTTGCTATAAATTAAGACAGCCGATTTCTTGCTATAAATTAAGACAGCCGATTTCTTGCTATAAATTAAGACAGCCGATTTCTTGCTATAAATTAAGACAGCCGATTTCTTGCTATAAATTAAGACAGCCGATTTCTTGCTATAAATTAAGACAGCCGATTTCTTGCTATAAATTAAGACAGCCGATTTCTTGCTATAAATTAAAAAAGCCGATTTCTTGCTATAAATTAAAAAAGCCGATTTCTTGCTATAAATTAAAAAAGCCGATTTCTTGCTATAAATTAAAAAAGCCGATTTCTTGCTATAAATTAAAAAAGCCGATTTCTTGCTATAAATTAAAAAAGCCGATTTCTTGCTATAAATTAAGACAGCCGATTTCTTGCTATAAATTAAGACAGCCGATTTCTTGCTATAAATTAAGACAGCCGATTTCTTGATATAAATCAAAAAAGCCGATTCCTGCTAAATAAAAAGCCGATTCCTGCTAAATAAAAAGCCGATTCCTGCTAAATAAAAAGCCGATTCCTGCTAAATAAAAAGCCGATTCCTGCTTAATAAAAAGCTGATTCCTGCTTAATAAAAAGCCGATTCCTGCTTAATAAAAAGCCGATTCCTGCTTAATAAAAAGCCGATTCCTGCTTAATAAAAAGCCGATTCCTGCTTAATAAAAAGCCGATTCCTGCTTAATAAAAAGCCGATTCCTGCTAAATAAAAAGCCAATTCCTGCTAAATAAAAAGCCAATTCCTGCTGAAAACAAAAATAACTTTTTTTGCTAAAATAAACAGAAACAAATAAAACGGTTTCTTGCTAAAAAAAAAAAAAAAAAAAGGAAGATTTCTTGCTATAAAAGCTGTCAGAGGTTTAGGAGGGGCTTTTTTAGCAAGAAGGGCTTGCTACAAAAAAACAAAAAAGTACATAGAGATTAAAATAAAACATACCTGTTGAATTGTTTCGGTTATAGCTGAAGGAACTCAGAATTATCTGATTTCTTGCTGAAATAAAATAAAAAAGTAGGGGGGGGGCATATTTAGAGATCAAAGTAAAACATACCTGTTGAATTGCGAGTTTCTTATCAAGATTGTCCGAAGCAGCTTTCACTTCGTTTAGTATGGAATGCAAATTAGGAAAGTCTTTCCAGCAAGCTTTCTTACACATCTTTCGCGTTTCGTCTTCAAGTTTTTTAATAGTTTTATTAAGTTGTTCAGAGAAAAATTCAATCTCGGGATTATTTTTTGGTTCGTCGTTTAATTGTATCTCCTGCGCTCTCTTCAAAATCGGTACAAATTCTTGCCGATATTTCAGCACGCCAAGTTGGAAGCAAACCTCATTCTCTTTGTGAGAATATAAAGTTTTGTGTTTTTCCATTTCCGATTTCCTTGTGTTATATTCTTCCACCTGGCTAGAATGTCCGCCCTCTTTGGGTGCATCTTCCACGATTATTTCCGGTTGCAACGGAGGCATAGAGATGAACAACTGGCCGCAGATATTACAGCCTGTTTCACTTAGTTTTATGTCAGTGAAATAATCCACCTGATTTCCCGATTCCTTGGCAATTTCATTGGAAACATTGAAAACGAGTTGCTTCAATAACGTGCGGCATTTGTATGTGCGATATGCTCGTGATATGATGTGAACCGCTTCAAATTTCTTCGCAGCCTCCCTTGCTTGAGATAACTCAGATTCAGTAAAACCATCTTCATCTTCTTCTTCAGAGTAATATTCGTCATCTTGCGTTTGTTTTTCCATTGTCTCTTCAAAGTTCAAGGAATTTAAACTGCTCGTTGCATTAGCAAGAAAACAACATTGTAGGCCTTGACCAGTTTGGATGTTAAAATTCCAATAATACTGACCGAGAGAGTCTCCTCTTTTCTGTAGTAGCTCATTTAATATCAGCACAGTGTCTAGAGATCCTTTTATTTTGTGGAGTTTGGAAAGAGATTCTTTCAATCTTGGTGCCATTACATTGGATATAGAAAGACTATTTAAGGCATGGCGAATCTCAGGTAACAAGTGTTCCGGGATTCCTCTGTTAATGTTGCTCAATAAAAGAAGGCCAATGACAAGATAGCGTTCAGTAACCCCCGATTTCACATATCGGTCTTTTAGTGCCACCTGAAGAATCTTCTGGTTGCACAAGAGATGCACTAATTTTTCAATCCGGTTAAACAAGGTCGTCATAAAATGACCATAAAGAGGTTTGCTTATTGCTATTGCAGTTTGGAAAGAAAATGTAACATTTTGTTGCAGACAATCGACAAACTGCGACTGAATCAGATAACTCTCTGGAAGGTAAGAAATTATTTCTTTTTGGTTTTTTAAAACTAACGTCAAAGCAATAACAACAAAGATCTCGCACCAAAATAACAAAATATCCAAATTGGGTAAGACGATGGCCTTCCGCATTAAAAGTCCTGTGTATTTTGTGAATTTTATCAAAGATTCAAATGGGTCAGATCTCTCATACAACTGGATGAGAGATTCAATGAATCGCTCGTAGACACAAACGTTAAAACCGTCACAGGGTATTAGGATTCCAGGGCCTTGATTTAGATTAACGCAATTTGTGGATTGGCATAATTCTTTCATCCAACGTTCTACAGAGGTATTCAACCCAAATAGATCAATCAACATCTTGCTCTCCAAAAAGAAGTCCGAAACAGCACGGCTCCTAGACCTAATGCGTTTCCACATTGCAAACAGATAATTCCTGATATATTTTGAACATTTAGGAAATAAAGAAAACCTTTTCTTTAGAGATTGGAATTGACTGTGCGTTAATGGCAAAGCATTACCGGCAATTGGTATTAGAAGTTTCACCAACAATTTACCTAACATATACACATTCCCGCCCATCATGAGTTCGACTTGCTTCATTAAAGCAAGATCTTCTTTATTGACTTGGTCAATTAATTCATGATCCATCAGCATTATTATTTGCGTGAGTTTTATCGTATTATTGAAGGCGTCGTAAGAATAGGATTCATGACTGTGCAAACATATAGAATCTTGGTTTTTACAAGTGACCTTAATTTTTCTGAGGGCGCAAAAACATTCCTCCACAATTTGGCATTCATGACCAGCTATATAGACCGGGCATTGTATGGATTGGATAAGACGCATCATGTAAGTCGTCCGCACATTTGCAAACAAGTTTTCAATCACTTTCAGAAGATGTTGATGTAGTTTTTGTTTTATTTCTTTGATGGGATGCTGAGATGAAGAATCCGTGATAGACATTGGTTCTAATTGGATGCTGACTAGTGGCTGAAGTTGTGGATAGACGCACACGGTTAGGTTGTTAAGTATATGAAATCCAAAATGCTCTAGGCATTCCCGCAGTGGAAGACTGACTGTAGGGGCCGTATATCTTAAGTCGTTTAGAAGCTTATAGCCCATTTCAATAGCTTTCACGATATCACCCATGTCATCTATCTCGTTCTGCTGAATGTGTTCTATGAGAATATTTGCAGATTGTAAAGCACCTAAAAAAAAAAAAAAAAGAGGAAATGAAACTAAATTTTCAAAAACAGATTTTTATTTCATAAAGCAAAAATGTCCCAGTTATTTTAAAAAAAAATGGTTTAAGCATTTAATTTTTATTGTTATTTTGATGACAAATGCTAAAGATACTCTCATATTGAGGGATCATTTGACATTACACGACACTGATCTCCCACTCTAAATTCTAATCAATTTTTTATTTTTTTTTAATAGTTTGAAATTTTCACTCTTAACCCCAACAACCAAAAAAAAAAAAAAAAAAAAAAAAAATAGAATCTAACATTTTTATCGGAGGGGGAAGTACTTAAGGGGTATTTATATCTAATCATAAACCAAATGTTATTAGGTTGAAAATTTGGTAAAACCGCAGTTTAGTGGCCTGTACATAATACGATTAACAAATTAGATACAAACGATAAATCTTGATTTTTTTTTTATTAAAATTTGTTAAATAAGCAAATAAAATTAATTCAAATTAAAATCTTGTTAGTATTACGCCGGCAATATTAAAAAAGTCCACACAGATTTTTATTTCATAAATTGAAAAAATAAGATCAAATATCCAAGTTAAAAAAAAATTGTTTACGCATTTATTTTTATTCATATTTTTTCAGATCTGGAATGAATTTGATTCGCTCGTATTCACTGCTTTATAGTTTGTAAAAAAAAAAAATCTAAGAAAGGAACATGAAAAAAACAAGGGTATTGAGATTTGGAAAATCATTTTAATCTGTTTTCGGTCAGAATTTAGCTGTCAAGAGGTCAAAGTTCAATGATTTGACATACCTTTGAAAACTACTAAACTACTCTGCCAATTTGGGATCTAAACACTTGAAGTTTTAGATGTAGGTTCCTTGGACATGAATCAAACTAACTTGATTTGAGCACAAAACATGTTAATTGGTCAAAGTTTAAAAAATTTGACCTCAGCTAATTTTAGGTCTAAACATTTGAAATTCTACATAAAGTGTATTCAGACATAATGCAAGCTTTTTCAGTGGTTTCTGGCCGAAAAATTGGCTACCAAGGGGTCAAAGTTCAAAAGATTTGACCATTAAAGTCTCTAGCAAACTATTCAGCCAATTTTGAGTCTAAACATTCGCAGTTTTAGATAGCGGGTATTCAGACATTCAAGTTTTTTTTTTTTAGTCAGTTATTTTTAATACAGTAGAACCCCAAGATACTGCTAGTAGATAAAAAAAATACAAAAGTCGTCAAATATTAAGGCTAAAAGCCACTCAAGATGAATAGATTGTCATTTTTATGGCCCATTTCAATAGCTTTTCTGATTTGACATACGGGTATCGAGATTTGACACTAAATTTATTTTCAAAAACAGATATTTTTTTTTTATTTCATAAAGCAATAATAAATATCGCAGTTGAGAAGTTATTTTTAAAAAAATGGTTTAAGCATTTAATTTTATTATTATTAATTTGACATTTGGAATAAGTTTAATTTGCTCGTATTCACCATTTTATAGTTGTTTGTAAAAGGGGGAAAAAAAACAAAACCGGCATTATCAAAAGTTTGTTTTAATTTTTTGTTTTTGAAAAGAAAACAAAAAGGTTTTGATCTTAATACTTAGTCTCATATTGCAAATGTTATTTTTAAATTTATTTTTAATACAGTAGAACCCCAAGATACTGCTAGTAGATAAAAAAAAATACAAAAGCCGTCAATATTAAAGCTAAAAACCACTCAAGAAGATGGATAGATTGTCAGTTGAATCCTAAATATCACAAAAGGTTGCTGTATAATCATTTCTAAGATTAGTCGTTGGTTTTATTGTGTTCTATCTTCATCCCAATCAACCTATTATATATCTCAAATCTTTTTCATGTTTATGACCCATTTCAATAGCTTTTACGATATCGAACATCTCATCTATTTCCTTCCGCTGTACATGTTCTACAAGGATAGCTGCAGATTGCAAACCATCTATAAAAATAGAAAATTTAAGCCCAAGTTTTACATGACAGGGTTAGGGTTAGGGTTATCTTGCAGATAATTTGCCTCCTGTAAAAAGTAAAGCACGTTTTTAGAAAATGAAATTTTGATTCAATATGGCATCCGTTTCAATAAAAAGAACGTATGAACAATAATGCGTATAGTTTTAAATATTTTTTATGGATATCACTCCAGACAAGTCATGAGGCTATTTGATGTCAGAACCGTATGGTGCCTTGAAATAATGGATAAGAACTCTTGGATTAGTAGATGTAGAACAGTTGAGGTAGCAGTGTTTTACTGTTTTATGGAAATCACTCCTGACAAGTAAGGAGCTTGAGAGAAAAAAAAAAAAAAAAAAAAAAAAAATGGTAACATTTGAAGCTCATTCTCTTTTTCTAACCAATTGTTATTGTTGATAGGTTGGTTGGTTGTTTTATGGCCTATCAACCTTTTTCAGGTTATTTAATGCCGTATCCAGTGATTTTGAAGAAAAAGTTTTTAATAGAATATATTTATTTTTTTTTAAGTCGGTTTCTATTTAACCCATAGTTGGGACTAACAGGTACTACCACTTTGGGTCAGAGTAGATCTGGGAGCAATGGCAATTAAAGAGTGGCTCCACACTCCTCAAAGCCCACAAGCTGGGGCCTCACTAGCTGATATAGTTTAAGGTCATATTCAGGACATCATTGTTGATAGGATTTTTGGAAGAGTGCTAATCTTAAATTCCTTGGACCCTGCATTCTCAGGCAACATGCAGTAGATTAAGTATTCAAGACATTGCCAAGTCTGCTGCAAAGAAGGTAGCCTCCCTCTATCAGGCTAGGAAATTTATCACAACTGCCAATAAGTTATCTTTTTATAAATCCATCAACTATGCATACAGCTATCTTGGTCAAAGAGTGCAAAAACAGGTTTCTAGTAAGTTTCGCATTGTCTGTCAAGTTCCAACACTGTCACATCACCATAGTTTTACATCCTAATGCCTGTTTATACCAGTATTTTCACAGAAGGTGTTGATAAATTACTGCTCTTGCACCCTTTTAATGTAAAGCCCCCCCCCTGATCAGCAGCAAAGTTCAATGTACAGAATCCTAGATGCCTTTATGATATTCATCTTTAGAATTCCCACCTGTTCCCTTTGGACGTATAGTCATGCAAATTTTAAATGTAATGTGAAAAAGCATCTTGTGGCACAACTCTCCACTCAGTTTGCCCTCTCAATAAATCTGACCCCCCCCCCCCACCCACCCATGCGATAACCGTTCTTTGGGATGAACAAGAATTTAAAAAGAAAAACAAAAGAAAGAAACCAAGGAATTGTTTAAAAACAAAAAATGTATTAAACGGTAACAAACCTGCGATATTTGGATGCGGGGAAATCCGAAGAAAACTGGTTAAGGCTTCGGCCGCACTATTTGTATCGTTATTTACATAACTCAGCAACAATAAGCACAAGCTGTGCCCGTTCCTATCTGCCGTTCGTTGGTAACACGTCTTCGCTTCGTCCAGTAGAAGAGTAATCTGTTCTTTTAGTGCAGTGGTGTCTAGATTCTCATCTGCATTCTTCAACGTCACGTATTTATGCTGTGCGAACGTGTAGAGACAATTAGCCAGCAACAAATCTCCGCCCGATCTTCTCGCTAGCTCAATAGATTTTTTATAACGTCCATTACGTCTCAACAACTGTATGGACTTTTCAAGCTGACCTGAAAAGAAAAGTTAAGTTTGTTTAAGGGATGTTTTTTTTTTTTTTTTACACAGGCATCATCACATTATCAAGGCCAAGAGGCCACTCAAGGATAAGGCTAATAGAGTGTGTACAGTAGAAATTGGACAATATAGTAATCATTAGTAATGAAAATTCGGTAAATTTGATAACTTATATGGAACGGCTCATCAAGAACTTATTTACGTTAGACTTGAACACAACCCTATTGTAGTCAGCCGGAAAGCAGGAAAACGGAAGACAATTCCACAGGCGTGCAGTTCTAAGAAAGAAGCTTTGTTCATGGAATCTACGTTTAGGTTTAGGCACAGATAAAGAGTCGGGGGGAATTATTGATAGTGTTTTCAGCTAGACGAGCGTTTCTTGTGAAAGTTAGGCGAGGGGGGACCATAGACTGTAGCTCAGTCGAACACTTTCCATGAAAATAACGATACATCAGAGACAAACTTGCAACATCTCTTCTGTGAGATAGAGGTTGCAGGGAAGAGAAAAGGACATCTCCTACAAGGCTACGAAGTCTATTTTGAACTGTTTTTCTCCTTGATGCAAATGTGTAAATTTAAATGCGAGTCTAAGAAGCCAATACAATGCAAATTGTTTTTAACTTTTTTTTTTTCAAAGGAATCGCCACGTATCAAAGCCTAGAGGCCACTCGAGGATAAAGGTAAAAGAATGTACAGTGGTCAAAAGGACAATATCATAGTAATCGTTAGAAGTTTGGTAATTTGGATTACTTACAAGGATGGAATACTGTTGCCATATCTGGGAAGGAGCTGCTAGAAACAGCCTATCCTGCCTTGGCAGAGTACAAAATAGACTTTGTGGCTTAGTGGGGGATGCCCTTTTCTCTACCCTGAAACCTCTCTCCCACAGAAGAGACGTTGCGAGCCTATCCTTGTTTTATCGTTATTTCCATGGCAGGTGCTCGTCTAAACTCGAATCTCTGGCCACCCCCCCCCTCGCCTATTTTTCACAAAAAACACCCGTCTAGCTGAATCCACTGAAAAATTTCCCCCACTCTATATCTGTGCCTAAATCAAAACGCGGATTCCATGAACAAAGCTTCTTTCTTAGAACTGCATGCCTGTGGAACTGTTCCGTCTGCCTGCTTCCCACCGGACTACAACTTGGATGTCTTCAAGTCCAATGTTAACAAATTCCTAATGTACACTCCATCAAATCTCCACACTAACGTAATGTACTTGCAATAACCCTTATCCCTGAGTGGCTTCTGGGCCTTGATAAGTGATCACTGAAAAAAAAAAAAAAAAAAAAAAAAAAAAAAACTTAACAGCTCATCAAGTTGTTCACATTAAATTTAGGTTAAGCGATGCAAATATTCTTTAACATTTTTAAATAGAAAAAATAATTTAGTTTAATTGATATAGGTCATCACCAGATACAACCAAAGTCAAATATAAAATAGAAATTTTGAAAGTCAACAAGTTTAAGGAATTTTTTTCTTGTTGCAAGCATTGTATAAATTTAAATATGAATGTAAGTTTAAGCCATGCATTTTAAATTTTATTTTTTTTTTTACAAATAAGTTTAAATATTGATGCGCAAATTTAAAAAGCCCATAAAATGCAAATTTCATTTTTCTTTTTTTATTTAAAAAAAAAAAAAAAAAAAAAAAAAACCATCACTTTAGTTTCGATGATATAGGTCATCACGCGGCAAGAGCAAATATAGACGTGCATTCGTCACTTATCAAGCCCAGAGGCCACTCGAGGACAAGGTCAAATATGGACGTGCATTCCTTACCTTCTTCAAACAACATTTCCGCTGCCAAGCTGATTAATCCCTTTTTCTCGAGAAATTCCATTTTCTCATCCGACTTTAATTTGTTAAGGACGTTCTTCATTTTATCAGTTTCTCCTTTACTGTGATGTGCGTTGGCCGATTGGAGGCAGAGATACGTGAGGTTTTTCTGCGGCTTGTGTTTGATGAGGACTTCAGGCACAGCTTCACCTTTTTGGACATAGGACTGGAAAGGAAAAAGAAATTTGTGCTCAAATGTTCTTTTTTATGTATCAGTTAACAAAGTTTTTGCAGTTTTTAACTTAAACATATCAGAATTAAATTTTCTCAAGTCTAATTTTTATTCAAAATGTTAGTGATCACGCCATAATGCATTCTGGCGTGATTACTCACATCTGGAATAAAAATAGTATTCATTCCAGAAAGCAATTTTCCCAAGTCTAATTTCTTTCTAGATGTTAGGAAAATTGCATCCTGGAATGATTACTAACATCTTGAAAACAAACATCAGAATCAGCACCTTTGCCAAGACAAAGCAAGTGTATTTATGCCAGTAAAAAAAAAAAAAAAAAAAAAAAAAATCACTGAAGGCATTTTTGATATTGCTTAGGTTTTTTGAAGCATTTCTCACAGAATGTTGTAGAGATGCTTGAAGAAGTGGTATTCAGTAGATGAGAGGTCTGGAGAGTATAGCAGATGAGGTAGAGTTTTGTAGCTTAATTTGTTCAACTTCTGCAGGGTCGATTTAGCAACATGCAGTCGGTCATTGTCATGGATGAGCATCGAGTCTTTTCTGTTGACTAATGCTGGGCGTTGTTGTCGAAGTTTCTGATGCATTTCATCCATTTGTTGACAGTGTTTCCACCTTAACGGTTTTGTCTGCTTAAAAAAAAAAAATCTGATGAAACTGATTGCAGACCACCAAACAGTATGACTTTTCTTTTTGGTGAAACTCTGGCTTTGGGAAGTATCATGGAACTTCGTCAGCATCTAACCAGAAACGAGCATCGCTGGTTGTAATAAAGCACCCACTTTCCATTGCAAGTTACAACCCGGCCAAGAAGTTCTTGTTGCATAAAACACATGATACTTCATAATGGCGTTTCTTTTGGCCGTCATTCAAGACGCGGGGCACCCATGTATCAAGTTTTTGTCTTTCCAATCTTTCTCATATGGTTGAAAAATCATTGTATATGCTACATTTAAGAAGCAAGTTCTTGAACAGTTATATGGATCGGCTTCAACTAAGGCTTTTGATTGTAAACAATCGATGGCTGACCACTGTTCATCACCTTCAAGACTTGTCACCACCACGAAATTTTTTAAACCACCATTGTGATGTGCGTTCGGTAGTGGTTCCTGAGCCTAAATGCTTTGTTGATATCGCGAGCTGTTTTAGTAGCTTTTCGGCCTAGCTTGAATTAAAAATAAGAAAATTGTGCGAATTTGCTTTTTTCATCATGTACTCAAAAACTGAATTTTTTAAAAAATGATTGTAATTTAAACGATGAGACAACGAAAAAGACTTTAAAACGATATAGCAAAGGTATTTAAAACGATATAGCAAAGGTATTTAAAACGATATAGCAAAGGTATTTAAAACGATATAGCAAAGGTATTTAAAACGATATAGCAAAGGTATTTAAAACGATATAGCAAAGGTATTTAAAACGATATAGCAAAGGTATTTAAAACGATATAGCAAAGGTATTTAAAACGATATAGCAAAGGTATTTAAAACGATATAGCAAAGGTATTTAAAACGATATAGCAAAGGTATTTAAAACGATATAGCAAAGGTATTTAAAACGATATAGCAAAGGTATTTAAAACGATATAGCAAAGGTATTTAAAACGATATAGCAAAGGTATTTAAAACGATATAGCAAAGGTATTTAAAACGATATAGCAAAGGTATTTAAAACGATATAGCAAAGGTATTTAAAACGATATAGCAAAGGTATTTAAAACGATATAGCAAAGGTATTTAAAACGATATAGCAAAGGTATTTAAAACGATATAGCAAAGGTATTTAAAACGATATAGCAAAGGTATTTAAAACGATATAGCAAAGGTATTTAAAACGATATAGCAAAGGTATTTAAAACGATATAGCAAAGGTATTTAAAACGATATAGCAAAGGTATTTAAAACGATATAGCAAAGGTATTTAAAACGATATAGCAAAGGTATTTAAAACGATATAGCAAAGGTATAACAAAAAACTTCACAAATACATCATTTGAAATCAAAATTTTAAGTTCCACAAGAACTGTCAACCTAATACAGTCAACTTTTTTGCAAACAACATAAGTTATATATATATATATATATATATATACTAGCATTTCAATCCGGCATTGGCCAGGTGTTTTGAGGTGTATGTGGAGCAAAAAAAACAAAGAAAACTGTCAATGTTTTTAACTTTGACCCCTATTACGACCTCTTAAAATTTATTATTTTGGGCTCAAATCGAGTTATTAAGTTAGATCCATGTCCAAGGAATCTATATCTAAAATTTCAAGTGCTTAGACCCAAAATTGTCGGAGGAGTTTGGTAGAGTTCTCAAAGGTCAAATCATTGAACTTTGACCCCTTAATCGCCAAATTTCTGGCCGAAAACCAATCAAAGATTTTCCCAAATCTCAGTACCCTACATATCAAATATCGAGTCTGTAGACTAAAAATTAACAGAGTTATTGCGAAGGAAAATGTACACAGGCAGACACTTTCACTCACACACACAGATGGAAAACGGGGTGAGGAAGAGGAAAAAAAATGGGGGAAGTTACATGTAACAAGTGTACAATTCAGTAAAATAAATAAGTCGATTAAAAACGAGATCATTAAAATACACCCGAAGCGCTTTTCGTTCAGACTAACTTTTCAAGGGTATAAGTCTGAATTTTTTTTTTTTCTTTTTTTTTTTTTTTTCCAGACTTATACCCTTGAAAAGCTCCGATTTTTTCCCCCCATTCCGATTAATCACCCCAACACTACTATATATTTCTAATGAAAAAAAATTGACAATAATTTGACAAAAGTTTTGTCCTTTAAAAACAGTCTCCTCATCAGCAAAAATGGGGGGGGGGGTTAGGATAGAGTTATATATTTAAGAATCATATATAATGAGCAAACAGTTAATAAAACATGTTAAAAAACACTTTGAAAGGAGTTAAAAACATATTTAATCTGAAAAGGAAACACTAGATCAGTGGATAGTCCTTAATCCGCGGAGTTTCAAAGAAATACTTTCCTTCTCATCAGAGGGTAGGAATTAGCAAAATGCGGGATCGGATTTTATATATATATATACACGCACACATTTTTTAAATATTGTTTTAGATGGAATTAGACCTGGAGTCTAAAGAGCAGAGTTTATTTTAATGTATTAGTCAATGTATTAATACTTTTAAAAGAAAACAGTGCCATTGTACTTTAGATATATAATAAGCTCAATAGGTATAGATATTCTAGAGCTATATTAATGTTGAGTAAAACGATTCATAATTTTGAATTAAAAATCAATTTCCAAAGGAAAAACAAACAAAATCAATTCGATTGTACGATCGTTTCAGAAACGATGTTCATTTTATTTAAATTGACAATAATTTGACAAAAGTTTTGTCCTTTAAAAACAGTCTCCTCATAAGAAAAAAATGGTGTGTGGGGGGGGGGGGGTTAAAGACACCAAAATAAAACTAGCATTTTAGTCGTGAGTAAGGCAGCGTTTCCGAAACAATCAACAATTGAGTTGATTTTGTTTGTTTTTCTTTTTGAAACTGATTGTTAATTCACAATTATGAATCGTTTTACAAATATCGTTTTATAAATATATATATATATATATATATATATATATTTCTGTAGAAATATATTTACTAATAATATATATCAATCCTTATTTAAGAAGCTCAATGTAATTACAGAGTAATATAGAGAATAAATGACAAAAAGTTATATTCCAAAATTCATGATGTTGACCATCTTATAATTTATTCCTCTAATTCAGTTGACTTATACAATTCTTGACAGTATCTGTTTCATAGCGCAAAATCAATCATTTAATTATTATATCAATCAGTGAATCATAATAGATTCACTGATTGATATAAGAATTATGTGATTGAGTTGTATAAGTCAACTGAATTAAAGGAATAAATAAGATGGTCAACATGAATTTTGGAACATAAATTTTTGTCATTTATTCTTTCTCTCATATATATATATATATATATATATATATTAAAATAAACCTGTAAAGTATAATTCATTAACTTATTTTTCCTTTTCTTTTTCTTTCCATTTTATAAACAATAAATATCTTTCAATCTCTCCCCGCCCGGCTAAATTACTTTAAACCCCATTTTCAACCCGTTCCTTCACTAACATTAACTCTCCAACCTGTTGCCATGGTGATCCTTTAAATTAACTGTTACTTATGCCGTTATCAACAAAAGTAGCGTCTTTTAAGTTTAAACCGTTAAAAAACACGTATATAAGAATTTACACATAATTAATATTTAATTATAAACCCCTCTCTTTTTTTAATACACTCCTACTACTTTAAACTCCAACGTCCTCTCCCCACCACTCCCCCTTCTTTTCTAACTCCCCTTTATCTACGATCTTTCCATTTTTATTTGACTTTATAACTTAGTCCATCTATGAATTCTGATGATGCTAGTTGGATTTTTCCTCTCTTTGAGGATTTTCCTCTAGTTGAAACAATTTGTAAACTCATTCTGGACTCACAGTAATAAATTTCCTATATATATATATATATATATATATATATATATATAAGAGCAAATAGTTAATAAAACATGTTAAAACTTTGAAAAAGAGTTAAAAACATTTAATCTGAAAAGGAAACACTTGATAAGTGGATAGTCCTTAATTGTAATTTTTATAATATATATAATTACAGCTCTATCAAAGAAATTTTATTCTACGGTAAGTGAGCTAGGTCGTTAGTAATAAATTGGATACGAACCTCGACAAGAGCATTGTACTGATTCACCAAATCAATTGCACGATCGAACATCTTCGAGTCATGCGAAATTTCCACGGCTCGATCAAATTGTTGCAGCTTTTCAAAACATTCTGTTGCTTTGGCCGGCTTTTGCAAAAGAAGATAAGCTTTACCCGCAGACTCGTACTAAAAAGATAAAAATGTTAAAAACATTTATTGTTGTATTAGGAAAAAAGATAAATCGAAGAAAACAAGTACAATGAATTTTACTTTACATTAATGAAGTGACATTGTCTTTAATGTTTTTCGCCAATTTTTTTTATATTCATTATCTGAATGGTCGAGCTGTAAAACGATACTGATCTCGTGAAAACGATACTGATCTCGTGAAAACGATACTGATCTCGTGAAAACGATACTGAGCTCGTGAAAACGATACTGAGCTCGTGAAAACGATACTGAGCTCGTGAAAACGATACTGAGCTCGTGAAAACGATACTGAGCTCGTGAAAACGATACTGAGCTCGTGAAAATCCATCGCGTGTCAAGTTTTAGGCAGACAGAAACATGCATTTAAACAGACGGGTGAGATTTATATTAGATTGAAAAGTTTGGGTTTTTTTTTAATCTTATTTTAATTCTTGAAATTAGTTTTTAATTATTGAAAAACACGCTTAAAATTTAAGATTAAAAAAAAATGTTCAGTTTTGACGCCAAAATCTGAACAGCATATTACAACAATCGGTATTTGTACAGTTTAATTAAGACATTAAAAAAAATGAAAATAGCAAAAATAAATTTAAAAAAAAAAAAGTTAAATTGTACGTTTTCGACTGAAGATTTCTGAAAAAAAAATTTGATCAAATTGAGCGAATTTTTTTTTGGGGGGGGGACTTCATTCCATAATGGATACGTACAATATAACTTTTCTCCGCAGATTTCATTTCTTTTTAATGTCTTCATTAAACTGTACAAGTACCCAGGTGAAACCATTTTAGAATACAAACGTATTTTTTTAATTCATTAACCGAATAAACAAATTAGCAAAGGGAAGTAACCATTGCAAGCTGCTTTTGACTGTCAGCTGACATACTTCCTAACTTCCTAACTTCCAGCATTTTACTACAGGAAATGGTGACGATTTTCTACTCTTAGCTTGTTGAGGGAAAGCGTGGGCAAAAGATGAGGTATAAGGACAACATCAAAGTAAATCTAAAGCGGTTTCACATGGACCTTGAGACATGGGAGGACATGGCTGGGAGCAGGTTGGCATGGAGGAGCGCTGTCCACGAAGGTGCTGCGCTTTATAGTAGTGACCTAAATCAAGCTGCTGAGGATAAACACAAGCACAGAAAGGACAGATTATCAACCAGACACACCCAACCCCACCACCACTACCTTTATCTGCCCAAATTGCACAAGAAAAATTGGGTCTAGGATTGGGCTCTATGCTCACCTGAGGACCCACAGAAGCCACAACGGAGGACAGTCTTACTCGGACACGAGTGACCGCCGATGATGATGGTGACAAAGCAAATCAGTTCCTTCGCTTTTTCTTTCATGCCTATATCCCCTGTGCATGAATTTTTTTTTTTTTTTTTTTTTAAACATTTTCTGAGCATTCTTTTCATAAAAAGCCAGGGATTCCGGTGTTGCCCGGGTATTTGGAGGTGTGTGCTTGAAGAAAAGAAAGAAAAAAAAAAAAAAAAAAGTCTTTGCTGTCATGTTCATCGCCAAACCAGAAGTGGTGAAGGTTTAAATTAAGGCTAGTCAATCAAAAAGCAGATGACTTTCTAAAGTATCGCCAAAAAAAAAAAAAAAAAAAAAAAAAAAAAAAAAAAAAATCCCTCTGTAGAAAAAGGCCCCAATTGAGGGTGAAGGAATTAATGTTTTTCGCCAATTTTTTTATATTCATAATCTGAATGGTCGAGCTCTTAAACGATACTGAACTCGTGAAAACGATACTGATCTCGTGAAAATCCATCGCCTGTCGAAAGTTTTAGGCAGACAGAAACATACATTTAAACAGACGGGTGAGATTTATATTAGATTGAAAAGTTTGGTTTTTTTAAAATCTTATTTTAATTCTTGAAATTAGTTTTTAATTATTGAAAACATGCTTAAAATTTAATATTAAAAAAAAAAAATTTTCATAAACAGAAATTGTGACAAAGCAAATCAGTCCCTTCTCTTCCGTTGCTTTTCATTGTGAAGCGATTTATTGAAATAAAATAGAAAAGGGCATTATTGTATAGTAAATATAATAAAAATTAAAATTATGTTTTATTCAAAACTAGCGGGGGGTATACAGCATTGCCCGGTTGTTTAAAGGTGTCTGTGTTGGATAGGGGGAGGGGGGGATAAGCAAAGTAATAATCCTGTATTAATATTAAAAAAATTTTTTAAATAAAAACGGCAAAACCAACACAAAGAAAACTGCGAACATAAAATTTCTTTATAAAAGAAATCAGAAAAACAAAGCAAAAATCACGGAAAAACGTGTTCGGAAAATCAAAAACCAAAAACACAGCAAGTAACTCTTCGGTTCGGTTAATTCCAGTTTTTTTTAAGCAACTACGAATCAAACCGGTGTTCCTTCGTAACTGTTCCTTGTGAACGATCCAGCAACAGTGTTAAGTGGTTGCAGGGGAAGAAGGAATTTATTAGAGAGAAAAGATTTTACCACTTCCATTGATTGTAACCAAGTGGAGAGGTAATAGGCCTATAACACACAGATACTGTGCTGCAGTTTGTGCATATTACATTTGCATGAAATGTCTTGATTTTTAATTCTATTAAGGTCAAAACGAGGGGGGGGGGAAGGAGTTCATTTTATATATAGAGAGATATACGATATGAGCAAGGTTACAGGTTATAAGTGTTAGAACTTTATATAACCGAGTGTGGCTGGCTCTCCATTTGAATGCACGGCCCCATCATATGGGAGTGGCATACTTGTCGCATCCTGTTCATGTTATACCGATAAAATATTAATTTGAGAAAAAAGAAAAAAAGGATAAATAAAGACCTGGCCAGAGATAAAAGTCAGTTGCCATAAAGAAGATTTCAAATATGGTATGGAACGTTGAAAGAATGGGTAGAAGTTCTTGGATTAGCAGATGTGGAACAGCCGAGGTAGCATTTTTATTTTAATGGAATCCATTCCAGACAAGGTGCGATTCGATAGCAGTGAAAAATTTAAAAATATATAAAACACTTAAAGTGAAAAAATTAGGCAACAACAAACGTTATATGTAAAGATTTGACAAAAAAAAAAAAAATAAAATAAACAGCAATTCTTCCCCCTTTGTCAGAAACATTGCACATGTAATGCTAGAAATGAACAGGATGACAAAAAATAAACCCATGGTTCACATTTTATTTTCTAATCGTCAGGGGAAGGCCAGGGAAAGCATATGGGGAATCGATGAGGATACATTTGAAAGCAAAATAAAAAGACGTAACCATCAAATAATAGCGATCAATTTAACTGAACCTGATGCGCTTCAACATTTTTGGGAAGAATTCTTAAGATGTACTGATGTTGTTCGTGCTGTAAGAGGGAGGGAGGGAGGGAGCATCAGTCATGACATGCCAGAACTTTTCACACCCTGCTTGTGTTATACTGATAACGATAAATTTGAGAGAAAGAGGGATAAATGAAGACCTGGTCAGAGATAAAAGTCAATTACTGTCATAAAAACACAAGCAGAAGCGCCTCTATCCTGTCAGGTGACAGGATGGAGGGGGGGGGGTAAAGAAAAACTTATGGATGGGTTCTTGACATTAATTTGCGTATGAGGGTAATAGAAGTTGTGAGAAAGAGGAATTGAAGAGGACAGGGTTGAGATTTTGATAGCCGAGGGAAAAAGTGTAGACATTGATAGTTGGTGAATTACGGTTTACGTTTAGCGCTAGGTGACAGAATTGGGAAAAGAAAAAGGAGAAAAAACTATAAGTTTGTAGATAGATTCTTCATATACATGTAGCATTAATTTGCATATGAGGGGGATAGTGATGCGCTTCAACATTTTTGGGAAGAATTCTTACGATGTACTGACGTTGTTCGTGCTGTAAGAGGGAGGGAGGGAGGGAGCATCAGTCATGACATGGCAGAACTTTTCACACTCTGCTTGTGTTATACTGATAACGATAAATTTTAGAGAAAGAGGGATAAATGAAGACCTGGTCAGAGATAAGTCTTTCTGTCATAAAAACACAAGCGGCAGCACCTCTAATTAGCCTGTCGAGTGACAGGATTATGGGAGTAAAGAAAAACTTGTAGATGGGTTCTTGGCAGTAATTTGCATATGAGGATAAGAACATCTATAAGGAGGAATTGAAGAGGACAAGGAGTTGAGATTTTGATAACCGAGAAAAAGTGTAGACATTGATAGTTGGTGTTGTGAATTACGGTTCAAGTTTAGTGCCGCTGTTTAGCCTGTCAGGTGACAGAATTGGGAAAAGAAAAAAAAAGGAAAATATGTTTATAAATGGATGTTTCATATACGTGTGGCATTAATTTGCATATGAGGGGAATAGTTGTTATAAGAAACTTTGGTGTAATGAGAACTGGTGCGTCAACACGATTATGCAGTATTAGTCGTGAAGATTAAGGATTTGAGAGAAAAAGAGATGAATAAAGAGGAGGTCAGAGATACGGGAGAATAGTGGTTATAAGAAAGATGAATTGGAAAGGACAGGAAGTCAAATTGTTTGACAGCCAAGAGAGAGTATAGATGTGGAATTAATGCTATGAATTACGGTTTAAGTCTAAAAGAGTTTGTAAGAATTGTGACGTTGATTAGGAGTTTTGGCAATTTTTTTTTTCAACAATTTCTAAAAACCATCCAATGCACGTAAAATATACATTAAACCGATTCTAACTTACCTCACAACATTTTTCAAAAATCTCTGCACTTAGTAATTTTTCTTTGGCAAAGCCAAGACATTTCGCAGCTTTGATATGTTGATTGCATTCCATGTAGAATTGGCCAGCCTGCAAGAAATTCTCCCTTTTTGTCTGCACGTCTGAGCAACGTTGGGCTGTCAGTGCATGGTGATTGGCAAGTGCTAGGTTCTCCTGTTGCTTGTGGTCTCCGAGATTGTAACATTTAGCTGCTATTTTGTATAGGGATTTACGCATGAAGTCATCACCACGCTGCAACCACATTTCTCTTGTCGACTCCTCGGCAAAGATCAGTGTATTTATATCTGCAAAATTGTTTTTGGAAATAAAAGAATGAGTTGTGGATCATAGAAAAAAAGGGAAAGGGGAAAAATAGAAGAAATATAGTTTTAGTTTTAGATACTTTCTTTTCACTCACTTAGAAACCACTCCCACTTAGAGATTGACTTGCTTGTTTTCATAGAAAAAAAGAGAGAAAGTGGAAAAAAATTATGAATGTTTATATTTTGTGCAAATATTTTAAAGTAATAGTATAGTTATGGTTTCAGATATTGGAAATGAAGAGAAACAAAAAAGGAGACAAAAATAAAAAAGGAAAAACAAACAAAGAAAAGGAAACAAGAAAAAGAAAAAAGGACAAAAAAAGGACAAAAAAAAAAGAAAACAAAACTCCTCGGCAAAGATCAGTGTATTTATATCTGCAAAATTGTTTTTGGAAAAGTTTTAGATGTACAAGTTGTCGAGAAAAAAACTGAAATGGAGATGAATTACAAAACCTGAGAGACAGGCACACGCACACAGAGAGAAAGAGAGACAGACAGAGAGAGACATATCTGCAAAATTGTTTTATGAAATAAAAGAATGAGCTGTGGATCATAGAAAAAAAAAGAGAGAAAGGGGAAAAATAGAAGAAATAATATAGTTTTAGATACTCTTTCTTTTCACTCACTTAGATCCTACTCCCACTTAGAGATTGACTTGCTTGTTTTCTGCAAACCGAAAGCTTTTATTTTAGAAAGAGTTGGGGTCTTATTAACCAATTTTTATTTTATCTTGTTTATTCCCCCCATCTTCCCCCCCCCCATTAAATGTTATTACTGTAAATAATTCAAAACTTTTTCAAATTTGGGGTTTTCTTAGTAGGACAGTGCCTGGAGTGAATGTGGTATTGTGGTGACTGAAATATTTCTAGTTAAGAGTAGGATAGATAATTTTTAGTATTTGAAGGATGAACAATGACACCCATTACACTTGAATGGCCTTGTGCCTAATTTGTTTCTTATGAATTTTTATATTTTGTGCAAATATTTTAAAGTAATAGTATAGTTATGGTTTCAGATATTGGAAATG
Source organism: Euprymna scolopes (assembly GCF_053919585.1). NCBI lineage: Eukaryota > Metazoa > Mollusca > Cephalopoda > Sepiida > Sepiolidae > Euprymna > Euprymna scolopes. Next base: position 55,046,630 of record NC_136526.1, on the reverse strand, counting down.
AGACAAACAAAAAAGAGGAGACAAAAATAGAAAAGGAAAAACAAAGAAAAGGAAACAAGAAAAAGAAGAAAGGACAAAAAAAGGACAAAAAAAGGACAAAAAAAGGACAAAAAAAAGAAAACAAAGATCAGTGTATTTATATCTGCAAAATTGTTTTTGGAAAAAGTTTTAGATGTGCAAGTTGTCGAGAAAAAAACTGAAATGGAGATGAATTACAAAATCTGAGAGACAGGCGCGCACACACACACACACAGAGACAATATATTGGGTACAATAGAATTGGTTCTGCAATAGGAAATCTGCAAAATTAAAAAATATTTAATTGTATTTTATGCCCAGCAAGCCGGGTGCCCCTAGCTGGTATCTCAAAAATAAGCATGGAAAAAAAAAAAAAAAAAAAAAAAAAAAAAAAAAAAAAAAAAAAAGGTGCAACAGAAAAACAATTTCAGATAATCATGTTTACCGTTTTTGACTTTTCTTTGGAAAAAAAAAAAAAAAAAAAAAAAAAAAAAAAAAAAAAAAAAAACTTGTTCAAAGTGAATACAAAAAAAGCAAAAGCGAAAACAAAAAACGATAAAGCGACCCCCCCCCCAAAAAAAATCAAAACAGATTACCTTCAGCTTTGAGATCTGTATTAATTGTATCGACTAAATCCAATGATTTCAAATAATCAAACATTGGTGCCCTCTTGTTGACATCCGTGTCAAATATCCAGAGATTGACACGAGCTCTGGTCAATGCTGTGTAGAGAAGCTTAAGCTCGGAATTAAGAATTTTGTGCTGTTCTGGATTGAAATCAAGAGGGCGTGGTCGGTTTGCCTGCTGGAACACATCTGAAAACAGAACAAACAAGAAAACTTATATACAGAAATAACTGTTTCAACGGACGTCTATTTTGTCTGCATTTGGCTCGATAACTTCAGTGATGAATTCAAACAAATCTCGTCTGTACATTATTTTGCAGCGAACACGCGTTGCTTTTACCACATGGCTCATTCAGACTTAAATTTGAAAAGAGCATCTCCCCCAGACAAAGTTCTGATTCTCTCCTCTGATCTTGAGCACGTGGAGCAATGGGGAAAGAGGTGGCTGGTTAATTTTAATGCATCTAAAACCAAGCTTCTATCGTCACATCAACACTGATCCCATCTGGCATCATTTGAAATGAATGGCTCTCGCATGGGGAGAGTCCAGCTTTTCACAAGCTTATGGGCCTGACCTTTACTCCTGATCTGAAATGGTACATGAAATCTGTTGCCAAGGTTGCTGAAAAAATGGTTCAGATGCAATTTTTTACCTGTATAAGAGCAAAGCATGTCCTAGGAGCTGCTAGAAAGACCTTATTCTGCCTTGACAGGGTTCAAAGTAGGCTCCGTAGCCTGAGAGAATGCCCCCTTTTTTTTCCCCTGCGACCTTTCCAACAGTAGAGATGTTGCAAGATTTTCTCTGCTTTATCACTATTTTTATGGCAAGTGCTTATCTGAGCTTCGATCTATGGTTCCCCTTTGCCAATCTTTCACAGAAAAATACTAGTCTAACTGAAACTAGTATCAATAATTCCCCACTCTTTATCCGTGTCGAAACCCAAAACGTAGATTCCATGAACAAAGCTTTCTTAAAACTGCGCGCCTGTAGAACTCTTCTGTTTCCCTGCTTTTCAGCTGACTACAATATGGTCGTCTTCAAGTTCAACGTAAACAACTTCTTGAGCCGTCCCCAAGTAATACAATTCAATAAATTTCCACTACTAATGATTACTATGATATTGTCCCATTGACTACTGTACACTTATTTAAGCCTTGATAAATGATGACTTTGTAAAAAAAAAGTTATATTTTGCAAATTATTCACCATCTGAGGTTTACAATAATACCTACGGTTCATCCATCGCTGAACATCTTATAAAGAACCGTTATTATGCCTCTAATTTCATATTCTGGTCTCTGAATATTCACACCACCTTGCTCCAACGGGGTGGGCTTTGGTTGGTAGATAACTTCTGTCTTTTTAATACTAATCGTCAAACCAAATGCTTTTGCGGCATTGAAAAACTTGTCAACTAATTCTTGTGCTTCTTCAAATGAAGTGGCCGCGAGTGCAGCATCGTCTGCAAAAAGAAAATCACAAACCATTTTGCTTCTTGTTAGTGTTTTAGCGTTGAATGTTTGATGATTAAAAAGACCCCTGGTAGTTCTAAACTTAAAATGGACACCTTGCGTGTAATCTTTAAAAGCATGCTCGAGCATGATTGAAAAGATGGCAAAGAGCACAGGTGTCATAACACAATCCTGTTTCGTACCGGTTTTTACCTTGAATGACTCAGAACTTTCCGTCTGCTCTTACATGTACCTCCATATTCTCGTGAAAGGATCACAGTGTAGTATTTGTTCTGATATTACAAATTATCTTTTCTGTCCTCGATCAGTGGAGAAATCCTACATGACAGACAATTTTTATTTTTGGTCCTATCCAGATTGCCCCTTTTTGAGGAGCTGAATTTTCCCCACATAAAAAAAACAAACGACCTTGTGTCTAACTGTCATGGAGAGGCAAGTAAATAGATACACACATGCTAATCTTAAGAAATATAAAATTCTGTGGACCCTTCGCCCATCCTTGCTTGCTTGCATCTTGTAATAATTTTTACTAAGAATTCTTCATAAATTTTGCTTCCAATTTCGATTCTAGCTGATGGCACCCAACTCATATAATAGCGCGGCATAATTGTGTTGACACACTGGTTCTGGTCAGATCACCGAAGTTAAGCAACGTTGAGCCTGGTTAGTACCAGATGGGTGACCATTTGGGAATACTAGGTGCTGTATGTGCTCTCCACTTATCTCGGCATTTGTTATTCAAAACCTTCCAAAGTGCGACTGTTGACAGAGTCAAACGACTTGGTTAAGTCGATAAAAACGACAAACAGATCCTGATTTTTCTCACGTGCCTTCTCTGCAACTTGACGTAAACAGTAGATCATGTCGATGGTTCCCCTTCCAGATCTAAAACCACACTGCGTCTCAGGATAAATTTTGTCTACTAGATGAATGATTATCCTGTTCAAAATGACCCTGGCTAGTACTTTTACAGCCACAGAGAGCAGTGATATTCCACGGTAGTTATCACAATCAATGCGCTTTCCTTTATTCTTGAAGAGATGGATTATTGACGAGTTCCTGAAATCTGAGGTACAGAACCACCTTCCCAGATCCTGATGAATAACTCCAAAAGTTTTTTCAAAAGTGTGTTCCCCCCAAACTTGAATATTTCAGCCAGTATACCATCATCACCTGCACACTTTCTCAGTAGCATTTGTTTTACAGCTGCGAGAACTTCAGAAAAATTAGGAATCACATCTAGGATTCTTGCAGGCAAAGGACTCAAAACATCATCGTCAACATCAGAAGAGTTCAGCACTCCTTCAAAATGGTCCTTCTAGCTGTTAAGGTCATTCTTATCAGTCAACAAGGTTGTACCATCTGCCCCCATAACAGGTGAAGTACCACATTGTTGTGGTCCAAAAACTTCTTTCAGACCCTCATAAAATACCCTCGCATCTTTCCTATCAAAAGCAGCCCGGAGCTCAGAGGCTTTTGCAGACCACCAATCTTTTCATTTTTCCTCAATCGGCACCAAACATCCCTCCTGACACGAGATAAGCCGACCTCTTCGCTGATATCCAGGCCCTGTGCGAAGAGTGCATCCGGTCTAAAATACCCTGAATTTCAATGTCATTTTCGTTTAACCAATCCTGATGCCTCCTCTTGGGAAGTCCTAGTACTTCGTTTGAACATTCATAGATGGCATCCCGCAATTTCTTCCAGGACTCTTCAATATCATTGTTTATCACAATTTCGTTCAACTTCGCATCTAACTTTTTTTTCTTTTACAAAGGCATCACCACATTATCAAGGCCCAGAGGCCACTCAAGGATAAGGGTTAAAGAGTGTACAGTAGAAATTGGTTAATATAGTAATCATTAGTAATGAAAATTTGGTAAATTTGATAACTTATATGGAACGGCTCATCAAGAACTTATTTACTTTAGACTTGAACACAACCATATTGTAGTCAGCCGGAAAGCAGGAAAACGGAAGACAATTCCACAGGCGTGCAGTTCTAAGAAAGAAGCTTTGTTCATGGAATCTACGTTTAGGTTTAGGCACAGATAAAGAGTGGGGGAAATTATTGATAGTGTTTACAGCTAGACGAGTGTTTCTTGTGAAAGTTTTGCGAGGGGGGACCATAGATTGAAGCTCAGTTGAACACTTTCCATGGAAATAACGATACATCAGAGACAAACTCTCAACATCTCTTCTGTGAGATAGCGGTTGCAAGGAGGAGAAAAGGACATCTCCTACGAGGCTACGAAGTCTATTTTGAACTCTATCAAGGCATGTTGATAATTCTTTCTTTTCAGTGTTCAGTTCTTCCATATTCAATGGCTTTGGCATCTTAATTGTATGCCTTCGGCCCTTAGGTCGTAGTTTCAGTGATGTCTTGCATCGAATCAGGGCGTGATCCGACAGCCAACATGAGTCATGAAATGAACGACTCAAAAAATATATCTCCTGTATCTTTTCCGGGTTATAACAAAGTCAATAAGATGCCAATGCTTGGACCTTGGGTGCATCCATGTGCTTTTACGATTTGGCTGCTGAAACAGTGTTTGTAATGAACAGCCCATGTTAACTACAAAATGACAAGCGAATTCCATTGTCGTTTATTTTCCCCATACCATGAGTCCCAATCACATTTCCCTATGTCTCCCTGCCCAAGCCTACCCGGGCATTGAAATCTCTCATCAGTAAGATCTTGTCATGAAAGCTTACGTTTCTTGCTATGTCACCAAGCTTTTCGTAGAAGTTTGTGGCTTCTACTTCTGCATTTAGAGTTGGTGCATAGCAACTTACCAGTGTCAGTCCTGTTCTAGCTGTGAGTCCCATTCTAAAGGTCATTAAACGATCGTCACCGCCCAGAGGAAGAGCCTCCAGAGAGTCAGCAATATTTGATTTTATTGCAAAGCCAACACCAGAACTATGCCTCTCCCCCTCTTTCCGACCAAAAGAA
>NC_136526.1:55006560-55036560 GCF_053919585.1 Euprymna scolopes | reverse complement strand
CACATGAAGAACGTCGGAAATATATAAGATACAAAGTTATAAATTTAAACGTTCACGTCAAAATTATAAATTTAAACGTTCACGTCAAAATTATAAATTTAAACGTTCACGGCAAAATTATAAATTTAAACGTTCACGGCAAAATTATAAATTTAAACGTTCACGGCAAAATTATAAATTTAAACGTTCACGGCAAAATTATAAATTTAAACGTTCACGGCAAAATTATAAATTTAAACGTTCACGGCAAAATTATAAATTTAAACGTTCACGGCAAAATTATAAATTTAAACGTTCACGGCAAAATTATAAATTTAAACGTTCACGGCAAAATTATAAATTTAAACGTTCACGGCAAAATTATAAATTTAAACGTTCACGGCAAAATTATAAATTTAAACGTTCACGGCAAAATTATAAATTTAAACGTTCACGGCAAAATTATAAATTTAAACGTTCACGGCAAAATTATAAATTTAAACGTTCACGGCAAAATTATAAATTTAAACGTTCACGGCAAAATTATAAATTTAAACGTTCACGGCAAAATTATAAATTTAAACGTTCACGGCAAAATTATAAATTTAAACGTTCACGGCAAAATTATAAATTTAAACGTTCACGTCAAAATTATAAATTTAAACGTTCACGGCAAAATTATAAATTTAAACGTTCACGGCAAAATTATAAATTTAAACGTTCACGTCAAAATTATAAATTTAAACGTTCACGTCAAAATTATAAATTACCTGATGAGCTCCGAATTCAATGTGAGACATTTCTCGTTTATCTCTTCGCAACATCATCGATAAATCCGTCAAGCTGCAGGATTCCAGTAGTTTGGGCTTTGGTCCGTCAAACAAACCTTGGTCTTTCTCCATTGGATCAAACGAATCTTGGAAATAACTGATGAGCAACAAAAATGAATATTTAAAATGAACGAATTTAAAAAATATTGTAACAAATGTGAAAATACAGTTTTATGCAATTTGGATTTGTTCTATTTTACGGCATTTCAACCACTTTTGGGTTGGCAGCTTTGCCCAGGCGTTAAATATGTTTAAATATATTTTAATTTGTTCAGATTTCATATATATTATAGGAGTTGTGATTTTAAAAGTAAAGTACTCGGCTACCATCAGCTAGAATCAAAACGAAAACTGTAGCATTCAACGCTGACCATTTACAGAGTGGAACGATAAATTTGTCGCTCTAAAGAAAACAGTACAAGCTTTTTTTTAAATCTTTTATATATAAAAAAAAAAAAATCAATTCAAGTAACTTTATTGTGTAGTAGAGCTGACATCTATTCCATGTAGCCACCTTCAGCCTCAATCAATACGGGTCCAGAACTACAAGCATGCCTCTTCCACTAGTGCCGCCAGCAGCTTGGCAAATGGTGGCGATTAGGCTGGTTTTGATGTTGTGGGAGGTCATGTTGGTGATGTTCTCGACGTATGACTAAACCAAGTAGTCCAGCGGGTTCAGGTCTGAGATGGAAGGAAAGGGCTAGTAAGACGAGAGTACACAGTTGTAATACTCCCGAATACAAGCCTGGGTCTCTTTGGACTTGTGGGTCAGCAGAGTCCTGCTGCTATATCCAAGGTCTGCCAGCAGCCACTTGATTGCACCAAAGGATCACCACAATCTTCAGCATATCCATCCAGATACATTTTGGCGTTTCAAGCCGACTGCAAAGATGTGAGATGGCATGATGTGGCCTTCACTTGGAACCATATCAAAAAAGATAACCGTAGCCAGAAACTTATCATAATGAGCATGTCCTCAAGCATTGAACCATCTGGATTTGCATTTTGAGGGTGTTGGTAATGGTCCTGTTGTCATAACTTGTATTGGTAAAGAGCATGAGTTGTACAGCGGCGCATCTCCGATCTCACTCAAACTTTTACTTTCAGACATAATAGAAGGCTCTTATCGCTCTTGGGATTTGTACACGACTGACCAATTAATAAATGGTCTAAAAAAAAAAAAAAAAAAAAAATAGTTTTTCATCAAACAGAAATAGAATCAGGTCATCTTTTCTAGCACGACACTTATCATTTCACCCTGTACACATGAGGGCTGCAATTCTTGTGTTTATACATGCATCCAATTAGTATAGGACAAAGAAAAAACAAGAGAATATTCTTATGTTTCAAGTATATCAAATAATTCGTGGGGGTTTAGTTAGACTTTCATTAAAGAAATTTTTCTTTTTTCACTTGGCTGAACATGATTGAGTTTTGCAAAGACTGAAGAAAAAAAAAAAAAAAAAAAAAAAAAAAAAAAAAAATACCGTCAATGTTTGTTACAATGTTTTGGTCAGCACGCCAGCATCTTCAGACCGCCTGATCTGCTAGCACCAGACATGCATCATTACTTCAGAAAAGTGGATTCGGGAGCAATGGCAACCAAGGAACAACTTTAAATTCCTAACAGCCTCCAAATGGGCTTCACTACTAGGTGTCTATTTAGGTCATATACTCTGGACCAAATATTTGGTGGGGGAGGGGGGGAGGATTTACTAGAGGGTGTTAATATACCAAAATTTATTCGTTATTAGTTAAAATAACTGATCAGTGTTTGTAACAGATTCTGAACATATACACACAACTGTTTTTTTTTTTTTTTTTATTATTACATAAGTCATTTATCAAGGCCCAGAGGCCACTCAAGGATAAGGACTAAAGAGTGTACATTAGTCAATGGGACAATATCGTAATAATTAGTTGTGGAAATTTGGTAAATTTGATTATTTGAGGGGAACGGCTCATTAAGAATTTGTTTACATTGGACTTGAAGACGACCATATTGTAGTCAGCTGGAAAGCGGGCAAAGAGGAAGAAAGAAACACAAAGCGTACAACATGCCAAATAGGAATGTCAATGCTTGATGCCATCTTCAAGTGAGGGTCAATTCCACATTCCCAACAGCCTTTAAATGGGCTTCATTACTAGGTGTCTTAAGATCATACTCAGGACCAAGTATTTTTTTTTTTTTTTTTCTTTTTTAGATGATTTACTGAAGGGCGTTAATCTACAATACCAAATTTATTCATTATTTGTTCCTATTTACTTGCCTCCCCATGAGGGCAGAGTTAGACACAAGGTCGGTTTTTAATGCAAGGAAAATCCAGCTCCCAAAAAGGGGCAATCTGGATAAGAACAAAAATTTTTAAAAATGCCTCAGTCATGAAGGCTTTCTCCTACACTGACTGAGGACAAAAGGTGACATGTAACACCAGAACAGATACTACACTAACAGCCAAATTCAATATTCGTAACAAATCCGTGAACATTATACCTGAAACCATTGCAAAAGAAACATGTATAACTTGTAGAACGTACCGAAGAAGAATATCGATAATACTCGATGCCATCTTCAAGATGCCTTGGTGTGATCGATAGTTATGAAGCAACTTATATATAGACTTTGGACGATTAATAGCTTGGGCTTCCTTAGTGTTGACCGCGTGGTTTTTTGCATAATAGAAAAGACTTTGCAAGTCGCTGAACCGGAACGATACTCCGCGCATGATGCTCTGGGCCGTGTCTCCAGTGAGAAACATGCGGTTCGGATCCTCAGACAACTGGATTAGAAGACAGAGTTCCGCTTGGGTAAAATCCTGGGTTTCATCCACATAAATCTCGTGAAGTGGACAAGGTGGATGGTCCTCTTTCTGCAGCCGCTTGTACAAGTTGAACACAATATCACTCTCATCAAACATCTGCTTTTCTTTCTTTCTTGTAAGGTACCGCAAGAATAGCTGGTAGACCTATGGAAAAATAAGACGTGGAGAGAATTTTGTGATTATATTCCGAAAACATGGAAATAAAATTTCATTTTTGCTCCGGGCAAAACATGAAGCCACTTTATAAAAAAACTACAAGATAAAAAAAATAGCCAATGATAAATGTTAAATAGATTCAGATCCAAACCCACTCGTCTTACTGAAACCACTATCAATTTCCACCACTATCTGTGCCTAAACCTAAAGAGATTCTATGAACTAAGATTTCTTAGAACTGCACGCCTGTGGAATAAGGCAGGTCGATTTTTGAACCCCGGTGATGCAATGGTGATGATAATTGGGGTTTTACATAGAAAAGACCCACACGAAATATTTTTTTTCAAAATCGTTATATTTGTTTGAGGAAATGACTTAAAGTCGAAAAATTGCAGCTATTAAAGATTTTTCGGTGAATTATCAAGAACATCCCATCGTCAAAACAATCCGTTCTGTTAAGAAAATGGAATCGTTATTTAAGAATATGTTTTAGACTACATTTTTAAATAAAACGAGTGAGGATAATGAATTAATAAAATAAATATTAACTTGAAAGGCAAAATTATGTTTTTTTAAATACTAACGACCAAAGTTAGTTTTTTATTTTTTTATTTCAGGAATTTTTTGGGGGGTGGAAACATTTTAGATTTCACTGTTGTAAACACGCTCGTTGCTATTGAAAATTAACGTTTGGTTATTATTTAATTTGAAAACATTATGATTTTTAGGCTTAATTTGAAAGGAAAAACGAAAAAGACTTGTTTAAAATATATATTATATTTCAAATGTCTGCAATGAATTTAAACTTTTTTTTTTCATTTGTTTTTCTATTAGGTTAATGCAAAAATGTCGTAATGTTTTTGACATTCAAACGAACGTCAAAACATAGCTTTACTAATTTGTCATAGCTTCACTAATAATAGACTACCTGATAGGTCTTCCTTCGAACTCCTTGGCTTAACATTCACATTTAAGTTTTTGCAAGTTGGAACCAGGAGCAAAAAAAAAAAAAAATCCAAACAACGCTTTCACTTTTTATGGAAATTGTTCCAGACAAGGCATGAAGCCACTTGATATAAGGAGTTAAAAAAAATTTCAAGGTCAAAACTAGCCAACAAGAAAAAACCCAGCAATTCTTCCCCCTTTGTCAGAAACATCGCTCATGGAACTAAAGACCAAAAGGAAAAGATAAGAGAAGCAAGAATTGCAAGTCGAAGCCAAAAAAATGAAGTCATGGTCAAATTTTTACTTTTCTTAAAGATTTTCTGAAGAAATTAAAACTTTAAATCCAGACATTTTTTCTTTATATTCCGAAACCTTCTCAACCACTGATCTCATGACTAAAACAAATACATTGAGGACATTGCCAAAGCTGCTGCAAATAAGGTGGTCTCCATCTACCATGTTAGCAAACTACTCGCAGATGACAGTATCGTGTATCTCTAGAAAACCACAATTCGCCCATGCATGGAGTATTGTTGGCACATGTGGGCTGCTGCATCTACCACTAGTCTCACGCTTAGAAAAGGTCCAAAATGAGTCTTCAATTAGGTCCCGCACTATCAAACTCCAACCCCTGTTCCATCACCACAATGTTGCATCTTTGTGCTTGTTTTATAAGTATTTTAATGGAATGTGCTTTGAAAAACTCCTAGCACTCGACATATACAAGTACTCTTTGTAATAAGGATTGAACCATCAACCTCTAGAAGACAGTCACTTAGGAAAAAACTAAGTGTTAAATAGATTCTGACCAAGAAAACAGCAATTATTCCCCCTTTGTCAGAAACATCACTCATGGAACCAGAGGACTAAAGGACAAAAGGAAGCAAGAAATACAAAAATAAAACCAAGGTAAAATTGCTATTTTTTTTCTTGAAGATGTAAAGAATCTTAAAACTAGGCGTTTTTTTTACTTATATTCCAAAACCTTCTCAACCACTGATCTTATGACTAAAACAAATACTGAGGACATTGCCAAAGTTGCTGCAAAGAAGGTGGGCTCCCTCTGCTATGACACTCAACATACAGGGTGGTCGCTAGAAAAGCGGTAAATTTGTCAAACAACGATCTAAAAAAAAAAAAAAAAAAAAAAAAAAAAAAAAAAAAAAAAAAAAAAAAAAAATTAAAAAAAAATTTTTTGAAGTTTTTCAAAGACAAATGTTATATTATACTCATATACTCAAAATGCCGTCCGTGCACTTCACTGCAGCATTTTAACCTAGAAAACCAACAAAAGAACCAATCAAAAAAATAGCAATCATGCATTTTATTCATGATCTAAGCAGACCTTCAAATTTCCTGCTTTTCTAGCGACCACCCTGTATATACAAGTCGTCTCTGTAGTGAGGATTGAACGTTCAACCCCCAGAAGATGGTCACTCAGGACCAATTATAACTGGACAATTTATCTGTTGAACCATGGGTTCACATTTTAGAGTCTGTCAAAGATTTCAGTTTTGTAGATTAAAGACTATATCCTCAGTACGGACAATAAGACTAGAATTATGAATTCAAAATTTCCACTTCCCAATCTTGGTTGAGGAAATAAGAGTAATTTACCTCCGTGTATAAACTAAAAGTTTCCATTCAAAATTCTTTAGATTACCAGGTTCAACAAGATGCATCTGAAAAAGGTTGGAGGTTACATCGGCCGAAATGTGAATATTAACGTCCAACATGGAACAGCTGTTGCATCCATCATTAGTCTCTCGAAATCTTCAGTAATTCTTAATTCGTTTGGTTTTATATAAGAAAAATAAGACGTGGATAGAATTTATATTTAGAGAACGACACGGAAATAAGACCTTATTTTCGCTCCAGACAAAACAAAAAAAAGAAAAGCCACTTTATGTAGCAATACACATGAAAAAATTGAAATAGTTTGAAATATTTCAATATTGGTATGCATAGAAAGAGCTTGATGAGCTAAGAAAGAATCTTTTTAAATTTTTTAAATCTGATTAAAATTAAGGAAGTTATGGCTATTTTTGTGCCTCACACGTTTGTTAAAACACAAGATTAAGAAATGAAATTTACCATATAAGTGTATTTTTGTACAAGGAATCAGAATATGCAACTGAAAATCTCCCAAAGTTTATGGTTTCCAAATAATCTGCAGTAAATGTGCATAAATATGCAGCAATTCCTTAAAAATGCCATGTATCCATAAACAGAAAAGAAGTTGGAGAACTCAAAGTTGAATTGTAATGTGCTTTATGTACAAAAAACTTAAATCTAAACATAAGACCATTTAAAAATGAATATATTACAATATTTCTTTGGTATTATTGTAGATTAACACCTTCTGTTTAACCCCACTCAACTCCTTCTGACCACCCCTCCAAAATGTGATTCTACCTTTTTAGGAAATTATGTATAAAATGCCATGAAAAACTTTAATGAAAGATAAACAAATTATTTTAGAATTGAATGTAAAATAATTTCCTAATATAGGTCATTCTAGCATTGTTAGGTAAAAAAAAAAAAATACTACTTTAACGTCAAAAAACGGCCAATGATAAGTGTTAATATGATAAGTGTTTAGAGCAAAATAAAACAGCAATTTTTTCCACCTTTGTCAGAAATAAGTCATGGAATGTGAGGACTAAAGGACAAAATAAGTTACAAGATTTTGTGAAATGGAAAGATCAATAAAACATGTTAAAATCCACTTTTTTTTTCTTTGCTAAAACTCACCTGAAACAAACTCTTTACTTGATCCTTGTTCTGTTAGCCATGACCAAGTAGAAATCTTCAATAATTCTTAATTATGTGTCATTTAGTTTTATAAAATTAATTAAAACAAAGTTTTTTTATTTTTTGTTTGTTTTTTTACTTTGTTGGATTCATTTTTTTCTCCGTCTTAGTCGACCCGAGTCAAAAGGCTCGGTTGGGTTGGGTTGGGTTGCTTCTCAGCCTTAACACGGAAATAAAATCTCATTTTCGCTCCAGACAAGACATGAAGCCAGTGAAGTGAAGTAAAGAAAAAAATAAAATATACTTCAAGGTATATAAAAAAAAAAAAAAAAAAAAAAAAAAAAATCAACGATAAGTGTTAGATTCTGAGCCGGAACCCCCCTTCCTCAAAAACCAGCAATTTTTCCACCTTTGTCAGAAACAATCATGGAATGTAAAGACTAAATGACAAAATAAGTTACAAGATTGTAAAAGTAAAAGATCAATAAAACGTGATATTGAGATGCGGGTTTGTTAACCTCCAGTCACATCCGAGAGTATTCTATGTCTACACTGTTACCCATGCACGAAAGTACTCGTGCCACATCTGGTCTGCAGCATCAATCATTAGTCTCTCACTCTAAGAAAAGGTCAAAAGTCTCAAATCTAATAGGTCTCACACTATCAACCAAGCTCCAACCTACCTCTGTCCCATCACTGCAATATTGCATCTCTGTGCCGGTTTTACAAGTACTTTAATGAAGCGTGCTCTGATAAACTCAAGGCACTTGTGTCCCTTTGACAAATACTCCGGACTAACCCGACACGCAGCAAAATCCCACCCCTTCATTGAGATCTCATGTGGAAGGCTCTGAATGAAGCTTTTGTGATAGCTAGTGTAGGTTGGTTCACCTCCAGTCACATCCGAGAGTATCCAATATCTCTACAAAGTCACTATTCGTCCATGCATTGACCGTTTGTCGCCACAACTAAGACAAGAAAAAAAAAATTTTTTAAATTCTCATATCTAATGTCTCAATGTCAACCAAGCTTCAATCTGTCCCATCATCACAAATGTTGCATCTCCGTGTCTTATAAAGACAAAGAATGATCTGAAACTGAATGCCCTTGTGTCGCCTCAACATAAATACCCCGGACTAACCCAACAAGCAGCAAAATCTCACCTTGTCCACTACTGAGATCCCTAGATTCTGGAAAGCCAATAGTTTCTTCTTATGGACTGCTAGACTTTGGAATTCCCTTCCTGTCTCCTGCTTCCCTTGACTGTACTAACATGCGGAAATTTTAATGTTATCTGAACAAGCATCTCACTGCTCAACTCCCTACATAGTGTCCCTGTAGACATGGTTCCAAATAGTAGCCTCTAACGTTCAAGTCACAATACGTCTTTAGGGGAGTGGGAATCAAAACAAATGTAAATTGCAAAGAAAGTTTATTTTTACCTTTTTTCGTTCTCCGTTGAAATTAGGTGCTCGTTTTTTCCCGATGCTGATGTATTCGTCTTCGCTCAAATAACCCTTCTCCGTGTTGAGGGCTTCAAAAGATCCTTTTATAAAAGAAATAATCTCCGTCCACACCAAACTCGGGTGATAACCAGATGCGGGTTTGTTAACCTCCGGCCACAGTTGAAGAAATTTCTCGTAGGTCACTTCCTGTTTTTTGTTTTTGACTTTCATTTGTGAACCAAATGACTCGTACGGCAGAGTAAACCTTTCCTCTTCATCATCGTCGTCGTCGTCGTCATCGTCAATGTTTGGTAGGAAAACAAGATGATCGTCTTCGTTTGACCATCCGATGATATCATGCTTCAGACTGAGATCTCCCTGACGGGGAAAGAAATAAGGCGGCTGTAGAGATGCATCCAAAATGGCCCACAGTTTCTTTGAAGTCAGGAAGAGTGGAAAATGATTATCGCTGACGTCTTGGAAGGTCGGTGGGAGATCAAAGTTTTCCTGCAGGGGGTATTTGCCAGTTATTTCATTACCATGTCTTAGCTCATGAAAATTCTTGCGGACTTCATTGCACAAAACGCCATTTTTCGTGATAAACAACTGATGCAAGTGAATGCATTCAGGGCTTTCGGAAGAATTTGTAGAAGTGTCATCTGCACAAACATCACTGTCGTCTGAAATAAAGAAAACATTAAAAATTAAAAATATAAAAATTTTAAATGTTTTTGTCAGAAAACATTAAACAAATTTTCAATTCAAAAAATAATATTAAGTATTAAAACAGTATTTAAGTATAGTAGAAGAACACCGGGATACGGCATTAAAAAATTAGTAACAACGTACAGTATATAAAACATGTATAATCAAATACCATGAACAACACATTTAGAACATTCCAGAAATTCTTTAAAAAAGGACATTTTTGTATTCTAATTTTAATGCAATTTTTTTTTTTATTAGGAATAATTATACATTTTTAATATCTTATGAGGAACTCTAGAAACTCTTACAAAAAAAAACAAAAAACAAAACATTAGTTATATAAGTGCAACTTTGTGTTTACGAGTTTATTCCTTATAAACTCCAAAACAACCAAACAGATTTTCCTTTTAAATTTGCAGAACCTTAGTGTATAAGTCTGGGTTGGTTGGTTGTTTTACGACATATCAACCCTTTTCTGGTTATTTAATGCCGAATCCAAAGATTTTGAAGAAAAATTTTTAATAGAATATATTTGTTGTTTTCAAGTCGCTTCCTATTTAACCCATAGTTGGAACCCTAACAGGTACTACCACTCCGGGTCAGAGTGGACCTGGGAGTAATGGTAATTAAAGGGTGGCTCCACACTCCCCAAAGCCCAAAAGCTGGGGCCTCACCACTGGATATAGTTTAAGGTCATATCCAGGACCATAAGTCTGGGAGTGATCTTAGTTAAATTTTGCCTCAGAATACCCCGCCCTCCCTGCCTCCCGATAATCAAACCCATAATTTTGATTTATCAGTAAAGCCATTTTTTCCATGTCATCGCTTTGCAATGATAGAACAACGGGCCGTGAAAATTCTACCATGGATAAGTTGATAGCATGATTTTTTTTTTTGCATGACGTGGTCTATAGGTTCAAACCCTGCACATAAATTTTTTATGTTTTTATTCGTTAACTGGAAAGAAGTTCATACAAAATAATTTTATAAAAAACAGGGTAATCTCCAAAAATACCGTTAGGGCTTACAACATGGCCGCCAGAAGAGTCACGTGATCCGGTTGATCCAAAACATGAATCGTGCAAATGGAAAATGTCTACGCACGTTCGTAGACATTTTGTAAACATTGTTTTTAAAAAATAAAAAATAATACTTCTATTATGTTTTAAACGACTGTAATAGTTTATTTTGGAAGTATATTTCATAAAGAAAATTGACAACCCACTTTAAAAACAGAAATTACGAGTTTTATATATTTTATTCGCAGTTTTTTGTTGGGGGTGTCAAAAATTCCGCCTAAAATTCTGATACACCTAGTCGACCACTTGTTTGTTCTGAATAAAATACTTTTTATAAACACTGTTTTAACTAAAAACAACCTAAGATCTATTTTTATAACAACATTATATCAACAAAAAATTAAATACAAACAAATTGTGATTGTTTGTCAAAGTTTGCCTTCAAGGCTGCGTCTTCCATTTGCACGATTCATGTTTTGGATCAACCGGATCACGTGACTCTTCTGGCGGCCATGTTGTAAGCCCTAACGGTATTTTTGGAGATTACCAAAAACAGTAGGTTCTCTAGGTTTGGTTGTTTTTGTTTTACGGCATATCCTTTTTCAGGTTATTTAACGCCGAATCTAGTTATTTTGAGGAACAATTTTTAATGGGGGTATATTTGTTTTTTTAAGTCGGATTCTATTTAACTCATAGTTGGGACTTAAACAGGTACTATCACTCCGGGTCAGAGTGGACCTGGGAGCAATGGAAATTAAAGGGTGGCTCCACATTCCCCAAGGCCCGCAAGGTGGGCCTCACCATCGGATATAGTTTTAGGTCATATCCAGGACCGTTGTATAAAGAGTTCTCTAGAGTGCAATGCAGAATAACATTTTGGACTAAGTTACTGCATGGAGGCATGTGAAGCTTCCTACCGAGCAATTTCACAGATTTTGATGACAAAAATATAGGAGTGGGAAATATTCGTTGATCATTCAATCCCGGGCCTCCTTGTCAGTATACTTAGAACTAAAACTCTTAAGAGCATTTTTATATTCTAATTTTAATATTTTTAGTTTTTTTTTTTTTTATATAAGAAATTGTAATATCTTAATACAGTAGAACTCTGGGACATAGCATTAAAAATTAGTAACAAAATACTGTATATAATAACACTAATGCAGGGCAAATACCATAACCAGTGGCCAGAAAAACATTGTATTCCACATCATAACCTGGAAAAAAAAAAAAAAAAACATATCCCAGGGTTTACCGTTTTTAAAAAACTTCTTTTTTACTAAAAAAAAAAAAAAAAAAAAAAAAAAAAAAAATTTCCTGATTTTTCTATTATATATATATATACATATATACATATATACATATATACATACACACTTTATAAATTATTAAAAACCAGTTAGATTAATTTATCCCCGACAGTGAATCCTGAAGGATCGGGAAGTACTTGAACTTATAAATATGGTTATTACATCAGCCAATTCCTGCCAGAAATGAAGACTTATTCGAAGTTGGAAAGGATCGAAAATAGAATTAATAGACATAAACATGTGTATTTTATTTAATGAAATATAAATATATGTTTTTACACAAATAGAAACAAGATTAAAAATCCAACAATGTCCAAAAAAAAAAAAAAAAAAAAAAAAAAAAAAAAAAAAAAAAAAATCATTTGGCTTTTTTTTTTTTCAAAAGTGAAAACAGTTAAAAATAGCCAAAAGGAGCAGGTAAATTTTTTTCGGAGCAAAGGGAGAACCTATCAAAATTTATGAATGTATAAGTGCATATATACAATACATTCAAATTTCTAATACATACAAAAAAAAAAAAAAAAAAAAAAATACATAATATATACATAATTTAGGGATTAAATAATTAAAGATTATTTAATAAATAATCAACTTACATGTAGAAAGTTGTTTTTTTTTTTTTTTTTTTTTTTTTTTTTTACACAGGCATAACATTATCAAGGCCAAGAGGCCACTCAAGGATAAGGGTTAAAGAGTGTACAGTAGAAATTGGGCAATATAGTAATCATTAGTAATGAAAATTCGGTAAATTTGATAACTTATATGGAACGGCTCATCAAGAACTTATTTACGTTAGACTTGAACACAACCATATTGTAGTCAGCCGGAAGGCAGGAAAACGGAAGACAATTCCACAGGCATGCAGTTCTAATAAAGAAGCTTTGTTCATGGAATCTACGTTTAGGTTTAGGCACAGATAAAGAGTCGGGGGGGGGGGGGTTATTGATAGTGTTTTCAGCTAGACGAGTGTTTCTTGTGAAAGTTTGGCGAGGGGTTACGCATATTAAGAAAATTATCAAAAGACAAAATATATACTAGTGGGTATATATGCTTATCAGTTCAGATAAGAACATTGATTGGAGGAGGGTTTATAAATGCTATTTATATACACATGCGCACACATGAAAATTTATTTTCACTAATGAGTTTTTGATAAGGGGGAGAAATATGGTAGAAGCCTTTCCTTTGTTTTACTGTATTAGTTGAGTGGGAAGTAAGGGCAGATTCAATTAAACATAAAGACCATACTCCATAATATGGTAGAAGCCTTTCCTTTGTTTTACTGTATTAGTTGAGTGGGAAGTAAGGGCAGATTCAATTAAACATAAAGACCATACTCCATAATATGGTAGAAGCCTTTCCTTTGTTTTACTGTATTAGTTGAGTGGGAAGTAAGGGCAGATTCAATTAAACATAAAGACCATACTCCATAATATGAGATATCAAAATAAACAGCTACAATTTATTAGATTTTGATTCCGATTGAAAATTCGTATATAATATATATAGTGAATAAATGACAAGACTATATTCCAAAGACTAAACTAGTTTCCTTCAATAATTACAAGAAACTTTCTCTGCCACCAATAGCAATGGCCAGTGACTCCCTGTCTGAGAGTACATCTTTCAAACCCTTATCCTTGAGTGGCCTCTTGGCCTTGATAATGTTATGCCTGTGTAAAAAAAAAAAAAAAAAAAAAAAAAAAAAACTTTCTACATGTAAGTTGATTATTTATTAAATAATCTTTAATTATTTAATCCCTAAATTATGTATATATTATGTATTTCACAGGAAACACGAGTTGGAACAATTATATTGAAAACATTGCCAGGGCCGCTGCGAAAAAGGTAGGCTCTCTCTACCGTGCTAGAAAACTACTGACACCTGAAAGTATCCTGTACCTCTATAAAGCCACCATTCGCCCATGTATGGAGTATTGTTGTCACATTTGAGCCGGTGCATCTGCTACTAGTCTTTCGCTCCTAGACAAGGTTCAAAAGAGAGTCGCCAATCTGACAGGCCCTGAACTGGCATCTAAGCTTCAGCCTCTGTCCCATCGATGAAACGTTGCATCCCTCTGCCTGTTCTACAAGTATTTTAATGGTGAATGCTCTGACGAACTGCAATCACTTGTGCCCCCACGACGTAGACACCCTCAACAAACCCGACAGGCAGCTAAATCCCACCCCCACACAGTAGAGATCTCTAGATGTAAAAGATCTTTCTACTCCAGTAGTTTCTTCCCCAGAACCGCTAGCCTCTGGAATTCCATTCCAGGTTTCTGCTTCCCCAACTGTACTGACATGCAAAAGTTCAAGTGTAACGTGAACCGACATCTTGCTGCCTAAATCCGAACATAGTGTCCCAGTAGTTGGTGCCCCTGATAGTAGCCCCCTACACCAAAGTGGCAATGTGCCTTGTTTGGGGCGAAAATGTAATAAAAAAAAAAAATAAAATAAATAAATAAGAAAGTTCATGATGTAGACAATCTTATGATTTATTCCTTTAATTCAGTTGACATTTACAATTCTTGACAGTATCTGTTTCGTAGAACAAAATCAATTATATCAATCAGTGAATCTATTTTGCCCTTAACTCATCAGAAGAAATAGCAACAATCAATCCGTCAAAAGGAAATAAAGTGCATTTTGACATGATTAAAATCCCAATTTTCGGATTTTAATCATGCCAAAACGCACTATTTCCTTTTAACGGATTGATTGTTATTTCTTCTGATGAGTTAAGGGCAAAATAGATTCACAGATTGATATAATTGATTTTGCGCTATGAAACAGATACTGTCAAGAATTGTAAATGTCAACTGAATTAAAGGAAGAAATTATAAGATGGTCAACATGAACTTCGGAATATAGTCTTGTCATTTATTCACTATATATATTATATACAAATTTTCAAACCTAATCAATATCTAATAAATTGTAGCTGTGACTTAACGGGTCACATCTGGTATACATACACACACACACACACACATATATATATAAAGCCGACTACCTTTTGTTTCATCAATTTCTTCATCATCTTCATCTTTTGGTAGCTCACTTGTAAGTTCTGGCTCTCTCGCCTGAACAGGACGCAACGGATAAAATGCTGCATCAGCCAAAGAGGCCATCGTCCAGTATTTAACAAACGCCATCCAAAGCCTGTAAACACAACACGTGGTTTTACCTGTGCCACTACGACCGAGGAGTATAATCGGGGTTGTCGAGTTGAGATTTATGATGCGGTGCTCCAACTCCGTCACCCGAAACGGGAAGTCAACATTTTGATAGGTCTCCATCTGCAATACGCTGGATACAAGGGCAGTGGAGAAGGAATAGAATTTGATGATGTGGTATTCGTCGTCTTTGTCGCTCACGGGTGGGGAGTAACGCTGCAAGTTATGCGAATGCTTTTCAACCTTCTCGGCAAACAAACGAGGCAGGCGCTTTTTTGTGGCGTCACCAGAAGGAAATTCGTAGATTGTTTCTAGCTGTTTCTTGACGTGGCAACTTTCTGCTCGCTGGTGAGATTTAACAATCTGCTCGAAAACATTCTTTAAATCCGTCATGTTAAACACGATAGCCCATATCCGGATCACTTCGGTATATACTCGACCTGAAAAAGATCAATAAGAGATTTACACACTAGATTTTTGTTTTCAATTAAGTGTGATACATTCACCTGCATCAGTTGTTTATCACCAAAAAAGTTGGTCTCGGAAATAATTTCAAATAAATTAAATATATTATTAATATAATTGTTATTTAAAGTTTATTAAATAATAATTTTAAATAGAACACTTAAAACAATTCTCTCACTAGAAGCATCAATTAACATACTGCTATTTAATAAAATTAATTTTCCTTAATGCAATATGCAAATGAGGTGACCTCTTAATTGTATATTTTACAAGAATCATCTATATTTATATTATATATATCTATATTATACAGGGTGGGCCAAAATAAGGGTCCTATTTTTAAAAATTCATAACTTTTTTATTTATTGATTTTTTTTTTTAAATTTTTTCAGAATAAGTAAATTTTCAGAATAAGTAAATACTGCTATTTAATAAAATTAATTTTCCTTAATGTAATATTCCGGGTCGCGGCACTACATATTAGACTGAGACCGATGCGCGTCATTCCGTCCTCCCGTCGTCGGCGTTCCCTCGCGGTTCGTTCGGTGACCTCTTAATTGTATATTTTGCAAGAATCATCTATATATACACACACACACACACACACACAAAAGTGAAAATGTGTGTTTGTGTTTTTTTTCTCGGTCGGCTCACAACTTCTTAAAACTTTATCACACATAAATCATAATATCTATGAGTTAAGAGGTCGCCTGTCTATTTAATTTGCTCGACTTTGAAAAGATAAATATTCAACAATTTTTCGCTCGCCGCATATGGATTAGGCTTTTCCGTATAATTGAAGCCACACTAATTCTGGCGGTATTTTTCCGGTTGCGATCAAGCTGTTTTCGGCCTTCGGGCCAGGATCAAAGTGTAGTATCTGCCGGAACGGGCAAGCAAAGACCATATGTGGGAACAACCCTGCATATAAGACCTTGGTCAATGTAGGGGCAACCCTTCATATCAATTGTCCCGCTCCCTACTCCCCGGGGAGTTGGTCCCCATTTCCCCCTCACACACAAAAAAACCGGCCTTGTGCCTAATTTGCTCGGTGGGGGAGCAAATAAATACCATTTTTCCGGTCGCGATTCTCGGAAATGTCCGAAAGCAATCAGCTTTGATCATGCGGAAATATTTTCCTTATATCAGACAATTGTTATTCAATTTAAACAATCCTCTTTTTATGGGGAGCTTGGGAAAAAATAAGTAAATACTGGCCCCACAGTCAAAGTTGACCTCATTAAAACATGCACCTGCCAATTCTAAATAAATAAATTAAAACGTTTCTGTTAGTATCTCGCGGTGGCCCAGTGGTTAACATTGCACATTTTTTTTTTTTCACACTAACTTCCAACTTTGCCTCAAAGGTTCGGGTTCGATCCTCATACTTACCAAAACTTTTATTTTAACCCCCCCCCACACACACACACACACACAGTTTTGATTTACCCAAAACCACACACACCTACAAACACTCGGGCAATGCCAGGTACCCCCTGCTGGTACTATATATAGAAATAACTGGAAAAGTAAAGTAACAAAACTTTTGTACATATTAATCAAATTGTGAACAAACAATCAAACAGGAATACAAATTTATATATAGATAGATATACAATAAGCATGATAGTATAGTTCATGTCTAATCTTTAAAGTCCAAGTCTTAATTAAATTCCTTCTTTGGTTCTGGCAAATTCTAAAAATATCAAAAATATCAAACCTGATGTTAATCCAGATAAGACATCACTTGCTTTATGTTATAGAGAACTATAAGAAATAATCTAACACCAATTGTTAGCTGGAAAATTTAAAAAAAAAAAAAAAAAAAAAAAAAAAAAAAAAAAAAAAAAAAAAAGCTAAAACCTGTCAACCATTAAATACCCTTGCTTTCTTTGTTTAAATAAAAAGTTGTTTATCATGAAATTTAAGGATAAGGAGAAACAAGAGACTTCAATTAATTATAGACTATAAATCACATTTTCTAACCCACTTACTTCACCCCTTAATTTCATAGTCTAACCTAGTTCCTTTACTACTTACACCTATATTTTATTGTAGTACTTCTAATTACTGAAATTTACACTAATCTAAACTTCTAACTACATCTTTATTACAGGTTTATATTGCTTGTTCATGACCTGTATCTATAGCTCAAATTTTAGTTATGTAAGAGTAACTTTGTATATTTATTTTTTCTCATGACAGTGATCTGCTTTCGTATAAATGTTATATCTCATGATTATAATGATTCATATCATAAAAGACAAAATGTGTGTTTGCATGCCTCGCAAAAACTTTCAGGCGACGGAACCTCACAAAATTGATATAGTTTTAAACCTCGATCCATCGGATGACATATCGAAAAATTAGCCCAAAACATTAATTCCTTCACCCTAAACTTTGCCATTTTGAACAAGGTGGGGGTCGATTTTAGCAAGTCATTGTTCCCTTTTCCTTTACTATGATTGATTCTGACGTTTGTGACTTCCGGTCGCACCATGGTTTGTTTTCTCTCCTTTGTGTTAGGGGTTCAAGCCTGCCTGTCTACTACAACTGCCTGTTATTTTGATCCCCCCCCCACTACTACTTTTTTTTATTTTGACACCCCTGGGGGTTTTAGTATATCACCCGCTTACACCCGGGCAATGCAGTAGTGTGTGTGTGTATGTATATATAATATATATATATATATATATATATATATATACATATATATAAAAAATGAACCCTTTTTGGGGTCAACGGCCAACTAGCACCATGTGTTTGTGTGTGTGTGTGTATGTATGTATGTGTGTGCTGGGGTGGAGAGGACTCCCGTAAGCCGTGGTGAAGGCAACCTTTCTAGGAGAAGCAAATCTCCGATTTAAAAAACCATAAAGCGGGAGACCAGTACCCGCATTAAGCTGGTCTGCAGTTTAACTTGTTGCTGGCTATCTTGCTCTTGCTGGATCTCAACATCTTGAACCGAGAGAGAGACTTAGCTGTCGTACAAAGCTAAGATTCTGTAACATCATCTGTGTATGGATACTCCCTCAGGTATTTGTCTATAAAAATGGTCCTGTGGCGATGGAAGTCATTTTCCTGCTCATGGACTGTGTCTGAGGGAGTGGCACTCGTCTGACAAGACGTTGCAATCATCATATATATATGTGTGTGTGTGTGTGTGTGTGTGTGTGTGTGTGTGTGTGTGTGTGTGTCATGTGCTACTGGTACCATGTAACCCAGTACTACCTGCCTCATGGTCGGGTTGTTTGATGAGGAGGGTGGCTAGTCTCCCTGAAGGATTAAAAACAAGACCTTCCAAAGGGTAAATGAACCCTTTTTCAGGGTCAACAGCCAACTAGCACCGTGTGTGTTTGTATGTATGTATGTGTATGTTGGGGTGGAGAGGGCTCCCGTAAGCCATGGTGAAGGCAAACTTTCTAGAAGCAAATCTGATTTAAAAACCATAAAGCGGGAGACAAGTACCCGCATTAAGCTGGTCTGCAGTTTAACTTGTTGCTAGCTATCTTGCTCTTGCTTGTTGCTGGATCAACATTTTGAACCAAGAGGGAGACTTAGCTGTCGTACAAAGCAAAGACTGTAACATCATCTTTGTATAGATACTCCCTCAGCCATTTGTCTATAAAAGTGGTCTTGAGGCGATGGAAAAGTTGTGACGCATGGAGGCTTGAAATTCTGGAAGCATGTAATAATTGATCTCAATGACAGTCTTCAGTGTCATGCTTGCTTGAGCGTGTGAATTCACTGTAGGACTAAAAAAGTCCATGAACCCAAAAATGACCTTAAATGTCTGAGGGAGTAGCACTCGTCTCACAAGACGTTGCAATCATCATATATATATATATATATATAATATATAGCTTAGCGAGTTAGAAGAGAAGTTATAGGAGGAGACTTATCAGGATAATATAAAGCTCTACAATTTTGTTGCTGATGAATCCGAGGCTAGACGTCGCATCCCCATTATGTTACCTAGCATCGTCTCTACTCTTCTGATGAGAAGCATTAGGCTTCAAAATGCCTTGGCACAAAGAGTCCCCTCTATCCCCCAATCAAATGCATGTATACACTTGTTGAATACACATACACACACATTAACATTTCAGCCCAGCATTGTTCGGGTGTTTGAATGTGTATGTTGAGCAAAAAAAAAAAAAAAGTGGCAGTAGGAAGGCAGGTTCGAACCCGTACTATGAAGGAGGAAAAGAACAGAAAAAACCCGACGTCTGCCAAACCGGAAGTAACTTATGTTTTAATTAAGGCTAGACAATCAAAAGGAGAGGAGGACTTACAAAAATATCGGCGAAAAAGTGACCCCCCCCTCGTGAAGGTGAAGATATTAATGGTTTTAGCCAATAATTCCATATTTGTCGTTTTAAGGTCGAACTTCAAAACGATACTGATCTTGTAAAGATCAGTCGCCTATAAAAGTGAACGTGTGTGTGTGTGTGTGTGTGTGTACATTTCCCAATGCAATAACTCAATTTTAAGTCTACAGACTCAAAATTTGATATACAGGGTACTGAGATTTGGGAAAATCTTTGAACTTTGACCCTTTAAAGCCAAATTTCTGGCCGAAAACGGATCAAAGATTTGATCTTTGAAAACTCTACCAAACTCAGACAACTGTGTATAAACACTTAAAATTTTAGATATAGGTTCCTTGGACATGGATCTAACTTAACTTCATTTGAGCCCCAAACAATAAATGTTAAGGGGTCATAATAGGGGTCAAATTTTAAAAAAATTTGACCTCTGCAGTCTACCAAATTACTCAGACAATTTCTGGTCTAAACATTTGAAATTTTACATAAAGCGTATTCAGAGATAGGGAAAGCTTTTTAATCGGTTTAGGTCGAAAATTTTTAGTTACCAATATATAAATGTATGTATGCATGTTTGCCTAAATCTTTCGCCAGAGGCGGCGGATTTTACCAAGATCAGTATTGTTTTAAAGTTCGACCTTTCAGACAACAAATATAGAAAAATTGGCTAAAACCATTAATATCTTCACCTTCAACTGGGAAGTTTTCTACAGGGGGGAGGGGTTGCTTTTTTTTTTCCGATATTTTTGAAAATCATCCTCTCCTTTCGATTGTCTAGCCTTAAAAAAAAAAGTCACTGCTGGTTTGGCAGGGGTCGTAACAGCATAGACGTCCGGCTTTTTCATGTTCTTTTCCTCCTTCACGGTATGGGTTCAAACCTGACTTCCTACTACCATTTTTTTTTTTTGCTCAACAGGCACATCCAAACACCCGGGCAACGCCGGACTGAAATGCTAGTATATATATATATATATATATATATATATATATACTTAAAAAAAATAATTTACAAACATGCTTTGGAGGTTCTACTGCTCGTCAGTATAGCTCAACTATTCTAGCATTTGAACTTTATGCCTATTTTTTTGTTGCCTTTTACGATAATACAGTTATTAGCATCTCCAACCTTTAAAATAAAGGAAAATATTTTCCTTAGATCATACATATTTTTTTTTTTACGTAAACAAATATTTTATAAGTAAAATGATGTACAAACACGCGTTTCACACAAGTTTCAAAGCAATAAAAACATGTAAAGTCATCTAGGACCTTGTGGCATAACGGTTAACACATTTGACCATAGTACATATGGACTGAGGTCAAATCCTAAAACAGTCAAGCTACACAGAGCAGTAGAACCGCAAAACACAGGTTTTATAAGTCAAAAATTACAAAGTTGTTTAAAAATATAGGCAAACTTCTAAGGAAACATTTTCGTAGATATGTAAGGTTGGAGACAATAACTTTTTTTTTTTTTTTTTTTTTTTTTTTTAACTATGGAACAGTTCTTTGCAAATTCTGTATGGTAAACTGACTTATCTCCCTTGCTCTCCTTTAAATTGAAATCAGCAATCTCAAAATACAAAATATTGAACCAGTATATATATATATATATATATATATATATATATATATATATACTGGTTCAATATTTTGTATTTATTGCATCGACAATTATGTAATTTCCGTGTTATATTTTTATGTTATTGCTCTGTTTACCACATTGAGCTCTCATACCCGGATTTCCTCCTGGAATTATTCCATTATAACTATATATATATATATATATATTTCTCATCTGTAAAATCTAAAGCACTTCTCACTTTTTCTACTAGAACAGATCAGGCGGTCCAAAGATACTGGCTTCCTGACCTAAAATGCACCAAACGTCGATATTGTTTTTGCACTGAACTAAAATTTATCTTTCCATGTAATTTTATGCTTGTGAAAAAAAATGTATGCACATATTAGGTGGGTTTTTACAGTTCTCCCCCACACAAAAAAAAAAAAATAAATAAATAAAACAATAAAATCTATCTTTAGAAATTTAGAATTAAGAACAGAATCAGTAATTGTATCAGAACGAGGCAAAATATTGGAATCGCCATCATCATAGTAGACATCTTTTAATGTTATATAGCCGGTTTTACAGTCGATAACTCAAGGGAAGTAACTCATTTTTTTTTTCAGAGTTCCCCCTCCCCTTATGATAACCTGTGGTGCTACCGATCAGGCGGTCTGAAGATATTGGCTTCCCGAGACGCAAGGCACTTAACATTGATACCTTTTTGTTTTTCTACTTTCTTTTGCAAAACTTAATCATGTTCTGCAAAACCAAAAACAACAACCCACCTTTTCCTTCTTCCCATTTCTCTGTTTATCTCCCACTTCTTGACTGGTTTTCCCCATCTTAAAATGTACCAAACATTAATACTGTAACCTTTTCCCTCTCCTACTGCAAAACTCATTCATGTTCTGCAGGAGAGGGAATAAAAACAGCCAAACTAAACCAAACACTACGAACTAGCGATTAGAAAATACAAAGAGCTTGGAGAATAAAAGCCTACAAAATACTATTTCCAAAATAACTGGGATAGGCATTAAATAAGCCGAAAAGGGTTGATATGCCGTAAAAGAAAGGTACTTGTACAGACAGTCAAGACATTAAAAAAATGAAAATATCGAAAAAAGTTTAAATTGTACGTATCCGTTATGGAACAAAGTTCTCCGAAAAAAAAAAATTTCACTTAATTTCATGAAGTAGTTTTTTTTTTTTTTTACAGCGAAAAAACAATGTTATGATACCAAGCAAAATGTTCGATTTTTAGGAAGAAAAGCTAGTATTGATTTGGTTGATTGGTTGTTTTACGGCATATCAACCCTTTCCGGGTTATTTAATGCCGAATCCAAAGATTTTGAAGAAAAATTTTTCTAATAGAATATATTTGTTGTTTTTGTTTTACGGCATATCAACCCTTTTCGAGTTATTTAATGACGAATCCAAAGATTTTGAAGAAAAATTTTTCTAATAGAATATATTTGTTGTTTTCACGTTGGTTTCTATTTAACCCATAGTTGGAACCCTAACAGGTACTACCACTCCGGGTCAGAGTGGACCTGGGAGCAATGGTAATTAAAGGGTGGCTCCACACTCCCCAAAGCCCACAAGCTGGGGCCTCACCACTGGATATAGTTTAAGGTCATATCCAGGACCCCCATTGAGGGACTTTTACCCTCTGCAGGGGGGGCAGTCGGCGTATTCTAATGCCCCACCGACAGGGCTGAGCTAGTATTGAAGATAGGGAGAGGTGTTAGCGTTTTAACTGGAGTTATCTCCCTTTAGCATATCTAAAATTCAAACATTTTTTTTTTGTTTTTTTTTTAAATCCAAGATGGCATGTTTTTTGCTGTAAAAAAAAAAAAAAAAAAAAAAAAAAAAAAAAAAAAATTAAGTGAAATTTTTTTTCAAAGAACTTCGTTCCATAACGGATACATACAATTTAAACTTTTTTTTCGATATTTTCATTTTTTAATGTGTCTTGACTAAGCTGTGCAAGTACCAACAAAACAATCAACCTATGATAACCCGCGTTCTGTGTTTGTTTTTAAGACAGGACTGGGAAAAGAAAGAGGGGAAGGTGAAAAGATCAGGATAGAAGTTCCGTTACATCTTTGTCCCAGCAATACCGGGTTGCCCTGCTCGTAGAAGTAATCCATGAAAATACGCTTTTTTTTTTCTTAATTAAAAAAAAAACAAAAAAACTACTTGATTGATTTACGTAATTTTTGGAATATGACATTTTTGTTCTGTGATGGGTAGGTATATCAAAGATTTTTCTTTATTTTGGTTTTTCAAAATAAGTGTAAATCTAAATAAGTACCTGATTTATTTATTATTTTGGGTCTTGTATCGGACTGTAACGTAGTCGCAGGTTAACCGTACAGTAGATAGTGGGGTCTATATATATATATATATATATATATATCAGTGTTATCTATATATGTAAGGAGTGTATATAATGTATTTCTTTGTGTCCTCTAGTGCTTCATAATGTTCCTTATAGATGTGTGTATAACCGTTTACACGTATATAGATAAAGTTTCAATAAACAAACAGTTCCTTACAACAAACAGACGGTTCGTAATTGTAAGGAGATTTGTTATACAAAAAAGGATACAAAAAGGGATTACATACCTTGAACGGACTCAAAGTTGACACCGGCATAGTCCTTACTTTTTGTTAAGTCACTGCATCTGGGGGAAAAAGTGACAGCAAGTTCCCAGACAATCCTAGATGTACGAGACAATTTCAGTGTGAATAGTTTCAATGTCTGAGGCATTTTTTTTACTTTTTTAGACCGAGTGTGATGCCAGTCGCCGCCGGCTAGGAGTTGAATTTTATAGATGGCTTGTTTCCGTTTTTTATAGGGCATATTTTCGTCATGTAAAGTTTTCCATACGTCAGACGTGCACTCAACCTCCCATTCCAATTTGTCAAACATGGTGTCATTCAAGAGGTCATTTTCATCATCAGCATCTTCATCCTCTTGCTCGTCACTTGATTCTTGCACATGTTCAGCATCCTCAGCATCTTCTGCTCTGTATTTTGAAACTGGTTTTTTATCTTCCTTATGAAATGAGATGACGTGCAATTGCTTGCACTTATGGTCATCCATATTGTCAATCAGATCTTTCAAGACAGAACGCAGAGAATATTTCGTTTCGGACTTAACGGAATTCATCCGGGCAAACAATTTTTCCGGCAAAGCTACATCACATTTTGACTCTGAAGATGAGTGGGTTGAAGTCGATGGGGATTCAGACGATACACGAGTCAAATAACGGAGACGTTCATCGTTGGGGTTATTCGAAATATACTCCGAGGGGATTTTCCCAGAGGAGTCGGGAAGATCAGATCGAACACCCCTTTCATGGCAAATTCTTAACAATCGCAAAGAATGTTTGCTACACTTGATCCGGCAAGCCACATGCGTCATGCTCTGCTTTTGTTTATCGATACGAGAGATGTCCAGGTGCGAATACGTTGTAGAGTCAGAATCGTAAAGTTTTAAAAGATATTCGAAAAGTTCAAAATAACCTAAAAAGAAACAAAAAAATTGCTTAAATAAAATCATTTTTTTCTAATATATATATGTACATATTAGAATATATTCCTGTAAGCATAGAATATATATATATATATATATATATATTCTATGCTATTCTTGTTATTCTTCTCATCAGAGGACATAAAGAAAACAAATTATATTTGTAGCAAAGCTAGAATTTGCTAGGTAAGGCATTAAGTGAAACCACAATTTATTGCAGTTATAAATTGCCAAATAAATAAATTTATGTCCTCTTTAACCCTTATCCTTGAGTGGCCTCTGGGCCTTGATAAGTGGTGATTCATTTAAAAAAAAAAAAAAAAGGGCTCAGCTTTTACTCCTTCATAAAACAAAGTTTTAAAAGATATTCGAAAAGTTCAAAATAACCTAAAAAAGAAAAAAAATTGCTTAAACAACTTTGAAAATTAAGACGTTTTTCCTAATTATATATATATATATATATATATATATATGTTTTTAACTTAAACACACACATGCGTGTGTGTGTAAGTTAAAAACATATCTAACGTCTAAGTTTATTTACATACATTTCATATTTTTAGAGGGAATTAGACCTGGAGTCTAAAGAGCAGAGTTTATTTTAATGTATTAGTAAATGTATTAATATTTTTAAAAGAAAACAGTGCCATTATACTGTAGATATATAATAAGCTCAATAGGTATCCTAGAGCTATATTAGTATCAAGTAAAACGATTCATAATTTGGAATTAAAAATCAGTTTCAAAAGGAAAAACAATAAACTTGATTGTACGATCGTTTCAGAAATGATTGTCATTTTATCGAAATTGACGATAAGTAGACAATAACTTGACAAGTTTTGTCCTTTAAATTTGAACAAAAAAAAATATTTCCCCTTCTAAATGACGTCAAGATTATACGTTACTAATATAATCACCTGATGTTTTTACATGTCATTATTTCAAAGCTGTAAATATAACATTTAAAAGTACACATTCATTGTAATTATTACATGTAAATAATTATCTAAACATTTTGATTATTCTAACGCATATTTAAGCTGAAAATATTTTTTGATTTGAATAATTGTAATAATCGATCAGAACTCCTTTCGGCGTTGTCCGGTCAATATCAAACACTTGGACATAGTGAATGTTAATTGGTGTTATTTTATAATGAAGCTAAAGTTATATATAGTTTTATATATAAAAAAAAATTTCTTTTCACCTTATTCCTAATTTTCTATTTTATTTATCAACATAAAATTAATAACCGTTTCCTTTATTTTCTTTTTAAATATTTCCAGGAATATCTGCCTTACTTATGCTAGTTTTATTTTGGTGTCTTTAACTCCCTCCCCCCCCATTTTTGCTGATGAGGAGACTGTTTTAAAGGACAAAACTTTTGTCAAATTATTGTCAATTTCAACAAAATGAACAGTTTCTGAAACTATCGTACAATTAAGTTGATTTTGTTTGTTTTTCCTTTTGAAACCCATTTTTAATTCAAAATTATGAATAGTTTATTCGTTTTACTCAACACACCAACACACAAGGAGCAAAACCTCAGTAAAATATATTTCAAAAGGTGGTATGCTCCGAGTATTGCACTTATAAGCTCACTAGGTCTAATTAATAGAGTTATATAGAGAAAGTGTATGAAATTATCAAGTTTTCATAGGAAAAAAAAAGGTCTTGGTAAGGTTAAAAAAAAAAAAATTAAAAAAAAAAAATGGAAACACTCCATTAAAAAAGGTTTACAAACTATTTACTTCAATAAGCTGTTTAAAATTTGGTGTCATCTCCCCCTTCCCCCTGTTTATGCTGATGAGATGATACCCAGAAATTTTATTTCTATCGTTTTATTTGTAAATATCGAATGAAAAAGAAATTTCCGAAACCATCATATGTATATGATTTCGTTGCGAAAACTTTTTTTTTTTTATTACATTTTCACCCCAAACAAGGCAAATTGCCACTTTGGTGTAGGGGGCTACTATCAGGGGCAACAACTACTGGGGTACTATGTAGGGATTTGGGCAGCAAGATGTCGGTTCACGTTACACTTGAACTTCTGCACATCAGTACCGTTGGGGAAGCAGGGACCTGGAATGGAATTCCAAAGTCTAGCAGTTCTGGGGAAGAAACTACTGGAGTAGAAAGATACTTTACATCTAGGGATCTCTACAGTGTGGGGGTGGGATTTAGCAGCCTGTCGGGTTTGTCGAGGGTGCTCACGTCGTGGGGTCACAAGTGATTGCAGTTCGTCAGAGCATTCACCACTAAAATACTTGTAGAAAAGGCAGAGGGATGCAACATTTCGTCGATGGGACAGAGGCTGAAGCCTAGATGCCAGTTCAGGGCCTATCAGGTTTGCAACTCTTGAAACTTGTCAAGGAGCGAGAGACTAGTAGCAGATGCACCAGCCCAAATGTGACAGCAATACTTCATACATGGGCGAATGGTGGCCTTATAGAGGTACAGGATACTTTCGGGTGTTAGTAGTTGTCTAGCACGGTAGAGAGCCCACCTTTCTTGCAGCACCCCTGGCAATGCCTTCAATGTAATTGTTCCAACTCATGTTTCCTGTGAACGTTAGGCCAAGGTTGGTTGGTTTGGTTGGTTTTGTTTTACGGCATATCAACCTTTTTCGGGTTATTTAATGCCGAATCCAAAGATTTTGAAGAAAAATTTTTTTAATAGAATATATTTGTTGTTTTCACGTCGGTTTCTATTTAACCCATAGTTGGGACCCTAATAGGTACTACCACTCCGGGTCAGAGTGGACCTGGGAGCAATGGTAATTAAAGGGTGGCTCCACACTCCCCAAAGCCCACATGCTTGGGCCTCACCACTGGATATAGTTTAAGGTCATATCCAGGACCCCCATTGAGGGACTTTTACCCTCTGCAGGGGGTTTAAGCCAAGGAGTTTGAAAGATGTACTCTCAGATAAAGAGTCGTTGGCCATTGCTATGGGTGGTAGAGAAGGTTTCTTGTAATTATTTCTTTATATAAAGGGTAGTCACACACAAGTTATGAACTATCTATACACCTACATTCATATCCACCCATATCCATCTATATCTAACCAAGTCTTCAGGTGATAACAGTTCAGGCATGGTTTCTGGTCCAAAAAAAATATAAGTTTTAAGATAATGTATACCTTGTGTTTATTTTAATTCGTCAGTTCAAAACATGAAAAATGTAAATTACACGTTTTTGAAGTGCTGAATATTTGATTAGTATTTGTTGTGAACGTTTTGCAGGGCAAAGGGGGGGGGGTCATAGCTTTAAGCTCAGTCGAGCACTTACCATGAAACTTACCATGAAAATAACGACAAAGAGATACACTCGCAAAGTCTCTGAGAAAAAGGAAGTTTAAATTAAAATAATTCAGATTAAAAGTTAGAGTTCGATATTATAGACTAAAGCAGGTTTCCTTGGCTGTACTCAATCTCCTGTACATACAAATATATTTGTATTTTTTTTTAGTGGGTCACCATTTATAAAGGGCCAATAGCCACTTGAGGATAAGGACCATATTTAATCTGCATTTAATCCCCTGGTTGTTCATTAGATCTACGGTTAACGAAAGGTGGAGTTGGGTATAAACAACTTACCGGTATCTTTTCGAAGCGCAATCTCGGCAGCTGCATGCAACGGCGTGTCTCCCGGTTTCAGACTGAGAAGAGATGAATCCAATCCATTCTTCAAGAGCACAATGATTGCACGATAATTCCCCTTCGTAAGACACACGTCCAACGCAGTTTTCTTCAGGTGTGGATCCATTCCCATTATGGCTCCGTTTTCAATGAGGCACTCAAGGATTTCACTGTAAATTTGGACCTTTCTTTTAAAAACAATGCTGTAGAGAAAGTTAGCCACAGTCAAACCATTAGCAAAACCTTTCAAAACATTGCCCTTTTTTTTCTGTTCATAGGATTTGACGCAGGTGTGCAGACATTCCCATTTATTGGTGGATGCCAAACGCAGAACGATTTGAAGAAAGACGTTGGTTTTGATAGAAAAAACGCAAGCCGGGACATCTACAAGAAAAATAAAAAAACGTTTGAAATGAAATTAACAAATCATGGACAACTATGTTAGGCTGTATAAGGGTGTTAACTGATCAATATCATACGAAAACACAAGATTTATCATTTACAAGCAGGGAAACCCGACGTTGCTTGGGATTGGATGATTATCAACAAATGTTCTACAGCACTTGTCATTGAAAAAAGTGATACTGACCATTTTCCAATCAAATTGATTGCCTGGTCTAGTTAAGGACCCACTGCAGTAAGGAAGCTTCACATGCCTCCTCGTGACTTGCTCCACAATACATTGTAGCCTATATTGCACTGTAGAGAACCTGTTGATTTTATGAAATTAAATATAGCTCAAATGAAAAGTTTAAATAAAATATGTATAAGATGCGTTTGAAAGCCAAATTACAATGCAATATGAAAAATATTTATTTGTTTAAAATTAATATTTTAGAGTTATACTATCCTCAGAATTTTATACCATTTTCTTTCTTATCAGGATGTTAAATTGACAAGGAAAAACACAGACACTACAGACTCCGCAAGTTGTCTGGTTATTTTGAAATGCTGAAAGAATGCGTTGGAAAACGCGATATAAAAGTCAAGGTCTGAATTTTAAAATAAAATACGCAGGAGATACGTTTGAAATGTACTTTATTTTAAAATTCAATCAACACTTCTACCACAGAAAACAACCCGACTTAAAATGTCAAAGTCAAGTATCATGGTTTAATTGTGCTCTAAGCAGAAGCATTTGTTTTTAACACGTCTTATCAAAGGACATACTGTTGATTTCATACATCCAGCCATTCTACTTGTGCAGAGATAAAACTTCTAAAATGCACTTATGTTAGACTGTATAAGTATGTTAACCTTGGTTAATATCGGACTGTTCTTTATTTGGATTTTTTCGATTAATACTTAT
>NC_136526.1:54956560-54996560 GCF_053919585.1 Euprymna scolopes | reverse complement strand
GCAATTGTAGAGCTTTTCGCAATATGAACATGCGTCGTCGGATTGTCGAGAAGCAGCCTTGACCCCAGATTTTGCAAGTGATGGAGCATTGTCAGAAGGCTTTTTTGTTGCGGTAGAATCTGGTCCCTTCTTATTGGGAGGCTTTTGTTGACTGCCATCATCGATTTTCAAAATCACATCTTTTGGAAGCGTTTTTTCAAACATCTTGCGAGGTTCTACAAGAGAAACAAAAACTTGGTTATTATGCCTAACTATAACTAGCAGGACCTGTTAACCAGCGTTGCCCAGTGTTAGTATGAACTAACATGAGATTTTATACTTTAACGAATAAGTGTGTATATAATATCGTTCTAAAGTTACATAAGATAGTGATTAACAGTGTAGACATAATCTGTATGTGGCATCTGTTATAAACCTACAGCATTTTGGTCCAGAGGGGAAAATCTGCAACATTTTTATTATATATAAGGGTGTTGTATCAAATATATAGTGACCTTCCTCACCCCCCCGGCAAAGCCTGGTCTTAAAATATGCTTAAATATATATTTTAATTCATGTAGATTTTCTTTTTATTATTATAAAGCCAATACCAGATTATGTTGTACCCGTGATTTTTTACACACACAGGATCTTACTATAACAAACAAATGTGTATATAGTATTGTTCTAAAGTTACAGAAGATAGTGGCTAATAATGTAGACATAATATATTTGTATGTGGTATCTTGTAAGAGTGCTCTGGTTCACTGGCACCAAATTGAGTGTTGCGTTGTTATCTCTAATAAGAGAGACCGTTTGTGTGATAGTCTAAATGTCTTAATGTCGTGTGATCGTCTAGTGGTCCAGTCTATTAAATGATATGTTCATATGCCGTTGTGTGTGTGTAGTACATGTATTTTTTCAACATACCTTCTGCGTCTTGGATGTTGGTCCATCAGGAAACATCTCTTGTCTTGGAGGGGAGACAGTACCTGTTTTGGACGAAGGTTCATTCACTCCAACACGAATTTGTTTTATAATTTTTATTTCACTTTCCAGATGTCTTGCAGAAGATGGAACGTGAATCTCTGGCTTGTGTAGTTTCTCTTGGTCTCGTTTCTACACATGTCAGCGCCCCCACCCCATGAAGGGGAGGAGACAACGGTGAAGCTGTCAGTCCTCTAAATAAACCAAATCTCCACGATTCAGCTAACCTGGTCACATGACTCACACGTAATCCGATTAGCTGATCCTGACTTCCGGTCAACGTGTCTCAATATAATTTACACTCCCCTCTCTCTCTCCCACTTTCTCTCTCGATCCATTCTCTAACAGAAAAACTGCATAGTTTTTAATTTATTTATTGCGGACTATTATCCTCATCTTTCTTAGGTGTTGGTCAACATCTAAGAAACATGAGGATGATAGTCCATAATAAATTAATTAAATTAAATACTCATCTCAATGAATTCCAATCGAATATATGCATTGTTTTTATTATATAGAGGTATATACGGGGATCACAGAAGAGAGACTAGATGTCACGTGGCAGGAAAAACATAGAAAGACCAAGATAAATGTGCATATTGGTCCTATACGTTATGTTGGAGGAGTGCTGCATCATTACATTATATACTTAATAGTGGGTGTTTATGATGAGGAGCACGTGAGGGGGAGAACAATGTTACGATACAAAATTACGTACCTGGGTTCAAAAGGACAAACACGAAAACCAGGGCCTGATAGCATACGTACATTTATTATTCACAGCCGGCACACTTTTTCAGAACCACAAATGCCTCGTTACTACATTATGAAGATTTCTCTTAACGCCACTTCCAGAAGGGTTTGAATTAGGGTGTGATGAACGGCAATGGACTAAGGATCAAAGAATAGGAACGACACTTGAGGAAGGGGGGGGGCAATTGGACGCTTACTTAAGGCCTGAATGCTGCCGCAAACAGCTGGATTGAAGTGGCAACAGAGTTGGTTCGTTTTTGTCGCCGCTTAAAGAACCAAATCCGTTCCTACTCCAGTCTTCATCTTTGACACTGCCTAATTGCAGTTAAGATTTTCTAAGAAAACTTTAATCCGCAAGTCAACCACAATCACTCGTTCCCGTGTTTGAAGATTGTGTTAATGAACGTTATCATTTATAACAAGCGCTTTCAGACATTTTCTTTTGATTACTTGGCAACTTTTCTTCCCTCAAGCAACAAATCCAACCTTCAACTGGACCACACTCATCTCTTTCTACGGATCTTCAAGCAATGTGGGCATGGAAGGAAACAGACCAGTCGAAACATGTGGTGGTCATGAAAACATCGGCCAATTGTTTTGTGAAAATATTTTACCACAGTTGAGGCCTGAACACTGCCACAAACAGTTGGATTTTAGTTGGTCGCTCTGGGGGTTCTCAAGATGAACTGATAAATGACGGACACAGCCTCAATAGAACATAAATGATGTTTTGCATGTAGAAACGTGCACTCAAAATTCCTATCGACGTATATGTTAAGCATTGGCGTCTGTTTTTCCCTGTGTTTTATTTTTTATACTTGTGGTCTGTCTGCATGGGTCCACATATTAAAAAATAAACAGGAGAAAAACAAATGTTTAATGTTTGTTAAAAAAAAAAAAACTGGATTGGATTCTTGGAACATTCTCTGCTCTCACACATTCACTCCGGTTCGAGAATTTTTTTTTTTTTTTTTTTAAAGTCACGTGGCAAGAAACTTAATTTGAAAAAAATTAGGGAAAATTTTGGTGTGACTTGTGCGAAATCAAAATCCGACCGACGGGAAACAAAGACAAATCAGGTTCGATCGCGTCTTAATTTGCATGAATGAGACGATATAAGGCCGGCAGTGAAGAGGTCGAAACACAGAAGAGATGTTGCAAGTTTGTCTGATGTATCGTTATTTTTATGGAAAGTATTCGACTGAGCTTCAATCTATGGTCCCCCCTCGCCAAACTTTCACAAGAAACACTCGTATAGCTGTAAACACTATCAATAATCCCCCCCCATCGACTCTTTATCTGTGCCTAAACCTAAACGTAGATTCCATGAACAAAGCTTCTTTCTTAGAACTGCACGCCTGTGGAATTGTCTTTCGTTTTCCTGCTGACAACAATATGGTTGTCTTCAAGTCTAACGTAAATAAGTTCTTGAGCCGGTCCATATAAGTTATCAAATTTACCGAATTTTCATTACTAATGATTACTATATTGTCCAATTTCTACTGTACACTCTTTAACCCTTATCCTTGAGTGGCCTTTTGGCCTTGATAATGTGGTGATGCCTATGTAAAAAAAAAAAAAAAAAAACCCCGAGTTGAGTTCTCGAAAACCGGAGTGAACATCTTAGAATCCAATCCAGGTTTTTTTTTCTGTTAGACCAATTCTTCACATATATATTGGAGTGCAGCTTTCTACACATGAAGTTTCGTATTTATGTTCTGTCGTAACAATAACAGTCACCAGTAAGAGAAAGATACGGGCATAAGATGAAAAATCCACAGCACACGCACAACATTTAGGGTTGGTGGCCTGTGTGGGGCCATGTGACGTCACATGAGTATGTGATCCTAATGCGCTCTCGATTTTTTTATCCCATTCTTAAACAATTTTTTTTTGCAAAGGTTGTCTAAATTTGTGGCATTTTCTTTTGGCAAACGAGTCATCTGATTTGTATTGTAATGAAACAAAAAATATTTTTTTTTTAAAATGATAAACGAGAATGAATTGAAGCAGGCATAAGAAAAAAAAAAAAAAGAAAAAAGATGATTAAGTTCAGGAATTGAACCCCCCCCCCAAAAAAAAAGTTCCCAGGGGACGTAAAATCCTGGTGAAAATGAACAAACGGTGCAGTTTTAGATCTTGACATGTAAATTTGAGTTCTGCACCATGCAAAAAAAAAAAAAAAAAAAAAATGACGAAGTCCATAATTTGCCACTCCCTCCTTAAAGCCTTTACATATTTAAATTTGAGTTCTGCACCATGCAGAATTCATCATTTGCTCCTCTAGCCCCAAAAATCCAAGGCATTAATTAACATTGGAGTTCGGCACCATGCAAAACTAAATAGACAGAAAAAAAATTAGGACAAATATGGTAAAATAGTCCCAGAAATGGATTTTTTTTTTTTTTTTTTTTTTTTTTTTTTTTTTTTTATTAGCCCTAAAAGAGCCCCTAGGACACACTCAAGTTATCACGACGTATAGACAAACAAAATTTATATAGAAATCAGTTACAACTTTGCAGAAAGTTTTATAAAAAAATCTAAGGCACCAACTTTTAATAAGCACAAAAGTGTCAATGTTAGCCATTTTAACCTGAAAGGCACACAAGGGAGGGAGGACAGTTTTCCCGGAAAATCCATTCTGTTACTTTTTTTTTTTTTTACTCATATGTTTAATGTTTGTACAAAGTTTAAAAATTCCAAGGTGTAGTTACTGAGAAAAACACAGATGAACAGACAAGGGTAACTTTCCAGATCTTTTTTGTGTGTGTGGGGGGGGGGGGACCAAAAAAAGGATACAAAAGAAAAGAAAAATACAGAATAGAAAAAGCAAAAAAAATTGAAGCTCACCAGGAACTTTAGATAAAACGTGTCTGAAGAGCTGGAAAAAAAAAAAAAAAAAAAAATTTTTTAATCATTTGTTTCAACATGTTATATTTGGTTTCTAAATTAGAGAGGTTAGGATTAATTTCTGATACGAGGTTTGATTATTTGGAGTTTGCAAACTTACTGTTCTCATCTTTAGTGCTATTTTCACAATGTTTCAGTCAAAGTATATTTTTTGTCATGCATAGTTTGGCATAAAAAGTAATCTGATATATAAAAGGCAAAATGGGCGTGTGTTTGTGTGTATGTCCACGAAAGGCTTTTTGTGTCGGGGGTTTTTACTTCAAGTTTTCTCATACTTCCTAGATCGTAATATCCCAGATTTGCAAACAGAAATAGTCTATCTTTTTTTTGATAGAGTTTTTAAAAAAAAAAAACTCATTTCGAGTGTTTTTTTTTTTTTTTGTATAAATAAAGCGAAACTAATCAAATGCAAACGCATCCGTCTGGCCTTCCGGCCAGGTAGTATCTGTTCTGTAATTGGTCCTTGGTCAATGTAGGGGGAGACAATTACTATTTATTTAGATACTACCAGAGTTTCACCCTTTTTTGGAGGCACCCCCCCCCACACACAAAAAAATGACCTTTGTGGGATGTTTAAAAGCAACGCCATTTCTGCAAGTCACGTTTCCAATTGACTACATTTAATTTGAATGCTTTACACTTCTGGTCGTGTCATGGGGTAGGGGTAAGACGTCAGGTTTTCTTTCACTTTCGTTTCTGCTCAACTTTTCTAGGTCAAACATCATACCATAGGGAAATGAAATCAGCACGATTTTTCTAACATAAAAGTCACTCAAATAAAAGATAGAAAATCGGAGATATTATAACCTAGGGAGTATATAAAAAGCTGTAAGAAGCAATGTCTCATGACAAACTGTTGGATCCATTTATACGCGAAAAATATATTTCTACAGAAATTTATTCTTGTATATCAATCCTTATATAAGAAGCTCAATATCATTACAGAGCAATATATAGAATAAATGACAAAAAAGATTCAACATGGCGTAATGGAAAAATCTAAAAGGTATTTGCAGCTTCTCTTCCAACCTTCAGATTTTTACCATGTCAAATCGCATTTCAATTCCTTTTGACGGATTGATTGTTACTATTTCTTCTGAGGAGTTA
Organism: Euprymna scolopes; assembly: GCF_053919585.1. Lineage (NCBI taxonomy): Eukaryota > Metazoa > Mollusca > Cephalopoda > Sepiida > Sepiolidae > Euprymna > Euprymna scolopes. Next base: position 54,990,824 of record NC_136526.1, on the reverse strand, counting down.
AGGGCAAAATAGATTCACTGATTGATATAAGTGATTGATTTTGCGCTACGAAACAGATGCTGTCAAGAATTGTATAAGTCAACTGATTTAAAGGAATAAATTATAAGATGGTCAACATCATGAATTTTGGAACACACACACACGGATCCAATCAAATTAAATTTCAAAGTAGAATACTAGGGTGCATGGAAGAATTGACTTGAGTGATTTGACTGCATGTTGCACGAGTGATACCAACCTTTTGGATCAGACTGCATGGGGGAGTGGTCATGAGACATTACCTGATGTTGCCCATGCTGGAGTCTGAGAAACATGCAGCACTTTAAATACCAAAACCAGATAAATGATAGATATAGAAATTAGTAGGGATGTTTTAATCAGGATTCCTTTTTTGTTTAAAATTTTATTTTTCACGGCTTATATCAATGATGAAATGATAAATAAAAGCATAATTAAAAACCACGTCTTTATGCCTAATTTTTTTTGCAATAATCAAACTCACCACACACCTATAATAAAAAAAAAAAAAAATATTAATATGAAATTGGAATCAGTAGTTATATTGGAATGGGAAAAATATTACAATTGTCCAATTATTAATAGAAATAAAAAAAAAAATTTTTTTAAACTTACTCGAATTACTTCGGATTTATGCATTGATTCTGGCTCGTGTTGGCTTCGCCAGAGAGGAGTCTTCCCATACTTATCAATAACATTGACTTCTAAAAGTCTGATGGCCCGTTTGAGCATCACGTAACTCAGTAGACTTAAATAACCTGGGATTAAATAGGAAAAAAGTGTTGAAGATTATTGATCAGTTATGCACATACATTAAAAAAAATTTTTTTTAATTAAAAAAGTCATTTTCACCCAACTGGAACGTATGAGGCTATTTGAGATAGCGTCTAATAGAAGAGTTGAGCAACAAGAGGTTTGTTTGCATTACATTTTAACAGAAGTCTAAATGTACCGTGAACAAACAGTGACATTCTGACAATAACAGTCCTTATACTGTGTAAGTACCAATAATAAAAAAAAAAAAAAAAAAAAAATTATATATATATAACATATATATATATGATTGCAACGTCTTGTCAGACGAGTGCCACTCCCTCAGACATTTAAAATCCATGAGCCCAAATACCTGAGGGAGTATCTATACACATATGATGTTACAGAGTCTTAGCTTTGTACGACAGCTAAGTGTCTCTATCGGTTCAAAATGTTGAGATCCAGCAACAAGCAAGAGCAAGATAGCCAGCAACAAATTAAACTGCAGACCAGCTTAATGCGGGTACTGGTCTCCCGCTTTATGGTTTTTTAAATCAGAGATTTGCTTCTCCTAGAAAGGTTGCCTTCACCACGGCTTACGGGAGCCCTCTCCACCCAAATACACATATACACACACACAAAAATATACACGGTGCTAGTTGGCCGTTGACCCAGAAAAAGAGTTCATTCGCCCTTTGGAAGGTCTTGTTTTTAATCCTTCAGGGAGACTAGCCGCCCTTCTCACCAAACAAGTCTGGTGGGGGAACCAGTTTAGTCGCCGGTGACCCGAACATGAGGCAGGTAGTACTGGGTTATATGGTACCAGTAGCATATGACATGACCTGACATATATATATATATATATATATATATATATATATATGACACAGTGTTCTATCAATTAGACATCATTCCATCGGCTAATTTTGACAATTTACATTGAAATGACCTCAAATTTTCACAGCTTGTATAGACACCGTTCAAGATTTTGTTTAACATTTATCTCTTTTCAGATTGAGAAATGCCGTTCACTTCAGAAGTCATTTTGCGTGTTGGAATATGCAAAAACAGTCACTCAAGACTGTAGCATGCCTTTGCAAAATTTGCTAAAAATGCACCAACTAGTAAACAAATTTGAACCTGGCACCAAAGATTTAAAGAGGAAGGCTGCCTATGCAGGGCTAAAGGATCTGGACGGTCATCAACATTGGAAGAGACTGTTGAAAAAGTTCACGAAACATTCCTGGAAAGTCCCCGGAGGTCCATAACAGCAAGTGTGGAAACTCAAATTCCTCTAACAGTTTGACGCGTTTTGACGATTGCAAATGAAACTACGTAGCTTGATCAGGGTTTAAAAGATGACAAAAACGTAAAAGAATTGTGTGTTGATATGCTAGAGAAACTCGAGTTCGATGAACATCGAATTTTTTGTGATGAATCCACGTTTGATACGAATCGCAAATAAGCATAATGCATTTAGGGCAAAGGAAATCCCCATGTCACAATTGAGCATAAGAGGGACTCCCCAAAAATGAAGGAGTTCTGCGCCATCTCCAAGAATCAAATTCATGCATAGTTTTTCTTTGAAGAAAATGTGACAAATATCTGCAAATGCTTCAGAACTATTTGATCAGATCAGTGAACATGAAAGCTCCATTTTTTCAACAGGACGGGGCTCTACCTCACTGGAAACTCAGTGACCAGGCCTATCTGAATGATAATCTGCCAGAAAGATGGATTGGGCATGATGGTAAGGAAGACAATTTGCTGCTGAAATGGCCACCACGATCACCTGACCTGACATTATGTGATTTTTTTTTTTCCTTTGGGGAAATGTGAAAGGACGCCTCCATGCCCCCTCCCCCCTCTTCTTGTTAACATTGAACTTCAGCAGAGAATCACTGCTGCACTGGAGAATGCTACCAAAGGCAAGCTGCAGCGTGTTTGATTACCAACTTGACGTGTCCAGAGTCACAGGTGGCGCTCGTTAAATATCTGAAAATTAGTCACAGAATCTACAAGTTTTGTTTCTTTTTCTTTGAAATGTTAACTAATAAAACTTACGATGTTCGACATAACGTTTGTGCAGTTTTTATTAAGATAAACTGAGTAGTTTCCGAGATATTGGCATTTAAAGTGACAAATTTTTGGGGGGACACCCTTTATATAGAGGAACTTTGTCACATTTTTGAAAACATTGAAGTTTAATTTGCCAATTCAGAAAAGCAAATATTATAATCTGATATATAAACAGCTATATGTTTGTCTATATTGAAATAGTTTGGAATTATTTTGGAGAGGAGTAAATTGTATAATTTTTTTTTTTTATTTATTGCGGACTATTAGCCTCATCTTTTAGTTTTCACAACATTTCGACCAATTATTTCTCTGGCCTTCGTCAGGTTAATTGTGACAGGATAGGAATGTCAAATCCTCCAACTCCGTCCACAGCAATTGTTGCCTTCAATAGCTGTTGTCATCTCACCACATTTGTCCATCTCCATATTTTCAAACTATCTCCTCTGAAACTAAAAGTTGCAGAGCGGCGCTAGGGTCCTCAAAGGATTGGATTTTTTTTACGGACCGCTCTTTTATGGGTCTTTAGCTGTTAAAATTGTTTTTACGGGGTCAAAATTGAAAAAAATTGTTATACATTTTGTACATTCATCTTAGTTTACTTTTAATCAGTTCATATGCGTGTCATGTTGGTAAAGTGGAAGGTGCTCGTCTGAACTCCAATCTCTGGGCCCCCTCGCCAATCTTTCACGAAAAACACCCGTCTAGCTGAATCCACTATGAAAAATTTCCCCCACTCTTTATCTCTGCCTAAATCAAAACGTGGATTCCATGAACAAAGCTTCTTTCTTAGAACTGCACGCCTGTGGAACTCTGTTCCGTCTGCCTGCTTCCCACCGGACTTCAACTTGGATGTCTTCAAGTCCAACGTTAACAAATTCCAAATGAACCGCCCCCTTAAGTAAATACTTCATCAAATCTCCACACTAACGTAATGTACTTGCAATAACCCTTATCCCTGAATGGCTCACTAAAAAAAAAAAAAAAAAAAAAAAAAAAAAAAACGTTACCAGCTTTGAATGCTAGTTTTGCTTTCAGGTTTCGATTCTAACTGATAGCACGCAAAATTTTTTTTTTTTTTTTTTTTTTTTTTTAAACTTTTAAAATCATGATTCTATAATATATACAAAGTCTGGACAAATTAAAATATATCTTTTAGTGTATTTTATGACCGGACATAGAATACTTAGGGAGAGGCACCTGGCTATCTGTATACTGGTCAACTGGAAATCCAGGTTTTGACTGAGGCAGAACTTTACAGAATCGTTCTGATTTTTTTAATAAAGCTGAAAGAGAGAAGATAATGAAATACAAATAAAAATCTAATATATAAAAAGCTATATGTCTGTCTGTGTGTCTCCATATTTTCAAACTTTCTCTTCCGATTGAGATAGTCGGACTGACTTCCTAATCTTGGTTGTTATAGTCACAACGTTTCGGCCGTTTTGCCCTCCGGCCTTCATCAGGTGTTTTGTATCGAACTGGGGAACCGTTTGTTAGGAGTCTCGAACCCAATCCTTTATTATTGTCACTAAGACTAGTGACATATGGCCAAGTGGTCCTAGACATTGTATCAAAGTTTACAGTTACCCAAAGGTGCAGAGTTCAATCCTGAACGAAGGCAGTGAAAAGTAACATTCAAAACAGAATCAGCAACTATGTCCCAGAGCTTAGCTGGAGTCCGAACACGGTACCCCCCCCCCTCATAATAATAATAATAAAGGGTTGGGTTCGAGACTCCTAACAAACGGTTCCCCAGGGCAAAACGGCCGAAACGTGACTATAACAACCAAGATGAGGATTGATTGATTGTTTTACGGCATATCAACCTTTTTCAGGTTATTTGATGTTGAATCTAGTTATTTTGAGGAACGATTTTTAATGGGGTATATTTGTTTTTTTAAGTCGGATTCTATTTAACCCATAGTTGGGACCCTAACAGGTACTACCACTCCGGGTCAGAGTGGACCTGGGAGCAATGGCAATTAAAGGGTGGCTCCACACTCCCCAAGGCCCGCAAGCTGGGGCCTCACCATCGGATATACTGTTAGGTCATATCCAGAACCCCAAGATGAGGAAGGAAGTCCGATAATCTCATCTCAAAAAAAAAAAAAAAAAAAAAAAAAAAAACTATCTCTTCCGAAACAAAAAGTGATACTAGGGGCCCTCAAATGATTGGATTTTTATGTACTGTTATTTTATAAGTCTTTAAAATATTAAGGGATCAAAAGAAGTCAAAATAGAAAAAACAAAAATTGTTAAACATTTTGTACATTCATCTTAGTTAATTTTTAATCAGTTCATATGCGTGTCCCGTTTGTACAGTGCTAATATCACCAGCCTTGAACGTTACAATTTCCATTTTGATTCTAGCTGATGGCACCCGAAGACTTGTTACTATTGAAATCACGACTAATATATACAAAATCTGGACAAATTAAAATATATTTAAATGTATTTTACGGCACCGGCACACACAAGCATAAGGCAACCTAGATCCACATACATCCAGCAAATTGCCCATGACGCCAACTGTGATCCTGAAGATTTGAGACAGCTTATGGAAGTAAAGGAGATCTGGAGAGAGTCACATTGGTCTAAGCAAGGAGTCTGACCAGATAGGCTATTATACCACAGCTCATGTAAAGTTGCAGACTTCTGAAGATTGAAGGTTCAAGTCTCAGTGCGGGCGACACTCAAAAAAAAAATACAATTACGAATCATTTAGAACTTCTATCCAGCCATGGCTGATAAAATGAGAACAGGCTATCACCGTGAATTAAATAAAGGATTTTGTTTGAAATTCCATGAAAATTTCAGAGTTCGAAAGATTCTCAAGTTCGACAAATTATATCTAAAAAGTTCGGAGCTTACATTGACAGCAACATTACAGGGGAGGGGGGGGGACAAAAAAACCTAAGTTGTTGAAATACAAATGTTACAAATTGTTATTTTAGATTTTATGTGCAGGGAAGCAATACCATGATAATGTTCCATAAACGAAAGCCGTTTGAAAGAAACTTTGTTCATGAAAGGTTCCTCAAATTATAAACGCAACACAAAATTTCAGCCAGATCAGCTCAGTAGTTTCTAAGAAAAGAGTAAATGTGGTATTGTGGTGACGTATACCTATTAGTCACCTTACTTTGCATCATCAAATGGATACCATAATAGTTTGTTGCATCTTCTAACAAAGGTCCATACAAGATTTCATAGAGATCGGTTCAGTAGTCCCCCCCAAAAGTAAAACGGAAAGACAAACACACAAAAAATAAATAAATAAAAAATAAAAATAGATACGCACCAACTCGACAGGCCAAAATAACAGCTGCATGCAAGTATGTATCTCCCTCGTAGACGGTGAGGTTTTGAAGGTTAGCTCCACGGTCGAAGAGGCTTATAATAATCTCCTCAAAAACACTGACATATCCGTAGCAAATTGCTGCATCTGAACAAAAGTGTCGGACATCGATGCAACTGGCGTCCATATTCGTTGGCAAAAGAGATTCCGACAGGATGATTTCGAAAATGTATGCAGCTACGGTAAATTCCTTAGTTTCCATTAGAGTCATACAGGCGAGGAGCACATCAAGGATCCGCAGATTAACAATACAGCCATAGTCTAGAAAATAAAATTGTTAAGCTATCAACATTTGAAATTTTTAAATGAAAAAAGTGAATTTTGTTCACCTTATAAAGTCACACATACGAAACTTCGCAACACATCTGCCTTGCAAGAGTTTTTTCAGAAAGGTTCACAAGAAAAAAAAAATAAATAAATAAAAAGCCATATCCCCACTTCGACATAATGACTACAATTGTTGGATAGCTGGAGAGAGAGAGAGAGTGTGTGTGTGTGTGTGTGTATATCTATCTATCTATCTATATCTCTACAGATTTCTCGCACACACTAATATATATATATATATATGCATGCACCGGCTCTCGCCAGATCACTGAAGTTAAGCAACGTTGAGCCTGGCCAGGACTAGATGGGTGACTATTTGGGAAGGTTAGGCGTTGTATGTACCACGCCCAGTCACAGAAATTTCCAGGCTGGTATCTGGGAATGCATTAATTCACTGGGAGCGATGCACCCCCAGTCTTCGTTAAGACGTGTATCTAGAAGGAAACTGATGTAAAAACCTGTGGTCTGCCGTATGCTTTGTCTTGTGGCAGTCGTCTGCACCGACGGAGGTTAGCAGTAATATTAAAAAGTGTGGTTGGTTCTACACAAAGTCTTCACCACTATAAACAAATCATGGGTTAATGGTTTCAGATTTCGCCTTTCATATACTCTGTCATGTGATAGAGAGCTGGCTTGTGATTGGACAAGCCAGGGAGAAAATGGATTTCAAATCTTGAGTCGAGAGAAGTAGCTCCTGCCTGTGGTGTAGTGGGCGGCAGTTGCTACAAAGCTCTTTAATCAGTTTTATTGGGTGAAAAGTTGGCTGCCAAGGTCAAAGTTGAAAAAGTTGACCTTTGCAGACTAACCAAACTCCTCCGCCAATGTTGGGTCTAAACACTTTAAATTTTAGATGCAAGTTATCTGGATAGGAGTCGAACATGTTTGGAGGTGTGTATGTAGGAGGGGGGCCTGTTTTAATATATATATAAAAAAAAAAAATTTTTTTTTTTAAATGTTATAAAAAATTGGAAAAACCAAAACAAAGCAAAACCGAACAAATGTAAAGAAAGAAAAAAAAAAAAAAAAAAAAAAAAAAAAAAAAATGTAAAAAAGGAAAAAAGATTTAGGTAGGAACATTTAGAACAAGAATAAATAAACCAACATTGATTCTACAAGCTTTAGTTGTCAGAGAACAATATCAATTAATTTTCAATCCACTAACTGCTCATTTAATTTTTTTAATAATTGCTAGTTTATTGTTAAGTTGTTTTATTGATCTGGAAACGGTACCACTTATTTCATCATCAATACTACTACAACTAAATACTTGGCCCTGTCGGTGGGGCATTAGAATACGCCGACTGCCCTCCTGCAGAGGGTAAAAGTCCCTCAATGGGGGTCCTGGATATGACCTTAAACTATATCCAGTGGTGAGGCCCCAGCTTGTGGGCTTTGTGGAGTGTGGAGCCACCCTTTAATTACCATTGCTCCCAGGTCCACTCTGACCCGGAGTGGTAGTACCTGTTAGGGTGCCAACTATGGGTTAAATAGAAACCGCCGTGAAAACAACAAATATATTCTATTAAAAAAATTTTTCTTCAAAATCTTTGGATTCGGCATTAAATAACCCAAAAAGGGTTGATATGCCGTAAAACAACCAACAACTAAATTATTATGGAACAATATTTCTAATCTTTGTTAAGCTTTATACTTTACCTATATTTCTTATCCAGTTTGGAATAATAGAAACTACATCCCTGTATAGCATCTAGCCTTTTAGTCAATATTTCTTCTTTAGAATTCACTATGTAGCACGGAGTCTAAGGCGGAAAAAAAAAATGCTTGACACGTTAGCTCTACGCTAAAGAGACACTATTCAAAACGAATAAAACTAACCCTTGAAACTAACATGAACGTTTTCTAGGTCAAACATGACATCATTGTCGTAGGAGGATTAGGAAGAATTTAGGGTGAAGGAAAACACACACACACACACAGTTTCTTTTTTTTCTTTTTTTTTTTAATTTTTTTTTTATTACATTTTCACCCCAAACAAGGCACATTACCACTTTGATGTAGGGGCAACTATCAGGGACATAAGCATCAGGGGTATTATGTAGGGAGTTGGGCAGCAAGATGTCTGTTCACGTTATACTTGAACTTCTGCATGTCAGTACAGTTGGGGAAGCAGGGACCTGGAAGGGAATTCCAAAGTCTAGATCTAGGGATCTCAACTGAAGGGGTGGGATTTAGCTGCTTGTCGGGTTTGTCATGGGCATTTACGTCGAGGGGGAACAAGTGCTTGCAGTTAGTCAGAACATTCACCATTGAAGTACTTGTAGAACAGGCAGAGGGATGCAACATTTCATCGATGGGACAGAGGCTGAAGTTTAGATGACAGTTCAGGACCTATCAGATTGGCGAGTTAGCGACTCTTGAACCTTGTCTAGGTTTGATTGGTTGGTTTCACGGCATATCAACCCTTTTCGGGTTATTTAATGACGAATCCAAAGATCTTGAAGAAAAATTTTTTTAATAGAATATATTTGTTGTTTTCACGTCGGTTTCTATTTAACCCATAGTTGGGACCCTAAGAGGTACTACCACTCCGGTAGAGAGTGGACCTGGAAGCAATGGTAATTAATGGGTGGCTCCACACTCCCCAAAGCCCACAAGCTGGGGCCTAACCACTGGATATAGTTTAAGGTCATATCCAGGACCCCCATTGAGGGACTTTTACCCTCTGCAGGGGGGCAGTCGGCGTATTCTAATGCCCCACTGACGGGGCCACCTTGTCTAGAAGCGAGAGACAAGTGGCAGATGCACCAGCCCAAATATGATAATACTCCATACATGGGTGAATGGTGGCCTTATAGAGGTATAGGATACTTTAAGGCGTTAGTAGCTTTCTAGCACGGTAGACAGACTATGCATGTAAGGGTGCCTGCACATGGAATTTTGTTTTTTACCCATCAACCTTTATAGTTTATTTAAAGCCGTTTGATAGTTGTTTCTATTCGAACTTTGAAGTTTCTAGTACATAGTTTTTGATAAATAACGCAAGTCTTCCACATATGCCAAATCTTCAAGGTATCAAGCTTTTTTCGATGTTGAAAAATATTGCTGGCATGTTTTTATGATGAAAGCTTAAAGTTTCTAATCGGGTTATTTGGTTCATCCCCCCCCCCAATCCTGTTCGATTATTTGTTTCAAGTAGCCATATTAGTTTGTTGTCAACTATATGCTCCATTGTTTACCATAGGCAACTTGTTAAAGCAATAGGTGTAGTTTTGTGAGTCAGATGCCTCTATACCTGCGTTAAGTACGAGGATAACTGCCATTTTTTCATGGCGTAAATGACAACGTTCTGATTCTTTCTCCTCTGATCTTGAGCGTGTAATACAGTGGGGGAAGAGGTGGCTGGTTACTTTTAATGCATCCAAAACCAAGCTTCTATCGTTACATCCATGCTCTGATCCCCATCTGGCATCAATTGAAATGGATGGCTCTCGTCTTGGAGAAGCTCCAGGTTTTGACAAGCTTCTGGGTTTGACCTTTACTCCTGATCTGAAAGGGACACTTACATTAGGTCTGTTGCCAAGGTTGCTGGGAAAATGGTGGGATCCTTCTACCGCTCCAGAAGATATCTTACTACTGATGCAATTCTCTATCTATATAAAAGCCAGGTATGTCCAAGGATGGAGTACTGCTGTCACATCTGGACAGGAGCTGCTACAAACAGCCTATCCTGCCTTGACAGAGTACAAAATAGATTGTGGCTTAGTGGAGGATGCCATTTTCTCTTCCCTGCAGCCTCTCTCCCACAGAAGAGACGTTGCGAACCCGTCTATTTTATCGTTATTTCCATGGCAAGTGCTCGTCTGAGCTCCAATCTCTGCCCCCCCCCCTTGCCAATCTTTCGTAGATTCCATGAGCAGAGAAGTGCATGACTGGAACTCCCGTTTGCTTGTTTCCCACCTGACTACAACTTGAAGATCTTCAAGTCCAATGTAAACAAATTCCTGACAAACCGCCCCCCCCCCTTAAGACACTATCAAATCTTCAATACTAACGATTACTACGATACTATTGATTACTGTACACGTAATAACCCTTATCCCCGAGTGGCTTTCGGGCCTTGATAAGTGATGACCGCCATGTAAAAATAAATAAATCTGGAATAGATTATTTTCCATATAATTAAGACGCTTAGGAGACGATTGATTCAACTGTTAATGGATTTAGCAACGTATTCTGATGCGCCACCAACAAGGTGGACGTGGCATTTTTGTGGCAGGAGTTGTGCAATCTCCAACCACACCTCTCCAGAGTCGACATTGTTGAATACTGGTGGCAAGTGGGGGTTTAGGAAGACTAGAAACAATGCGAATATAAGGGGAGAGCATGTACAGTAACTAGAATTCCCAAATGGGTCACCCATCCAGTACTAGCCAGGCTCAAAATTAATTTTTGAGATCTGGTGAGAACCGTTGTGTCAACATGATTTTGTATAATATACATACATGCTTATATATATTACTTGAGGGTAAACAGTTACGTATGGTCGCTACAAATAGTCATCTGTTTTAGGCAAAGAAACTTCCTCAGGCGACTTAGAACCTCAAGGCCAAAAAGAAAACCCGGTATATATTTTTTTTTTTTTTATTACATTTTCACCCCAAACAAGGTACATTGCCACTTTGATGTAGGGGCTACTATCAGGGACATAAGCATCAGGGATATTATGTAGGGAGTTGGGCAGCAAGATATAGGTTCACAGTTACACTTGAACTTCTGCATGTCAGTACAGTTGGGGAAGCAGGGACCCCGAAGGTAATTCCGAAGTCTAGCGTGGTTCAGTGGGGGGGGAAGACGTGGCTGGTTACCTTTAATGCATCTATAACCAAACTCCTATCTTTACATCATCAACGCTCTGATCCCCATCTGGCATCAATTGAAATGGATGGCTCTCGTCTAGGAGAAGCCCCATGTTTTGACAAGCTTCTGGGTTTGTCCTTTACTCCTGATCTGAAATGGAACACGTACATCAAGTCTGTTGCCAAGATCGCTGGAAAGATGGTGGGATCCTTCTACCGCTCCAGAAGATATCTTACTACTGATACAATTCTCTATCTACAGGGTGGTCAAAAAGTCAGGTTACATGTTAAAGGTAGAAAAAACAATATGATCCATTATAATCTCTATTCGTTTAATATTATTTGTTTAAATATTTGAGTGTAATATATAAACTACCCTGATTTCTGGCTTTGGGGCTATGTAAAGGATAGCGTTTATGGCAAGAAGCCTGATACAATAGCGTCTTTAAAGTTATTTATTGAAGAGGAGATTGTGCGGATATCAGCTGACATGATTACACGTGTTACACAATCAGTGGTTAATCGCTTCCAGCGATTGATAGAGAGAAATGGACGACAATTAACAAAATAAACATATTTCATGTTTGTTTCATTTTATATTTCAATGTATGGTACTTAAATATACGTGTATTGCTAATATCGTTTTTCTTTAAAATGTTACCTGACTTTTTGACCACCCTGTATATAAAAGCCAAGTAGTCCAAGGATGGAATACTGCTGCCATATCTGGGCAGGAGCTGCTAAAATAACAGCCTATCCTGCCTTGACAGAGTACAAAATAGACTTCGTGGCTTAGTGGGGGATGCCCTTTTCTTAACCCTGCAACCTCTCTCCCACAGAAGCGACGTTGCGAGCCTATCCTTGTTTTATCGTTATTTCCATGGCAGGTGCTCGTCTGAGCTCCAATCTTTGGCCCCCCCCCTCGCCAATCCTTCACGAAAAACACCCGTCTACAGGGTGGTCAAAAAGTCAGGTAACATTTTAAGGAAAAACGATATTAGCAATACACGTATATTTAAATACCATACATTGAAATATAAAATGAAACAAACATGAAATATGTTTATTTTGTTAATTATCGTCCATTTCTCTATCAATCGCTGGAAGTGATTAACCACTGATTGTGTAACACGTGTAATCATGTCAGCTGATATCCGCACAATCTCCTCTTCAATAAATAACTTTAAAGACGCTATTGTATCAGGCTTCTTGCCATAAACGCTATCCTTTACATAGCCCCAAAGCCAGAAATCAGGAGGGGTAGTTTATATATTACACTCAAATATTTAAACAAATAATATTAAACGAATAGAGATTATAATGGATCATATTGTTTTTTCTACCTTTAACATGTTACCTGACTTTTTGACCACCCTGTAGCTGAATCCACTGTGAAAAATTTCCCACTCTTTATCTCTGCCTTAATCAAAACGTAGATTCCATGAACAAAGCTTTTTTCTTAGAATTGCTCGCCTGTGGAACTGTTCCGTCTGCCTGCTTCCCACCTGACTACAACTTGGATGTCTTCAAGTCCAACATTAACAAGTTTCTGATAAACCGCCCCCCCCTTAAGTAAACACTTCATCAAATCTCCACACTAACGTACTGTACTTGCAATAACCCTTATCCCCGAGTAGCTTCCAGGCCTTGATAAGCGGTGATCACTAAAAAAAATTTAGAAAAAAGTTGTAGGGAAGAAGCTACTGGAGTAGAAGGCTCTCTTACATCTAAGGGATCTCTACTGTGAAGGGGTGGGATTTAGCCGCTTGTCAGGTTGGTTGGGGGGTATTTACGTCGAGGGGGTACAAGTGCTTGCAGTTCTTCAGAGCCTTCACTGTTAAAGTACTTGTAGAACAGGCAGAGGGATGCAACATTTCGATGGGACAGAGGCTGAAGCTTAGATGACAGTTCAGGACCTATCAGGTTGGCGACTCCCTTTTGAACCCTGTCAAGAAGTGAGAGACGAGTAGATGTGCCAGCCCAAATGTGACAACAATACTCCATACATGGGCGAATGGTGGCCTTAGAGATACAGGATACTTTCGGACATTAGTACCTTTCTAGCATGGTAAAGAGAGCCTACTTTCTTCGCAGCAGTCCTGGCAATACTCTTAATGTAATTGTTCCAGCTCATGTTTCCTGTGAAGGTTAGAGTTGATAATATTGACACATGTTATATATATATATATATATATATACATATACATAACATGGGTTTAGGTATCATCTAGTGAAGTATATAACAGTGTCTTTGACATAATGAATGCCTGAATAAAAAAAAGCACATTGGGAGGGGGAGGGGGCAAACCAAATCTTCAAAAACACATAATTCCTATTTACTTTGCTTCCCCATGAGGGCAGAGTTAGACACTAAGGTCATTTTTTTTTTTTTATGTGGTGAAAGGAACAAATATAAAAAATTGTCTCAGTCGTGAAGGATTTCTCCACTAACCGAGAACAAAAAAAAAAAAAAAAAATGAAGTGTGGCATCCTAACAGATTGCATTTATTTGCTTATTTGCTTCCCCACAGAAGCAAATTAGACACAAGGTCATTTTTAATGTGGAGGGAAGACCAGCTAAAAAAGTCGTCTCAGTATTACCAAGGACCAATTAAGTGAAGTGCATCAGAACAGATACTACACTTTGAGATATTAAATCTTTTATTCAGGCAAAAAGAAAAAACTTAGGCACAAGGCCAGCTCAAAAGGGGGTAAAATGAGGGTCGTTGGTCATCCTTGTCAATCTAGAACTAAACAAAAGTTTCTTAGCTAGAATCTTCTTCCACCATAATACCGCATTCACCCTTTCGTACTTGGGACGTCCTACTTAGCAACCCAATTTTTGGTATTGCCCCGGCATGCTAATATAATACTACACAATTTCAGATCATGTTTAGGATAGACTAGCCCGAATGCCTGGCATTGTCTGGGTGTTTGTAGGTGTGTTGAGAAAAAGAAAAAGTGGTAGTAGGCAGGCAGGCTTGAACCTGTATTGTGAAGAATCAAAAGAATATGGAAAAGTGGGGACAAAAAAAAAAAAAAAAAAAAAAAAAAAGTGACGTTTTTGCTGTTGTGCCAATCACCAAACCGGAAGTGGCAAAGGTTTAAATTAAAGCTAGTCAATTGAAAAGGTGATGACTTTCGAAAATATCACTGAAAAAAAAAAAAAAAAAAAAAAAAAAAAACGCGACCCCTCCCTGTAGAAAAGGGTCTAGTTGAGGGTGAAAGAATTAATGTTTTAAGCCAATTTTTCAATATTTGTCGTCCGAAGAAGCTATTAGAGTAGAAGACTTCTAGGAAACTACATTGAAGGAGTGGAATTTTGTTGCTAAACGGGTTTGTCAGGGGTGTATACATCAAGGAGGGGGAGGGGCATACATGTGCAAGGAGTTCAGAATTCCTAGCTATGCGAGTCAACACCGCACAATCACACTGACACACCGGTTAGCAAGTTAAGCAACGTTGAGCCTAGCCAGTACCAGGTGAGTAATCATTTGGGAAAGCGAGGCTTGTATGTGTCAGTAAGTAAATACCAGGTTGGGAAACTAGCACGGTCTATCCGTATGGGACCCCCTGAAGCCGTGTTAAGCAACCTATCTAGTGATGCCATCATAAAAAATACACTTGACATCAAGTATTCCTCTATGGACAATATTTCAACAACACTACAAACTAGTGTAGAGAGTTCAATCTCAGCTGCGGATGCATGTAATCCCCCCCCCCCCCGAGTCAAAGGCATATATGGATATCTACAGTGAAGGTGTGGGATTTTGTTGCTTAACGGATTTGTCAGAGGGTATATGCATCGAGGAGGGTACAAGCGAGGAGGTTAGAGGAAATTTATATTACAATGCTTGTAAAACAGATGCAACATTGTGGTGATGGGACAGAGGTTGGAAACTGGTTAACAGTGTGGGGACCTATTAGATGGGAGACTAATTTGAACCCTGTTAAGAGAGACTAGTCGTAGAAACACCAGTCCAGATATGGCAACAATACTCCATACATGGACAAATGGTGGCTTTCTAGAGGTACAGGATACTCCCAGGTGCAATTAGTTTCCTAATACGATAGAGAACCGACTTTCTTTGCAGTAGCCTTTGCAATGTCCTCAATATATATATTTTTTTTTTAATACACACTGCTTGTGAATGTATATGTACCCATCCCTAAAATGTGGGGTGACTATCAAGTTGTAAGGAAGACAATTCAGCACTTCATTATAATTCAGCAAAACCAACCAGGAATCTATCCCCACACAGGAAATGCCGGGGCGAATATCACTAAATAAAATGTAACGGATATACTTACCGAATTTTTGTGTTAAGCGCAATATCTTTACGACTATCTCTTGTTTTACATGAGCATCTATATCCCAGTCGAGTAACCTATAGGCTGCGAGTAAATGGTCGTATGCTTGATGCGGATAAACTTTACTCAGCAGCACATGTGTCTGAAAAAAAAATAAATAAAGTTACAATTATAAAAGCTGAATACAAAAAAATTAAAAAAAAAAAAAATTAAATCAATATCCAGAGGTTCTCTTGACAAAACTGATATCGTTTGAAAGCTCAGTCTCTCAGCCAAATAATATCCAAAAATTGGTCAAAAATATTCTTTCACCGTCAACTGGGCTGTTTTTTTTTTTTTTTTTTTTTTTTTTTCTAGCAAGTCATTCAAGCCTCGCACTAACGATGTTGCATAAAAACAGGTTATTTCGAATGCAGGTGACGTTACAACCGCGGCGGGCGCATCGATAAGACTTTTTCACCCTTTTCTCTTGCACGTTATAGGTTCAAGTCTGCCTACTACTCGGGTTTTTGCGCTTGCACGGGTCCTTGCTGCTATTCGAGTTGTTTTACTTCATTTTTTTCTTCAGGGCTTTGGTCGCTCAACCAACCTCCTCACACGTCTCGACATAACCGGGCACCGAAGCTAGTTTATTACATAAATCTTAGCTGTCTTTTAATGTGTATGTATGCCTGCCAAAAACTTGACAATGGATCCTAACCAGATCGGTATAGTTTGGAAGCTCAACATCTTTGACAATAAATATCGAAAAATTGGCTAAAAACATTAATTCCTTCACCCTCAACTAGCCAGTTTTCTACAGGGAGGGGTCAGTTTTTGCATCGCCATTTTCACAAGTCATTGTATCAGTTGGATCGACTATGCTTAATTTTAACATTTGGAACTTCCAGTCAAGCGATGGATATATCAGCTAAAAGGTCACCTTTTTTTTTTTTTTTTTTTTTTTTTTAAACCTTTTCCTCCTTCGTGTTAAGTTTGGAAAAATGACTTAAAATTAAAAAATGATACAAAATACTGTTAGGTCCTAGATACGACCTTAAACTATATCCGATGGTGAGGCCCCAGCTTGCAGGCTTTGGGAGTGTGGAACCACTCTTTAATTGCCATTGCTCCTAGATCCACTCTGACCCAGAGTGGTAGTACCTGTTAGGGTCCCAACTATGGGTTAAATAGAAACGGACTTGAAAAAAAAATTCTATCAAAAAGTTTTTCTTCAAAATAACTGGATTCGGCATTAAATAACCTGAAAAGGGTTGATATGCCGTAAAACAATCAATCCTTTGCATTACAGGTTCCAGCCTGCCTACTACCACCTTTCGTTTTTTTTGTTTTGTTTTTTTTACTACACCTGTTATTTTGATTCCCCACCCAGGTTCCTTTCTACATCACCTACACACGGGCAACACCAAACACTCCTGTTAGTATTGAGAATTTAGTATGCGATGGCGTGATTGGATGCCAATTTAGTTGTGTTAAGTACAAATTATTATCATCTGAGTGGCAGGTGTGTAGCTTCATACAATTTAAAAAAAAAAAAAAAAAAATTCTGTAACTAAACTAATCCATTCTTGTAATTCTGAATTTTTTAAAGATGTGAACGTATTTTTATTTGTATTTATTCCCCATCATTTCATTAAAAAGGTGGCACATATGGCAGAAAAATCACAATATCATTAGTCATCCTCGTATAGAACTTAATCGCATTTGAAACCCCGTCCCCCTAATTACAAATTCACAGGAGAAAAAGAAAAACATATGGCCAGCCCAAGGGAGGTAACTTCACAAAACCTTTCTTCCCATGGAGTTGTCTCCCTTGCTTCATCTTTTAAAAAATTAAAGATGCGTGGGTATCGATCCAGTTTCATAAAACATTTTTTCACCAATAACAAATATTCCGAAAAACTGAGTCATAGGAAAGCCTTTAAAATATTTTAGTGACCCCCTGAAGACTAAACTTTATGATCTACAGACCCACCTTCAAACCCACGGTTCGAATTCTTGCAATGCAGAGCGAATCCCTTTCTTTAGTAGAGAAAAGGAAAACGTATATTGAACACCTGAATAAGGTCATGGGGTAGATGTATCAGAATTTTTAGGGAATTTTTAACACCCCTAACACGAAACTGCGAATAAAATATAAAAAACTCGTAATTTGTCTTTTAAAAGTGGGTTTTTTTATTTTCTTTAATAGTTTATTTTGGAAGTATAATCCATAAAGTTGTATAAAAAGTAAGAAATATTTTTTTATTTTTCAAAAAACATGAATTTAATGAATTTTACGAGCTCAGTATTTTTCAATTTTTTAACTTTAAAAAACTATCAAAATTTTTCTGTTGATTCTATTTTTACGATATTTTATGCTCTTTCAATAAACTGAATATATTTTAGACAAACATCTTTTTGTTTTTTTTAATTCACGCCCCTGCCCCCCCCATTTTGAAATGTCTATTAAAAAGTAAATAATTTACTCAAAGTTTTTTTTTATCTCCAATTTGTGATATATAAGATCAATAATCTATTAAAAAAAAGTTTAGAAATTTACCTGTAAAGTCCGAAGTTTAAAACTTCGGAAAAACTACGTTATTTGTTTTTTTTATTTTTTTTTTTTAAATGAAACCTTGGTCCTTGCTCTTTTAATTGAAAAAAAATTAGGGTTTGAATTACATTTTAAGTAGTTATAAGCTTGGAAAGACAGGGGGGGGGTCGAATTATTCAATATTTTTCACGCATTTGTAAGGTCAGTTTGACACACCTAATCATGGGGTGCAGCGGCTGAAATGTGTCAATAACACCCAAGATAAGAATAATTGTCCGATTAAATCGGAATAATACAAATACATCCTTGTCGGCCTCGTTTGGGTCAGATGAGATATATTTTTTTTAATTATTTACTAGCGGGGGTACCCGGCGTTGCCCGAGTGTTTGTTTCCGGGACGGGGGGGAGTTTTAAAAAATATTATGGTAGGTAAGTAGGAAGGATCAAACCCGGAGTCATGAGTAAAAGTAGGAAAATAAAGTGTGAAAAAAAAAAAAAAAAAAAAAAAAAAAAAAAAAAAAAAAAAAACCCAAACATCTGCAACGTTAACAGTTCGGCCACCAAGAAAAGTCCATTCCATTTGTTTAGGAAAAAAAAACAAAAAAAAAAAACGACTACGGTAGGTCGGCGCGAACGTGAAAATATAATGTGAATTGTCCAGCACGCTAACCACTACGCCACAGAGCGCTGCAGCTTAGTTTAGTGATTTTAAATAACTTCACATGAAAGAACTACAAAGCCAAACTGGTGTTCTCTTCTCAACTGTTCCTTGTGAACGATCCCCAAACGGTGTTAAGTGGTGGCAGGGGGAGGAGGAATTTATAAGAGAAAATATTTTACCACTTCCATTGATCTTAACCGATTTTGGCCGTGACTTCTCAGCAGAAAAAGTATAGAAATCTAAGATTATCGAGGAATTTGAGAAATAATAAGCCTATAACACACCTCAGATATTGTTCTGCCGTTTGTGCATATTATATTTGCATGAAATATCTTGATTTTTAATCCTATTAAGGTCAAAATCCTACGGGAAAAAATGAGTTCATTTTATTTATATAGAGATTACCCAGTGTTAAATAGTGGTTGGGCAGAAGTAGTAATTTGCGATTTATTGATTTAGTTATCTATCTTTTTATCTATCCATCTGTAGCAGAAACAAATGGAACCTTTTTCTTTCACGAATCAATGCCTTTCCCCTGATCCTTTCTATCCCCTAAGGAAATCGGCCAGCATTTGGTTTGTCTCTCTCAGTAAGGAAGAGTTCTTATGCTTCAAACAGATCGGACCCCTTTTCTTCACTCTCCATCTCAGTGTTATTTCATCCAGTATTGGCGATTCCATGGGGAATAACTACCGTGCTTGGACCCTATGTACTCTTCATAGCTATTCATAACTGTCCACCAACTGTTCTATCTCCCAAGCTGCCATTAAACCTAATCCTAATCCATTGCACGTAACTTAGAGGGGGTTTTTTTTTTTAGCTCTCAACCCTGAAACCCTAGTAGACTGGCTTTTTCTTAATCGTTACACATTAACCTCTAAAGATTTCCACTAAGGCATGCTTAAGAATATATTCTTCCCCCAAAACTAAGCTTTAAAGTAGATACTTACTAGCCGTTGTCTTATAGATTTAAAGTGATCAATAATAAATAGCAACCCTCTGTCCCTTTCCTTTTGATAAGAGATAGTATTACAATAATTAATACAAAAACTGAACTGTTACGTATTATTATATAAGATACAAACTTCTGGATTATAAAAGAAAAGCGACGCTACCTTCCTTCGTTAGAAATCTGAAGATAACAAACTTAAAGTCGTTGCGTTCGTCATTTCAAAAGCTTGTATTGAATTATTTTATTAGGTTGTGCCCGAAAAGCTTTAAAACCCTAAACACCCATCTATCTATCGAGATATAGAGATGAAATATGAAGAGGTGTTGAGCAAAGTTGTCAAAATATTGAGTTATAAAACGGACAAGTTTCACCAGAAGCTCTAAAAACAGCCGATCCGGAAGGACAGTTGTTACGTGATCAGGTTAGCTGGACGTTAGAATGGAGTTGGAATTTGAACTTGGAACAGAGCGGTTGGGTTGACTATTTGGGGCCATGTCTAGGAAAGATTAACAAGATATTTGTTTATATTACATTTAAACTACTGCATATCAGTACAGCCAGGGAAGCAAGCAGCAAGAAGGGAATTCCAAAGTCTAGCTGTTCGAGGGAAGAAACTATTAGAATAGAAAGATTTGTAGCATTTAGGGACATCAACAGTGAAGGGGTGAGATCTTATTGATAAGCGGGTTTGTCGGGGATATGTTCGTCGAGGGGATACAAGTGAAACGAGTTCATCAGAACATTCCATTAAAAGATTTGTAAAACAGGCACATGTATGCAACATTGCGGTGATGGGACAGAGGCTGGAGCTTAGTTGATAAAGAGGGACTGATTAGATTGACAACTTTTTTGTGACCCTAAGAGGGAGAGACTAGTGGTAGATGTACCAGCCCAGATGTGGCAACAATACTCCATGCATGGGCGAATGGTGGCCTTGTAGAAGTACAGGATACTCTCAGGTATGAGTAGTCTTCTAGGTCGATAGAGGGAACCCACCTTCCTTGCAGCAGCCTTTGCAATCTCCTCTATGTATTTGTTCCAGTTCATATTGCCCGCAAATGTTAGGCCGAGGAGTTTGAAAGTAGAATTCTCAGGTAAGGTGCTACCTGTCGTGGATATGGGGGGGGGGGGTTGTAACGTATGATTAACGAAAGACAAAAATGACACGAACAAGAATTATTCTTTCATAAACAAACAATTTTTTTTTTTTTTTTTTAATAAACTAGAAAAACAAAGGGAACGCCAGGAATCCTAAAATGTTGGTTTTAAAGCGTGTTTGGCATCAGAATTCTTTTCATTAGAATATTATTCTGAAATTTGGATAATTCTTTAATACGCACACATGTAACTTTAAATGCATTAGTATTGTGATTATATACTTAGTGTTGCAGAGAGGTGTCATGTAATTGTTAAAGGAGAGCAGCTTAGTTTTACTAGCATTAAATGTTACCATTCATTTGCAGCCCCATTCCACTATGGTCTGGATTGCTTGGTTGTTTTTGTTTTACGGCATATCAACCCTTCCCGCGTTATTTAATGCTGAATCCAAAGATTTTGAAGAAAAAATTTTCTAATAGAGTATATTTGTTGTTTTCACGTTGGTTTCTATTTAACCCATAGTTGGGACCCTAACAGGTACTACCACTCCGGGTCAGAGTGGACCTGGGAGCAATGGTAATTAAAGGGTGGCTCCACACTCCCCAAAGCCCACAAGCTGGGGCCTCACCACTGGATATAGTTTAAGGTCATATCCAGGACCCCCATTGAGGGACTTTTACCCTCTGCAGGGGGGCAGTCGGCATATTCTAATGCCCCACCGACAGGGCCACTATGGTCTGGAAGTCATTTTCTAAGGATTCTGTCATTGTCTTAGATTTATGTATGTCTGTTCTTCCCTCATGCATGTTATAGAGCATTGTATCATCAGCAAATATACCCATCTCCGACAATATCAGGGAGGTTATTTATGAATATCAGGAATAATGGTCCAAGGATCGACCCCCCCCCGAGGCACTTCTGCATTAATGTCTCAATGACAACCTGCATACTTCTATTGTCTAAGAAGGATCTAATTATATTTAGTACGTCCAGTTATAATGTGCAATTTAATTTTCATTAGCAGCCCATTGTGCCAGACTTTGTCAAAGGCCTTGGATATATCAAGGGCTACAGTCCTGGCTTTGTCCACCTCATTCAGTACATGGTAAATGCGTTCAGAGATGAATGTTTAAATATCTACAGTAGAACAACATTGCCCGAATCCATGCTGTTTGTAAGAGAGATTTGCTTTTGCGAGGTGGTGAACTAGTGCTTGATTAATTAAGGTCTCAAAGATTTCAGCATGAGTGGGAGGAGACTAATAGGGCGATAATTGACAGGGTCTGTTCTTTCACCAGAATTCTTGTACACTGGTACCACAGCGGCCATCATCCAGCTATTAGGGAAGCAAGATTCAGCAAAGCATTTATTGTAGAGCTTGAAAAGTAGAGGGGCTAGCTCAGCTGAGCATTTCTTTTAGTATAGCAGGGATAAGATCAGGCCCACATGCCTTTGAGGTTTTTTTTTACAATATTGCGGACGTGATAAGGGGTGACGTTCACATCATCTAATGCGGCTTCAGTCCGCAGAGGGAAATTTTGAGGGGGAGTTTGTTAGCTCCAAGGTGGAGTTGGAGGCAAATCGCCGGGCAGGCAGTTACGCCTTCTCCATTGGTGTGCATGCAACCTTGTGGTTGTGGCTCAGTGGAGGAATTACTGATTGCCTTTTATACACTACACTATTATAGATTTTCCAGAAATCACGAGTTCCTATCTTTTGCAACTCTATGCATTCCCTGATTATTTTAGCATGCTTTCTTTTGGCTGTTGCTATTTCACTCTTACAATGATTTCTAGCATCTACGAATTTTTGCTGATTTGTATTTGACTTATGACATACAAACCGGCAGAATGCATGCTGTCTTTGTGCAATGGCGGCTGCGCAATCTGCAGTAAACCATAAGAGTGAGTGGGGCTTGCTATAATAGTTCCGTGTGGAAACGTGCTTTAATGCCCGCTTTGCATCATTAAGTTTTCTCATTAGCACACTGTTCAGCAGGGAGAGAGAAGATATCGGTCTATGGGGCATCTCGGATGTGTTCTCTAATGGCTTCCCAATCAGCCCTGTTGTAGTACCTTGTATTGAGCAATGGTACTCCCTTTGAGGAGTTTTAAAATTTTTAAATGTGACGTTGACTGATATCACTTTTTTTTTTTACATGGAGTTCACCACTTATCAAGGCCCAATGGCCACTCAGGGATAAGGGTTATTGTGTGTACAGTAATCAAAGGGATAGTGTAGCAATAGTATTGGAGAATTGGTAAGGTGTCATTACTTGGGGGGGGGGGTTCATCAGGAATTTGTTTGTGTTAGACTTGAAGACATCCAGATTGAATTTGGGAGGGGAAACAGGCAAGGCGTGCAGTTCTAAGAAAGAAGCTTTGTTCATGGAATCCACGTTTTGATTTCGGCACAGATAAAGAGTGGGGAAAATTATTGACGATGGTTTCAGCTAGTCGGGTGTTTTTTGAGAAAGATTGGCGAGGGGGGGGGGACCAGAGAATGGAGCTCAGACGAGCACCTGCCATGGAAGTAATGATAAAACAATGACAGGCTCGCTACGTCTCTTCTGTGGGAAAGAGGTTGCAGGGTAGAGAAAAGGGCATCCCCCACCAAGCCACGGAGTCTATTTTGTACTCAGTCAAGGCAGGATAGGCCGTTTTTTGCAGCTCTTATATGTGGGCTGTGTTTCCAAGTGGACTGGGCATTAGTCACACAATTACTCAGGTGCGGAACAAGTCTAGAAGTGAAGTGCGGTGAGGAACAAGTCTAGAAGTGAAGCCTGCTGAGGTTCACGATCTGGTAGGAGAGTTGGAAACATTACTGTCTGTGAGGGAATGGGCTATAGAGAAGCTATAAGTAGAGCGTCCAGCTGCATCTGTGTAACATAAGAAACCAAGCCAATTTTTATGGTGGACATTAAAGTCACCAAACATGTATTTGGGCATTACTACCTAAGGAGAGTGCTGCATCTTTACTATCAGAAATGACTTGAGTTGAGGGAGAATGGTAAAGAAAATATAACTAACAGTGATGAAATGTTCGAAAGCACATAAAAGCCTGGTCATCTGATTCGAGATGTTTCTCTCTAGTTCAAAGGAAGAGTGCTATGGATATAGACTCCAAGCCCATGCATATATCTATCCGAGTCCTTACGGCAAAGTGGGAGGCATCCTGTCACGTTAAAGTAGTTAGAGGGGATTGAAGAGCAAGTTTGTTTCACTTAATGCTAAAATATCCGGGGAGTTTACTAAAAAGGTACGACTCTACATCATTTAGATTACCTCTAAACCTACGAATATTTGTGAAAGCGAGCCTCAAGGGCGAAGGTGAATTGGTTTTGTTTGGGTTGTCATTTTATTAAGTTTTTGTTTAATGTCAGGTTGGAGGAAGAGCGTTGAGCAAAGTGAGCAAGTTTTGACGTCAAGTATATACAGTGGCCCATTAGCAGAGTCCCGTCTAGAAAGTTGTGGCCTCGTGAAAGCCTACCATATAAAGCAGCAGGGTCCCTTTCCATGCATGACATGGCACAACTATAGATTTATATTATATTATTATAAAACTGATGATAGAGCAGCCACTCTAAGTGCTACCAAAGAGTTAGGGCTTCTGTACTATCAGACAGAAACAGCAAACTGACAAACTGCCAATCATGTACCCTCAATCTATCAAACAGGACCGGCCCAAACAAGTCAAGTGAGCACAAGCGGTATGCAAGCAAACTCAATTTGCTCAGTTTCTGAGAGAAATTTAAAATAGGGGATAGGGGAACGGCAAGCACAAGGTGGCTCAGGTGAGTCCCGGGTATTATATCGCTACGGCTGGCTAAGAGACAAAGGAGTGTGAAAACCAGTAATGGGCAGAGCCTATCCACTCCTTAAGTTAGGTTTGCAAACCAGGAATTTGTTAGAGTCACTAACTCTAGGAAGGTCGTCATCCATGACCAAGGAAGTCTCCCTCTCAGTTTTATTATCAGAGTTTTTTTTTTTAGATGAATGATCTAACAAGATCTACAGGTCAATCACATCGAGTGGGGTAACCATGCACCTGGTTTCTACACCAGGTATTTCTGCGCCCTCGCATGGATAAAGATATTGAGTATCTTTTAAGGTTCTCTATTCTGCATAAGCAGAGAATTGGTGATAGACTCCTCTCTAACATTTGCATATCTGGGTAGGAGCTGCTAAAAAACAGCCTCTCCTGCCTTGACAGTACAAAATAGACTGGGGGGGATGCCCTTTTCTCTACCCTGCAACCTCTCTCCCACAGAAGAGAGGTTGCAAGCCTACCCTTGTTTTATCGTTATTTCCATGGTAGGTGCTCGTCTGAACTCCAATCTCTGGCCCCCCCCCCTCGCCAATCTTTCACGAAAAACACCCGTCTAGCCGAATTCACTGTGAAAAATTTCCCCCACTCTTTATCTCTGCCTAAATCAAAATGTGGATTCCATGAACAAAGCTTCTTTCTTAGAACTGCACACCTGTGGAACTGTTCCGTCTGCCTGCTTCCCACCTGACTACAACTTGGATGTCTTCAAGTCCAACGTTAACAAATTCCTGATGAACCGCCCCCTTAAGTAAACACTTCAAATCTCCACACTAACTTACTGTACTTGCAATAACCCTTATCCCTGAGTGGCTTCCAGGCCTTGATAAGTGGTGACCACCGTGTATAAAAAAAAAAAAAAAAAAAAAAAAATGTATCTTTCAAGTACTGTGAGAAAACCTATCCCTTTAATTTGTAATCAAATGAATAGGATATTAATTGAATGTAAAGAAACAGAAGAAATGGTTGCGACGAGATCTACATACAAATGGTTGCGACGAGATCTACATACAAATGGTTGCGACGAGATCTACATACAAATGGTTGCGACGAGATCTACATACAAATGGTTGCGACGAGATCTACATACAAATGGTTGCGACGAGATCTACATACAAATGGTTGCGACGAGATCTACATACAAATGGTTGCGACGAGATCTACATACAAATGGTTGCGACGAGATCTACATACAAATGGTTGTGACGAGATCTACATACAAATGGTTGCGACGAGATCTCCATACAAATGGTTGCGACGAGATCTCCATACAAATGGTTGCGACGAGATCTACATACAAATGGTTGCGACGAGATCTACATAGAAATACTACAAGAAACACGGATAGATGCACTTAACTTGGTTTTCTTTGAGTGACCCATGTTGGTCAGCTAAAAGATCAGTGTCTCAACGTGGAATGAATTGAGCTCCAACGATTAGCGTTTATTTGAGAGCAGTAAGAGGGAGGGAAGTTAAAAAATACTCTAGAAAATAAACCCAAGATCCATTTTCTACTTTACTGAAACAGTGCTGAGCAATGATTGTAAAAAAAATAAAAATAAATAATAAAAAAATAAAATAGATAAATAAAATTAAATAGATGAAAAATAAGTAAAAATAAAAGATAAAAATTAAATGGATAAAAAATAAAATGAAAAAAAAAAAAAAAAAAAAAAAAAAGTACTTTGTATGACTTTGAATTGGATGCTAACGGAGCATTTTATGAAAACATTGGATTTTATGATCATTTCACCTTGGAAATACCTAACCACTCCATATCCTTTCATATGGATTTTTAGTAGTTAATTTCAACATGACCTTTTAACCCCCCAATCCCATTTCATGATGGTCCTGAATATGACCTTAAACAATATCTGATCGTTGAGGCCCTAGCTTGCGGGCTTTGGGGAGTGTGGTGCCACCTCTTATTTGCCTTTGCTCCCAGGTCCACTGACCCGGAGTACTAGTACCTGTTAAGGTCCCAACTTTGGGGTAAAGAAAAACTAACTTGGAGAAAAAAAAAAAAAAAAAAAAAAAAAAAAATTATATATATATTCTATTAAAAATTTTCAAAATCACTGGATTCGGCATTAAATGACCTGAAAAGAGTTGATACACCATAAAACAAAAACCACCATTTCATGAACACTTTGCACAATATTTTTTTTTTTTTTGCATTTGTGACTAGTTTTCATCTAATGTCGTTTCAATTTATGCCAGTAGTAGCAAATATAATATTCATTTGCTAATATATTTCCTCTGATGAGGTTTCTTTGAAAGTATATGAATTAAGGAAATCTTCGTCTTATTTGAGTATCCTGTTGAACAATGATTTCATGTAAAGTATACTTACACACATACGTATACACACAACTTTAAGGCTAAAAAAAAAAAAAAAAAAAAAAAAAAAAACCTGTTTGATACATGATTTCTGATCCAGAGCAATACTTACCTCTTTATCACAAACATCGTTCATGGAACGCAAAGACTAAAAGAAAATAAAGGGAAGCTAGAGTTACAAAACTCTAGAAAATAAACCCAAGATCCATTTTCTACTTCAATGCAACAGTGCTGATTGTAAAAAAAAAAAAAAAGTACTTACTTTATATGACTTTGAATTGGATACAAATGAAGCGTCTTCAACAGCAAGAGGATATTGCGCTAATTCCAAATAACATTCACACCGTCTGTAATGAAGCCTAAAGCTGAGGTCAGAGTTCGTGTTGTTTTGGCCCAACATTGAAATAGCAACAGTATAATAGCAGCAAGCGAGATCATAATTCTCGTCTTTAAAAAATCCATTTCCTTTTTTTTCAAGCGATTCACTTTTCATACCCAAATCTGACAAAAATGAAAAAAAAATTTGATTTGTTTCAGACTTTTTAGATAAGGAATAATTGTTCATAGTATTTGGATTCATCAGACTACTGTTCTCATCTGGAATTTTCTTTGCGCATAACGTTTCAGTCGATGCAACCTCCAACAAGTTGATAAGTCACCATGTTTGATCTTGGAAAAAGTTATTTTAAGAACTTACAATTTTACCTCTTTATTAAATATATTTTCCATTTCTAAATTTTTTTTTAGATGATTGGTTATTCGTATTTTATGGATTCATCCGACTTATCTCCAGTGAGATTTTCAGGTTTCAGTTGATTTAACCTCAAAGCTTCTTCAGATGTATCTTGAACTTTGGAATGTTTCTCCTAAACTCAGAATTTCCAACAGATTCCTTTATTTACTTTGGGGGGGGGGGGGTAGCATGTTCTTGTTCCATCAATCATGACTGGATAGATGTCTTAAGTAATACGCAATTGTATTTTTTGGTTGCCAACACTGAGGATTGAACCTTCAACCTTCGGCAGAAGGTTACTTCTACAAGTGGCTAGAATACTTTGAAAATCAATTTTTAGTTTTGGATGCATTAAAAGTGACCAGCCACCTCTTCCCCCATTGTACCACGCGCTCAAGATCAGAAGAGAATTAGAGAGAACTAATGTGAAACTAATTTGAACATCGACTGGAATTGTGCATCAACGCAAATGGTGAGCATGGTTAAGTTTGGTTTTAATAAATAACGTTTATTACTATCAGAATTATTTCCAATCCTTTGGTGCGCGACTTATGGCCCACCCTGTGTGTGTGTGTATATATATATATATAATGTAATATAATATAATATATATATAATGTAATATAATATAATATATATAATGTAATATAATATAATATATATAATGTAATATAATATAATATATATATAATATAATATAATATATATATAATATAATATAATATATATATATATAATATAATATATATATAATATAATATAATATATATATATATAATATAATATATATATAATATAATATATATATAATATAATATATATATAATATAATATATATATAATATAATATATATATAATATAATATATTATAATATATATATAATATAATAATATAATATATTATAATATATATATAATATAATATATATATAATATAATAATATAATATATATAATAATATAATATATTATAATATATATATAATATAATATATATATAATATAATAATATAATATATATATAATATATATATAATAATATAATATATATAATATATATATATTAATATTATAGTGTATTTTATGACCAGGCTAACCGTCCCTGCTAGCTTAGAAAAATACTTTTGCAGTTTTAACGAAAGAGTTACAATATCAGGGCCTCTCCACAGGATGCCGACAATATATTACATATGAAGGAGTCATATGGAATTTCCACAGATCCTGCTAGTCTGTATAATTGTTCATTTTTTTTTTTTTTTTTAAATACTTTTTAATGTTCTTTTCTCATACTTTATTAATAAAAAAATAAAAAAATCGCTTCACACGTAGAAATACTGAAGAACAATAAAGTGAAAAAACCAATTTGCTTCGTCACAGATTCCATCGCGCTACACCAGAAGTTAGGAAGTACATTAGTTGCCTATAACCATTATTTGACTCGAGCGAGAAAATGCAAGAAAAGAAAAAAAAACGTTTTACCTTTCGTATAAATTCTGAGCAACGCTCTTGTTCTTGCAAACTTTGGTATGACGTACGCTAATGCAACTCTTCCGTCAGAGTCTTTAACGTTAGGGTCCATGCCTTTTTGCAACAGGGTGAGCACCACCTTGAAACAGTGGTCAGTTTTAACATACCCATTTTGCACGGCCGTGTGGAGGAGAAGGTCTGTTTTTCTCAGGGGATTCCGTTTGAGGACGTACTCCAAAACTGTGCAGGATTCTAATTTAAAATAAAGTTAGAAACAGAAATACAATAAGACAAAAGAAAATGGCAATACAGTTAACTAATCATGCCCATCCCCAAACGACTTGATCGGAGACATTTGTGCCACAGATTTCTCCATCTAGTTTGGGCTATATCATTTCTCAGTGTTTTTCTTTTTGTTTTTAGAGGTAGCGAAATTTAAATTGACAACTAATTCCATTTTCCTTAACTGCAGATTTGGCAACTTATTTTGAGTTCAGCTTGGTTTGGCAAATCATCATGAAGAGATCCACACCCAAGCAACATTTGCAAATTGCAAACAATACAATCAGTTTACTGAGAACATAACATCATGAAGTAGATTTGTCAACTGGCCCTCTTGTTTATTCCGTTTAAAAACTATTAGATTTTTTTAGGGGGGGGGTATGTTAAGTCCCATGTCTATGCTGATAAGCCAGACAATAGACCACTTAAAAGACAACATTTAATGCGTTATCGAAATACAACCTAATTTAATGTGTAGAATTTGTGAAAATTGAACCTCTAGATTTTGCTATACATGTCTGAGCTGCAGAGCCATATGACAGAAATTGTCTTTAAATTATTTATAAATGCCAAAATTTAGTCTTTGGAATAAACATTTGTATGATAAAATATTTTTCTACGATTAGTTTTCGGTATAAAGTTTGTTGCCTTTGAAGAAAGAAAAAAATACCCTTTATTAGCATTTGCTAAAAAAGGTACACACACTTGTAATGTTCAATGCAAATAGATTCAGATAAAAGCACAAACAGACGTATACATTTTAACTGAACGCAAATGTATGTGGAGACATGGCAACTAATGTATAATGATGCTTGTATCTTTACAAGGCCACAATTCGACCATGCATAAAGTATTGTTGCCACATCCGAGCTGGTGCATCTACTAGTCTCTCCTTAGACCGGGTCTAAAAAAAAAAAAAAAAAAAAAAAGCTTCCTACCTAATCGGTTTCACACTATAAGAGTCAGATACGTTCTCAAATTGAAGTACTGTTGCCACATCTGAGCAGGAGCTGCTGGGAGCTTCCTATCCTGCCTTGATAAAGATCAAAACCGGCTTGAAAACCTAATAGGTGATGCCTTTTTTTTGTTTCTTCCCTGCAATCTCTTTCCCCCCAAAGAAAAGACATTTCAAACCTGTCTCTGCTCTATTGTGATTTTCATGACAAGTGCTCATCTGAGCTTCAATCTAGAGTCCTCCGTCCTCCCCCTTTGCCAAACTTTTACAAAAAACATTTTTCTAGCTACAACTATTACCAACAACTCCCCCTGCCCCCACTATCTGTACCTAAATATAAATGCAAATTACATGAACGTTATCCTAGAACTACCCGTCTGAAACTGCTCCGCTGGCCTACTGACTAATATGGTTATGTTCAAGTCCAATGTAAACAAGTTCCCTTAAATTATCAAAGTATACCCAATTTCTACCACAAACTATTAATGCACTTGTCTCAGTGACAACCATATACTCATTGAAATTTTCAAGTGGATTTCTAGCCTTGATAAGTGGTGACTCCTTTGTAAAAAAAAAAAAAAAAACTCCCACCTCTGTCCTATTAAAATAATGTATCCCCGTGCTCATTTTTACAAATATTTTGATGGAATGTGCTTTGCCAAACTTTTAGCACTTGATCCCTTCAATGTAAATAATACTAAGACAAGAAGCAAAGTCTCACCCCATCACTGTAGAAGTCCGTAACTGCTGGAAAATTTCTCCTCTAGAATTCGAAATTTCCTCCACATTTCTTTCGCTGACTGTAACTAACATGCAGAAATTAAATGTTATGTGAACAAACATCTTGCAGTCAAAACTGTTCACTGCTGTCTGCTAGGAATATCTAATTAGCTTGCATCTTTTTCAAAAAACACTCGTCTAGCTGAAACCACTGTCAATAATTTTCCCCACTCGTTATCTGTGCCTAAATCAAAACGTAGATTCCATGAACAAAGATTCTTTCTTAGAACTGCACGCTTGTGGAACTGTTCCGCTTGCCTGTTTCCCTCCTGACTTTTCATAATGCGTGGTTTTGGCTTCAAATGTATCTTATTTTAGTCAAACTCAGTGACTATCAAGTATTACTGTCAATAATTCACTGCTCTCGTGAAAAAAAAGTAACAAATGAAACAGAATGAAAAGGAGATAATTGAAAG
Source organism: Euprymna scolopes (assembly GCF_053919585.1). Classification (NCBI taxonomy): domain Eukaryota; kingdom Metazoa; phylum Mollusca; class Cephalopoda; order Sepiida; family Sepiolidae; genus Euprymna; species Euprymna scolopes. The sequence goes on along the minus strand of NC_136526.1, from coordinate 54,959,116 downwards.
GGATTTTATTGAAAGCGGACGAGTGCCATACATTGTTATTACATGTGTTCAGGGGGAGGAAAAAAAAAAAAAAAAAAAAAAAAAAAAAAAAAAAAGACTTAAATTAAACGTGATTTCTAAAATTATCACAATTGATCAATTTTGATAATTTAAAATTTAGACTTTTTTAAAAAGGCTGAACTGAAACAAAATATACAAAAATATTTGCCCTATCCCAACGCGAAGTTACGAAGTTGAGATCTCATTCTGATTTATAAAGCTTTCTCGAAACTAATAACGCCATTCAAGTCAACAAATTAGCAGGAGCAGCCCCAACTATGAAAACAAGATAAAAGCAGCAGCAGCAGCAGCAAAGAACAGCAACAAGATTAACAAATACTCAACTGATTGGCTGTCAAAATCTTACTTCAACCAATCAGAAAGGATTTGCTGTGGGAGCCGGGCACCTGCTAAATTTGTATTTAAATAGGGAATACAATCTCATCGAGCAGATTAGCTCGAGAGAGCACGGTGTATGCCAGATGAAACTTTGACAGTCAGAACCAAGGCACTAGAGAGCAACTAAAATTAACCGATTTGACCACGGCTCTCGGCAATCACAAACGTAAGTACTTCGGACATCACTGGACTACCACCGGTCAATCCTCAGCTTCCCTCATTTCAACCTCAAAGAATTTCAGCTATGTGTCATGTTTGACTATTAAAATGATTTAATTTTAAAATTAAAAACAAATATTCAGATCACGATTACTAACACCAGCAAGAACTATTGCTATTATATTTAATGCCACAAAAAAAAAAAAAAAAAAAAAAAAACGGGGACAACTGTAATTGAAAAGACAACACCTTTTATTTTCTTAGTTTGTCTTAAATAAATAAATAAAAAAAAAAAATTGAATAATCACTTAAAATTAAATTTTCTTTCAACACCATATGCTTATTTATAATATAACATGAAAAAAAAAAAATAAATGAAATGATTTCATGAGTACCTACATTGAAAAATTTTAATTTTTCACAAAATTAAATAAAATTAAATATAATTGAAATCAAAAATAAAAAGTAAATAAAACTAATGTGACTCACCAATTAAAAGAGTTAATTTAACGAGAATCGGAAAAACTTCCGCAGGATCCTTAGACAAAGTGAATATGTCAGCGCCATGTTTTAAGAGTTCGAGCAACATCAAATGGCAAGACTTTCTTAAACTGTCGTCTATTTGCATTGTTTCGTACAGTGTTGAAAGTGAAACACCTGAAGCGTCAAACCCTTTGGCCAACGGCCGATTTGAAGGACCAACTACGATCAAATTGATTGTTGTCCACTGACTACGTACTGCGGCCGAACACAAAACTTGATTCCAAAGAGAACTCTCTACCTTTTGAAACAGGGAAAGGCATTCTTTAAAATCTGCAAAAAATAAAAATATAAAAATTTTATTATATTTTGGAAATGCAAGAGCAATGCACTGAGGAACTCGAAGCATTTGTGCTTTGAGTCGTAATTATCTCCAACTAAACTTAACAAGCAACAAAATCACACACCTTCACTGTAGAGATCCATAGATGACGAAAGCTTTCAACTTCAATTGGAATTTCCTCCTGGGCTCCTGCTTCATTGACTGTACTGACATGCAGAAGTTCAAGTGTAATGTGAACAGACATTTTGCTGCCCAACTCCCTACATAGTGTCCCTGTAGATATGGCCTCAAATAGCAGCTCCTTACATTCACGCGGTGCCTTTAGTAAGTTTCAAGACTTTTTTGTACAAGCATTTAAAATTGTCGTAAACTCTTGAAAATTCAGTACGTTATTGCTAGACATCTTATGACATGACCAATTTTTGTGAGTTGAGGTTCAAATGAACAGCTTTTTTTTTTTTTTTTTTTTTTTTTTTTTTACACGGTGGTCACCACTTATCAAGGCCCGGAAGCCACTCAGGGATAAGGGTTGCTGCAAGTACAGTACGTTAGTGTGGAGATTTAATGAAGTGTTTACTTAAGGGGGCGGTTCATCAGGAATTTGTTAACATTGGACTTGAAGACATCCAGGTAGTAGTTGCCCGTATGAAAAAAAAAAAAAAGTGCCCGTACGAAAAAATGTGCCCATACGAAAAAAAGAATCAAGCATATTTTATGACCTGCCTATGCCAGGCGTCCCTACTAGCTTAGATAAAAAAAAAAATAAATAAAAATAAACAAAAATAAAAAATAATTAAGCACAATCACTGAGTTCTGTTTGATCATTTGTATGTCTAAATGAAAACACTGCTTAAATACACAAACTAGGCATATATTCATAAGTTTTGGTTTAATCTGATGCACCAAAATATTATATATATATATATATATATATATATATGTATATATATTTTTTTTTTTTTTTAAATCACTTTATACCCAGGCTAGTCATAAGAATAAATAGAAACCAACTTATAATATAGACAAAATCTGCATGAATTAAAAATATATTCAAGTGTATTTTATGACCGGGCTACGCCAGGCATCCCTGCTAGCTTAGATAAATACTTTTGCAGTTTTAACAAAAGAAAAACAAT
>NC_136526.1:54891560-54951560 GCF_053919585.1 Euprymna scolopes | reverse complement strand
TTGCTCCCAGGTCCACTCTGACCCGGAGTGGTAGCACCTGTTAGGATCCCCACTATGGGTTAAATAGAATACGACTTAAAAAAACAAATGTACTATATTAAAAAATCGTTCTTCAAAATCACCAGATTCAGCATTAAATAACCTGAAAAGGGTTGATATGCCGTAAAGCAAAACAACCAACCAACCAACCTCTGGCCTTCGTTAGGTGGTAACCGCGACGGGATAAGAACTCCAAATTTCCTAACTACATCCTCAGCAATCATTGCCATCTATAGTTGTCATCTCACATTTTTGGCCAAGTAAGCCTCTGGCTAGTTTTGGGTAGGATCGAAACCGCTATCTCCAGATAATTCTCACTTGGAACCATAGAGATTCAACGTCTATCCACTGTGCAACGGGCCCCAAAGGGCTCACTTGGCCAAAAAACGTGGTGACAACTATGGATGGCAGTGATTGCTGAGAATGCAGTTAGGAAATTCGGAGTTCCTATCCCGTCGCGGTTATCACCTGACGAAGGCCGGAGGAATAGTTGGCCGAAACGTGAAACAACTAAGAGAATGATAGTCCGCAATGAATAAATTAAGAATCTTGCTGCTCAACTCCCCACCTAGACGTCCACCCTATAAATTTAGCCCCTAATCTTACGAGCACTTATGTCTTATTTGTGGTTAGAGAAAAAAAAAAAATGCAAAGACTTACCTTTTCTAAGGAAGGATCAGCAGCCAAGCACTTATCCGCAAATTCCAAGGATTTTTCAAATTCATTTTTGAATGAGTAAACAAGAGAGAGATTGCGGAAGTGTCTTGCTCTTTCGGTATTATGTGTTGGATCCAAATTATCTACAATTTTGTGATAATATTGTAGGGCTTTATCGTATTGTTTCTTAGCTACTGCCGCTTTAGCTTTTGTCGCAAGGAAGTCGTCTTGTACCGCTGCTTTATCTGTTAAGAAAAAAAAAAAAAAAAAGATCAAAAACAATTTTTAAGTTTGAAGAATTCAACAAAAACCAAGGATCGAGTTGTGGTGATTGCTTAGTCACAACATAATGAAAAAATTGGTACTAATGCAGTTTAATCAAGACATTAAAAACTGAAAATATCGAAACAAGAGTTTAAATTGTACGTATCCGTTATGGAATGAAATTCTCTGAAAAAAAAAAAAAAAAAAAATTCACTTGATTTCATCAATAGTTTTTTTTTTTTTTACTACAGGGGAAAAAAAAAAATTTATGATACCGAGCAAAAGGTTTGATTTTTAGGAAGAAAAGCTAGTATTATCAAGGCCCGAAGGCCACACAGGGATAAGGGTTATTGCATGTACAGTAATCAATGAGATAGTATTGTAGTAATCATTAGTATTGGAGATTTGAGAGAGTGTCTTAAGGGAGCGGTTTGTCAGGAGTTTATGTTGGACTTGAAGGCATCCAAGTTGTAGTCAGGTGGGAAACAGGCAAGCAGTAGAGAGTTCCACTGGCATGCAGTTCTAAGAAAGCTTTGCTTATAGAATCTACGTTTGGATTTAGGCACAGATAAAGAGTGGGAAAATTATTGACAGTAGTTTCAGCCAGACGGGTGTTTCTCGTGAAAGATTGGCGAGGGGGGTGAGCAGAGATTGGAGCTCAGGCTCACAAAATTTCTTCTGTGGGAAAGAGTTAGCAGAGAAGAGAAAAGGGCATCCCCTACTAAACGATGAAGTCTATTTTGTATTCTGTCAAGGCAGGATAGGCTGTTTTTAGCAGCTCCTGCCCAAATGTGGCAGCAGTACTCCATCCTTGGACGTACTTGGCTTTTATACAGATAGAGAATTGCATTAGTAGTGAGATCTCCTGGAGCGGTAGAAGGATCCCACCATTTTCCCAGTGCCCTTAGCAACAGACTTGATGTATGTGTTCCATTCAGATCAGGAGTAAAGGTCAAACCCAGAAGCTTGTAAAAACATGGAGCCTCCCCAAGACGAGAGCCATCCATTTCAATTGATGCCAGATTGGGATCAGAGCGTTGATGATGTAAAGATAGAAGCTTGGTTTTGGATGCATTAAAAGTGACCAGCCACCTCTTCCCCCCACTGTATCACGCGCTCAAGATCAGAGGAGAGAGAATTAGAGAGAACTTTGTCATTTTCGGCCTTTTATGGTCGTGTCATCAGCATAGATGTCAACGAATGATTTGTGTTTTGGGAGATCATTGATGTAGACCAGGAAGAGAATTGGGCCCAGGATGGATCCCTGAGGGACTCCAGCATTAATACTGTGGGCTTCTGATTTCTGCCCATCAACCACTACTCTTATGAACCTATCAGAAATGATTTAATGATTGAGAAAACATTTCCAGTGATACCGTAGCTGGAAATCTTGTGAAGTAGGCCCTTATGCCATACCTTATTGGAGGCCTTAGATATGTCAAGAACAATTGCCCTGGAAAGGAAGCCTTTGTCGAGAGATTCACTAATCCTATGAGATAACTGTTAGCACATCTGCTGTAGATCTTGCAGAGTGGAAACCATATTGCATGTCACCAAGAAGGTTTTTTTCTGTTGAGGTGGTTGACTACTTTAATATGGATTCCAACAACTTATGACACACAGGAGACTTATTGGTCTGTATTGAGAGGGAGATGACTTTTCACCTGAATTCTTAAATACAGGGCATACTGATGAGGTTTTCCAGGGTGTTGGAAAGCACTTCTCCTTAAGGCAACGCTTAAACAGTTTTGTAAGTATGGGAGCAAGTTCTGGTTGGAGCTTTTTCAGCACTATACCTGGAATGCCGTCAGGGCCAGTTGCTTTACTGGAATCAAGGTTCTTGATTAGCTTGGCGACCTCACGCACAGATATTTGTATGTTGCATAGCGTGTTGTCTGTTATAGGGGAAAATTCGGGGAGTTGATGGCCTTTGTCGCATAGAGTAGAATTAACTGCAAAGTTCTTGGCAAATTGTCTGGCGACTCATCAGACAAGGCCAGACTATGTTCATTCTACACAGGTCCGAACACTTCTGCCAACTCTACCCCAGCTTTTATGGTGCCCGGGCACACCTCAAAATCACGTAAGATGTGATTTTGAGACCTTGGACATTAAAAGACCACAGTCACCACCTTGGATCTTTTCATTTTTCCTTCTCAGCCCGCAGGACAGAAAAACGTGGGCATGTTTTTGCAGTAAACCTATTTTTAGCCACAGTGAGAGATGAAATAGCAAAAGCAGGTGTATAAATCAAATAAAAATAAAAAACGTAGTCAAAGAGGAGTTATCTCCCTTGTTTACTATTTCTTTTAGATCGCAAACTCCCATACTAACATCACAATGTGGTGGCTTCGGGACAAGATCAAAGTGTAGTATCTGTTCTTCAGATGCTGCACTTCTATTTCTTGTTCTCTTTCGGTGGAGGAGAAATCCTTCACGACTGAGACAATTTTTATTTTTGTACCTTTTCTCCACGTTAAAAAACGACCCTGGTGTCTAACTCTGTCCCGTGGGGAGGCATAGTAAATAGGTACTCTTAAGTATATCATACCGATCTTAAGCTTGAGTGATCTACAAGCAGTATCTCATCTCATTACCGGAATTCACTTTTGTAATTGAAGTTTCTAGGAGTATGTTTGTTTATCCACGTGCTAAGTTTGCAATATGTTGTTATTCCTAAGACTTGTTTTTTAAATTGAGCTTCTTTAAAATTATTGCTGCATCTTCAGAATATACACACATAACTTGTCTACATTTTTTAATAATATTTGGGGGAGGGGCTTATTTAATACCCTCATGCCTCTTCCAACATTTTTGTCCCCCCCCCCACCTCAAAAAAAAAAATTTAAAAAAAATAGTTCTTAATTTTAAAGATTTATTTTTTTTTTTTTTTTTTTTTTAATATTTGTCAATGTTTTTCCTTCTTGATAATGTATCGGTTGAGAAGTCTCGAGCTTACATTTTAGTAGTTTGTTTCTTTTACATTTATTAAATTGTTTTAACATCTTTGCTTCCCCCCTCCCGTTGATTGTTTTTTTTGTGATTAGGTCCACAACTAAACAGGAATCTATAGATAAAACACACACACACACACGAGAAGTCCAAGACTCAAGTTTTGCCCTCATTTGGACTCCTCAGTCAGATATATGCAAACTCAAGATGCAAGGTGAGTACTCTGTAACATAAGCAAATGCACACAAGAAAAATCTATTAACACAGATCAAACAAACCCTCGCGAAATGAACCTACTTCATCTCGACAAAGAATGGTCATCAAACGAAGCAATAACCCAAGCCAAGGTCTCACAAGTAGGAATTTTAAACTCGCTAGGACGATGCTAACATGCTAACCTAGCAAGCAATTAATAGAACTTTTAGAACGTGACAGATTATATATTTCCACAGCCAAAAACCGTCACAGCACATAAGAGATATGACAGCCAACAAACCGGATTGTTGGCGGTGGAAACAATTATATAATCTATCACGTTCTGAAAATATGCGTGTGTGTGTGTGTGTGTGTGTGTGTGTGTGCGTGTGTAATATGTATATACACACACACACACAAATATCCATACACATATATAACTTAACTATAATAATATTAAATACCTACAGAGAGTAGTGTTTCATCCTTTTGGGAATCATCAGTGCAGGGGTCACGATTAACGCCAGTAGAGATTCAAACTCCGGCAACAGAAATTTATAATATATATATATTGTGCATACTTGACTAAAGCTCTCTAGAGGAGCCCGCAAATTGCATTGCTATGACTGAACTTATGCATTCAGGCCCTGAAAGTTTCGTCTGTTGCAGATATTGACAATATGAGACAAGGGAAACAGCCCGTCATGTACGTGCATTAGAAGCAAAGATTAATTAAATTCCTGGCACAAGTGCATTGAGAATGGTGACAATGTAGAAAAATAAACTCTAGGGAAAAATGTCAATCGTTTTTAATGTTGCCACCGAGTTAAAAAAAAAAAAAAAAAAAAAAAAAAAAAAGCTTTACTTTTTGAATGACCAGAAAATGGTAAAATTCCTGTAGTTTTGACCGAAACTGATGCATTAATCCATCAAAGACAAGTATGCGACAAGTATTTTAATGGAATGTGCTCCGACAAACTTTTCACGCTAGTGTTTCCTCTCCTCGATGTAAATACCCGCTTCACCCCCACTAGTATTAAAATCTCAGACCTTTACTGGGAAGTTATGTATTTTAATAGTTTCTTCCAACTGATAGTCTTCGGAATTCCATCCCCGTTTCCTGCTCCTGACTACAAACATGCAGAAATTTAAATGTAATGTGAACAATAAAAAAAAAAATTAAAAAATTAAAATATAATTTACCTGTAGTTTATTTCAAATGTCACAAAAGCATGACAATAACAATAAAGAATAAATGAAATAAAACATTTATAATTTACCTGAAGTTTTGACTGAAAGTGATGCATTAATCGATAAAAGTTTCTGAAAATGTGGGGTCAATTCATACTTCTTTGCATTTAGGTATTCTAAAAGCGATAATCCCTGTTCGTTCTTTGTATCAAAACGACCCCAATCATAATACATCCTAGCAACCAAACGATACAGTTCAAAAAAACCTGAAAAATAAAAAAAAATAAAAATGTAAAATTATATATCTATACTCCGATAAATTCGTTTTCTTTTGTGTGTATTCATATTCATATTAAAAACCCTCTTTTCTATTTATTTAAAAAGAAAAATACAATTTTGTTATATATGGCTTGTGGAATTGCATTCACTAGCAAAAGATCTAGCTAATTTGCATATTCTTTTAAACATTCATTTTAATTAATTCCCTATTAGTTGCTTCGGTTTTCTAATGGGATAATCATCTTTAGTTAAGTATTACGTGTAATTATATAAATGCAGATATTCTACATGATGTATCCTTGCGTAAAAAGTTTACATGGAACACAAAATTGTTTCCATATATATTTATGTATTTTTGTCCAATCTATCTACCTATTTGGATATCTATAAAAGTGAATGTGTGCGTGTAGATTTTCCTACGCAATAACTGTCAATATTCAGTCTACATACTCGAAATTTGACATACAGGGTACTGAAATTTGGGAAAATCTTTGTAATCGGTTTTCGCCCAGGAATTTGGCTGTTAAGGGGTCAAAGTTCACGATTTGACCTTCGAGAACTCTACCAAACTCCGACAATTTGGGGTCTAAACAGTTAGAATTTTAGATATAGGTTCCTTCGACATGAATCTAACTTAATAACTCGATTTGATCTCCAAACAAATGTTTAGGGGTCAAAGTTCAAAAATTGACAGCTTTTTTTAATTCAACAAACCCCCGGGCAATGCCAAATCGAAATGCTAGTATATAATATAAAGCTGTGTGGTCATGAATAGTCTCCTATATGGTTGACTATTTTTAAAAAATTGATTACATATGATAGATGTATAGAGACAGGAATGGGTATGTTTGATCTGGCAGAACGGTGGTTCATTAAAATTGTGGGGTCTGCATTTGTGCCTGGTCCATAAAGTATGGAAATAAAAATTTAAAAATGTTTACAAGTGTTTTTGATATACATGTACATAATATTTTTGATAAGTATGTGTTAACTAAAATAGGGATGGTACAGTAAAATTGTGGGGTCTGCGTTCGCACTTGGACCCCATAGAATGGAAATAGGCACAAACTTTAATAAAGACTTCAAACTGAAACATAATTATCAAAGTATACTTATGCAGATAGATATGAAGAAATATGGTATAATAAAATTATGGGGTGTTCGTTCGCGCCTGACCTCCATAGAATGGAAATATGTCACAAAGTTTAACAAGGTTTTTTTTTTTTTTAATATATGTGAAATTTTATAACAGTGAATCTTTATCATCTAACTGTTTAAATATTAAAAAGTAAATATTACCTAAAAAAAAAAAAAAAAAAAAAAAAAAAAAAAAAAAAAAACAAACTTATTCGTCTGGGAAAATTTCCGATTTCATCAGAATCGATTAGCAAATATACTTCCGGTTTACCATTTTGAAATGACGAAACATAAGATTCTGACTATAATACACTTTTTTCGTTTTAAATCGTTAAAATAGTAACACAGAAATTATTAAATAAACTAAAAATATTTTCAGTAAATGCGGAACTATTTTTACCCATGCACCGTGAGTTGATGACTTCCTATTTACAATATTTCAATATCTGCTTAATCGATGAGTACAAAAAACATTCCTTTGTTGCAGGACTAACGTTGACACCCAGTCTCGCAACAAATGGAAACAAAGATAAAAATATGGAGAGTTGACAACCAATACAGAGACGACTGCAGGCAGATGGATAGTTAAATACACAATTTTTTTTTAAAAGATTGTAAGGAATGAAAAGAGAAGATAAGAAAGTTTCTTCTTAATTGAAAGTCTCTTCCTGCGACCGAGGTGATTGAATGAAAAGATGTAGAAAAATGAAAGTTCTTGGTTAGAAATAACCAGTCTTTTTACGAAGAAGTAAATATAAAAAGTCCGCTGCTTACTTAGCGGAGAGATAGAAAAGGGTAAAATTAAAAAGTCCATTAGGGTTGCAAGTCCGTATTTACGTGGAGGAATTCATTGTATGGGGAGGGGTGGTGTTTGGTAACTATTCTGTGCTTTCAACTAACAAAAAAAAAAAAAAAAAAAAAAGGTCTTAACGTGGAGAGAAATGTGGTATTCATTCCAAAAGCCATTTTTAATATGGCGTTCTTAATATGGGGATTTTGCCATTACACCAAATTGAGCCACAGCAACGCGTGGCAGGGTACAGCTAGTTATATATATATATATATATAGTCCCAGCATGCATGTCTAAAAGGTGAACAAGAATTTTCTGAAAAATAACCACACGGATACTCCACCTGATGCAAGAACACAATACATGTAAAATATTAAATATATTTATACTAGCCTGGGTTGTCCGGGTGTTTGGAGGTATGTTGTGGGTGGGGGTGGGGTGGGGGAGCGATAGTAGGCAAGCAGACTTGAACCTGTTCCGCAAAGGAGGAAGAAAAAAAAAAAAATACAAGTGATGTCTTTGCTGTTGTGTACATTGCCAAATTAGAAGTGACAGTCTGGACCAAAAAACGGGGCAACTTGAAAATATTGGCATAAACCCCGACCCCTCCCTGTAGAAAACTGCCCACTGGAGGGTAAAGAAATTAATGTTTTTGGCCAATTTTTTCGATATTTGTCATTTTTTTTTTTTTAAAACGGTTATTTTGATCCACTCGCTTCGCCGATATTTTCCAAAGTCATCCACTCTTCAACTGACAAGCCTTAATTTAAACCTTCACTACTTTGGCGATGGACGCAACAGCAAAGACGTCACTAACCCCCCCCCCCAACCTCACATCTTCCCCCTCATGGTACAGGTTCGAGCCTGCCTGCCACCATTTTTTTTTTTTTTTTTTTAATGACTAGCCTTAATTTAAACCTTCACTACTTTGGCGATGGACGCAACAGCAAAGACGTCACTTCCCCCCCCCCCAACCTCACATCTTCCCCCTCATGGTACAGGTTCGAGCCTGCCTGCCACCATTTTTTTTTTTTTTTACTTTTCTTTTTTTACTACTACACTTCAACACGCCTCCAAACAACCGGCCACCCAGGCTAGTATTTTTATAAAAGAAAAGCATATTCCGATTTTAAAAACGAAAATTATTTGCTTTCAGACGAAAAACAGAAAACAAAACATTGCAAAATAAAATAAAGATAAAAAATTTTTAGGGTTTGTATTACTGTACACAGATTCGAAAAAGTTGTCAAAAAAAAAAAAATATATAACAAATAAATGTTATCAAAGACAAGATAAGTTACTTTCCTACCAAACTGGATATATTTTTCGTGTTTTTATTCAATGTAACATGTTTATTCAGCTCGAAAAAAGTGTTTACCGATGTATTCGAAAATTCAAGATAGCGTCTGATTCTCTCTTTAACACGGTAAGTTTGGGAAAAGATGTTATAAATAAAAAACCGGATAAAATACTGTTAAAAACTCGCTCAATGTATGTTACTGTGACATAGGTTGACATATATTCGGCGGGTTTTTAATAGTATTTTGTATAGTTTTTTATTTATAACAACTTTTTCCATACTTACCGTGTGAAAGAGAGAATCAGACGCCATCTTGAATTTTCAAATACATCGGTAAACACTTTTTTTTAGCTGAATAAACATGTTACATTGAATAAAAACACGAAAAATATATCCAGTTTGGTAGAAAAGTAATTTATCTTGCCTTTGATAACATTTATTTGTTATATATTTGTTTTTTGACAACTTTTTCGAATCTATGTGTACAGTAATACAAACCCAACATTTTAAATAAAAAGTTTTCTCATTTTATTTATTTATTTTTTTAAAAATATATTTCTTATATTTTCTATGCTTTTGCACGTGTTTTTATATTTTTTTTTTACTATCAGTATCCCATGGTCGTACGAGGAAAACTACCAAAAGCCATACGTACCTGATTTGAGTGCGATTTCTGCCGTCGTATGCAATGGGGGTTGATTGCAGAACTGAATGAGATTTTCGATGGATGACCCTCCTTTTATGATGGCAGCTGCAAGTCTGTCAACCCAACTTTTGTAGTTTTCCCTATAATCATTCAATAATGGTACCACGGAGATTTTCTTTGTTGAGCAGTCTCGAGCACACCCACACAATACTGAATCGTCAGGAAATATTCCAACAATCAAGTAAGCCATTTCTAACCAGAGATTTGCAGAAAATAACTCAACAATAACTTTTTCCAGGTGATTCTTCGGAGGTTTGGGGGTGAGTATTTCGAAAATTACTGGATCCAAATCTAGAAATTTAGATAAATTGTTAAAATATTAATTTTTCAACAAATACTAGTTTATTTTCATAATATTACACTGTAATTTGGCTTGTGAACGTATTTTAAAAATTTAAACATCATTTCTATCAAAATAACCATTGCCACAGGGTTGCATTCATGTGCCTGTTTTACAAGTATTTTAATGGAATATGCTCTGATGAACTCTTTGCATTTGTGCCCCTCCCCCTAGATGTACCTATCCCTGACAAACCCGCTTAGCAACAAAATCACACCCCAAAAACAAAAGGTGACAATAAGTGGGTTCTCATTTTATGTTGTATTACTATATACAAGTGATCCCCCTACTTTTTTTGCAAGTAACAGTTTTTAGTATTTTTGAAACTACTCGTTCGCTGGAATTTTAAATGTTATTTTCGTTATGAGCACCCTAACCCCCGAAGACCTTTTTCGAAACTAACGTTGCTTCATATATTTTACACTCCTTTGCCCTAATTTTAAACATGATTTTTCTTTCACCATCCCGGAAAACCTAGATAAGTGATAATTTTAAAGGATTGGTCGAAGACGGAAAAAAAAACATCTTGATATTTACCCCCCCCCCTTTTTTTTTTATTTGTTAAATAACGTGGGCATGTTATAAATTTTAATCACATACTCAGATTTGTAATAGCGTGATGTAATTTTATCCATTTATAGTTTGTGTATATAAACAAATGTGCAAACTTATAAATCGAATCGGAAAGTCCAAAACAAAATGAAACGGAATATTAATGTTAGAAAGTTTTCTACTATAAATACTATATCCCTAGAAGAGCTAAACTTTAAAATTCTCTTCCTGCTACCTGCTTTCCTAACTGTCCTGATATGCAGAAGTTCAAACGCAACATAAACTGACATCTTAAGCTTAGGTATGGTTCCAATTAGTAGCCCTTTATGTCCAAGTAAAAAAAAAAAAAAAAAAAAAAAAAAAAAAATTGTTTTATTTATTTTTAATAAAAATATCGATCCAAACTATTACGACAGGTTTTGTTTTCCTTTCCATTTATTTTTTTTTTTTTTTATTAAAATGAGAAACTATTTCGAGTTAACATTTATTTATTACTAGCTTGAGTGCCCGGCGTTCCCCAGATTGTTTTTTTTTTTGGGGGGGGGGGGGAGGCTCGAACCCGTATCGTGAAGGAGGAAAAGAATGTGAAAAAAAAAAAAAAAAAAATGACGTTTTTGCCGTTGCGTCCATCGCCAAACCGGAAGTGGCGAAGGTTTAAATTAAGGCTAGTCAATCGAAAAGAGGGGATGACTTGCAAAAATACTGGCGAAAAAAGCGACTCCTTTCTGTAGAAAAGTGGCCAGTTGAGGGTGAAGGAATTAATGTTTTTAGCCAATTTTTTTATATTTGTTGTCCAAAGGATCGAGATTAAAAATGATACCAATCTCGTAAAAATACGTCACCTCTGTCGAAAGTTTAGGCAGACATACAAACATACATTTAAACAGGCAGGTGAGATTTATATGATAGAAGATTGCGTATGTAATCTGAAGAAAAACACGTTTCTATTAGAATAGTCTAGCGACTGAGTAAAAACCAAGGATATGTCTCTCGGCGGTCGTGGTAAATTCACTAGGAAATCCGTGTAAAGATCAAACTGGTAATGCCCAGGATCTATTTTTTTTTTTTTTTTTTTAACCGAGGCAATGGGACAGTGGTTGAAGCTTTTTTCTTTTTCAATCTTGTCTCAGCGTGAAAGCCTACTGGTAGATTCACAAGCTACCACAACCAATATTTAACATGTTCCGATCGCAAAAGGTTGTGTTAACATGGAAGCAAGACATAATTCTTGTCAGCTATCTCCAACAAGACCTTGTGGACCCATGCAATAGGGGAAAGGGTTAACACCCATCTAGCAGAAATCACTATCAATAATTTCCCCCACTCTTTATCTGTACCTAAACCTAAAACGTAGATTCCATGAGCAAAGCTTTCTTAGAAGTGCACGCCCATGGAATTGTCTTCCATTTTCCTGCTTTCCAGCTAACTACAATATGGTAGTCTTCAAGTCTAACGTAAACAAGTTTTTGATGAGCCGTTCCATATAAGTTAATAAATTTACCAAATTTCCATTACTGACGATTACTATATTGTCCAATTTCTACTGTACACTCTAACCCTTATCCTCGAGTTGCCTCTTGGCCTTGATAAGTGGTGATGCCTATGTAAAAAAAAAAAAAAAAAAAAAAAAAAAAAAAAAAAAAAAAAAAAAAAATCCACTCGAGTCGTATTCCTGTTTGTTCAAATTAATATGTATAAAAAGATACCATTTCACAATCACAAATGAATTTTCATACTGAAAACGGACTTGTATACATATTTATTCCTGCATGATTTCTTTATATACGATTTATTCAAAAGAAATCTACATTCAAGGGGTTATGAACTGCGAGAATTACTGATGAGTGGCAGAAAGCAAGAGTTACCTGACTTGTCTGTACATTCATAAGTGTAGAAAGGATTGTAAAAATCAACATTTAAAACTGACTTGTATACGCTTTTATTCCTGCATTTCTTCATATTCTATGTATTCAAAAGAAATCTACATTCAATGAGTAACCTCATTTGCATATTGCATTAAAACAAATCTTATTTAATAATTAGCTCAGTGTTATTAAGTCTTTGTAATAATAGAATCATTTTAATTGTTCTATTTAGAAATATTAATAGTTGATTCATTTAATTTATTTTCACTTATTAATAGTTGACTACAGTTGCGTTTAAAATTGTAATTAATCTATAAATATAAAACCGAAAATGATGTATGCATGTGTGTTCGCTTTTTCTGTGTGTCTACAAAAGGCTTCTTTCAGAGAAGCGGTCGCTCGCTTCACAACTTTTTAAAACTTTTTATATCACATATAAATGGTAATATCTCACAGTTAACAACGAAGCTCGCCTGTCTATTTAATTTGCTCAATTTCGGGAAGATAAGTATTCAATATTTGTCGCTCGCCGCATGTGGGTTAGTCTTTTTCCTATAACATCTTGGGGGGTGGGGGAAAAAAAAAAAAAAAAAAAAAAAAAAAAAAAAAAAAAGCGTTCAGCAGTAATGAATATTATCCCGCAGTCAAACTTGACCTCATTAAAACGAGCACCTGCTAAATCCAAGTAATTAAATTCAAACGTGTTTCCGTTAGCATCTCGCGGTGGGGCAATGGTTAACATCGCACTTTTTCACACTTTAATTTACAACTTTGCCTCAAGGGTTCGGGTTCGATCCTCACTTTTTTTTTTTACCCCCCCCCCCACAAACACCTCGGCAACGCCGGGTACCCGTCGCTAGTATTAATTATAAATTGTAAGCTACACTGAGCCTGGCTAGTACCAAATGGGTGAACGTTTCAGAATTCTAGGTGCTGTATGTGCTCTCCAGATGGGGAAACAGTTTTAATTGTTCTATTTACAAATATTAATAGTTGATTAACTTATTTTCACTTAATAATAGCCTACAACATTGAGCACTCTTACAGTGGGTATCCATAGTCTGTCAAAACTAAGGATGCATGTGTATATATTTGAATGCATATACATGGGTATAGACCAAAATGGATGCATTTTATACCTTGTTCAGGGGTTTTTAACACACGCACACACAAGATAGTCACCACTTATCAAGACCAGAAGCCACTCGGGGATAAGGGTTATTGTGTGTACAGAATGTTAGTATTGGAAAGTTGATAAAGTGTCTTAAGAGGGTGATTCATCAGGAATTTGTTTATGTTGGACTTCATATACAAATGCGAAAGGGGAATGCTTCACATTAAACAATTTGATAGGCCTTTCCAAAAATGGAGTTTCAGAGCCAGGATTTACTGAAAGGTTATCAGATAAACTTTGGAAATTACCTACGAGTAACATAAAGCAAAAAAACCATTCTAATGAAGAAAAAAAAAAACCATTCTAATGAAGAAAAAAAAAAACCATTCTAATGAAGAAAAAAAAAAACCATTCTAATGAAGAAAAATAAAAACCATTCTAATGAAGAAAAATAAAAACCATTCTAATGAAGAAAAATAAAAACCATTCTAATGAAGAAAAATAAAAACCATTCTAATGAAGAAAAATAAAAACCATTCTAATGAAGAAAAATAAAAACCATTCTAATGAAGAAAAATAAAAACCATTCTAATGAAGAAAAATAAAAACCATTCTAATGAAGAAAAATAAAAACCATTCTAATGAAGAAAAATAAAAACCATTCTAATGAAGAAAAATAAAAACCATTCTAATGAAGAAAAATAAAAACCATTCTAATGAAGAAAAATAAAAACCATTCTAATGAAGAAAAATAAAAACCATTCTAATGAAGAAAAATAAAAACCATTCTAATGAAGAAAAATAAAAACCATTCTAATGAAGAAAAATAAAAACCATTCTAATGAAGAAAAATAAAAACCATTCTAATGAAGAAAAATAAAAAACATTCTAATGAAGAAAAATAAAAAACATTCTAATGAAGAAAAATAAAAAACATTCTAATGAAGAAAAATAAAAAACATTCTAATGAAGAAAAATAAAAAACATTCTAATGAAAAAATAAAAAACATTCTAATGAAAAAATAAAAAACATTCTAATGAAAAAAAAAAACATTCTAATGAAAAAAAAAACATTCTAATGAAAAAAAATAAAAACATTCTAATGAAAAAAAAAAAAACATTCTAATGAAAAAAAAAAAAAAACATTCTAATGAAAAAAAAAAAAACATTCTAATGAAAAAAAAAAAAAAACATTCTAATGAAAAAAAAAAAAAACATTCTAATGAAAAAAAAAAAAAACATTCTAATGAAAAAAAAAAAAAAAACATTCTAATGAAAAAAAAAAAAAACATTCTAATGAAAAAAAAAAAAACATTCTAATGAAAAAAAAAAACATTCTAATGAAAAAAAAAAACATTCTAATGAAAAAAAAAAAACATTCTAATGAAAAAAAAAAACATTCTAATGAAAAAAAAAAAACATTCTAATGAAAAAAAAAAACATTCTAATGAAAAAAAAAAAAAAACATTCTAATGAAAAAAAAAACATTCTAATGAAAAAAAAAACATTCTAATGAAAAAAAAAACATTCTAATGAAAAAAAAAAAAACATTCTAATGAAAAAAAAAAACATTCTAATGAAAAAAAAAAACAAAACATTCTAATGAAAAAAAAAAAACATTCTAATGAAAAAAAAAAAACATTCTAATGAAAAAAAAAAAACATTCTAATGAAAAAAAAAAACATTCTAATGAAAAAAAAAAACATTCTAATGAAAAAAAAAAACATTCTAATGAAAAAAAAAAACATTCTAATGAAAAAAAAAAAAAACATTCTAATGAAAAAAAAAAAAAAACATTCTAATGAAAAAAAAAAACATTCTAATGAAAAAAAAAAAAACATTCTAATGAAAAAAAAAAACATTCTAATGAAGAAAAATAAAAAACATTCTAATGAAAAAAAAAAAAAAAACATTCTAATGAAAAAAAAAAAAAAACATTCTAATGAAAAAAAAAAAAAAACATTCTAATGAAAAAAACATTCTAATGAAAAAAAAAAAAAAAAAAACATTCTAATGAAAAAAAAAAAAAAAAAGTCCTACGAAGTAGCTGTAAATAAAATAAAAAAAAAAAAAAAAAAAAAAAAACAATGTTTGACCATCAATTGGCCAGATAAGACATCTGCAACAATACCAGCCCCACTAAAATCTTGTGGACCCATGCAAGAGGGTAAAAAGTTAAAATTAGCATTTACGACAAACATAAGCCATGTAAACTATGTTTTCTGCCAGAAATTTGGCTGTCATGGAGGTCAAAGTTCAACAATTGAACTTTGAGAACTCTACCAAACTCCTCTGCCAATTTTGGGTCTAAACACTTGAAATTTTAGATATAGGTTACCCATTACATAAATATGCACATAAAGTTATGAACAGTACATAGGGCCCGAGCGAAGTCGGGCTGAACTGCTAGTATAACTGGGGTAAAAAGCCAGAAATCTTGAAATAAGGAATAAAAATAAACTTGCGAAGCCAGGTTCTTTTTTCAAACTAGACTGCATCGGACAGCAAAAAAAGTTACAATTAAGCATCTGTGACAAACAATCTATGTTAACATGAAGTTTCAAAGCCAACATTTACTGAAGGATTATCAGATGATGAACTTCGGGAATTATTGAGGAGTGGCAGAAAGCAAGAGTTATCCGATTTTCCGGCACATTCAGTGTTGAAAGGATTTTAAAAACATCTAAAGCCTGCCAATCAGTTTGTACTTGAAGTAAAACAGACAATTGCTATTATATCTACGACAAATGGAACCAGAAAAAACTTTGCTATATCTTGCGAAGCTTTCCCGTTCTTTTATGGATCAGGCTAGTCTTCGGCAAATTTCTTAGATCTTTGGGTACATTATATATTGATTGTGCAGACATTAAAGAGTTAAAATTAGGTGAGATGCTATTTTATATCAATATGTGTCACGGTTTGACCATCAATTCGCCAGCCACACCACCACGACATCTGTGACAATAAACAGTCCATATTAACTACCAGCCCCCCCAGCTGGACCTTGTGGACCAATGCAAGAGGGTCCAGAGATTAGCAACACCAAAAAGATTAGATAGGGTTTGTCACAGATGCTATGTCAACTACCATCCCAGCAAGACTAGTACACTTCCAGCAGAACCCATGAGAGGAAAAGTGAAAATTTCATTCTTACCTCAGCATAATTCTTGAAATAAGGAATAAAAATAAACTTGCTATATCTTGCAAAGCTTTCCATTTTTTCCGGACTAGGTTGTGTCTTTTGCTAATTTCTTAGATATCTGGGCACATTATATATTGATTCAGCAGACGACACCCAAAAAAGTTAAAATTAGGTGGGATGCTATTTTATATCAATATGGGTCACTGTTTGACCATCGATTTGGCCAGGCAACACCAAGACATCTACGGTAAACATAGTCCATATCAATTACCAGCCCCCAGCAAGACCTTGTGGACCCATGCAAGACAGGGGAAAAAAAGATTATCAAAATTTCTTAGATATCTGGGCATATTATATATTGATTGGGCAGACAACAGCAAAAACGTTACAATTAGCATCTGTGATAAACATAATCTACGCAACTATCATCCCTAACCCATCGAGATATCTTTTGGATTGATGCAAAGAAAAACAAGGAAAAATAATATTTCAGATTGATAATATTTTGATACTAATATTGTTTTGCTAATAAAACCATGTATTTCAAGAGAATGAAAGTGAAACATTCTCCATTCTACGCCGAGGGAAATACATGACCTTGAGGTCATCCTCCCACAGGCCGTGTCGGGCGCAAGAACCATCTCTATGGAAAAGTAGTTTGGAGAGATTTGCTATTAAAAAAAAAAAAAAAAAAAAAAATCTTGCAATAAGGAATAAAAATAAATTTGCTGTATCTTGCAAAGCCATCTGTTCTTTTTCAGACTAGACTGTGTCTGATAGCAAAAAAGTTACAATTAGGCATCTGTGACAAGTATTATCTATGTCAACTAAAGAAAATTAAAAAATTCCCTTACCTTTATGCTTGACGAGTATTCTAAGAATTTCTTTCAAAGCAAAAATGCGATATCCTTCTACATGACTATCTTTATAAAATGTCCACCATACTGCCAAACCAAAGTTCGGACCATGTAAGTTTAATATGCTGTCATGATGGATCTTAGCCGCCTGGAATAAAAAAAAATTTTTTAAATATAGGAAGCAAATAACAAAAATGTGTGTTAGGGTGTGTGCACTTTTTGTGTATGTTCAGCAAAGGCTTTTTTTGGAGGGCGAGCTCAGTCAGGTCACTCCTTAAAACTTTATATACTAAATCATAATATCTACGAGTTTTAGGCCTTAATATATGTACACTTGACTTGTGCACCATGCAAAAAAAACGATCAAGTCCAAGGAATCAGGCTGGCGAGTTGCAGGTTTTGGTTTTAATGGCACCCAAGTTACTGGGTACAATATAAGGGTACTTGTACAGTGTAGCCAAGACAAAAAAAAAAAAAATGAAAATATCGGGGGGAGGGGGAGAGGTTATATTGTACGTATGTTTTGGACTGAAAAAAAAAAAAAAAAAAAAAAAAAAAAAATACTTGCTCGGTATCAAATTGTTTTTTTCGTTGTAAAATAAAAACTACTTGATGAAATTAAGTGAAATATTTTTTCAGAGAACTTCAGACTATAACGAATACGTACAATAACTTTTCAATATTTTCATTTTTTTTTAATGTCTTGATTAAACTGTACAAGCGCCAAGATAAGAGTATTAAGAATTGCATATAATACAAAAACCTGCATAAATCTAAATATTATATTTAAGCATTTTGCTTGTAATACGTTTCAGAATGTGCTTCATGTTAAAACATTTAAGAACTTTTACCTATGAAAGCCGCACAACTTTCAACATAAATGGTAGGACCACATAACATTAATATGCTCTCATGATTTAACTGTTGCCTTTCGATAAGTTACCGGACTTTTTTGTACAAGTATTTAAAATTGTCATAAACTCTTGAAATTTCAGTATGTTATTGCTATGCATCTTATGAACTGACTGACCAATTTTTATTTCAGGTTTAAATGAACAGCTACAGCAGGAATTGGAACACACCCTACTAAAGCCCGATCGTTACAACTGGTGAATTTCAAAAATGTAAGGTAAGTTTTTTTAACGACACATCAACCTTATAGGTCATTCCATGAAATGTGAATATTTTTATTTAACAACAACAGTTTTACTTATAAATAATAATGTATACAGCAATAATTAACTGTTCCTCTATGGTTAAATTTTATACAAAGTCTACTTAGTAATTGATTGATAGTAATTGTGAAAATGATACCCAAGAAAACAGTCTGAAGAATCCAAGCTTTTATTTTTTTTTATTTAAATATTTATTCATTTAAATATTTATTCATTTAAATATTTATTCATTTAAATATTTATTCATTTAAATATTTATTCATTTAAATATTTATTCATTTAAATATTTATTCATTTAAATATTTATTCATTTAAATATTTATTCATTTAAATATTTATTCATTTAAATATTTATTCATTTAAATATTTATTCATTTAAATAAATATTTATTTATTTATTTATTTTTTTTTTTTTAAGTATTTTACAATTAATTTTCATCAGAAATGCAAGGTTATTCAACACATTATCAAGTCTCCAATCAAATACACCCATCTAAATCACTGCAATGTTAAATCCCTGCATCCGTTTTACAAGTACTTTGATGGATGAACCCATTGCACTTGTAACCCCCCCCCCAACCTTTTACATATCACCCCCCCTCCCAAACCAGACAAATGGGTTTAGCAACAAAATACCACCCCTTCAGTTTAAAGATCCATAGATGTTGAAAGCCTTCTACTCAAATAGCTTCTTTCCTCAGGCTGCTGGACTTTGGAATTCCCTCCCCGATACCTGCTTCCATGATGATATTGACATGCAGAAGTTTAAATGTAATCTAAAACAGACATTTGTCCATGTCCTGTAAACATGGATCCAAATTACAAGCCTTTTACGCCCAAGTGACAATATGCCTCGTGTGGGTATGTGTAGGGGGGGGGGGTGAAAAAAAAAAAAAAAAAAAAAAAAAAGTACTCACTGCCATGCTGGGCTGAAATTGAGTTGAAATTTCAGCCTCTACATCCGCTTCTTTATATTCTTTTAAAGCAAATTTCATCTCCGCTCGTAGTAAGTGTACCTTGGATCTGTAGGAATCTGGCAGTTCGAATGTCATCAGGAGCTGGGTGATCGTGAAAGCTTTTTCATAGCTACCGTACTCTCGATGTTTCATTGCATCTTCGAAGAATACGTCAAAAAGCATTGTGCCATGAACAAGATCGGACTGACATTGTCTAACTAGTAAAAGAAAAAAAAAAAAAAAAAAATATCAAAATAATGGAATTAAATTTGTCGCATGAAAAGTAATGTTTTATTATAACACGTCTGGCACGAAGGGCTGCCAATGAAAATTAAATCATACAGTATAACGAGATCCCTGGCGACACCAGATCTTGCTTTTCAAATAGAGGAAGAGAAGATGGGAAAGAAATAAATATGATAAAGAGATTCTCGAGTTGGCAGAAAAAAAAAACAATACAGGGTCGTTTTCTGGTTTAGGTTAGAACAACAATTCAAATTATTAAAGAAACAATGTTCTGTTGAAAGGTAGAATGACTTGGGTTCAAAAGGTCTGCTTTGGTGTCTGTGAGATGTTGTCATTGGATCCACCTGTTGTATTTAACTACCAGACCATCAAGCCAAGTGATAAGTTAGTTGGACAGATAAATAAATTGAACCTAGGGAGAGATATGGCCATTAATGAGGGAGAAGGTTCGGGACAAAAGAAAGAGAGAGGAGGAGTAGAAATTAAGGAAACAGAGAGGGAGGAAATTCAAAAGAAGAAAAAGGAAAGGGAGTACAAATTAATACGATAAAAGAGGGAGAGGAAAGGAAAAAGAGAAAGAATAACTCCAAAAAGCAGGGAGGAATTTCTGATTTGATAAAAACGATTGGCTTTTTGGAGTTAGAGTCTTTAGTCCTTTTTTACTGACTGGCATTCGAGACGTCCACATCGCTCTCACCCCGCCTGGGAGGGGGTGGGGGGTGAAACCTCATAAGAGCTTAGTTGAAAAGCTATGTTTTAGCTGGCAAATTGATTAGTGGAACTTAAGTATGCAACCTGCGTCATGAAGCTTGGATCAAAGAACTCGACTTTTAAACAAGTGTAAAACGATTTATGAATAATTATTTTGTTTCGTTATATAAAAATGTCCCAGAGTTTTTCCTTGTTTCTCGCTTGCCGGCCTGAATGAAGATACAGTTTATTTCAGGTATGCCCTGACGCCAGATGATGGAGACAGACTGGATCCAGCACGAAGCCAGAGTGACGGCCGAAATCGACGATGTTGCCACACGGACTTAGGGTCATGCACATTTCGCGTGCCCTGAGCAGCAGAAGGATATTTTCCAGTGAGAGTCTGGTCACCCTTAAGGGGTCCACCACTAGACAAGTAAGAATGTAGCCCTGCTGGGTTGCATCTATGGTCCTGTGAGCGACGAACACGGCCAGAAGTACATCACAAGTATGCTCCCATGAACCAGGATAGCGACGGATGCGGCCCGGCCCTCGGGCTAAGAGGGGTTAGGGTTACATATTTTGGTGCCGATGATTAGGACATCACATATCTGAGATGTGCATGAATGAGTAACCACGAACACATTTTTGAAGCGTCTGGAACTCAGTTTTCTTGGAAAAAAAAAAAAAAAAAAAAAAACTGAAAAATATAAGGAAAAAGGAAAATGGCACAGAAAAATGTTTTTAAAAAAAAAATTGGGGGAAAAATAACGATTGAAAAGAAAACTTATTGAAAAGAAAAGAGACTGACATTGAATTTATCGGAAAGAAAAGATTGAAATTGAACTTTGAAGGCATAGCTAAAAACTGAATAGCCAGCCGCCAGAATGCATGAAAAATGGAAAAAAAAAAAAAAAAAAAAAAACTGCAGCAAGGAAGACCATGAGAGACAGAAAAAGAGAGATGGAAAGAAACGAAGCAGATGATAAGAGAGGTAAGGACAGATTTTTATTGGTTCCTATTGCTTCGCTCAAGTTTTTTTTTTTTTTTTTTTCTTTAGACACACAAAGACAGACAAGTCCCTTTAAAAAACATAGCAGTAAACAGATTTAGTAGACACGAGAAGAGAGGGAGGGGCAAAAAAAAAAAAAAAAAAAACAGCAAACAGCTTGGAGCAGGAGCAAGGTGTGGGCGAATTGATGAGCATAAGAGTGTATATGACTTATCACGGGTAGCAGTCCGAAGGGTTAGATTCGCTTTGAAATTTTTAAGAAAAATAGTTTTTGAAAAAAAAAAAAAAAAAAAAAAAAAAAAGGAAGAGTAAAGGAAAAATAAATTATAATAGAACGACGGTCATATAATGGTTGAAGAGAGAAAGAAAACATACAGAGAAAGAGAGCGACAGTTGACAGTTTTAGAAGAAAAAAATGCATCGAGGGGGCCAGAAAGAATTGGCTAAATACAATGTAATGCAAACCTCGGGGAGGGTGTATGAAAAAGTGCTGAATACACGGTGTGTAATACATGGAGTTTGACGGTAGATTTAACGAGACACTGGGTGTGTCTGCGTGAGATGCCATGGAAAAGGCATGTGAGAATACGAATATCATAGATATGTGCTGGGAAATTGATTAGTGGAACTTAAGTATACAACCTACATCATGACGCTTGAATCAAAGAACTCGACTAAACAAGCGTAAACGATTTATGAATAATTATTGTTTCGTTATATAAAAGTGTCCCATAGTTTTTCCTTGTTTCTTGATTTGCCAGCCTAAATGAGATGCAGTTTGTTTCAGGTATGCCCCGACGCCAGATGAAAGAGAGACTGGATCCAGCACGAAGCCAGAGTGACGGCCGAAATCGACAATGTTGCCACACAGACTTAGGGTCATGCACATTTCGCGTGCCCTGAGCAGCAGAAAAATATTTTCCAGTGACCAGTGAGAGTCTGGTCACCCTTGAGGGGTCCACCACTAGACAAGTAAGAATGTAGCCCTGCTGGGTTGCATCTATGGTCCTGTGAGCTGGGAGCGACGAACACAGCCAGAAGTACATCACAAGTATGCTCCAATGAACCAGGATAGCGACGGATGCGGCCCAGCCCTCGGGAGAAGGGAGAGAGGGTTATATTATAACTGGACATATAAATATAATTAGATCCTTAGACAATAGAAGCATACAGGTTGTTATTGACGGGCATAAATCCAAGCAGTATAACATTAATGTGGGAATGCCTTGGGTGGGGGGGGGGTCAATCCTTGGATCATCATTATTCCCGATATTCATGCACGACCTCCCTGATAATATTGTATCAGATGGGTATATTTGCTGATACAACGCTAATATGCATGAGGGAAGAACAGATGTAGATAAATCTAAGACAATGGCAGAATCATTAGAAAATGACCTCTAGACCATTATGGACTGCGGCTGCAAATGGAGGGTAACATTTAATGCTACTAAGACTAAGCTGCTCTCCTTTACCAATTACAAAACGCCTCTCCAACTGACTATCCATGATAGATAGCACCCTATCTGAGAAGTCTACCTTCAAACTCCTCGGCCTAACATCTGCGGGCAATATGAACTAGAACAAATAGAGGACATTGCAAAGGCTGCTGCAAAGAAGGTGGGTTCCCTATATCGAGCTAGAAGACTACTCACACTGGAGAGTATCCCTGTATCTCTACAGGGCCACCATTCGCCCATGCATGGAGTATTGTTGCAACATTTGGGCTGGTGCATCTACCATTAGTCTCCCTCTTAGATAGCCCCTCCCCACCAAAAAGAGCTGTCAACCTAATCAGTCCCACTTTATCAACTAAGCTCCAGCCCCTGTCCCATCACCGCAATGTTGCATCACTGTGCCAGCTTTACAAATACTTTAATGAAATGTGTTCTGATGAACTTGTTTCACTTGTCCCCCCTACCCAACGTACGTATCCCTGACAAACCCGCTTAGCAATAAGATCTCACCCCTTCACTGTTGATGTCCCTAAATACCAGAAAGCTTTCATACTAATAGTTTCTTCCCTCGAACAGCTAGAGTTTGGAATTCCCTTCCTGCTTCCCTGGCTGTACTGATATGAAGAAGTTTAAATGTAGCATAAACAAATATCTTGTTAATCTTTATTAGACACAGCCCCGAATAGTAGCCCCTTACGTGCTTTGTAAGGGATGAAAATGAATAAAAACAAAGCAACTATTTTTTTCTCCATCAAAAAACAGCAAAAGTTATAGCCGTTGACTTAAAATCAGTGCTTTATGCCAAATTGATGGTTGAATAAGATTAAATTTGCGCTCATTTTTTAATTAAATATGAATTCCATATTTGGTAAAATAATATAAAATAAAACATGTGTCCGGTACATTTGAACACCAAATCACAACGCAATATTACAAAAAGAAAATATTTTACTTGTTTGAAATTTATAATTTCAAAATACAACTGCTGAGAGACAGCGCGCAGACCTTTACTGATTTTTCTTCAACTTTACGTGGAAAAAAAAAAAAGTACAAACTACCGAGGATGGAGATAGACTCCTAAACATGTTTAAATTATAAATTTCAAACAAGTAAAATGTGTTTTCCATAATATTGCATTGTAATTTGGCTTTCAAACGTACCGGATATGCATTTTATTTAATTAAAATTAAATCAAGGTTTCTATAATGGAACTCACAACCCTGACATTAAAGTATTTTTGCCATTACACCCAGCATAGTTTACCAATAAATAAAAACCAGATTCTACTTTTAAAGAGCGATTACATGTAAACAGCCTGAAAATATAAAATTCTAGCTTTTAAGGCGAGCTAATTTACGGATCTTATTTATAGACAATATTACAATAAAACGGATCGTGGGAGAGAATATAAGCAGGATCACCAAATTGGCTGACTTGCTTATTTTTATTTTCTATGACTTATCACAAAATAGCTTGAGTTGATGAATAAGCGTGATCCCATTTAATTTAAAATATTCCGCAATTATTACTTTTAGTTAAATTAATATGGTAAGTGAGTGAATATATACTAGCAGGCCACCGACATTGTCCGATCGTAAAGTATGCTTACATATTGTTTAATGCAGATTTTATATTTATATTATATTGGCCCAATATATAGTGATCATTTAAAAAGTTGAATAAATGCTGCGTGCTACCATCGAGAATCAAAACCAAACTGTTTAAGTTTGGTTTTGATTCTCGGTGGTAGCTTAAGATTTACTTTTTCCTTTGACGTTAATGCACGAGCTTTGAAGACATGTTTGCCACAAGACTAAAAATTAAAACAGGAACCAATAGCTGTTGTGTTACGCATGCGTAATGCTGGCATTCGACAGTCACCTGGCAAATTTCAGTTTTTAATTTTCACTTTTGCAGATTTTACCCAGCTAAAACCCAAATATAAAGTTTTGCATTCAAATATCCTCTGTATATTGAGTTTCATGTTTGTAAACCGAAAACTGACAGGAGTTTGGCAGGTAAAATTTTTTAAACATATATATATATATATTTTACAAAGGTTTGTTTTACTATAAGTTTTTTTTTTAACGCAAAAATTGCACAAGTATAAATCATGTAGAATATCTGCATGAATATAATTACACGTAATAGTTAACTAAAGATCATCCCATAAGAAAACCGAAAAACTAAGGGGGAATTAAAATGAATGTTTAAAAGCATATGCAAATTAGCTACATCTTTTGCAGACAAATGCAATTCAACGACTCAAAGTTGTATTTTCTTTTTAAATAGAAAAATGTTTTAATACACAATATCAATACACAAAAAAAAAAAAAAAAAAAAAAAAAAAAAGTAAATACGTCATAAAATTTGGGCGAAGAAAATGTAAACAAAGGGCAAATAACTCAGGGAGCGAAATAAAAAGAAATGAATATATTTCAATTGGGATTCATTGTTGAGATGAGTATTATTTAAAGTTCCTATCCGTCGATTTATAGAAGTATAGATATTCCCAGTTATAGGTGTTCAAAAGTGATAACTCATGAATTTAATGAGGTTACAGAGTGCTAAATAAGAAAAATATTTTTATTTATATAGACAAATTTACATGGTCGCGACACTGGACATGCTAATGTTTCAGGCAGATGGTCGCTTACAACTATCCTCATCAAACAACTTACAATGGTTGCTTTGCACAGAAGAAACATCTTTGTTAGCAAAATTGATACGAGTATATATTTTGCCAATTAGGATTGAGCCAGCCCCAGCTATGACGTGCTTTAGGTGATCCACAAGGTGATTTTGGTTCGCACACATTTTAGGTCACCATTACAAGCAGGTAAAATGATACCCTACTTCCAGGTTATTTAGAAGTAATGTGGAGACAAAACTATTTTAAGGAAATCAAAATTGGAGGTAGTTATGCATAAAATTAAGAAACATTGGTTATAGTTAATGTACTTCCTAACTTCCGGTGTGTTTGATACTGGAAGCAGTGACAAGGCAAATTGAGAATAACCGGGCAGAAGCAGTAAATTATCTGTTCGTCTATATAATCTATATTTAATGAAGAGTGGACAACAGATTTGAATAGTCATTTTGACAAAATATTAAACTTTGTCAAACTGAATGATCAAGTTCGCACCGGAAGACGTGAACAGCAACTGGAAGCGACACGTCACTTGTTCCTGTTTGAACAAGCGTAGTTGGATCTGGGACACCAAGCGAGACAAATGAGTTAAAAATGGGTCTCCCAGGAGGAGGGGGGGGGGAAGTTTCAGAATGGAAGAATAGAACCCCCCCCCCCCCCGCCAAAAATCGTTGATTATTCCCTGCTATGATGAATAGCTGAGAGGGAGTAAGATACATAAAATCTCACATCGTCTTGGATCCCGTCTTGAAGTGTTGCTTTAAACAGATTCCAGCTCCGAGGATGGTTGACGAACCTCACGGAAGAAACAATAGCAGAAACGGGTATGTCATTACAGGGCTCTACATTGAGAGTAAATCACTCGCATTTGCGAGTGATTTTTCCAGTTGGCGACTAAAAATAAAAAACGCTCATCTTTTTGACAACTTTTTTTTTTTTTTGCCAACAACTCTAATAGTGAAAAAAAAAGAAAGTCTTTTAAACTTATATTTTCTTAAAATAAAACGAGCAAAGTCAAGTTATTTAAACAGTAATAGAACAATATAATTCTTTTTTAAATGAAAGCTTTTGAAAGAAATATCTCTAAAATGAAATTGATCATGTGGTATCGTGCAAAACTTTGACAGTAGTCAGCTTCTTTTGAAATTTTAAAAAGAATATCATTCGAATAACAGAACTATGCATGCTAAGTGGTGGTTAGGGTTAGGGTTTGTGGTTAAGGTCTTCAGAAAATTAGAACAAAAACAATTATTTTGCTATCTCTTCAATACAGAGTTATATTTAATTTAAGCTACTACTGCGCACTGCGGTAAGTCAATGTTCAAATATTTTTCTTTATATTCTATTAAAATATTCAGCTAATGAAACAAACAAAAAAAAATAAAAAAATAAAAAAAAAATAATGTCTTTCTGAAATTATCCGCCATTTCGGAAAAATTAATTTCCATCTAATTTTAAATTGTCCGCGAAAGATTACTACGCCTATGTGATAAGTCACTTTAAGAAGCGTGCGCACACATACGATTAGCCTTGGTGCGCACTCGAGCGTACCTTAATGAAAGCTGTAATATGGCCGAAAATAGTCTGAGGGTCCAGAGGCGCATACCCACTAGCGTAGCTGAGGGGATGGGGGCGGGGATGCGTTCCGCGTCCGAGTGACAACCCCCCCTCCCAAAAAAAAAAAAAAAAAAAAAAATTTTTGGCCCAGTTAAGGTGCGAAAATAGAATTTATTATATATTATGTAATTTTTAAGTTTTAATCTTTATTAGTTGTTTCACAACGTTTCGGCCAACTATTTCTCTGGCCTTCTTCAGGTGGTAACCGCGACGGATAGGAACTTTAAATAATACTCATCTCAACAATGAATCCCAATTGAAATATATTCATTTCTTTTTATTCCGCTCCCCGAGTTATTTGCCCTTTGTTTACATTTTTCTTCGCCCAAATTTTATGACGTATTTACTTTTTTTTTTTTTTTTTTAATTTAAATATTAATAAAAAGGACTTTTATGCACATTAATTATTGATTAATAATTACTATTTATATATTTTTTAAAATATAATTATCCACTGACACATGTTTCCTCGTCTACAACTCAGAGTGGCTTAATCTATATGTAACAAATACACTCATGCAACCATGCTGAAATAACATTTAGAAACCCATTCTTAAGGAGAGAAGGGTGTTTTAACTATTCTGTACTTTCACCTAACGATTAAATAAGATATCGTGAAACTAATTTGAAAATACTATTTGAAAAATTAGCACGGTAACATAAGTGCATAAGCGCCCAAATGAATATTACCAAAGGCAAGATAAGTTACTCTACCAAGTTGGATAAGTTTTTAGTGTAAAATGTTCATTTCGACAATTAGTGTCAAGCGTTACACAAGCACAAGAAAAATAGCCATGTGATATCTCATGTCGTTGAAATCTCAACAATGACTTAATATACAAAATACCGTTTGCAACCCAACGAATAAATATCGTGACATTTAATGGGTGGGTTTCTAATCATTTTGTATAATTTTTAACTCCTTGTCAAGACCAAATCTGTAAAACAGAAGTTTTTTGTTTTTTTTAACCGAAAATAGACAGTTCGATAAAGAACTTCATTGTTAATTTTTTATATACATAGGCATCACCACTTATCAAAGCCCAGAGGCCACTCGAGGATAAGGGTTAAAGAGTGTACAGTAGTAAAATTCGACAATATAGTAATCGTTAGTAATGGAAATTCGATAAATTTGTTAACTTAAGTGAAACGGCTCAAGAACTTGTTTACGTTGGACTTGAAGACAACCATAGTGTAGTCTGCTAGAAAGCAGGAAACCTGAAGACAGTTCCACAGGCGTGCACTTCTAAGAAAGAAGCTTTGTTCATGGGATCTACATTTAGGTTTAGGCACAGATATAGAGTGGGGGTCTAGAAGAGTAAGCCAGGTTTAGTTTCAGAAATGTTTCAGATGGTTCGTTGTTCTAAACAAGTCTTGAGAGGCGACTGGTTTGCAGTAGATAGTTCCAGAGCAAGATATTCTTACAGTGTCGAGACAGAAAAAACCTGTGAAATTGCTCCAGAAAAGGTTTAATATTTATGGAGCAATTCTGGTTTCTGATTGGTTGGTAGCAGAACGTGAATTAATTCGATTCGTCAGTTCCTAGCAGCATCATTTATAAATAGAATCGTCTGACTGTGGGATCATACCTCATTACACGTCCAAAATATTGCAACGGGGGGGGGGAAATTATTGATAGTGTTTTTAGCTAAACGAGGGTTTCTTGTGAAAGTTTGGCGAGGTGGGGCTCAGTCGAGCACTTGCCATGAAAATAATAAAGCAGAGACAAATTCACAACCTCTTCTGAAAGAAGAGAGGTTGCAGGGGAGAGAAAGGGACACCCCCTACTACGCTACAAAGTCTATTTTGAATTCTATCAAGGCAGGATAAGTCCTTTCTAGCAGACCCTGCCCATATGTGACAACAGTACTCCATCCTTGAACGTGCCTGGCTCTTATATAGATAGAGAATTGCATCAGCAGTGAAACATCTACTGGATCAATAGAAGGATCCCACTATTTTTCCAGCGGCCTTGGCAACGGATTTGATGTATGGGTTCCATTTCAGATCAGGAGTAAAGGTCAAGCCAAGAAGCTTGTCAAAACATGAGGCCTCCAAGACGAGAGCCATTCATTTCAATTGATGCCAGATGAGGATCAGAGCGTTGATGTAACGATAAAAGCTTGGTTTTAGATGCATTAAAAGTAACCAACCACTTCTTTCCCTATTATACCACATGCTCAAGATCAGAGGAGAGAGAATCGAAGAGAACTTGGTCGTTTACGGTTTTAGAGGTGCTACCATAGATTGTAACACATTTTATAAATTTTTAGCTTGTTTCCACCTTAACATTTTTCTTTAAAATGAAAACCTGTAAAGGTTTTCGGTATGCTGAAAACGAATATCGCACTTAAATTTCTGAAAAAAAAAAAAATTAGCTTTACGAGATATAAAGCAACGTCATTTATGTTATTGCTGGCGGCCATCTTGGTACTTGCTTTCGCAGCTTCTTGGGATTATGTTTACGCACTCTAAGATGGCCACCAGCGATAACATAAATGATATTGCTTAATTTCCCTACAACTACTTATTTGCAGAAAATTTAAGTGCGATATTCGTTTTCAGCATACCCTAAAACCTATAAAAGTAGTCCTTTTGAATGTTAAGGTGGAAACAAGATAAAAAAATTACCATTTTATTTCTTTGTTTGCATAGTTGAATTTTCAGTAAAACCGAATAGAAATGACGAAAATTACCATCAACTGGTGAATATATAGTTGTTTATCAGGATTCCTGGTATCCTGAAAGTTATATCGAGGATTTATGAAGAGTAGGATTTATAGTTGTATTTAAAAAAAAATAGGGGTATATTTTGGGCAAGATAGAGGATATACAAAGTTGAAAATTGGACTGGTCTCAGAATGCATAAGTTCTGGTTGACTATGGGAATTTTCCATCTTTTACATTAAACCAAAATCTATATGAAGATTTTGGATTTATTTCTGCGATTAATATCTACTCAATTTTTTCTTTGAAGGGAGTAGTAAATACCGGCCATGAATGCTCTTTAGGCATTCAATGGCTAAACCCCAGATTAAGCTCTCCTTTGGTGGGGAGGCAGATAAATACCTACTCAAAGCTACAGTTAAATACCAGTATAATACTTAGTTTTGTTCACAAATAGACACCCACTATATAATACGAGGGGCGTACAATAAGTAATGCCCCTGACTCACTTCCAGTTGTCTGATCTAGCTGAAATTTTCCATGTGCAATGATTTATATCTACGGATTATGTGGAAAATTCCAGCTCTGAACGAATTGTGGTTTCTGTTTTACAGGTGTTTGAACAAAGTCAGGTGTGAAATGGAGCCTGTTGAATGTCAAGCAGTGATCCGGTTTTTGTATTTGAAAGGATGCACACTACAGGAGACTTGATGAAATGAAAGAAACTTATGGTGATAATGCCCCATCACATGACCTTGTAAAACGCTGGCATCATGAATTCAAACATGGCCGGAAGTCTGTGGAAATAGCTCCCAGACCTGGTCGCCCACCCCCCTTCTGCCATTGAGGAGGCAGCTGTCCGTCAAGTTGAGGCTGCCATTTTGGAAGATCGGCAAATTACTATTCGCCAAATAGCCCAAGATGTCAAGATTAGTACAGGGTTTGTGGAAACTATCATTCATGACCATTTGAGAATGAATTTGGAGATGTGCCAAGAGGAATCAAAGTTTTTCAAAAGACTGATTACACAGGATGAAACCTGGGTCCATCACTATGATCCAGAGACCAAAGCCCAGTCAATGCAGTGGAAGCACTTGGACTCACCACCTCCAAAGAAAGCAAGGGTGCAGCCCTCCACTGGCAAGGTCATGCTCAGTCTTCTGGGACCAGGACGGAGTAGTGATGACAGATGTCCTGACAAAGGGTACCACAATTACAGAAGCCTATTATGCTTCACTTTTGAGGAAATTAAGAGAAGCTATCAAAATTAAGAGGTGGGGCAAGATTAGCAAAGGTACCCTACTCCTGCAGGACAATGCTCCAGTCCACAACTCGCATGTCGCCAGATCAGAAGCACGGGTGTGTAGTTATGAAATCCTCCCTACTCTCCTGAACTTGCACTCTCTGACTTCCACCTCTTCCCAGCCATGAAGTTGTTTTTCAAAGGAAAGCATTTTCCAGGCGATGCAGCCTTGATTTCTGAAGTCACGTAGTGGTTGGAGAACCAACCTGTGGTGTTCTACAAAAACGGCTCCAGAGCTCCATCAAACGATGGGAGAAATGCATAACTCTGGGTGGTTCCTATGTAGAGAAAGACTAATAACTGTAGGAAGTTTTGTTGCTCTGCTATGGGAAGTGGGTCAGGGGCATTACTTATTGCACGTCCCTCGTACCATGCGCCAGTTTAAAAAAGTGAAATTTGTACATCTGAATTTATAATTCATGGCTTAGTTAAGAGATACAGATTTGACTGCATAATCAGAAAGAGCACACAATTTTACATAAGAGTGCCAAGTTTCATGAAAATAGCTTAAAAAAATAAATGGTGGCTAAATTAACAAATTTCTTGAAATTCAGAGGTCTGTAATTTAGCCCAATTTTTCTAAAAAGCATAAATTTTGCCACTTAAAATTCTCATAACTTGAACTACTGATGGTATTTGCAAAATTCGGTTTTAAGCATCTGTTACATAGCTCTGTTCATGCACGTTGATAAAAACAATTATCTTAAAAAAAAAAAAAAACTTGTAATGCTAATATACGTATGCACATTAAGTTCTGAACAGGACATAGGGCCCGAGCAAAGCGGGGCTGCTAGTTTTTTTTTTTTTTTATAAAAACTTCATTTGACTGAAAATTATCTCCCAGGCCTACTCCACTGAAATGGAGCAAACTGCTGCCAATGAGTTAAGAAAAAAAAAATCAGATCATTTATGCAGGAGGGCACCAAGAGTCTACGATGGGCCGCATGCGGGCTACTATTTGGGATCATGTATAACAGGCGACCGACGGGGACGGGGGGGGATATTGAGCAGTTTTTGCGTTACATTTAAACTTTTGCATGTCAGTACAGTTAGGGAAATAGGAAATGGAGGGAATTGCAAAATATCAGTTGGGGAAGAAACTATCAAAGTAGAATTTATCTTTGTGATGGGTGGGATTTTGCTGCTTGTTAGGTTCGAGAATATGGATGGTGGTGAGGGGGCGTACTTTTTACTGTTTTTTAGGAATAAGCATCCAGAAGTTTACAGTTACAACGTAAGCAGTTCAGACTTTTCGGAGAAAGACTAATTGTGCTACTAGACAAACGGATGCTTGTGTACATCTTATAGACCAACACATTTCAGGCGAAAACATTACACTTATGAGTCATGTTGAAATTGGTATAAATTCCAAAAACTATGTAAAAGGGTTCAGCAAAAAAAAAAAAAAAAAAAAAAATTCACAAGAAAATATAGGGTGCTTGTGTATATTAGGGATCTTTCAACCACATTCCAGGTGAAAATGTGTACTTATGCCAAGGCAAAATTATAATTTCCAAAAATGATTCAGTATACAAGTTATTAGATCAGGGGTGCTCAATACATAGTGATCAATCTACCAGTCACTCGCAAAGGTACGACGGATCAATCGCACAGCACTAAAACCAGGGTTGTATTCGTGTTGGTCATTTTCATTTATTTCATTTTATAATTTTGATAGATTTCTTTAAATTTGGACAAGACAAAACGGATTAGTTTCCTGTGTTCTGTGGGTAATAAGTTTACGTTCCATCAAAACTTCTAAAAATTTTATATTAAGATGGAAAAAAAAAAAAAATTAGTGGTTGTTATCAAATAAAAGATAATCTTGAATCAGTTAAAAAAACAATTAGTTCACATTAATTTGAAAAACAAATTTTAAGTAAGAGTTCCTTTTTCTAAATAATTTTTAACATTTTCAATCAAAATTTTATGGTTGTTTCTGAAAAAGTGCCTTCAGTTTTCGTTTCGGTTTCAAACTTCCAATTTTACCTTGTTGCATTTTTCGTTTTATATTCCAGCGATTCATTTTTTTTTGGTCATCGATTTGACGTTTTGAGCAATCTTTGCTATGGTTCACGAACTTTGGACTTAAAATTTTCTCCACTTAAAATAATTTTTAAATAAAAAGGACTCCTAGTGTCAATATTTAACAGTTTCACTGCCAACAATTATTTTTTACGCTAGATAACCTATGTGCACCAGTTTCAGCCCCAACCCATAGATAGCACGATGTAACTAATATCCTAACTTTTTACCATTTAAAAGAAACTTCAAATAAACTAAAATTTTACAGCATACAAAAATTAAAATGCGAGACAAAAATCGTGTTTACATTTATCAACGCTTTAAAAAACAAAGTTCTTATGTAGTGACGTTTTTTTAAGCCGTAGACATACCAGTGTTTTAAAAATCTAGCAGTTATCAAATAGTCAGATCTTGAAATTTGATATTTATTCATTAAATAAACTTACATATTAAAAGTAGGTTTCATTAAATATATTAGGAAATTTTTTTTTTTTTTGGTGTTCTCCCCCCACTCCCATTTCATCTTATGGACTAAAAACGTAGGTCAATCAAAATCTTAACATTTTTTAAAGCTTAAAATATATATATATATATATATATATATATATATATATAATCCCGTTATTTAACTTACCTTAAAGTTATAAATAAGGTTGGACATAAAATCCATGTTAAAAAATCTTCTGGATTTTTTTCTCGTAATATAATTTGAATTACAGAAAATTTTAATATTTTTACAAAGCTTTAGATGATAAATTCAAATATTACACGAGATGAAATTTAACAGATTTTTTTATATAACAGGTTTCCAATAAAAAATATTGATATAATAGATTATGACAAGAGATAATAAAAAATATTGATATAATAGATTATGACTGGAGATAAAAATTTCAAAATCAAAATAGACTAAAAAGATTAGTTTGGATTTGATTTAAAAATCAAAAGAGGGTAATCAAATTTTGCACCTTTCCCAAAAAGTATGAAAGCCTGTAAGCAACATAATCTTTAGATACATGTATCAACAGAACAGGTTAAATTAATTTTATCTGTAGTTGGTTATTAAAAAACTTTTGTTTTATAAAAAGGCAAGTCATATCTAGTTCGTTAATAAAAAACTGTTTTACAAAAGTTTTATATTGTTTTTATACTTTTTTTTATTTAGATTTTATTTATTCAGAAAATTCTGCATAAATTTCTGATAATTTTATCGTTTAATGTACAAATTTTGATTTCTTTGCGACCTTTTTTCTTATATCAAATTAAGAACACAGACTAGTTTTCCGTAATACGAAAAATTACCTTGAGAACTTATGCACTTGAGTTACCGTTCTAAAATAACTTTAGTATTTAGAAAGCAGTTCTTAACATGGGGAGAAGTTGAAGTTTTGTAACTATTTTGTACACTACGCACTTACACCTAACAATTTGATTTAAAAAACATTGTAAGTTATTAAAAAATAAATAAACAGTTTCGTGTTATATACAATGATGTATTGTATTTTTTTTTAAATATAAGCAAACGAACAGATTAATTGTTAACCTATTTTTTCTTGTTTAACATCTGCATTGAAATTGTATCATGAAGACTATTATGAAGTTTCATTCTTTTGATGAAAATACATTTATTTATTGTACCTATTTACTATGCCTCCCCACGGGACAGAGTTAGACACCAGGGTCGTTTTTTAACGTGGAGAAAAGGTACAAAAATAAAAATTGTCTCAGTCGTGAAGGATTTCTCCTCCACAGAAAGGGAAGAAATAGAAGTGCAGCATCTGAAGAACAGATACTACACTTTGATCTTGGGGGGAAAAATAGAAGCCAAAAGGATTAATTCAATTACTAGCAGTTCAACCCTGCTTTGCTCGGGCCATATCTACTGTTCATAACTTGCCCTACGTGTGAATATACTTCATGTAAGATTTCAAATGTTTAGACCAAAATTTGTCCGAGTAATTTCGTAGAGATCGCAGAGGTCAATTTTTTTAACTTTGACCCCAATTTTTACCCCTTAACATTATTGTGGTCTCAAATCAAAATAAGTTTTACTCATGTCCAAATTACCTACATCTAAAATTTCAAGTCTTTAGACCAAAAATTGGCAAAGAAATTTTGTAGAATATGCAAAGGTCAACTTTTTCAACTGACTTTTGGCAGCCAAATTTGCCCCAAAACTGATTAAAATGCTTGCCGCATGTCTGAATATCCGTTGTGTATAAATTTCAAATGTTTAAACCCAAAATTGGTCAAGTAGTTTGATGGACACCGCAACGGTTAAATTTCCGACACAAACCAATTAAAAAGTTTGACCTATCTCCAAGTACCCTTTATGTAAAATTTCAAAGTGTTTACGTTAGTTTTTTTTTGGTGTTTTTTCGATGTTTTGATTACTCCCCCGCTTAATTAAAACATTTTCTTATTTCGCTTATAACAATGCTTACATCGTCGTCGTAACGCTTGACGACTTTCAAACATCTTTCACTTATAACAATGCTTCATTCTGGCTGGCCGATCTTATTTTCAAACTTCGCCTCAGGGCTTCGGCTTCGATCCTACCCCCCCCCCGTTTCTTTTTTATTTAACACCACACACATACAAACACCTTGGCAACGCCGGGTACCCCTCGCTAGTACCTCTATAAAGCCACCATTCACCCATGCATACATGGGTGAATGGTGGGCTGGTGCATCTGCACCTAGTCTCACTCCTAGACAGGGTTCAAAAGAGTCGCCATTCTAATAGGTTCTGAACTGTCATCTAAGCTTCCGCCTCGGTCGCATCGACAAAGTGTAGCATCCCTCTGCCTGTTCTACAAGTATTTCAATGGTGAATGCTCTGCATAACTGCAAGCACTTATACCCCCCCCCCGACGTAAATACCGACAAGCAGCAATATCCACCCCTTCACAATCGAGATCCCTAGATGTAAGAGAGCCTTCTACTCCAGTAGTTTCTTCCCCAGAACCGCTGGATTTTGGAATTCCCTTCCGAGTTCCTGCTTCCAACTGTACTCACATGGAAAAGTTCAAGTGTAACGTGAACAGACATCTTGCTGCCCAACTCCCGACATAGTACCCTGTAGCTTATGTCCCCGATAGTAGGTCCCTACAGCAAAGTGGCAATGTGCCTTGTTTGCAGTGAAATTGCAATAAATTAAAAAAAAAAAAAAAAAAAAAAAAAAATCTTATGGCGGCCATTTTGTAAATCCAATATGGCCACCATATACGCATCTGGGCAAATGCGAACATTGATTTTCTGATTCCCAAGACAAACCTTTCCAAAAATGTATAGGTTTGCAAGTCTCCAAATCCAGTTCTAATTTTTTGTGGCGCCTGTTGAAGAGTCAATGTTATGTTATAGTTTTAAGTAATCATTACTGACCCAAGGTTTTGTCTAAAATTTTAATCACGTGATTACGGTGTAGCATCAATAAAATAAACCATTCATTTGAGTGTCGCTTGTTATGGATTTAACTGAATATGATAAAAAAAAATAAAAAAAAAATCACTTTATTGGTACTTATGCACTAGGTGTGTCAAATTTCGTGAAAAATAGTGAATAATTCCACCCCGTCTTTCCAAGCTTATAACTCCTCGAAAAACGTAATTCAAGCCCTAAATTTTAATTGGAAAAAAAATAAATAAATAAATAAAAAAGCGTTTTAAAAAGGTTTTAAATTTCGGACTTTACAGGTAAATTTCTTAAAAAACAAAAAATAAATAAAAAAAACAACTTCTGTTTTAAATTTAAATATTATTTATTGACCTTTTCTCTTCAATTTGTGATATAAAACTGGTGAGTAAATTGATTTACTTTTTAATAGACACTTGAAAATGGGGGGGGTGAATTTAAAAAAAAAAAAAAAGTTTGTCTAAAATATTATATTCGGTTTATTGGAAAGAACATAAAATTTCAATTGACCCTGAAAATATCGTAAAAATAGAATAGAAAATTTGATAGATTTTTAAAGTTTAAAAATTGAAAATTATTGAGTTCGTAAAATTACTGTTTTTTAAAAAATAAAAATATTTATTACTTTTTATACAACTTTAATAGTTTATTTTGGAAGTATAATCCATAAAGAAAATAAATAACCCACTTTTAACAGAGAAATTACGAGATTTTTATATTTTATTCGCAGTTTCGTGTTAGGGGTGTCAAAAATTCCTACAAAAATTTTGATACACCTACTTATGCACTTATGTTACCAGGTGTATTGTAACTATTATGTACTTTCACCTAACAATTTAAACAAAAAGATATCGTAAAACTTGACAGTTTGAATACAGATTTAAATTTAAAGGGCTCAGCTCAGCTCAGCGATTATTAAAAAAATTCAGTTGTACTTGTGCTTATTTCTTGAATTTTGAAGAATTTCACAATTATGAATTAATTCGCGTGTACTTCTTAAAATGTTATCAAAGGC
Organism: Euprymna scolopes; assembly: GCF_053919585.1. Taxonomy (NCBI): domain Eukaryota; kingdom Metazoa; phylum Mollusca; class Cephalopoda; order Sepiida; family Sepiolidae; genus Euprymna; species Euprymna scolopes. The sequence goes on along the minus strand of NC_136526.1, from coordinate 54,913,953 downwards.
AAGATGTTTGGCAGAAAAGTAACTTATCTTGCCTTTGATAACATTTATCTGTTATATATTTGTTTTTTGACAACTTTTTCGAATCTATGTGTACAGTAATACAAACCCTAAATGCATTATTCTATCACCATTTTGTGGTACTAGTGCAAGTGCACTTATTGATCCGTGCTGAAATAACGTTATTATTTAAAAAGCCATTCTTAACACGGGGAGGGTGTTTTGTACCTATTCTCTACTTTAACCTTACAATTGAATAAAAAAAAACATTAAACTTTAAGCTTAGAAATACGATTTAAAATATAGCGCGGATCATAAGTGCACTAGCACCCATTTTCTTATTAATAAATGTTTAGTAATTATTTTTCTTTTAATATTCATAAACAGTAAAAACGTCGTCATTTAAAAAGAAAACATTGATTAAACGTAAGTAAATTTATTATTCTATCATTTTGTGGTAAGTAAATTTCAAGAACCGAAAAAAGTCGATAAAAGTGACACAAACAGTAAAAAAAAAAAAAAAAAAAAAAAGATATTAATAAATGTGTAGTAATGTCTTTTATTTCAATATAAGAATAATTTCAATATTTCATATATATAATATTTCAATATAAGAAAAGAAAAAGTCGATAAAATTGACACATAAACAGTAAAAAAAAAAAAAGATTAATAAATGTGTAGTAATATGTTTTATTTCAATATTCATAAACATTAACGTTGTCATTTAAAAAGAGTAAAAAAAGTTTTAAAAAGTCGATAAAAGTGATTAAAAGTGAGATATTATTAATAAATGTGTAGTAATGTCTTTTATTTCAATATTCATAAACAGTAAAACAATGTCGATAAAAAGTGTTGTTACTATGGCAACTAAAACATGTCCTTTGCGGCTGCGCGGGAGAAATCATTGTTTTTTGAGGGTGTTCGGCAGGGAACTCTTACCGCGACCAGTACCAAAATATTTTTTTAAAAATATTATGGGGGGGGGGGGCTATAGTCTATTTTAAAACCCAATATCTCCTTCAAGAACGATCATAAAATGTGTTTTCAATCGATATTTATTCAATAAGGGACCAGTTTTCCTAAATTCTATTACTGTACAGTGTACACAGATTCGAAAAAGTTGTCAAAAAAACAAATATATAACAAATAAATGTTATCAAAGGCAAAATAAGTTACTTTTCTGCCAAACTGGATATATTTTTTGTGTTTTTATTCAATGTAACATGTTTATTCGGTGCCGGGAAAACTCGTCCCCTTTCGCTAGGTAGGAAAATTGGTCCCGTATTGAATAAATGTCGATTGAAAACATTTTATGATTGTTCTTGAAGGAGATATTGTTTTTTAAAATCTCCTATAGCCCCCCCCCCATAATATTTAAAAAAAAATATTTTTACTTGTTTAATGTTTTTTTGGTTTTGTTTTTTTTTTAAATAAAATTGATTTTCTAAGTGTCCATTTTCTACCTAACTGGCTAAGTTCTTAGTAGTTTCACTTATTTTAAAGCGTTTATTATGGTCATACAAAGTTAATTACAATTTTTTTTTGTTCTTATTTTAACGATGTTTTTTAGAGTCATAAAAACAATAATAAAAAACAAAAAAAATTAAAAACTGGGAGCGTTACTTTTTTGTTTTGGTTTTTTAATTATGATAGTTTTTTTGTTATGTTTTTGTTTTCTCTCATACCAAATGCACTCATGCGTTATTTAAAATTATAATTTTATCAATTATCAACATTTATTGTCGTCCTGTCAAATTTTGCAAAAATTAACTAATAAATTAAAAACGAAATATTTTTTTGGCGCGAGAGATGCCATGTGCTAACAATCTCTCGTTAACTAATTTTTTAAAATTTTTACTTCAAAATTCTAAAATCAATCATTAAGAGAAAAAGTAATCACTAAATAAATTTATTAATCAATTTTATTGAAAACTCCGCTATCGTTTATCAAGAATCTTTTTAATTTCATTTTTTGTTGGTTGTTTTTCGGAGGGAGATATAGTTTTTACCCCCCCCCCTCTCAAAAATTATATTTAAAAAAAAATTAAAATTTTTTTTTAAAACCAAATCTCCCTTAGTAATTTCTTTACTTTTCTATTTTTTAGCGATTTTCAAGACCCCTAAGATGTGATATACCGGACATTATTTCTCGTTCTCACGTAACACTTGTTTGTTTTGTTTTTTTTACCGAATAAACGATTCCAAATAAATTAAACAGTAAATAAGTAAATTTTTTATATTAATATTAAAAAAATATGCGGTCTCGTTTATGAACATAAACGCTTTAAAATAAGTGAAACCACTAAGGACTTAGCCAGTTAGGTAGAAAATGGACACTTAGAAAATCGATTTTATTTAAAAAAAAAAAAAATAAATAAATAAAAATAAAAAAAAAATAAAAATTAAAGAAAAAATATTTTTTAAAAATATTATGGGGGGCTATAGTCTATTTTAAAAAACAATATCTCCTTCAAGAACGATCATAAAATGTGTTTTCAATCGATATTTATTCAATAAGGGACCAGTTTTCCTACCTAGCGAAAGGGGACGAGTTTCCCGGGGACGAGTTTTCCTAAATTCGTTTATTCAGCTCGAAAACCAGTGTTTACCGATGTATTGGAACATTCAAGATGGCGTCTTATTCTCTCTTTAACACGGTAAGTTTGGGAAAAGGTGTTATAAATAAAAAACCGGATAAAATACTGTAAAAACTCGCTCAATATATGTTACCGTGACATAGGTTGACATATTCGGCGGGGTTTTAATAGTATTTCGTATAGTTTTTTATTTATAACACTTTCCCAAACTTACGGTGAGAACTGAGACGCCATCTTGAATTTTCCAATACATCGGTAAACACTGTTTTTCGAGCTGAATAAATGTTAAATTGAATAAAAAAACACGAAAAAATATATCCAGTTTGGCAGAAAAGTAACTTATCTTGCCTTTGATAACATTTGTTATATTTGTTTTTTGACAACTTTTTCGAATCTATGTGTACAGTAATACAGACCCACAATTTGAATAGAATGAAATGAATAAACTTGGACTTATTGTCACTTTTGAATCAGGTTGAAACTTTACAACGGATAAATTTATCGTCCCCTGTTCTTTGGCAGAAGCACAAGATGGCGACAGTTTAGTGAAATGCACAAAACAAAATAAAATAAAATAAATAAAACACGCGGCACTTCACTAGGAACGTGAAGGGGAATTTTTTTTTTTTTTTTTTTTAAATGACTGCTCCCTGAAAACGCATTTCATTGGTTTATTTAATCATGAAAACTTTGAAGGTACTATTTGAGGAAGAAAAAAAAAAGGGGGGGGGGCAAAGCATTAGTTGAATATGTGTGATAAAAAAAAAAAAAAAATAATAATAATAAAGCATTCAGTGGAGAATAAAAAAATGATAAATTTTTAGATTAGATCCACCTCCACAATTTTCTTTTAAATGACTTGTTTTCGACTATGCTGAATACGAAAATCGCATTGAAATTTTGCAGATATAAGTAGTTACCGAGATACAACTTTATATCATGCATTGTATTCTTTGGCGTGCGTTTGCTTATGACGCGCGCGAAGAAAAAAAAAAAAAGAAAAAAAAATGGCTGCTAAAGAATACATTGCATAATACAACTTTTATCTCGATAACTACTTATTTCTGCAAAATTTCAATGCGATTTCCGTATTCAGCATAGTTGAAAAGTCGTCATTTAAAAGAAAATTGTGGAGGTGGACCTAATCTAAAAAAAAAAAAAAAAAAAAAAAAAAAGGTTTGTATTACTACACAGATTCGAAAAAGTTGTCAAACATAACAAATAAATGTTATCAAAGGCAAGATAAGTTACTTTTCTGCCAAACTGGATATATTTTTTGTGTTTTTATTCACTGTAACATGTTTATTCAGCTCGAAAAACATACAGTGTTTACCGATGTATTGGAAAATTCAAAATGGCGCCCGACTGTCTCTAACACGGTAAGTTTGGAAAAAGATGTTATAAATAATAAACTAGACAAAATACTATTAAAAAACAACCGAATATGTCAACTTACGTCACGGTAACATATATTGAGCGAATTTCTAACAGTATTTTGTCTAGTTTATTATTTATAATACTTTTTCCCAGACTTACCCTCTCCGAGAGAGAGTCGGGCGGGCGCCATTTTGAATTTTCCAATACATCGGTAAACACTGCATGTTTTTCGAGCTGAATAAACATGTTACACTGAATAAAAACACAAAAAATATATCCAGTTAGGTAGAAAAGTAACTTATCTTGCCTTTGATAACATTTGTTATATATTTGTTTTTTGACAACTTTTTCGAATCTATGTGTACAGTAATACAAACCCAAAAATTCTAATACACGCTAAAATAAAAATTACACAAAAAAGTGAACAAAAACCTTTTGTGCATTTGAGTGAATGAAAAAGAAAAAAGTTTATGCTGGGTCCACGTTCACTATGAAGTACCAATGGCGCTGTCTGATGCAGAAGTGCCAAAAGTTTCAGATTGGCCTTAAAAAGGCCAAATTTGGCCCTTTTTGAAGCAGTTTCATGGTACCATGATTTTGGCAGATATGTTTTTGGTAAATGTGCACTTCAAGTGCATAAATTGTTAAGACATTAGTGGCCATTTTTTTTATTCATATTTTTCCAAATTAGTTTATCTGTATTTTGGCAAATGTGTAGTTTAGCGGCATAAATTATTTGACAAAAAAATTAAAACTATTTTCAACTAAAAACACAGACCGAAAGGCTAAAATAAAACCGGAAACCAAGTTCATATTTTTCATTAGATCAAATGTACGACAATCGAGGCCGCCATATTCTTTAAAATTTAGCCTAAGGTTTGACAGATTGCTGAAAACGAAAATAACGTTTAAAATTCCAAGAAACAAATATGCGCTAACGCGTACAACAATGGCCAGCATTTATACGTTTTACATTACTTAATATCCGGAAAATTATTTGCAGAAAATTTAAATGCGATATTCGTTTTCAGCACATCCGAAAACCATTAGACAAGTTTTAAGGTAGGTTTTGTATTGGTCTACCAGGCCCCCAAAAGGTGGGTGTTCATTTTACATTTAATAAAGAAAAGTACCCCTCCCCCACACCACACTTTTTTTTTTTTTTTTTTTTTAACTAATTTTTCATATCTTGGAAACTACCTGTTAACTGGAATTTTAAACGTTATTTTCGTTTTCAGCACCCCCGAAAACCTACAGTGGTTATTTTAAAGGATGAGGGGGGGGGGGATCTACACCTTTACCGACGTCTGTGTGTGTGTTCAGTTTCTGATGCAACGTTCAAATCTTTTCTATCCGAGATAATTGTAAGACATTTAGAAAATGGATAAACTGCTAAAGACTAAATTTGGTCTTAAAAAATAAAATAAGTTTTCACATAACCAAACATTTATATATTTTGTTCTTTTTGGGGGTGGGGGGTATTCAATTATAGAACTTGTGTAGTTGAACAGGTGCTTCTGCAGTTTAATTAACCATTTTTCCGTAAGTAACGCGCCGACATTTACCATTTCACAAAAATTCTGTTTACATTGGGCAGCGGGCGGGGGTGGTGTGTTTAGTCCGGTCCGCTCGTGAAAATACTTTAATTGATCAAAAAAAGTTAACTACATAAAAAAAAATTGTTTATTTTTTATTTTTATTTTTTTTTAACTTATTTGAAAGATTCCTACGCGGTGTGATAAGACATTACTACGCCTTCTCGCACGTGCAAGAAAAACACTACCGAAGGCGGTGAAATGGCACAAAATAGTCCCAAGGTCTAGGGGGTTCATACCATACAAACGGTAAATTTGCGGCGGGTTTGATTATCAGATTCATTGTCAGCGACCTCGATTACCCCTAAAATAAATTAGATGGTTGGGATTCTGTTGCGTAAGGTAGCATTTGCCGTAAAATCTAAAAATGTTAAAGGGTGTTCTAACCGGTAAATGTCGACGCATTATTACTAACGGGAAAACGGTTAATTAAACTGCAGAAGCACATGTTAAGCCACAAGATGCAAATGCAGTGTTTACCGATGTATTGGAAAATTCAAAATGGCGCCCGACTCTTTAACACGGTAAGTTCAGGAAAAGGTGTTATAAATAATAAACTAGACAAAATACTGCTAGAAATTCGTTCAATATGTTACCGTGACATAAGGTGATATATATTCGGTGTTTTTTAATAGTATTTTGTCTAGTTTATTATTTATAACACCTTTTCCCAAACTTACCATGTTATAGAGAGAGAGTCGGGCGCCATTTTGAATTGTCCAATACATCGGTAAATACTGCATGTTTTTCGAGCTGAATAAACAGGTTACACTGAATAAAAACAAAATGTTTCCAGTTTGGTAGAAAAGTAACTTATCTTGCCTTTGATAATATTTATTTGTTATATATTTGGTTTTTGACAATTTTTTCGAATCTACGTGTACAGTAATACAAACCCATAACTCCTTTTCCCAAACTTACGAATCAAAGAGAGTGGCGCCATTTTTACCTTTCCGATACATCGGTAAACAGTAAACACTTTTTGCCTTTGATAACAACCTGTACGGACAGGGTCCCGCCTCGTTCCGAGTTCGGGGGGGGGGGGGGGGGATCGTCTGACGTGAGCGATGTCTAGGCGAAAAATTACCTTCAATAAAGTGCCGAGTTAAGTTAAGAAAAAAAAAAAAAAAAAAGTTCAAATTAGTATTTTTACCCCTTTATAAATTCCATAAATTAGAATTTTTCGTATACCAAATTTTTAATTCAACAGTTCAAATAATTAGAACGAAAAAAACTTGTATCATGCGCCCTTGGTTGTATTTTCTTTTCGTTACGACACTGGTTTTTATGGGGTAATCGAGGTCGCTGACAACGAATCTGATACTCAAACCGGGGGCAAATTTACCGTTTGCATGGTATTAACCCCTGAACTACTTTCCGCCATTTTACAGCTGTTTACGCTACGCGCATGCGCGGCAGCATAAACGATGGCTTGCTTCACCTAGCAAACTGCCTTCTTACATGGCGTAAGAATCTTCCGCGGAAAATTTAAAATTAGCTGAAAAAGAAATAAGAAAAGCACTGTGGAACATAGAATTTTCAAAAAAGTACATTATAGCACTTTTCGGGTGGAAAAAAAAAAATGACGGACTGACATTTTTGAATGACTTACAAAAAAATAAAATTTTGGGACCTTTTTTATTTGTCTCACGTAGTTTTTAATGCGGTTTAGAAAAACATAAGCACCAAACATTTTGTTTTTCGTTCTTTCTTTGCGGGAGTGGGATTCAATTATAGAACTTATGTGGCTTAATAGGTGCTTATGCAGTTTAGTTAACCGTTTTTCCGTAAGTAACGCACCGACATTTACCGATTAGAACACCATTTAACGTTTTGAAGATTTTACTGTTTACATTGGGGGCGCGCGCCCCAACATCCACCCCCGCTCGCGCCCCCAATGTAAACAGTAAAATCTTCAAAACGTAAAATGGTGTTCTAATCGGTAAATGTCGGTGCGTTACTTTTTGAAATTTCTATGTTCCAGGGGGGGGGGAAAAAAAACAAAAAAAAAAAAACAATTAAATTACACTCCCCCCTCTCCAACTTGGAGTGCTTTTTCCTCTTGTTTTATTTCTTTTTCAGCTAATTTTAAATTTTCCACCCAAAAAGTGCTATAATGTATTTTTGAAAATTAGAAAATTCTATGTTCTGGAAAAAAAAAAAAAATAAATAATTTAAAAAAATTAAAATAAAATTAAATTACAGCCCCCCCCCCCCCCCGGACAACTTGGTGTGCTTTTTTCTTGCTTTTTTTTTTCATCCAATTTTAACATTTCCACGGAAGATTGGTACGCCATGTGAGAAGGCAGTTTGCTAGGTGAAGCAGCATAAGCAAGCTGTCGTTTATGCTGCCGCGCACAGCGTAAACGTTAGTTCGTGGGTTCATACCATGCAAACGGTAAATTTGCCCCGGTTTAAGTATCAGATTCGTTGTCAGCGACCTAGATTACCCCTTACAAACCAAATTAGAGTGGTCGGTGTTCTGTTGTAACGTATCTAAATATTTACTCATCTATCTCCAATTACTCCGGGGCCCCTTAATTTTGTTGGGGTTGCTAATAATTTATGTGAAGGAAGGGCACCCTCAACAATTTTTGTTCCTTCTTTTCGTAATATGTTATTTTCTCGTAATAATTTTCGCCTCATTGTAACAACTACAAAATTTGCTCATGCTTATCAAATCCATGCTGAAGGGGTTTTAGGGTTAGGGTAATTTTCTGCCTCGGACATCGCTTACGTCAGACGGCTTTTCCCCGAACTCAGAACGAGGCGGGACCCTATCCGTACAGGTTAACGCATGTTATATATTTGACAACTTTTTAGAATCTGTGTACAGTAATACACCCCCCCCCAAAAAAAAAGGCGGTACTCCTAGTGCGTTGAGTTCCATGGCGACCAGCAGGAAAAAAAAAATGGTCGCTCCCTTACTCCCCCCACGTAACGTTTATTTGTCAACATTTATTTTGAAAATTTTATTCTTTATGAATATTAAGTTACAAGTATTTATTAATTATGTATCACTTTTACAGACATTTGTTTTAAAAAATTTTTTAAATGACTTATCGACTGTTATATATTAAGTATTTGCGGATCCGGATGAGTATATCAGTTAAATTTTGAGCTTCAGGATAACTCCAGTGGAGGATAGCTCCACTTCTTTATTTACATTTGAAGTGACGTCACACAAATCTTATAATACGGATGGCTACAATTGTAAAAATAATTTGTTTTATTTTTCTTTACTTTTTGAGCTCCTATTTTCTATCGTTTGTTTTTGTTTTCTACAATTAATAAACCAGTTTACAAGTAAATTCAATCTTGGAAACTACTCGTTTGCCGTAATTTTAAACGTTATTTTCATTTTCAGCGACCCCGAAAACCTTTAAGAGTGGTAATTTTAAAGGAATTTGAGGGTGGAGTAATTCTTCATATTTACCTTTTTTTTAATTGAATTGTTAGGTGAAAGTACAAAATAGTTACAATACACCCTCCCTTCCCCATGTTAAATAATAGGTTTCTAAATAGCGTTAAAAAATAGCTCGGGTCGTAAAGTGCAGGAGGAGTACCTATAAAAGGTAACGCCGGATCGGAAAAAGAGCTCAAAATGAAAATAAAATCTCCGCTCAAAATAAGAAATGGGAGAAAAAAAAAAAGTTAAATTCTCCGCTGTGTTAGTAATTAAAAACTAAAACAAATTCTCAAAATGAAAAGAAATGTTAGATTCTCCGCTCAAATGGGAGAGAAAAAAAAATTAAATTCGCTAAAACAAATTATTTTTTACTTGTAAACTGGTTTATTAATTGTAGAAAACAAAAACAAACGGGAGGAAAAAGGAGCTCAAAATGAAAGAGAAATAAAACGTTTTTACAATTGTAGCCATCCGTATTATAAGATTTGTGTGACGTCACTTCCAATGTAAATAAAGAAGTGCGGAGCGTCAGGATAACCAATTTTGCAAAGATTTTCTCATTCCCCGCCCCCCCCCTCCACACAAAAAAAAAAAAAAAAAAAAAAAAAAAGTGTTTATTCCGAAATCCGTTAACATGGGGAGGTTGGTGTTTATTCTGAAAGCCGTTAACATTTGGAGGTGGACCTAATGTAAAAAATAAAAATAAAATAAAGAAAAATAAAGAAAAAAAAAACATTTACTGATAATTTCTCATTTTTACAAATTTTTACGCGAAAATAAAGCGTTTTTGTAATTACTATACACACAGATTCGAAAAAGATGTTACACAAAAATATGTTATCAAAGTCAAGCGAAGTTACTTTTCTACCTAATTGGATAGCTGTATTTTTCTTTAATGTAAAATCTTTATTCGGTTCGAAAAACGACTAGGGGGGGGCCAAGGGAGCGATCATTATTTTTTTTCTGCTGGTCGCCATGGAACTCAACGCCCAAGGAGTACCAAAAAAGGCCAAGAGGGGGGGGGGGATTATAGAACGCTCCCTCGAACGAACTGGGTACAACATCGGAGCCGATGCGTATTTCGCTATAGGGACCCTCACGTCCGCAAAAAATGGACGAGTAGGCCTAAAGATTTTCATGATTACATAAAAGTTAAAAATCTATTGAGGAATACACATTTCGTGTTGAGAAATACACACGATAAATATCGCAGGCAACAAGTTATAAGCCAAAAAACAAAAAAACAAAAAAAAGCTTACATGAAGTGGTGCTGGTGCGTATTTCAATACAAAATGGATTTTAACTCGAAATCATTCGATACGTAACAGAAAGAGTTTTTTTTGTTTTTTTTGTTTTTTTTTTACAGTCGAGTATTACTATCTTTTGGGTTTGTATTACTGTACACAGATTCAAAAAGTTGTCAAAAAACAAATACATAACAAATAAATGTTATCAAAGGCAAGATAAGTTACTTTTCTACCAAACTGGATATAATTTTCGTGTTTTTATTCAATGTAACATGTTTATTCAGCTCGAAAAACATACAGTGTTTACCGATGTATTGGAAAATTCAAAATGGCGGCCGATTCTCTCTTTAACACGGTAAGTTTGGAAAAAGGTGTAATAAATAATAAACTAGACAAAATACTGTTAGAAATTCGCTCAATATATGTTACCGTGACATAACTTGACAAATATTCGGTGGTTTTTAATAGTATTTTGTCTAGTTTATTATTTATAACACCTTTTCCTGAACTTACCGTGTTAACGAGAGAATCGGCCGCCATTTTGAATTTTCCAATACATCGGTAAACACTGCATGTTTTTCGAGCTGAATAAACATGTTAAATTGAATAAAAACACGAAAATTATATCCAGTTTGGTAGAAAAGTAACTTATCTTGCCTTTGATAGCATTTATTTGTCATATTTGTTTTTTGACAACTTGTTCGAATCTATGTGTACAGTAATACAAACCCCTATCTTTTTATTAAGTTGTTAGGTGAAAGTACAAAATAAACACCCCTCCCATGTTAAGAAGCTTTTTAAGCTTTATTTCAGCATGGTTAAATAAATACAAGAAAAAGAATTTTACGACCTGCCCCAGAGTAGTATAAAACCCCAACCACCCCACGTTAAGAACGGCTTTCGAAGGGTGTTTATTCAGAAAGCCGTTCTTAACATAGGGAGGTTTGGGGTGTTTATAATACGCTGGAGCATGCAAAAATTGACCATAAAAAATTTTTTAAATCCTACATTTTGTTTTTTTTTTTTTTGTTTTGTTTTTGTTTTTTGTTTTTGGCAATCAACTCGTGCCATGACTTAGTGACTTTGAAATTAAACTTCTATCAACAAATAAGCATTTGAAACTAAAAATAAAATGTCAAGTTCTGATGTTGACAAATAAAAATAAAAAAAAACGAAAAAGAAAAAAATGTAAACTTACCACGTATTTCCAGTTCTTCCATCGTTTGTTCGTCCACTGAAAAAAAAAAAGTGCAAAAACTATTTTTTTTTTTGCTGTTGTTGTTTCGAAATAGAAAAAAATGGGGGTGGGGGGGAAATCACGTAGATGCGCAGGAAACCCCAAGTTAAAAGTTTGATTTGCACTGCACGAAAAAAAGCAACTTGTCCCGAAACGTGCAAAGTTATCTCCCTTTATACTTATTTAATCTTTTAATTGGAGGTAGGGGGGAGGGTTTTATCTTTTTTTTAGTCATCATAATCATCATCACCATCATATAATATTGTTGTTTCTTCTTCTTCTTCTTCTTCTTCTTCTTCTTCTTCTTCTTCTTCTTCTTCTCCTCCTCCTCCTCCTCATACAAGTTCTCATAATAAATAGTATACTTCAGTCGCGGTTTCGACCTCAACACTTTTCCTGTTGATTTTGTGTTAAGTTTAGTTCTGTGCAGTTCTAGGAGGTCCACGTCCAAGGCCTTCCTTTCTCTCTTTTGAGAAGGAGTTAGTATAGCTGATCGACTGAGATGCCCGTAATCGACGGGACTGCCCAGGCTTTTTTTGCAGGTCAGGGTGTCTCTGTCTCGGGAGCGTTGCCTTCTCAATCTCACTTTTCGACCCTGGTGTCTCATTTCTTGCAGAGGGAGAGAACTAACCAACCAACTGAACCAAATTTGGGCTGGTGCATCTGCTACTAATCTCTCCCTCTTAGACAGTTCAAAAGAGAGTCACTAAGCTAATAGGTTTCACACTATCAACTAGGCTTCAGCTGCTGTCCCATTATCAAAGGTTGCATTCTTCTGCCTGTTTTACAAGGACTTTATAATGATAGGTGCTCCAACAAACTAGAAGCCCTTATACCCCGTTCACATGCAGCAAAATCCCACCCCTACACAGTAGAAATCCCTAGATGTAAGAAAGCCTTCTACTCTAATACCGTGCTAGAAAGTTACGCCTGCGAGTATCCTGTACCTTTACAAGGCCACCATTCACTCACGTATGGCGTATTGTTGCAACATTTGGGCTGGTGCATCTGCTACTAGTTTCTCACTCATGGACAGGGTACAAAAGAGAGTCGCCAATCTGATCAGTTCCGCACTATCAGCTAGGCTTCAGCCACTGTCCCATCGACGAAATGTTGCATCCCTCTGCCTGTTTTACAAGTATTAAAATGGTAGTTGCTCCGACAAACTACAAACCCCTGTACTCCCTTGACGTAAATACCCCCGACAAACCCAACAAGCAGCAAAATCCCACCCCTACAATGGGTGGGTCGGAAACACATTCTCTCTTCCCTTCACTAACTTCCCACTCCTTCTCTCAGTTCTATCTCGCCACCTTTGGCACCACTCATTTTTGGCACCAAAATCAGCTCCCCACTTTGGATGCCGACTCCACGTCACTCATTTTGGTGATTTTCAAACACAGAGAAGAGAGCTTTTAAAAAATGGATACCCCCAGCCCAGGGGCCACCAATATAGATACCCCCAGCCAGGGGGCTACCACAGAAACAACTGCTTCCAAAGAGGACGACCTCCCCCAACAGGAGGAGCAAAAACAGCAAAAACCAATGGGGCATACCGCCCGGACAATGCACTAATGGACCCCCCCCCCATCCCAGAAGGGAGAAAACTTACTAGCAGCTCCCCAAGAGGGCGACTACCGCAAAGGGGAGAAAAACAATGTTGAACGGGGCATTCTGCTCTAACAATAAAAAAATGAAAAGGCAGTAGCCTAAAGGGCGATAAAGGGGGCAGTGCTTCCCAGGAGGGTTACTCCCCCAAAAGGGGAGCAAATCAAGAAAACGAGGGGGCATACCACCTGGACCTCACCAAAACAAAAGAGGCAAAAGCTCCTAAGGACAATAAAAGGGACAATACTCCCCAAGAGGCCGACTCCCCAAAAAGGGAGGTTGTTCCTGGGAGAAGCATCAAGCAAGTAGAGTCAGTCCCAAAGGAAATCAGAAAGGGAAATGCCCCCCAAAATAGCAACCCTTCCGCAAAGGAACAGCAAAAACGGTCCAACAAGAGGGTCTGCATGGGGGAAGATCCTAGAGAAGCAACTGTCCCCTCAAGAGTACAGAGACCTGTACTTGACCAAGTACAGACAATACATAGAGGGGGCAGAAATTAAACCAGTGCCATACGCTTGGGATGCAATCGAAGGCAGAGTCCTGTCCCTCGTCATCTCCGAAAGACCACCTCCTAGGGATGAAAAAGGAAGACATGGTGGGGCTCCTACCCAAACTAAACATCCCGGTAGTATACCTGTACCAGAGGAGCTACGCCATGTGGGACATCCTCCTACCCACCAAGGAAGATGCGGAGAGACTCTCCCTACAAGAAATCAAGCATGAGAGAGTCAAACTAATGTCCGAATACCAGGGGAGGAGAAGGACCCGGGTGCAGATATTCAACATACCTATGCAAATACCTGCAGAAATTCTGGGACCTCTCTTCACCCAGTTCAGCGATGTCGAAAGAGTAACTCCAGTATGGTCGAAAACCAGCATGCACTTGGGCAGCTACACTGAGCCACCACCCCAGAAAGAAAAGAATGAACCCAGGAGGGGGAGAGACCTTCAGCTTCTCCCACTCGCGGACACCCCACAGAGACCCTCCCCTTGAAACGGGGGAGGAACTGTGTTTTATAGACCCCCTGTCTGTGGCAACAAAATTACACCACCAACAGAGAAAAAATCTAAAACCTCTGCTGGACTGCTAACAGACAGGGGAAAAAGACGTTAATGTCCCCTCTAATTTCCCGGACGCCCCCACTGCTAATACTTTCGTCAGGCTTCCAGAGGCCTGCAAGACTAACTTGTGTACAATGCTGGAGACCGCTGAAGGGGCTGTTCCAGGAATTGAACTGATTAGGAAAATGACACTTCCCTTGACGAACTCTCAAAACAATGCAAGGGAAGGGTCCCAGTGTTTAGACGTTGGTGGCACTGCGAGATAAGGTCAGGACATGAAAACTTGACCACCTTGAGCATTGCATACAGCGTCGGTATCCTTTCCCTGGCTGACTTCGGAACTGAGTGTGCCACACCTTAAGGTAGGTACCATGACTTTGAATTTGGCTAGTCTGAATGTGAGGGGCTTGAGATCATCGAGCCGGGCGGCTCACCTCCGGCACAACTTCTTGTCCCTGGGAGTGAATATGGTTGCGACTCAGGAGACACATTTTGTTTCTTCGGTGGACTGTCAAGTGTTGGCCCGAGATTTTAAGGTTTTCTCAGTATATGGCAGCCAGGGAGGAAGGGAGTCTCTTAGCTGGTTAAACGTACCCTGTCTGCGACGGTCAACGTTGTTCATAGGGATGTGAAGGACAGACTGGTCGTGGCCGATGTTACCGTAAAAGATGATGTGTTTTGGGTGATTGCGGTTCATGCGCCTAGCACCGCTCGTGAGAGGATCTCATTCTTCAGTCAGCTCGACGCGTTTGTAGATTGTCGGAAGTGGGTAGTGTTAATGGGGGATTGGAACGCCATCTTAGACCCCAAGATAGATAAGGTAGGAGGCGAAGCTAGAGGGTCGGAGAGGTGCGAGTCCAATCTGGCTGATCTGATGGCTAGATGTGGTCTGGTCGACAGGTTTCGGGTTGAGCATCGAGGAGGGGGGTAGATGTGTGGACGTGGACGAATAGCGTTCCCTCCTATCCAAATACCTATTTGGACAGGATGTTAGTTAGGAGAAGCGAAGTAGACTTCCTATCCTGTCCCACGTTCACTTAACTAGGCCAGACGGACCATAAACTAGTTATGGCCCGGATGAAGCTAGGAAATAGGCCTAAGTTAGTGGGGTACTGAAAGTTAAACACTTCTGGAGATACAAGACTTCCGAGTTCAGTTAAGAGAATTAAAAAGGCACTAGTGGGGCCGGTTACCGGGAGTAAGTGGCAGTTAGGTCTCAAAGCCAAGATCAGAAGCTTCTCCGTCAAGTATGCCCAGCACCTCACACTAGATAACGCCAAGACGAAGAAGCAGTTAGAGCAGAAACTAGCCCCGACTACGCGGGGAGGGTGAAAGGGTTAGTCAGGAATTAACTTAGCAGGACCTTCTATGCAAGACTAGCAAGCGTTATGAAGGCCAAGTAGTTAGAGCTAGGTTTTAGAAAGATAGGCAATGAAGCAGTCAACTCTGATGCGGACATGCGCTGTGAGGTTTCTAGGCGTGGCTCAGGCAAATACATTGTGAAAGTGAGACATCCGGATGGACGCACCCTGGAATCGACTCGGGAGATCTGCGAGGGGTTTTAAGAACATTTCGAGGAATGATTTACACAGCAGCCAGATCTTTCGGTCCTGGAGTTTAGCGAGTATATGACTACCTCTCCCCCGCCTGGAGGTGGCTAGAGCAGCTAGTTGCGAGGGCCGGGTGACAGAGCAAAGGAGCAACTAGAGTAGAAGTGGAGGGGTGGGCTTTTGTTGCTAAATGGGTTTGTTGGGGGGGGGGTATGTCAATGGGATATAGTGTGATGAGGTCATCAGAGCACATTCCATTACAATACTTGTAAAACAAGCACAGGGATGGGACAGGGGTTGAAGCTTGGTTGACAGTGTGGGACCTATTAGATTGAAGACTCTTTTTTTGAACCCTGTCGAAGAAAGAGAGAGAGACTAGTGGTGGATGTACCAATGTAGATGTGGCAGCAATACTCTGGCTAGGATCACAGTGTAGTATCTGTTCTGATGTTACACTTCACCTTTTCTAACCTCAATCAATGGACGAGAAATCCTTCTAGACTGACGCAATTTTATTTTTTTGTTCCTATCCAGAATGCCCTGTTTTGGGGAACTGGATTTTCTTCACATTAAAAACCGACCTTGTGTCTAACTCTGCCCGCATGGGGAGACAAGTAAATAGGAACCATACTCCATGCATGGTTGACTGGTGGCATTGTAAAGATATAGGATACTCTTGAATACATTCTAATTAAAAATACATAATCATATCTCCACTAACGGGACCCGTGGAAATTCCACTAGGGACTCATACATACGTAATATATTTATGTTGGCATTCTGTAGATGTTCAGTGTAAATGGAGACGCTCTGATATTATTGTAGCTTTTTTGTTAAAACTGCAAAAGTATTTATCTAAGCTAGCAGGGACGCCCAGCATAGCCTGGTCGTATAGTATGCTTAAATATGATATTTTAATTCTTGCAGATTTTGTATATATTATTATGGAGTTAATGTTCTATCGGTTTTAATATGTTATAAAGTTGCGATTTCAAAAATAAAAAAAAATATATCCATATGACTTGGGTGCATTAGCTTGAATCAAAACTGAAATAAAAACTTATGGAATATATATATATATATATATATATATATATATATATATATATATATATATATATATATATATATATATATATATATATATATATATATATATATATAAACTTTAGTGTCATTAGCTATAATCGTAACCAAAACTTATGAAAAATTCTTGGTAAAATTATTTATTACAATACATGGAAGTCCATAACAATTAAACGACAGTCACTCAACAAAAAGAAAGATGTAAACATGACACAGAAATAAATAAGATACACGCTATCCTATTAATATATAGATTCGTCTTATGTTCAAAATAAATGATAAAATTAAATTTTATGTTATCATTATTTTTAATTTTCTGTTATCATTATTTGGATATACTGATTTTTTTTAGCTATCTTATCTATTCAGCTATCAGAAAAAGTAATCATGATGATGATGCTCATCATCATCATCATCATCATCATCTGTGTAAAACGTTCTTTTCTTTCTTCTTCACGTCCTTTTTACATACTAGCATGTGTACCTATTTACTAACAAGAACAAGAAATGGAAGTGCAGCATCTGAAGAACAGATACTACACTTTGATCTTGACCAAGAGGCCAAGTTCATACTAGCATGTGTAGGTTGAAGAAAACCTACCGTAAAATTGATTCCCTAGCATTTATCTCCCTTTGTCAATCCATTTTTTAGGAGCTTCTTTCAAATCCGTTCACCGACTGGGGTTTCCGGTGCTCCCTTCAAATATCAGAACATTTTTTAGGCATATCGGTATTCCAACATATTTCTTGAGATATGTCATTGTTGCATTACACACCACCCCTGTAGTGTTTTCTAGATGGTGATAGATGATTTAGTGTCCCCAACGAAACATCTCCCAACAGATATTTTAACTGAAGAAATCTATCACATTCTTAGAGGAATTATTAGTATTATTAATGGCACTTCTGCATGACAGTGACATATTAGCAACAGAAACTAGTATGGGCAATTAATGGCTGCTTTGGTAGGGAGGTATGGTTTTTAACGCCAGTTCCTATTTATAATGCCTCCCCACAGGACAGAGTTAGACACCAGGGTCGTTTTTAACATGAAGAATTTTTTAAATTTTCCATTACTTTTTTATTGTATTTGTAAGATTATTGTTTAAAGTAAATTTCTCAAAGAAAAAAAGTGTGTGAAATAAAAAAAAAAAATACATGGAATAATTTTGTCTCAAATCTGAAAAACCATACATTTCACGTAAAAATTCATTATGACAAAAATCGCGTTTACATTTTTCTGGCAAGAAAAATATAAGTTTTCTGGAATTATTTCCAAGTTAAGTATTAAGTTAAAGTCTTAAGATAATGAATTAATACAATAAATATACTTTTGCTAAAAAGGGTAATACTTTTCCAAAAACATGGCCATGAGAGCAACAAAGTTAGTTTCGTGTTCGAAAAGAATTCATGGTGGCAAAATTTGTAGATGTACGGAAGCACATTGATGACATAATTTCATTATTATATAACAATGTCCCGGTTCCGGCTTATCAAGCATTTTTTTTTTTTTTTTGCAGTTTGCAGACCTCTCCCTGCACATAAAAATTCATAAAAAATCAGGAAATCAACGAATTTTTATGAAAATTTCAGTATTCATTAATTAATGATTATAGAATAAAATGAACTCATTATGGTGTTCCAGAATTTTGACCGACTCTATTTTGGAGTCGAAAAGTTATGCAACTCCAAAACAGCCGGCCGATATGATGTAATGCTCATTATTTCTTTAAATCGAAGATATTGATTTGTATCAGGGACATAAGCTACAGGGGTACAATGTAGGGAGTTGGGCAGCAAAATGTCGGTTCACGTTACACTTGAACTTCTGCATGTCAGTACAGTTGTGGAAGCAGGGTCTCGGAAGGGAGTTCCAAAGTCTTGCAGTTCTGGGGAAGAAACTATTGGAGTAGAAGGCTTTCTTACATCTAGGGATCTCTACTGTGAAGGGGTTGGATTTAGCTGCTTGTCGGGTCTGTCGAGGGCATTTACGTCGAGGGGGTACAAGTGCTTGCAGTTCATCAGAGCATTCACCATTAAAATACTTGTAGAACAGGCAGAGGAATACAACATTTCGTTGATGGGACAGAGGCTGAAGATAAGATGACAGTTCCGGACTTATCAGGTTGGCGACTCTCTTTTGAACCTTGTCTAGGAGCAAGAGACTAGTAGCAGATGCACCAGCCCAAATATGACAACAGACAACAATAATCTATATATAGGCGAATGGTGGCCTTATAGAGGTACAGGATACTTTCGGGTGTTAGTAGTTTTCTAGCACAGTAGAGAGAACCTACCTTCCTTGCAATGGTCCTGGCAATACTCTTAATGTAATTGTTCCAACTCATGTTTCCTGTGAATGTTAGGCCGAGTAGTTTAAAAGATGTACTTTCAGATAAAGAGTCTTTGGCCATTGCTATTGTTGGTAGAGAAGGTTTCTTGTAATTATTGAAGGAAACAAGTTTAGTCTTGGCAGCATTTAATGTGACCATCCATTTTTGTCCCTATTCCACTACAGATCGGAGGTCATCCTCTAGTGTTTCTGCCATTTCTTTAGATATGTGTTCATTTGTTTTCCTGTCGTGTCTGTTATAGAGTGTGGTGTCATCAGCATATATACCCATCTCACAAACAATTTTGTCAGGGAGGTCATTTATGAATATTAGGAATAATAGACGTCCAAGGATAGACCCCCTGAGGCATTCTCGCATTTATATCATATTGTTTAGATGTATGACTGTCAAGAACAACCTGATTTTCTCTTATCTAAGAAGGATTTAATTATGCCATGTATCCTTCCAGTGATACCATATGATCTGATTTTCCTGAGAAGACCTTCGTGCCATACCCTGTCAAAAGCCTTAGATATATATTTAGAGCTTCTACTCTACCCACCCCTGCTTTATCCAGTGAATGGTATATTCAGAGATTACAGTTAGGATGTCTGCGATGGAGCGACCTGCCTAAATCCATATTGTTGGTCACTCAGAAGTTTAGTATCCGTAAGGTGATGGACCAGAGCCTGGTTAATTATGGACTCAAATATTTTGGCAAAAAGTGGGAGGAGGCTAATGGGGCAATAATTTATTGGGTTGGTTCTTTCACCAGAATTTTTGAAAACTGGTACTACTGAAACAGTTTTCCAGCAGTCAAGAAAGCAAGATTCATTAAGGCATTTGTTGTAAAGTTTGGAGAGAACTGGAGCTACTTCGGCAAAGCATTTTTTTAATAGAACAGCCGGGATGAGATCAGGTCCACATGCTTTTGAAGTGTCAAGATTTTTTATGATAGCATGCACCTGAGAAGGGGTAATTTTCAAATCGTCTAGTGTGGCGTCTGTACACAAAGGAAAGTCAGGTAGGGAGTGGTTAGTAGGGTCCAGTGTGGAGTTGGAGGCAAACCGACTGGCAAGCATGTTAGCCTTCTTAGTTACTGAGCAAACAAGCTCATGATTGTTGGATAGTGGGGGAATAGTTGATTGCCCAATACTTACTACACTGTTGTAGATTTTCCAGAAGTCACAGGTTCCTAGCTTATGTGCTTCGATGCGTTTTTGGTCGTTTCAGTAAATTCTCTCTTCGCTGTTGTTATTTCTTTCTTACAGTTACTTCTGGCTTCTATATACTTCTGTCTGTTTGAACTGGACTTATGTTGGTTAAATCTGTGGTATGCATGCTGCCTTTGCATAATGGCAGCTGCACAAGTAGAAGTAACCATTGGGGAGAGTGGGGCTTGCTATAAAATTTCTGCACAGGAACATGTGCTCCAATTGCCGTTTTGAACCATTCAGTGGTCTCCTTGGCACACTGTTCAGCAGCAAGTGAAAAGATATTTCACCATCGGGCGTCTCTGAGGAGATCCCTGATGGCTTCCCAGTCAGCTTTTTTATAATATCTCGTTGTTTTGAGCAGTGGCTCTTTGGTTTTGGCTCTAGAGTTTAGGGCGATTTAAACCATTATCACTGCATGATTGGCGTTCCCGAGTAGGTTAGTCTTACTTAGTACTAAGGAACTGTCAATCCGGTACCCTCAACCCATTAGACGATGCTCAACCCAATCTACTTGCACTAGCATTACGGCATTCGAGCATTTCCAAGTGCCCAGTGTAAAGGGATGGGATGTGTCGAGAGGAGGGATAACAGCATTCATTTCCCTAGTCAGGAAACAAGATCGATCACTGAGAGTTTCTGTCGAAGTCCTGTGATTCGACCTCTACGCCTGGCTAATAGGCAAAGAAGGAGTATGGAAGCCGGGTGATAGACAGTGCTGATCTACTCCTTAAGCAGTTTAGGTTTGCAGACTGGTAATTTGTTTGAGTCACCAGCTCTAGGAAGGTTGTCCTCCAAGATTGAAGAGGCCTCCCTCCCCTTAGGTTTAGTTTCAGAATCTTCCTTCTCCTAGACGGATGACCTGAGAAGATCTACGGGTCCATCAGCACTAAGAGGGTTTGCCCCACGCCTAGGTTTTAATCCAGGTATTTCTGCAACCCCGCTGGGATAGTTAATGTTACTGGGTTAGTTTGTAAAGGTTATATATCTACTGTAAAATAATACTCCTCAAAGTGATTAAGGGACATTGCTATTTCATTGTTACTGAAGGAGGGGGTGAGTAAGAGTTCATGCAGTGGAAACAGCTATATTTATGGCTTAGGAATAGGATAACGCTTTACAGAATGCTTGATATTAAGAAGTAACTAAAAATTTTATTGCCCAAGCTCTGGATATTTCAGATGGCAGGAAGGTTTAGATGTATATTCAATGTAAATACAAGTAACATCATTTATAATAATAGTATGTATAATAAAGTAAATAGATATATGGGCAGATTTCCAGTAGTTGCGAATATATGGAGGTTATTATTATTGTTTACTATATTATTATTTTTTTTATTTACTATATTATAATTATTATTATTATTATTATTATTATTATTATTATTATTATTATTTACTATATTATTATTATCATTATTTTTATTATCATTACTATTATTATTATTATTATTATTTTTTATTTAATAGATTGATATTATTATTACCATCATTATCATTATTATTTACTATATTATTATTATTATTATCATTATTATTATTATTATTATTATTATTATTATTATTATTATTTACTATATTATTATTATCATTATTTTTATTATCATTACTATTATTATTATTATTATTATTTTTTATTTAATAGATTGATATTATTATTACCATCATTATCATTATTATTTACTATATTATTATTATTATTATCATTATTATTATTATTATTATTATTATTATTATTATTATTTACTATATTATTATTATCATTATTTTTATTATCATTACTATTATTATTATTATTATTATTTTTTATTTAATAGATTGATATTATTATTACCATCATTATCATTATTATTTACTATATTATTATTATTATTATCATTATTATTATTATTATTATTATTATTATTATTATTATTATTTACTATATTATTATTATCATTATTTTTATTATCATTACTATTATTATTATTATTATTATTTTTTATTTAATAGATTGATATTATTATTACCATCATTATCATTATTATTTACTATATTATTATTATTATTATCATTATTATTATTATTATTATTATTATT
>NC_136526.1:54849060-54884060 GCF_053919585.1 Euprymna scolopes | reverse complement strand
GTCTTGCCGAACTCAAGAATCTTTTGTATTATTTGGATTTTTTCGCAGTGGTCAGCATATTTGGAGAAATTCAGTTGCAAAAGTAACCTTTTCCTGAAGGTCGAACAGTATGGACGATTAAAAATACAATTACAAGTTATGTAGGAAATCTATCCAATCGTGGCAGACAGAACAAGAACATGCTATCCCATGAATTAAATAAATGGTCCCGTAGGGGAATTTAGGCAAAGAACACCGGTTTATATAGACATGGGAGAGTGATTTCCCTTGACACACGGAGACCAGGGGAACAAGAAGAGCAGCCGTGTTAACTCCCCCTTTGGCATAACACCCACGGGAAAAAAGACAGAGATGTTTCAGATATTTCCACCAGGGGTCGTTAGTGGCGTTATCTCTCAAACAAGATGGCGCGTGCCAAATCTTCAACTAAACCTCCGATAATATTTGATTTTCTTAAATAAAAAAAAAAACTACTTGATCGATTTACGTGATTTTTGGAATATGACATCTTCATGCAGTGACAAGTACGTACATTATAAAGATTTTTTTCAGATTTTTATTGTATAAAAGATTTGTTGTGGCCCATTTATAGACTTGCACCGTCAATTTGTAATAAAAATGTACATCTATGTACTCTTGAATCATCTGCGTTTGTTGAGTTTTCTTGTTTGTAAGCATTTCTAGTTTCAGTGATTCAACTAACTATGACCCCCCCCCCCCGATGTTTACAACAGTTCCAGTTGAAATTCTGTGCCTATTCCCGAGTTTGACCAGATACACCTGAAGAATTTTGAAGGTTACATCCTCTGAAACGATATCAAAAACACCTTCAGCAACTTCATTGCCACCAGAATGCAAGATTTTTACGAGGCTGCTCCGAAGAAGGTGGGCTCCCTCTACCATGCTAGAAAGCTACTTATGCCTGAAATTATCCTGTACCTCTATAGGGCCCCCATCCGCCCATGTATGTCACATTTGGGCTGGTGCATCTGCTACTTGTCTCTCACTCCTGGACAGGGTTAAAAAAAGAGTCGCCAACTTGATAGGTCATGAACTGTCATCTAAGCTTCAGCCTCTGTCCCATCGACGAAATGTTGCATCCCTTTGCCTGTTCTACAAGTACTTTAATGGTGAATGCTCTGACGAACTACAAGCATTTGCACCCCCTCAACGTAAATACCCACGAAAAACCTGACAAGCAGCTAAATCACACCCCTTCACAGTAGAGATCCCTAGGTGTAAGAAAGCCTTCTACTCTAATAGTTTCTTCCCCAGAACTGCTAGACTTTGGAACTCTCTTCCGGGATTCTGCTTTCCCAACTGTACTGACATGCAGTAATGTAAACAGACATCTTGCATATCTCTGTGGCACTATATCGTAAGTGTAATGTGAACAAACATCTTGCTGCTCATCTCCCTTCATAATATCCTTGCAACTTATGTCCCTAATAGCACCCCCCTACTTCAAAATGGCACTGTGCCTTGTTTGGGGCGAAAATTGAATAAACAAATTATTTTATATTGTTTATTTTTTTTTTACATAGAGGTCACTACCTATGAAGGCCCGGAAGCCACTCAGGGATAAGGGTTATTGCGTGTGCAGTAATCAATGAGATAGTATTGTAGTAATCGTTAGTAATGGAGGTTTGATAAAGTGTCTTACTTAAGGGGCCGATTCATCAGAAATTTGTTTATGTTTGATTTGGAGACATCCAAGTTGTAGTCAGGTGGGAAACAGGCAAACGGGAAAGAGTTCCACAGGCGTGCACTTCTAAGAAAGAAGCTTTGTTCATGGAATTTACGTTTTGATTTAGGCACGGATGAGGGGGAGGGGGGGTCAATTATAAAACTTGTATAATATTTAACAGGTGCTTCTGCAGTTTAATTTACCGTTTTTTTCCGTAAGTAACGCGCCGACATACACCGAGCAGAACTTCATCGCCCTACCCCCCAATGTAAACAGAATTTTTGTGGGGAAAATTACTGACAGTGGTTTCAACTAGACGGGTGTTTTTTGTGAAAGATAGGCGAGGGAGGGCGGGGGGGAGCAGAGCATTGGCACGGGATAACATTTGATTTGGCGGACGTTGTCTAGATTGCAACCCCTCCTCAAATTACACAATTTTTCGCTTTTTGAAAACTTTTTTTTCCTTTTAATTTCATCTATTAAAGACTTAATTTTTGAAAACTTTTTTCCTTTTAATTTCATCTATTAAAGACTTAATTTTCAGATTATAAAAAAACAAATTGAAAAAAATTAATTTTTTATAACTTTTCACGTGGCGGTTTCAGTTTTTGTACTAAATTGAACACGAAATTTGTGGCCACGATGAACAGATAGATAGATAGATAGATAGATAGATAGATAGATAGATAGATAGATAGATAGATAAATAGATGAGATGGATACATACATAAATTTAGGAAAACTCGTCTCCGGAAAACTCGAGCGGTTTACAAAAGTATTTTTATTTTTCGCTTTTTCTTTTTTTGGGGGAGGGGGGGTGTCAATTATAAAACTTGTTCAATATTTAACAGGCGCTTCTGCAGTTTAATTTTCCATTTTTTCCGTAAGTAACGCGCCGACATACACCGAGCAGAAGAACTTTAATTTTTCACAAAAATTCTGTTTACATTGGGGGGTAGGGCGATGAAGTTCTGCTCGGTGTATGTCGGCGCGTTACTTACGGAAAAAAACGGTAAATTAAACTGCAGAAGCACCTGTTAAATATTATACAAGTTTTATAATTGACCTCCCCCCCCCCCTCCCCAAAAATAAAAAAAACGAAGAATAAAAATACTTTTGTAAACCGCTGGTGAAAACTTAATTTTTTAGACCAATTAAAAAAGCATCAAAAACTACGTAACACAGAAAAATGAACCAGATTTTGTTTTTGTTTTTTTGAAAACTTTCTTATTTCAAATATCTGCTAAAAAATTCTTCCGCGATGTGACAAGTCACCTTACTACGCGCGTCTCAATGCACGAACGCATCATGTAGGAATAAAATAAACGATGTGAGGTGAGTTGGCACAAAATATTGCGAGGGTTCAGGGGGTTAATACCATGCAAACGGTAAATTTGCGACGGGTTTGAATATCAGATTTTTTGTCAGCGACCCTGAAAACCTATAAAAAAACAAATTTTATTGGTCGGTATTCTGATGTAGTTAAAGTGGTAAAACTATACAAACACCGTGACAGCGAATTAACCCTACCCCTAACCCTAACCCTAACCCCTAACCCTAACCCTAAACCTAAACCTAAACCTAAACCCTAACCCTAAACCCTAACCCTAACCCTAACCCTAATCCTAACCCTAACCCTAACGCTGTCACGGTGTTTGTATAATAATACCGTTAAAGTAAACATTTATCCATTAAATTTTTCTGCTGGTCGCCATGGAACTCAACGCCCAAGAAGTACCATTTTTTTTTATTTTGTAAAATGTTTATTCAGCTCGAAAAACATACAGTGTTTACTGATGTATTGGAAAATTCAAATGGCGCCGAACTCTGCTGAACACGGTAAGTTTGGGAAAATGAGATAAAAATAAAAAAATATACAAAATGCTGTTAAAAACACACCGATTATATGTCAGCGTATGTCACGGTAACATATATTGAGCTAGTTTCTAACAGTATTTTATATTTTTTTTTATTTTTAACTCATTTTCCCAAACTTACCGTGTTCAGCAGAGTTCGGTGCCATTTTGAATTTTCCAGCAAATCGATAAACACTGTATGTTTGTCGAGCTGAATAAACACGTTACATTAAATAAAAACACTAAAACATTATCCAGTTAGTTGGGTAGAAAAATAAATTATCTTCCCTTTGATAGCATTTATTTGTTATATATTTGTTTGTTTGTTTGTTCTTTTGACAACTTTTTCGAATCTATGTGTACAGTAAAACAACCCCCCCCCAAAAAAAAACAAAAAAAATATAAAAACTACTCGATCAAATTACGTGATTTCTGGAATATTTCATCTTAGTTCCGTGACTGGTAAATACATCATAGAGACATTTATGTATTTTCTTTAATTTTAAATGACGCCATAGGTGCCAATAGATAACCAATTTAATAAACAAAACAGACCATGAAAATATCAATGAAGCAACCGGAAGTGAAGTGGAAACAGTAATCGTAACGATTACATACAAAAACTTATTAAATACATTTTGCGTGTGTGAAGAGGGGAGGGGGGTAATTAAAAAATATTTTACTTACTTCTCTTTTTATCTTAATGATGTTTTCAATTCGAAAAAATTCGACAAAATGACGAAGGTTTTTCTGACGACTATTTGCCGAAATGCTCGCAGTTTTCTAAGAAATCGAGCGATTTTCTGGGAAAAAGATTACTACTACCACTACTGCGACGACTACTATTACTACAAAATATTATTACCTTCATACATTAGATAGTCATTTCACAATACGTAATTTAATTTTTGTTTTATTTATTTGTCCACATGATACACAAGTACTTCTTTGTAAGAGTCGAGGATACGTCATCGGCAATCAGTCACACAGAGCATAACTTAAGCAGTTTCGGTTTCGGGGGTTTGTCCAAAATAATGACGTTTTAATCAACGCATTTCATGTGTTATTATGTGTGTGTGTGTGTGTGTGTGTGTGTGTGTGTGTGTGTGTGTGTGTGTGTGTGAATATGGGGAGTAAAACGGACACGTCTTCGGCAATCGGTGACAGTGCGTTGCGTTTCCCGTTTCGGTTTCGGGTGCTTTGTCCAGGATAATGACGTTTTAACCAACGCATTTCATGTGTGCGTTATTATGTGTGTGTGTGTGTGTGTGTGTGTGTGTGTGTGTGTGTGTGTGTGTGTGTTATTATGTGTGCGTGTGTGTTGTTGTGTGTGTGTGTTATTATGTGTGCATGTGTGTGTATTATGTGTGTGTGTGTGTGTGTGTGAAAGAGGAGTAAAAAAGGGCACGTCATCGGCAATCAGTGACACACTGACACAGTGCGTTCTGCGTTACCCGTCTCGGTTTTATGTGATTGTCCAGATTAATGGCGTTTTAAGCAATTTATTTCCTGTGTGTGTGTGCGCGCGCGCGCGCGTGTGTGTGTGTGTGTGTGTGTGTGTGTGTGTGTGTGTGTGTGTGTGTGTGTGTGTGAAGGGAGTAAAGCAGATACGCCATCGACAATCAGTCAGACAGGATAAGCTGTTTCGGTTTCGGGTGTTTGTTTTTTTATATATAACTAGCCTGGTTGCCCGGCGTTGCCCGGGTGTTTGGAGGTGTGTGTTGAGCAAAAAAGAAAAAAAGTGGTAGTAGACAGGAAGGCTCGAACCCGTGAAGCGAAGGCAGAAAAAAAATGAAAGAAAACCCGGACGTCTTACCCCTATTCCATGACACGACCGGAAGTTTCGGACCGTTGACATTAGTAAAGTCATTTCAACCAATATGATGACTTGCAAAAATGGTGACTAAAAAAAAGACCCCCCCTTGTAGAAAAGTGCCCAGTTGAGGGTGAAAGAATTAATGATTTTAGACAAGTTTTTGATATTTATCGTCCGAAGGGTCGCGTTTCAAAACGATACCAATCTCATGAAAATCTGTCGCCTCTATCGAAAGTTTTCGGCAGACATACAAACATATATACATACATATACATATATTTAAACAGACACGTGAGATTTATATAATAGACTAGCGAGGGGTACCCGGCGTTGCCTGGGTGTTTGTAGGTGTGTGTGAAAAAAAAAACAGGTGCCCGTGAAAAAAAAAGCCTTGACGACGCGCAGTTGGAAAATAGTAAAGTGTGAAAAAAAAACAGGTGCGCGTTTTTGATTGACGTAACGGCGATAGCTATTCAGCAGTTAGCATTTTGTGAGGGACAGTTTTTAATGAGGTCAATAAATGGGTTTGTTTGTTTTTAAAACCCCGCTCCCTCGTCTCGAAATGAAAGCTACCGTCTGATATGACTAAGTCGACATTGACCAAACGTTAGTTACCACTGGCTCTGGGCCTGTGATTAGAGTCGAGTTTCGCTTTTTGTTTATACCGAAAACCGAATGTAACGCGTGCTGATGCGGGGAAATGTCAAATAATTAAGGTTTGAAAGTCAATAAAATTAAATAGATAGGCGAGCTCCGTGGTTAACTGCGAGATATTACAATTTATAGATGATATAAAAAGTCTTAAGAAGTTGTGAAGCGAGCGAGCGCTTCTCTGAAAGAAGCCTTTTGTGGACATCGAGGAAAAGCGTACATACATACATACATTTTCGCTTTTATATTTATAGATGGCTTGAATTAAAGTTTCTGATGTAAAAGTCAAGTATCATGTTTCAATTGTGCTCTAAACAGAAACATTCATTTTGAACGTGCCCCTGTCATCTCAAAGAATCTACTGTTAATTTTATATGCCTGGCCTTACTGCTTGTGTGGTACTAAAACTTCTCAAATGCACTTGCGTGTAAGGTGTAATATCTGGTCAAAACTGCCTGTTCCTTCTTTCGTCGGTTTATTTTGATTATCGATTATCGATACTTAGCAAAGACATTCCAATACAAAACCTATCTAAGAATACTACCAGACACATAAAGTACCTTCGTGCAAAATTTCAGCCATTTTCGAGTCCATAGGGAACGAACTCATAGACACACAGACAAAGTTCCTATACTAGCAAAAGTACCCGTCGTTGACTGGGTTCAAAAACAGCCTACACAAAATGGACTCTGATTTATGAAAGTATGATAGGTTATGAAAAGGAAGGGTTGTAAAGAGATAGCTTCGAATTTGGGGGTATCAAAACCAAAGCAAAATATGATGAAAGTAAAAATAAAATAGATAAACCCCATAATTTATTATACCATACCTGTTCTGTTCACACTGAAACACTTATCGCAATATACTGTGGATCTATATTAAAAAGCCTGGTTAAACTTTGTGCCATATTTCCATTCTATGGAGGTCAAGTGCGAACGAACACCCCATAATTTTATTATACCATATTTCTCCAAACTGAAACATAATTATCAAAGTATACTTATGAAGATAGATATGAAAAGTCTTTATTAAAGTTTGTGCCTATATCCATTCTATGGAGGCCAGGAGCGAACGCAGACCCCACAATTTTATTATACCATCCGTGTGTGTGTGTGTGTGTGTGTGTGTGTGTGTGTGTGTGTGTGTGTGGTCACGAATAGGCTCCTACATGGTTGACGATTTTAAAAAACTGATCACATATAATGATAGATGTATCGAGACATGGGAATGGATATGCTTGCTCTGGCATTATAATGAGTCATTAAAAAAACATTGAAAAAGCTTGCCCTATGACTGAATACGCTTTATGTAAACTTTCAAATGTTTAGACCAAAATTGGCTGAGTAATTTGATAGAGATCGCAGAGGTCAATTTTTTAAAAACTTTGACCTAAATTTTGACTCCTTAACAATTATTGATTTGGGGCTCAAATCAAATTATAAAGTTAGATCCATGTCCAATTAACCTATATCTATAATTTCAAGTGTTTAGACCCAAAATTGGCGGAGGAGTTTGGTAGAGTTCTCAAAGGTCAAACCGTTGAACTTTGACCCCTTAACAGCCAAATTTCTGACCGAAAACCAATTACAAAGATTTTCCTAAATCTCAATACTACTTATGTCTCGAGTCTGTAGACCGAAAATTGACAGAGTAGTTTGGTAGGGAAGTGTACACATACAGGCAGATACACTCACATTTTCATATATATATATATATATATATATATATATATATATATATATATATATATAAAGCTGAATGTGTATGTGTGCGTGTGTGTGTGTGTGTGTGTGTGTGGTCACGAATAGGCTCCTATATGGCTGACTATTTAAAAAAAACAAAAAAACTGATTACATATAATGATAGATGTATCGAGACACAGGAATTGGTATGTTTGATCTGGCAGAACGGTGGTTCATTAAAATTGTGGGGTTTGCGTTCGCGCATGGTCCACAAAGTATCGCAAATAAAAAATTTGAAAATTAAAAAAAAAACGTGTACAAGTGTTTTTGATATAGATGTACATAAGAATACTTTGATAAGTATGTTTTAACTTAAATAGGGATGGTATAATAAAATTGTGGGGTCTGCTTTGGTTTTGATACCCCCAAATTCGAAGCTATCTCTTTACAACCCTTCCTTTTCATAATCTATCATACTTTCATAAATCAGAGTCCATTTTGTGTAGGCTGTTTTTGAACCCAGTCAATGACGGGTACTTTTGCTAGCATATATATATATATATATATATATATATATATATATATATATATATATATATATATATATATATATATTATCTTTATATCTATAAAAGTGAACGCGTGTATCTGTGTGTCTGTGTGTGTGTGTGTCTGTGTCTGTGTACATTTCCCTAAGCAATAACTGTCAATTTTCAGTCTACAGACTCGAAATATATATATATTTTGGCCAGAAATTTGGTTGTTAAGGGGTCAAAGTTCAACGGTTTGACCTTTGAGAACTCTACCAAACTCCTCTGATAATTTGGGGGTCTAAGCACTTGAAATTTTAGATAAAGGTTCCTTGGACATGGATCTAACTTAATAACTTGATTTGAGCCCAAAACAATAAATGTTAAGGGGTCATAATGACCAGACACACACACTCACACTTACACTTACACACACAGACATGTAGCAGAAACAAATGGGACTTTTTTCTTCCTCGAATCAATGCCTCTCCCCTGTGCTATTCGGCCACATCTTGACCAGTCAGGGGTACGGCGCATTGATACTTCCTATCCCCAAAGGAAATCGGCCAGCATCCGGTTTAAAGAAGAACAACTCATTCTTACGTAGAGAGACACCAAACCGAACGAACCTCCTTTTCCTCTGTCTGTCTGTCTGTCTGTCTGTCTGTCTGTCTGTCTGTCTCTCTCTCTCTCTCTCTCTCTCTCTCTCTCTCTCTCTCTCTCTCTCCACCTCGGTGTTATCTCTATGGTATCGACGATTCCACTGGAATAACTACCGCGATAATACCAGGTGCCGGAGTCCAGCTTTTTCCAAGGAAAATACCACATTCTGCACGCCTGTGGAACTCTGTTCCGTCTGCCTGCTTCCCACCTGACTACAACTTGGATGTCTTCAAGTCCAACGTTAACAAATTCCTAATGAACCGCCCCCTTAAGTAAACACTTCATCAAATCTCCACACTAACGTACTGTACTAGCAATAACCCTTATCCCTGAGTGGCTTCCGGGCCTTGATAAGTGGTGACCACCGTGTAAAAAAACAAAAAAACAAACATTCTCCTCAATAAACCTTTTCTCCTCAATAAACCTTTTCTGTGACCTTTTATGAAGTTGTTGCGTTTGTCATTTCAGAAGCTTGTATCGAATTATTTATTTTATTAGGGTACAAACCCTACAAACATTCAGCTTTATATTATAGATATATTAATTTTATTTATACAAACATTAATGGCTACATATGTGCATACATGTTTCTGTAATCACCCACGTTGGGGGATTGAAGACGTAATCCCCCAACGTGGGTGATTACAGAAACATGTATGCACATATGTAGTCATTAATGTTTGTATAAATAAAATTAATATACCTGCTCTGTTAACTCATTGAGCACTATTTTGGTAGACACATGTTGTTTCATTGGATGTACTTCTAGGAAACTAAACTCTACTGGCTATATTATAGATATATACAGATATATATATAACGAAAAAGGTTTTTAATGGTACAAACTTGTATTAAAATTTTAAAGAGGCAAAGTGGAGTCATTATTAAAATCAACAGAGGAACAAAAAACTAGACAGGAAAAAAAATAGTCAAAAGACTATTCGACTAAAAAAGAAAGAAAGAAAGAAAGAAAGAACCTCGAGGACCTTTCGACCGACCCTTTTCAAGAGATGACGTCGGTAGCGATTAAAATAAAACAATTTGCACATAATTGAAAATGCAGTTGAGGGGGAGCGGTGAAACAAAAAATAAAACTAAAGTGAATGTGTAGGGGACTAGGATATATAAATACCCCAATCCCGTTACAAAAGAATAATGAAACGAATGGGAATTGAAGGAAACAAAGACTCAATTAATGGATAAGATAAACGTCGTTTATTTGCTGTTGAAAGAAATGAACGTTTTAGTTATAACATGTCCGCGCGTATGTAACCAATGTTCGTTGCAGGACTGGTGTTGTAGCAAGAAAAGGAAATGTGTTTTCATCTCAAGTTCGGGTCACTATCGTTTGTTCGCGCGTGGGAAGAGAAATAAATGTTGTAGGAAAATTGAGAATGGTAGTCCAGCGTGTAGACAAAGAAGAGGATATTAGAGTTGTCATCAGTTAGTAGTCAGCTACGCGAAGGTGTTCTCATAGAACAGTAGTAGATAGAGAGAGAAAGAGTGAGAATGTATACATACAGTCTTTAGCTCGTGCCCCATACATAGTCGCAGGGGTGTTGACGACGCGCGAGCGTGTGCCTCCCAAAGAGAGCTAGTCCTAAAAAGAGGATTAGAAACAGCTTGTCTCCTTGTTTTATACTCGTTTCCAGAGTGTATTTTGCGCATGTGTATTTCCTTAGAAAGCGGAAGTGACGTCGTCCATGTGTGCGTGTGTGAGTACATGTGTATATGTAAGCGTGTGTGTATATATACGTGAATGTGAGTGTATGTACGCGAACGTGAATATGTGTACATGTGTGGACGTGGGCGCGTATGTTTGTGTGCGCGTATGTATATGACAGCTTGAAATATGAATGTGTGTTTTTGTGTGAGACTTGAAAAAGGCTCGTACAAATGAATTGCTAATATAATTTTTTTTATGATTCTTTATTTTCATAAAAAAAAGGAAAAATAAATTTATTCATTTTTTTTTTTTACACAGAAAACCATAAGTTTAGTAAAGGTATTTTTTGTTTAAACAAAAGAATAGTCTATTATATAAATCTCACTTGTCTGTTTAAATGTATGTACGTATGTATGTATGTATGTATGTATGTATGTATGTATGTATGTATGTATCTTTTGCTAATATATTTTTTTTATGTGGAAATATTAAATAAACAATGCTTAATTCAATAGTAATATCGGTAGTTCGAAAAATTAATTTTTCTTCGAGTTATATGAAATTCATTAATACGGACTTTAGGGGCTTTTTTCGTAATGTTCCTATAAAAATTAAATACCTTTTTTTTAATTGTTATATTTTACGATGCTTTATCTTTTATAAAGAAAGGAAAAATAAATTCATCCATTTTTTTACGACAGAAAAACATAATAGTAATTGTCTGTATTTTTGACATGAGGTGTTTTCATTTATTGAGATTGTTCTCGTGACATATGGCCGAGTGGTCCTAGACGTTGTATCAAAGTTTACAGTTACCCAAAGGTGCTGAGTTCAATCCTGAACGAAGGCAGTGAAAAGTAACATTCAAAACAGAGAATCAGCAACTATGTCCCAGAGCCTAGCTGGAGTCCGAACACGGTACCCCCGTAATAATAATAAAGGGTTGGGTTTGAGACTCCTAACAAACGGTTCCCCAGTTCGATACAAAACACCTGATGAGGGCAAAACGGCCGAAACGTTGTGACGATAACAACCAAGATGAGGAAGTCAGTCCGACAATCTCAATAAAAGAAAACCATAAATTTAGTATTTTTTTTTTTTTGGTTAAACAAAAT
The DNA here is from genome assembly GCF_053919585.1 of Euprymna scolopes. Lineage (NCBI taxonomy): Eukaryota > Metazoa > Mollusca > Cephalopoda > Sepiida > Sepiolidae > Euprymna > Euprymna scolopes. The sequence continues at coordinate 54,872,394 of NC_136526.1, read as the reverse complement.
AATACATTTCCAATAAGATTTAAATAAAAATAATGGGTTCATTATTTAATAAATACTGAAAATTTCATTAAAATTGGTTAATTTCCTGATTTTTTTTGGGTGAATTTTAAAGTAAGTGAGCATCAGCGTTCATTTTGTAAGTACCTATTATTATTGCTGTCATAACAAATGACTGCATTTGATCATCATGAGTTTTTTTTTTTGTTATTTTTTTACATGGAGGTCACCACTTATCAAGGCCCAGGAGCCACTCGGGGATAAGGGTTATTGCATGTACAGTAATCAATGGGATAGTATCGTAGTAATCGTTAGTATTGGAGATTTGATAAAGTGTCTTACTTAAGGGGGCGGTTCATCAGGAATTTGTTTATGTTGGACTTGAAGACATCCAAGTTGGATTCAGGTGGGAAACAGGCAAACGGAAGAGAGTTCCACAGGCGTGCACTTCTAAGAAAGAAGTTTTGTTCATGGAATCTATGTTTTGATTTAGGCACAGATAAGGAATGGGGAAAAGTACTGACAGTGATTTTAGCTAGATGGGTGTTTTTTGTGAAAGATTGGCAAGGGGATGGCCAGAGATTGGAGCTCGGACGAGCACTTGTCATGGAAATAACGATAAAACAAAGACAGACTCGCAACGTCTCTTCTGTGGGAGAGAGGTTGCAGGGAAGAGAAAAGGGCATCCCCCACTAAGCCACAAAGTCTATTTTCTACTCTGTCAAGGCAGGATAGGCTACTGCCCAGATGTGGCAGCAGTACTCCATCCTTGGCTTTTTAAGTTTAGAAATAATATACATTCTGAGTTTGCAATTACTATTATTATGAAACGTCTTAAGACTATCTATATATCTATACTCCTATAAATTCGTTTTTCTTTTGTGTGTATTGATATTCATTTTAAAAACCCTCTTTATTTAAAAAGAAAATACAATTTTTGTATATATGGGTTTTGGAATTGCATTCACTAGCAAAAGATCTAGCTAGTTTGCATATTCTTTTTAAATATTCATTTTAATTAATTCCCTATTAGTTGCTTCGGTTTTCTAATGGAATAATCATCTTTAGTTAACTATTACATGTAATTATATTCATGCAGATATTCTACATGATTTATACTTGCATAATATTTGTGTAAAAACTTTATAGTAAACACAAAATTGCTTCCATATATATTTATGTATACGTATATATTTTTGTTTAACAAATTTTGCCTACTAAACTCCTCCTAATGTTTTTGGTCTACAGACATTAAACTTCATATATAAGGTATTTGAATCCATGCAAAACTTTATATTGGGTTTTAGCCCGGAAAAATTGGTGCAAAAGTGTGAAAATTAAAAAAAAACGAAATTTGCCAGGTGAAGGTCGAACGCCAGCATTACGAATGTATAATGTAGTAGCTATTGGTTCATGTTTTAATTTTTAACCTTGCAGTAAATGTGTTTTCATGGCCTAGTCATTGACAGCAGAGGCAAACAAAATCTTGAGCTGAACGTTTTGGTTTCGATTCTTGGTGGTGGCGCATGAGTCTTTTTTTTTTTTATATACTTTTTAAATCATTACTATATATTGCATCCAGTCTATCAATCTATATATCTATCTATAAAAGTGAAAATGTCCGTCTGTCTTTTCTCTGTGGTAGTTAAGGAAGACTATTATACAGAAACACATTACTTTACATATTCACACTTTTTAATATATACACATGCACATAAAACTTAGGAACAGTACATAGGGCCCGGGTAAAGCCGAGCGGAACTGCTAGTAAATAATCTATATATCTATAAAGGTGAACGTGTCTGTCTGTCTCTCTGTGTGTCTGTGTACATTTTCCTAAGCAATAGCTCTGTCAATTTTTAGTCTACATACTCGAAATTTGATATACAGGGTACTGAGATTTTGGAAAATCCATGTGATCGGTTTTCAGCCAGAAATTTGGCTGTTAAGGGGTCAAAGTTCAACGGTGGGACCTTTGAGAACTCTACCAAACTCCTCCGACAATTTTGGGTCTAAACACTTGAAATTTTAGATAAAGGTTTGTTGGACATGGATCTAACTTAATAATATAATTTGAGACCAAAACAATAAATTTTAAGGAGTCATATAATAGGGGTCAAAGTTAAAAAAATTGGCCGTTTTTTTTTTTTTTTTTTTGCTCAGCATACACCTCCAAACACCCGGGCAACGCCGGCCATCCATGCTAGTAAATGTATAAATGATAAATATACTAATAGATAAACAAACCTAGAACTTACAAATGTAACAAAATTATTATGGGTGGAAAAGAAAATGAAGTTTTGGTCAAAGGGAGAGAAAACAAACTACCACTATTATGGGTCTCCTCCCCCCTTCTCTCTTTCTTTTCTTCCCCCTCTTCCTCCTTTTTTCTTCCTTTCTTTTTCCCTCCAGCTCCTTCTCTTTCCTCTTCTCCCATTGTCTCTTTTCCTCTTTTCTTTTCTTCCTTAAGTATCTTACCCCCTTTTCCTTCCCCTAATCAATTCCTAGGGGTCCAATAAATGGTCAAGGGGGTGAATTTATACACGTCTGGCTCATTAAGGTTTTGGAAGGGCAGTGAGCAGTGAGCAGACTGGTTAAAGATAACATCTTTATCCAATTTGGCCCCAAAACTTAACTCCTCAACCCCAACCCTACTTACTTCATCTCTTAACCCCAACATGAATAAATAAATAAATCCACACCCAATCAACCCTGTTCTCTTCACCGTGGCTACCAAGAAAGAAGACCTATGCATATGACAGCATAACGTCACTTCCTAATTAAGTTGTAGGTATAGACAGCTTCCGGTATTCAACCACGTGGTCATGCTAACAGGTATAAAAAAAATATGGCTACCACTATGTGTTACCGATTGCCAAGTATGTTCTAAAGAAAAAGAAAAAGTCTCCATTCGGAAAATAATTATTATAATGCACATTTGCGATAATTTTAATCAAAATATCGTAAGTGAAATTCGTGTTTGAACTTTTATTTTTATTGGAGAAAGTCGAATATTTCATTTTATTTTATTTTCCTTTTTTTTTACTGCAAAACAAAAACATTTTGGGTTTATATTACTGTGCACATAGATTCGAAAAAGTTGTCGAAAAAAAAATATATAACAAATAAATGTTATCAAAAGCAAGATAAGTTACTTTTCTACCAAACTGGATATATTTTTCATGTTTTTATTCAATGTAACATGTTTATTCAGCTTGAAGAACATACATTGTTTACTGATGTATTGGAAAATTCTAAATGGCGGCCGACTCTCTCTTTAACACGATAAGTTCGGGAAAAGGTGTTATAAATAATAAACTAGACAAAATACTATTAAAAAACCACCGAATATATGTCAACCTATGTTACGGTAGCATATATTGAGCGAATTTCTAACAGTATTTTATCTAGTTTTTTATTTATAGCACCTTTTCCCTAAATTACCGTGTTAAAGAGGGAGTCGGGCACCATTTTGAATTTTCCAATACATCGGTAAACACAGTATGTTTTTCGAGCTGAATAAACATGTTACATTAAATAAAAACACTGAAAACATATCCAGTTAGGTAGAAAAGTAACTTATCTTGCCTTTGATAACATTTATTTGTTATATATTTGTTTTTTGACAACTTTTTCCAATCTATATGTACAAACCCCTATTTTTATATAATATTTTTCAGTCCGTTCTTTTAATAATAGATAAAACTTTTCACTGAGTGTTTTCAAATATTTTAAAGTAAGCATTTTTCACGGCAGTGTTTTTTTTTTTTTTTACGATTGGTGAATTATCAATATTTTAGCACGGGGCGTATTTCATTTCTTTGAAATATATTTAAAACTTCAATTTTTTGTTTTTTATAACATTTTAACTGTAAATAATTTACATAACGAGTTTGTTTTACTGTACACATAGATTCGAAAAAGTTGTCAAAAAACAAATATATAACAAATAAATGTTATCAAAGGCAAGATAAGTTACAAACATGCCGACATTTTTCTTTTTAAAATTAAAAATTGTATGATTTTTGAAGCAATTACACGTTTTAAAGTGAGTAAAACCACTAAAAACCTTCCCAGATAGGTAGAAGAGTAATATCTTGCCTTTGATAACATTTATTTGTTATATATTTGGTTTTTGACAACTTTTTCGAATCTATGCGTACAGTAATACAAACCTAAAATTAAATTTAACTTGAAAATAATATTTCAAATACACGTGCGTACACTGCACAAGCACCCTTATTATTATCATAATAATAATAGTAATAATAATAAAAAAAACTGGTGTAGAGGCGTCACACCACACCAACTAGTTGTGAAGCGTCAGGGAGGATGGAAAGACCGAGGTGAGAGAGTACTGACCAAATCTCCACTGGAAGTGTGCAGTTCAAATCTGGTAGCTTAGGGAGGCATTTTGTCACCCAAACCACAGGAAACACCAATGGCCGATGCCAATGAGAAATCAGTGACAACGGCTGTTGCGATAACATGCAATCATCTGCACAAGTGGTCAAGAGGTGGAGAACACTGGAAATCTGGGGAGACTTGTTGTCACTTGGTCTCCAGGGAACACCACAGGTTACTGCCAGTGAGCGATCACTGATGATGGTCTGTGAGACAAGTAATACGCTACACATTTTCATGAAAAACAGGGAAAAAATGGACATAGAAGAACAGAAAACCAAAACTTAAAATATAATTTCTGTATTTAAAATAATATTTTTTAAAAAAAAATATTTCAACATATAATCTTGTGGAGAAAATCCAGCTTCCCAATAAGGGGCACTCTGGATAGGAACAAAAATAATCTCAGTCATGAAAGATTTCTCCTCCACCGATCGAAGACAGAAAAGGTCAAGTGTAGCATCAAAACAGATACTACACTGTGATCTTGTTCCGAAGGTCAAAAAATATTTGTTTAATGTTTCTTTAATTGTTTGTTCCCTAAATTCATGATTCCGTTTTATCAGTATTGAATTGTATATTGCTTTAAAATTACTTAATTTTACATAGTATTTATATTTTTTATATTGAATAAAGTTCAGTTTCAGTATTAATCAAACTGTGTTCCTTTTTCTTTTTAAAAATGTTTTATTGCTCTTTTTCGAATGGCCATCATATAGTACTGACAGTCTGACAAATCTTACCTACATTGCCTGCAAACATTTTTCAGTTGACAGGCCTTCTTCTTACTTTCGGTGGCCGTGACTACACCCCTTGACCCCTTTTTTTACTAGAAACCTTCCTTTGCTGAAAGTTGATTTTCGTTTTTCATTAACACTTCACTTTTGAATATAAGCGTTGTTGCCTGATGAGGTCTCTAGTTACTAAACACTAGAAGACCGAAACATGCCCATGACTGTGTAGCAACAAATTACTGCTTATGTAAAGACAAATTTAAAATATAACTTGCTCTACTTCCGTATTGAGCACTCTTGTATTAACCTCGTTATATTCCACTGGTTACCTTACCTTTGAAAAATAGCAACCTCAAATTAGACACACACACACACACACACACACACACACACACACACACACACACACACACACATAGATTTTTTTGTTTTGTTTTGTTTTTAGTTTTGTTTTTTTGCGATACGTCTTGAATGAATTCAATTATTTACGAAGTGCATGTTTACCTAAATGCGAGTTGGGAATAATTTTCCCTTTAACCAATTTGGTACTCCCACCGGGAGGAAGCGTCACATCTCTGTACAAAGTGATTTAGTCCACAATACATTGTAGTCTACATTGCACTGTAGAGAACCTAGTGTTGAGTTTATAAAATTATTATTTATATATAATGGTTTGAATTTAAGTTTAAAATAAAAAAAGTCAAGTATCATGGTTCAGTTGTGCTTTGAACAGAAACTTTAATTTCGAATGTACCCTCGTCATATCAAAGAACCTACTGTTGATTTTATATGCCCGACGTTTGTACTTGTGTGATAATAAAACTTCTCAAATACGCTTGTGATGTTAGGCTGCATAAGGTGTTGACTTTGGTCAAAATCGCCTGTTCTTTTTTTAATAAGATTTTTTGAATTGTCGATTATTGATTATCCGGGTTTGTATTACTGTACACATAGATTCGAAAAAGTTGTCAAAAAACAAATATATAACAAATAAATGTTATCAAAGGCAAGATAAGTTACTTTTCTACCAAACTGGATATATTTTTCATGTTTTTATTCAATGTAACATGTTTATTCAGCTCGAAAACCATACAATGTTTACCGATGTATTGGAAAATTCAAAATGGCGTCTGACTTCCTCTTTAACACGGTAAGTTTGGGAAAAGGTGTTATAAATAAAAAACCGAATAAAATACTGTTAAAAACTCGCTCAATATATGTTACCGTGACATAGGTTGACATATATTCGGCGGGTTTTTAATAGTATTTTATCTAGTTTTTTATTTATAAACACTTTTCCCAAACTTACCGTATTAAAGAGAATGTCGGGCGCCATTTTAAATTTTCCAATACATCGGTAAACACTGTATGTTTTTCGAGCTAAATAAACATGTTACATTGAATAAAAACACGAAAAATATATCCAGTTACGTAGAAAAGTAACTTATATTGCCTTTGATAACATTTATTTGTTATATATTTGTTTTTCGACAACTTTTTCGAATCTATGTGTACAGTAATACAAACCCGATTATCCATACTTATCAAAGGCATTCTGATACAAAACCTATCTAAGTACACTGCCAGATACATGAAGTACATTTGCGTAAAATTTCATAAAAAGTGGCCCAGCCGTTTCGGAGTCCATGGAGAATGAACTTACATACACACGCACACACACACACACACACACACACATAATCGGATAAAGTTCCTTTTATATAATAGTAGAGAGACACACACATGTCTACATATATATATATATATATATATATATATATATATATATATATATATATATATACACACACACATATGTTTATATATATATATATATATATATATATATATATATATTCCTAAATGGTGCTCGGTAAAAATGGCACTGGTAAAAATGGCACAAGTGAATAACTAGGTATAAATGGCACCAAAAGGTGCTACTGAAGCTATGGGGTCCCAAATTCTAACCTCATTTTGGGTTTTGTAAAAGTTCCTATTTTCTTGCCGTCAATGAGGGCAGAGTTAGACACAATGTCGATTTTTAATATCCAGCCCCCCCCCCCAAAAAAAGTGGTAGTTTTCATCGGAACAAAAGATTACAATTACCTCAGTTTAGAAGCATTGTTTATCTAAATTATTTATTATCTTATTTAATTGCACCCCGCTAGGGCAAAGTTAGACTAAAGGTTGGTTTTAAATCTGGGGAATATCCAGCTCCCCAAAAAGGGGCATTTTCGATCGGAACAAAAAATTATAATTACCTCAGTTTAGAAGCATTGTTTATCTAAAGGTTCTTATTTAATTGCACCTCGCGAGGGCAAAGACACAATGTCGGTTTTTAATCTGGTGTCTATCTAGCTCCCCAAAATGGGGTACTTAGGACTAATGAATCGCAACTAATCAAAGATAAAACACACTCGAGGATAAGGGTTAATGTGGAAGTTTTCAATTACACTAAACAAAATGCATCTTTTCTGGACAAGTTGTAGTTGTATTTTTGGGTTCTTTTTTTCATAATGAATCGCTAGTTATCAAGGATAAAACACACACGGGGATAAGTTTTTTTCCCTAAAACAAAACAAAATAAAAATGATCCAGAAAAGATGCACTTTGTTTAGTGTAATTAAAAGCTCCCTGGTTGACACTTATCCTCGACTGGCTTTTATCTTTGATAAGAGAAAAAACTAATTTTGGTGCACTCTAAATTTATTTTATCATTGAAATGTATTTTATCGTTGATAAGTTGGGCTTTGCCATTTTTTCTTATTTATCCAAAACTGCTATTATTGAATAAATATTGAACTCTGGAATGTTTCTGTTGAACTCGAGAATCTGCACAGAATTTCTGTCGGAGGTTGCATCGACTGATACGTTAACAAAGTGTCTCCCCGTTTAATGAAGAATTAATAAATCCTTTCAGACTGAGACAATTTTAATTTTTGTTCTGATCCAGAGTTCCTCTTGTAAGAGAGCTGGATATTGCCCACATAAAAAAAACGACCTTGTGTCTAACTTTGCCCTCTTGGGGAAGCAAGTAAATAGGAATACTCAAGATGAGAATAGTAGTCCAAAGCTGGAATGGGAACGGTAACACAAAATTCTCAAAGCTAAACTGTATCAATGTTGTTAATTACCAAAAATAGTTTTATTGCCTTATTAACAAATTCAACAGACACATAAACTAAAGTGAAAGATAACACGTGTTGTAGCGTATACGTGCGAAAAGGTTTTATGACCAATTCATCTCACAGTTTCATGCTCACAGTTGAGTATGAAACCGTTCTGGGGACATTTCTGGGGTCAATCGGTCACTCCACTCACTGAGTATATTTCTGACATAAAATTATAAACTGATTTCAATATAAATAACAGCTTACTGACAAAATATGACAAATAAATTAGAATTAAAATAGGTACTTATACATGTTTGACACCCCGAGAGTACAAACAACGTTGAAATAATAACTATTTAGAAAGCCATTCTTAACATGGAGGTGGGGTGAACTATTTTGCACTTTCACCTAACAATTTAATCAAATAAAAGTAACATTATTTTTTTTTAAGTTCATATTTCTTTCAGTATAAAACATCCATAAGTACAATACCTTCGTTTGTTTACAAAATAAAAAAAAAGTTTATTTCCTCACCAAGGGGAGAGGTCATTGAATATTTAGGCTGTGAACTATAAGACTCAACGCACAAGGAGTACTTAATTTTAAAGTATAAAAATCTATCGAACTATAATTTTAAAGTTTTAATATTTCTTTTTAATGAGTGATTCATAATTGAAAAAAAAAATATGCTAAAAACATTTATAGATTGTTTTTAGTATTTTTATTTATTTTTTTTTTTTTGGTTTTTACAATCAGGTTGTATAAAATGTATCAAAATATAATTTTACTTCATCAATGTAGTAATTTAAAAAACATGAAATATTTATGAAGAAACTTCTTCATATTTGAGTTTCATAAAGGGGTCGATAACTCATCTCCATTGCCGACATGTTGCAATGCAGGAGTGCAGGAGCTGCAGGACTCCTGCATTGCAGGAGTTCCATAAAAAAGAAACAACACTAAGTGTACATAAATTACGAGGAACGAATAACATAATGTTGATTTCTGATTTCAATATCAGAAGCCGTCATCAAATATAATTGTTTATGCCTAAGTTATTTTGTTTGTATTTTTTGAAAAATATATAAACTGCTTATTTTTATTTTATTTTTACTTTTAGCATATCTTGCGTTTAGTAGCATTTATTTTTTGTATATTTTACTTTTTCATTTTGTCATCTATAGTAATAAATGTTCGATAATTCTTATTTTTAAGGCATTTATTAGTATAGACATCGAATCGAATATATGGTAAAGAAACAAATAAATAGAAGTAACTAATTAAAATAAAAGGAACTTGTTTGTAAATAAGGGAGATTTTTTAAATTTATTTCTGCCCAGTGTTCAACTTATAATAGGGGAGAAGAGGTGAATGAATTACCACACAGATGAAAAAAGTTATTTCTGACACCTGTGACGTAATAGCACGTTGGGAAATCTCAAAAACGAGATTCGCATTTAGGATCTATTTAAATTTGACAAACTTCTCATTATTTTCTGTAACACCGGTGACGTCGCAGTACATGACCTAACTTTTGGAAAACTCAAAACGAGGGTAAAATTTGAGACCAGATCGGTCGTCTAGCACCCTTTTTAATTCGACAAATTTCGCACGTTTTCCCATTTTAATATACTGTGAGATATTCATGCATGTTCTCGTTTTGTCATTTTTCTCATTAATCCATTACGTGCCATTTTTACCGGTGCCATTTTTACCTAAATTCATTAGTCTAAAGAAGCTTTGAATGAAAAAAAATGAAAAAATAAAATAAAAGTAAGAAGAAGAAGAATAATAAGAAGAAGAATACAAAGAAAAAGAAGGAGAAGAATATGAAGAAAAAGAAGAAGGAGAAGAATACGAAGAAGATGAAAAGAAGAAGAAGAAGAAAAATAATAATCAGAAGAATATGAAGAAGAAGAAAAAAAAGAAGAAGAGGAAAAATATGAAGAAGGAGAAGAAGAAGAAGAAGAAGTAGAAAAATATGAAGAAGAAGAAGAAGTAGAAAAATATGAAGAAGAAGAATATGAAGAAGGAGAAGAAGAAAAATACGATGTATACAAAGAAGAAGTAGAAGAAAAAGGAGTAGAATACGAAGAAGAAAAAGAATAAGGAGAGGAAGAAGAAGATGGAGAAGAATAGAAAGAAAAAGAAGTAGTATAAAAAGAAGAAAAAGAATACAAAGAAAGAGAAGAAGTATAAAAAGAAGAAGAATACAAAGAAAGAGAAGAAGTATAAAAAGAAAAAAAAGAAGAATAAAAAGAAAAAGAAGAAGTATTATGAGAAGAAAAAGAAGAAGTATAAAAAGAAGAAGAAGAATACAAAGAAAAAGAAGAAGTATAAAAAGAAGAAAAAGAAGAATAAAAAGAAAAAGAAGAAGTATTATGAGAAGAAAAAGAAGAAGTATAAAAAGAAGAAGAAGAATACAAAGAAAAAGAAGTATAAAAAGAAGAAAAAGAAGAAGTATAAAAAGAAGAATACAAAGAAAAAGAAGAATACAAAGAAAAAGAAGTATAAAAAGAATAAGAAGAATACAGAGAAAAAGAAGAAGTATAAAAAGAAGAATACAAAGAAGAAGAAGAAGTATAAAAAGAAGAACAAGAAGAAGTATAAAAAGAAGAAAAAGAAGAAGTATAAAAAGAAGAAAAAGAAGAAGTATAAAAAGAAGAATACAAAGAAGAAGAAGTATAAAAAGAAGAAAAAGAAGAAGTATAAAAAGAAGAAAAAGAAGAAGTATAAAAAGAAGAAAAAGAAGTATAAAAAGAAGAATACAAAGAAACAGAAGAAGTATAAAAAGAAGAAAAAGAAGAAGTATAAAAAGAAGAAGAAGAATACAAAGAAAGAGAAGAAGTATAAAAAAAAGAAAAAGAAGAATAAAAAGAAAAAGAAGAAGTATTATGAGAAGAAAAAGAAGAAGTATAAAAAGAAGAAGAAGAATACAAAGAAAAATAAGTATAAAAAGAAGAAAAAGAAGAAGTATAAAAAGAAGAATACAAAGAAAAAGAAGAAGTATAAAAAGAATAAGAAGAATACAAAGAAAAAGAAGTATAAAAAGAAGAAAAAGAAGAATAGAAAGAAAAATAAGAAGTATAAAAAGAAAAAAAAGAAGAAGTATAAAAAGAAGAAAAAGAAGAAGTATAAAAAGAAGAAAAAGAAGAAGTATAAAAAGAAGAAAAAGAAGAAGTATAAAAAGAAGAATACAAAGAAAAATAAGAAGTATAAAAAGAAGAAAAAGAAGAAATATAAAAAGAAGAAGAAGAAGAAGAATACAAAGAAAGAGAAGAAGTATAAAAAGAAGAAGAAGAATACAAAGAAAAAGAAGAAGTATAAAAAGAAGAAAAAGAAGAAGTATAAAAAGAAGAAAAAGAAGAATAGAAAGAAAAAGAAGAAGTATAAAAAGAAGAAGAAGAATACAAGGAAAAAGAAGAAGTATAAAAAGAAGAAGAATACAAAGAAAAAGAAGAAGTATAAAAAGAAGAAGAAGAATACAAAGAAAAAGAAGAAGTATAAAAAGAAGAAGAAGAATAGAAAGAAAAAGAATACAAAGAAAAAGAAGAAGTATAAAAAGAAGAAAAAGAAGAATACAAAGAAAAAGAAGAAGTATAAAAAGAAGAAAAAGAAGAATACAAAGAAAAAGAATAAGTATAAAAAGAAGAAAAAGAAGAATACAAAGAAAAAGAAGAAGTATAAAAAGAAAAAAAGAAGAATACAAAGAAAAAGAAGAAGTATAAATAGAAGAAAAATAAGAATACAAAGAAAAAGAAGAAGTATAAAAAGAAGAAAAAGAAGAATACAAAGAAAAAGAAGAAGTATAACAAGAAGAAAAAGAAGAATACAAAGAAAAAGAAGAAGTATAAAAAGAAGAAAAAGAAGAATACAAAGAAAAAGAAGAAGTATAAAAAGAAGAAAAAGAAGAATACAAAGAAAAAGAAGAAGTAAAAAAAGAAGAAAAAGAAGAATACAAAGAAAAAGAAGAAGTATAAAAAGAAGAAAAAGAAGAATACAAAGAAAAAGAAGAAGTATAACAAGAAGAAAAAGAAGAATACAAAGAAAAAGAAGAAGTATAACAAGAAGAAAAAGAAGAATACAAAGAAAAAGAAGAAGTATAAAAAGAAGAAAAAGAAGAATACAAAGAAAAAGAAGAAGTATAAAAAGAAGAAAAAGAAGAATACAAAGAAAAAGAAGAAGTATAACAAGAAGAAAAAGAAGAATACAAAGAAAAAGAAGAAGTATAAAAAGAAAAAAAGAAGAATACAAAGAAAAAGAAGAAGTATAAAAAGAAGAAAAATAAGAATACAAAGAAAAAGAAGAAGTATAAAAAGAAGAAAAAGAAGAATACAAAGAAAAAGAAGAAGTATAACAAGAAGAAAAAGAAGAATACAAAGAAAAAGAAGAAGTATAAACAGAAGAAAAAGAAGAATACAAAGAAAAAGAAGAAGTATAAAAAGAAGAAAAAGAAGAATACAAAGAAAAAGAAGAAGTATAAAAAGAAGAAGAAGAATAGAAAGAAAAAGAAGAAGTATAAAAAGAAGAAGAAGAATAGAAAGAAAAAGAAGAAGTATAAAAAGAAGAAAAAGAAGAATACAAAAGAAAAAGAAGAAGTATAAAAAGAAGAAAAAGAAGAATACAAAAAAAAATAAGAATACAAAGAAAAAGAAGAAGTATAAAAAGAAGAAAAATAAGAATACAAAGAAAAAGAAGAAGTATAAAAAGAAAAAAAGAAGAATAGAAAGAAAAAGAAGAAGTATAAAAAGAAGAAAAAGAAGAATACAAAGAAAAAGAAGAAGTATAAAAAGAAAAAAAGAAGAAGTATAAAAAGAAGAAGTAGAAGAAGAATACAAAGAAAGAGAAGAAGTATAAAAAGAAGAAGAAGAATACAAAAAAAAAGAAGAAGTATAAAAAGAAGAAAAAGAAGAATAGACAGAAAAAGAAGAAGTATAAAAAGAAGAAGAAGAATAGAAAAAAAAGAAGAATACAAAGAAAAAGAAGAAGTATAAAAAGAAGAAAAAGAAGAATACAAAGAAAAAGCAGAAGTATAAAAAGAAAAAAAGAAGAAGTATAAAAAGAAGAAGAAGAATACAAAGAAAAAGAATAAGTATAAAAAGAAGAAAAAGAAGAATACAAAAGAAAAAGAAGAAGTATAAAAAGAAGAAAAAGAAGAAGAATACAAAGAAAAAGAAGAAGTATAAAAAGAAAAAAAGAAGTATAAAAAGAAGAAGAAGAAGAATACAAAAGAAAAATCAGAAGTATAAAAAGAAGAAGAAGAAGAATAGAAAGAAAAAGAAGAAGTATAAAAAGAAGAAGAAGAATAGAAAGAAAAATAAGAAGTATAAAAAGAAGAAGAAGAAGAAGAAGAAGAATAGAAAGAAAAAGAAGAAGTATAAAAAGAAGAAGAAGAAGAATACAAAGAAAAAGAAGAAGTATAAAAAGAAGAAGAAGAAGAAGAATACAACAGAAAAAAAAAGAAGTATAAAAAGAAAAAAAGAAGAATAGAAAGAAAAAGAAGAAGTATAAAAAGAAGAAAAAGAAGAATAGAAAGAAAAAGAAGAAGTATAAAAAGAAGAAGAAGAATACAAAGAAAAAGAAGAAGTATAAAAAGAAGAAAAAGAAAAATACAAAGAAAAAGAAGAAGTATAAAAAAAAGAAGAAGAATACAAAGAAAAAGAAGAAGTATAAAAAGAAGAATACAAAGAAAAAGAAGAATACAAAGAAAAAGAAGAAGTATAAAAAGAAGAATACAAAGAAAAAGAAGAAGTATAAAAAGAAGAAAAAGAAGAATACACAGAAAAAGAAGAAGTATAAAAAGAAAAAAAGAAGAAGTATAAAAAGAAGAAGAAGAAGAATACAAAGAAAGAGAAGAAGTATAAAAAGAAGAAGAAGAATACAAAGAAAAAGAAGAAGTATAAAAAGAAGAAGAAGAAGAATAGAAAGAAAAAGAAGAAGTATAAAAAGAAGAAGAAGAATAGAAAGAAAAAGAAGAATACAAAGAAAAAGAAGAAGTATAAAAAGAAGAAAAAGAAGAATACAAAAGAAAAAGAAGAAGTATAAAAAGAAAAAAAGAAGAAGTATAAAAAGAAGAAGAAGAAGAATACAAAGAAAAAGAAGAAGTATAAAAAGAAGAAAAAGAAGAATAGAAAGAAAAAGAAGAAGTATAAAAAGAAAAAAAGAAGAAGTATAAAAAGAAGAAAAAGAAGAATAGAAAGAAAAATAAGAAGTATAAAAAGAAGAAAAAGAAGAATACAAAGAAAAAGAAGAAGTATAAAAAGAAGAAAAAGAAGAATACAACAGAAAAAGAAGAAGTATAAAAAGAAGAAAAAGAAGAATAGAAAGAAAAAGAAGAAGTATAAAAAGAAGAAGAAGAATACAAAGAAAAAGAAAAAGTATAAAAAGAAGAAAAGAAGAAGTATAAAAAGAAGGAAAAGAAGAATACAAAGAAAAAGAAGAAGTATAAAAAGAAGAAAAAGAAGAATAGACAGAAAAAGAAGAAGTATAAAAAGAAGAAAAAGAAGAATACAAAGAAAAAGAAGAAGTATAAAAAGAAGAAAAGAAGAAGTATAAAAAGAAGAAAAAGAAGAATACAAAAGAAAAAGAAGAAGTATAAAAAGAAGAAAAAGAAGAATAGAAAGAAAAATAAGAAGTATAAAAAGAAGAAAAAGAACAATACAAAGAAAAAGAAGAAGTATAAAAAGAAGAAAAAGAAGAATACAAAAGAAACATAAGAAGTATAAAAAGAAGAAAAAGAAGAATAGACAGAAAAAGAAGAAGTATAAAAAGAAGAAGAAGAAGAATACAAAAGAAAAAGAAGAAGTATAAAAAGAAGAAAAAGAAGAATACAAAGAAAGAGAAGAAGTATAAAAAGAAGAAAAAGAAGAATAGAAAGAAAAAGAAGAAGTATAAAAAGAAGAAGAAGAAGAATACAAAAGAAAAAGAAGAAGTATAAAAAGAAGAAAAAGAAGAATACAAAGAAAGAGAAGAAGTATAAAAAGAAGAAAAAGAAGAATAGAAAGAAAAAGAAGAAGTATAAAAAGAAGAAGAAGAAGAATACAAAGAAAAAGAAGAAGTATAAAAAGAAGAAAAAGAAGAATAGACAGAAAAAGAAGAAGTATAAAAAGAAGAAAAAGAAGAATACAAAAGAAAAAGAAGAAGTATAAAAAGAAGAAAAAGAAGAATACAAAGAAAAAGAAGAAGTATAAAAAGAAGAAAAAGAAGAATACAAAGAAAAAGAAGAAGTATAAAAAGAAGAAGAAGAAGAATACAAAGAAAAAGAAGAAGTATAAAAAGAAGAAAAAGAAGAATACAAAGAAAAAGAAGAAGTATAAAAAGAAGAAGAAGAAGAATACAAAGAAAAAGAAGAAGTATAAAAAGAAGAAAAAGAAGAATACAAAGAAAAAGAAGAAGTATAAAAAGAAGAAAAAGAAGAATACAAAAGAAAAATAAGAAGTATAAAAAGAAGAAAAAGAAGAATACAAAGAAAAAGAAGAAGTATAAAAAGAAGAAAAAGAAGAATGCAAAAGAAAAATAAGAAGTATAAAAAGAAGAAAAAGAAGAATACAAAGAAAAAGAAGAAGTATAAAAAGAAGAAGAAGAATACAAAGAAAAATAAGAAGTATAAAAAGAAGAAAAAGAAGAATACAAAGAAAAAGAAGAAGTATAAAAAGAAGAAAAAGAAGAATACAAAAAAAAATAAGAAGTATAAAAAGAAGAAAAAGAAGAATAGAAAGAAAAAGAAGAAGTATAAAAAGAAGAAAAAGAAGAATAGAAAGAAAAATAAGAAGTATAAAAAGAAGAAAAAGAAGAATACAAAGAAAAAGAAGAAGTATAAAAAGAAGAAAAAGAAGAATACAAAAGAAACATAAGAAGTATAAAAAGAAGAAAAAGAAGAATAGACAGAAAAAGAAGAAGTATATAAAGAAGAAGAAGAAGAATACAAAAGAAAAAGAAGAAGTATAAAAAGAAGGAAAAGAAGAATACAAAAGAAAAATAAGAAGTATAAAAAGAAGAAAAAGAAGAATAGAAAGAAAAATAAGAAGTATAAAAAGAAGAAAAAGAAGAATAGAAAGAAAAAGAAGAAGTATAAAAAGAAGAAAAAGAAGAATACAAAAGAAAAAGAAGAAGTATAAAAAGAAGAAAAAGAAGAATACAAAGAAAAATAAGAAGTATAAAAAGAAGAAAAAGAAGAATAGAAAGAAAAATAAGCAGTATAAAAAGAAGAAAAAGAAGAATAGAAAGAAAAATAAGAAGTATAGAAAGAAGAAAAAGAAGAATTGAAAGAAAAATAAGAAGTATAAAAAGAAGAAAAAGAAGAATACAAAGAAAAAGAAGAAGTATAAAAAGAAGAAAAAGAAGAATACAAAAGAAACATAAGAAGTATAAAAAGAAGAAAAAGAAGAATAGACAGAAAAAGAAGAAGTATAAAAAGAAGAAGAAGAAGAATACAAAAGAAAAAGAAGAAGTATAAAAAGAAGAAAAAGAAGAATACAAAAGAAACATAAGAAGTATAAAAAGAAGAAAAAGAAGAATAGACAGAAAAAGAAGAAGTATAAAAAGAAGAAGAAGAAGAATACAAAAGAAAAAGAAGAAGTATAAAAAGAAGAAAAAGAAGAATAGAAAGAAAAAGAAGAAGTATAAACAGACGAAGAAGAAGAATACAAAGAAAAAGAAGAAGTATAAAAAGAAGAAAAAGAAGAATACAAAGAAAAAGAAGAAGTATAAAAAAAAGAAAAAGAAGAATACAAAGAAAAAGAAGAAGTATAAAAAGAAGAAAAAGAAGAATACAAAGAAATATAAGAAGTATAAAAAGAAGAAAAAGAAGAATAGAAAGAAAAATAAGAAGTATAAAAAGAAGAAAAAGAAGAATACAAAGAAAAAGAAGAAGTATAAAAAAAGAAAAAGAAGAATACAAAGAAAAAGAAGAAGTATAAAAAGAAGAAAAAGAAGAATACAAAGAAAAAGAAGAAGTATAAAAAGAAGAAAAAGAAGAATACAAAAGAAAAATAAGAAGTATAAAAAGAAGAAAAAGAAGAATAGAAAGAAAAAGAAAAAGTATAAACAGACGAAGAAGAAGAATACAAAGAAAAAGAAGAAGTATAAAAAGAAGAAAAAGAAGAATACAAAGAAAAAGAAGAAGTATAAAAAGAAGAAAAAGAAGAATACAAAAAAAAATAAGAAGTATAAAAAGAAGAAAAAGAAGAATAGAAAGAAAAAGAAGAAGTATAAAAAGAAGAAAAAGAAGAATAGAAAGAAAAATAAGAAGTATAAAAAGAAGAAAAAGAAGAATACAAAGAAAAAGAAGAAGTATAAAAAGAAGAAAAAGAAGAATACAAAAGAAACATAAGAAGTATAAAAAGAAGAAAAAGAAGAATAGACAGAAAAAGAAGAAGTATATAAAGAAGAAGAAGAAGAATACAAAAGAAAAAGAAGAAGTATAAAAAGAAGGAAAAGAAGAATACAAAAGAAAAATAAGAAGTATAAAAAGAAGAAAAAGAAGAATAGAAAGAAAAATAAGAAGTATAAAATGAAGAAAAAGAAGAATAGAAAGAAAAATAAGAAGTATAAAAAGAAGAAAAAGAAGAATACAAAAGAAAAAGAAGAAGTATAAAAAGAAGAAAAAGAATACAAAGAAAAAGAAGAAGTATAAAAAGAAGAAAAAGAAGAATAGAAAGAAAAAGAAGAAGTATAAAAAGAAGAAAAAGAAGAATAGAAAGAAAAATAAGAAGTATAAAAAGAAAAAAAAGAAGAATAGAAAGAAAAAGAAGAAGTATAAAAAGAAGAAAAAGAAGAATAGAAAGAAAAATAAGAAGTATAGAAAGAAGAAAAAGAAGAATTGAAAGAAAAATAAGAAGTATAAAAGGAAGAAAAAGAAGAATACAAAGAAAAATAAGAAGTATAAAAAGAAGAAAAAGAAGAATACAAAAGAAACATAAGAAGTATAAAAAGAAGAAAAAGAAGAATAGACAGAAAAAGAAGAAGTATAAAAAGAAGAAGAAGAAGAATACAAAAGAAAAAGAAGAAGTATAAAAAGAAGAAAAAGAAGAATACAAAAGAAAAAGAAGAAGTATAAAAAGAAGAAGAAGAATACAAAGAAAAAGAAGAAGTATAAAAAGAAGAAAAAGAAGAATAGAAAGAAAAAGAAGAAGTATAAAAAGAAGAAAAAGAAGAATAGAAAGAAAAATAAGAAGTATAAAAAGAAAAAAAAGAAGAATAGAAAGAAAAAGAAGAAGTATAAAAAGAAGAAAAAGAAGAATAGAAAGAAAAATAAGAAGTATAAAAAGAAGAAAAAGAAGAATAGAAAGAAAAATAAGAAGTATAAAAAGAAGAAAAAGAAGAATAGAAAGAAAAAGAAGAAGTATAAAAAGAAGAAAAAGAAGAATAGAAAGAAAAAGAAGAAGTATAAAAAGAAGAAAAAGAAGAATACAAAGAAAAAGAAGAAGTATAAAAGGAAGAAAAAGAAGAATAGAAAGAAAAAGAAGAAGTATAAAAAGAAAAAAAAGAAGAATACAAAGAAAAAGAAGAAGTATAAAAGGAAGAAAAAGAAGAATAGAAAGAAAAAGAAGAAGTATTAAAAGAAGAAAAAGAAGAATAGAAAGAAAAAGAAGAAGTATAAAAAGAAGAAAAAGAAGAATAGAAAGAAAAATAAGAAGTATAAAAAGAAGAAAAAGAAGAATAGAAAGAAAAATAAGAAGTATAAAAAGAAGAAAAAGAAGAATACAAAGAAAAAGAAGAAGTATAAAAAGAAGAAAAAGAAGAATAGAAAGAAAAAGAAGAAGTATAAAAAGAAGAAAAAGAAGAATAGAAAGAAAAATAAGAAGTATAAAAAGAAGAAAAAGAAGAATACAAAGGAAAAATAAGAAGTATAAAAAGAAGAAAAAGAAGAATACAAAAGAAAAATAAGAAGTATAAAAAGAAGAAAAAGAAGAATACAAAGAAAAATAAGAAGTATAAAAAGAAAAAAAAGAAGAATACAAAAGAAAAATAAGAAGTATAAAAAGAAGAAAAAGAAGAATACAAAGAAAAAGAAGAAGTATAAAAAGAAGAAGAAGAATACAAAGAAAAATAAGAAGTATAAAAAGAAGAAAAAGAAGAATACAAAAGAAAAATAAGAAGTATAAAAAGAAGAAAAAGAAGAATACAAAGAAAAAGAAGAAGTATAAAAAGAAGAAGAAGAATACAAAGAAAAAGAAGAAGTATAAAAAGAAGAAAAAGAAGAATACAAAAGAAACATAAGAAGTATAAAAAGAAGAAAAAGAAGAATACAAAGAAAAAGAAGAAGTATAAAAAGAAGAAAAAGAAGAATACAAAAGAAAAATAAGAAGTATAAAAAGAAGAAAAAGAAGAATAGAAAGAAAAAGAAGAAGTATAAACAGACGAAGAAGAAGAATACAAAGAAAAAGAAGAAGTATAAAAAGAAGAAAAAGAAGAATACAAAGAAAAAGAAGAAGTATAAAAAGAAGAAAAAGAAGAATACAAAATAAAATAAGAAGTATAAAAAGAAGAAAAAGAAGAATAGAAAGAAAAAGAAGAAGTATAAAAAGAAGAAAAAGAAGAATAGAAAGAAAAATAAGAAGTATAAAAAGAAGAAAGAGAAGAATACAAAGAAAAAGAAGAAGTATAAAAAGAAGAAAAAGAAGAATAGAAAGAAAAAGAAGAAGTATAAAAAGAAGAAAAAGAAGAATAGAAAGAAAAAGAAGAAGTATAAAAAGAAGAAAAAGAAGAATACAAAAGAAAAAGAAGAAGTATAAAAAGAAGAAAAAGAAGAATACAAAGAAAAAGAAGAAGTATAAAAAGAAAAAAAGAAGAATACAAAGAAAAAGAAGAAGTATAAAAAGAAGAAGAAGAAGAATACAAAGAAAAAGAAGAAGTATAAAAAGAAGAAAAAGAAGAATACAAAGAAAAAGAAGAAGTATAAAAAGAAGAAGAAGAAGAATACAAAGAAAAAGAAGAAGTATAAAAAGAAGAAAAAGAAGAATACAAAGAAAAAGAAGAAGTATAAAAAGAAGAAAAAGAAGAATACAAAAGAAAAATAAGAAGTATAAAAAGAAGAAAAAGAAGAATACAAAGAAAAAGAAGAAGTATAAAAAGAAGAAAAAGAAGAATGCAAAAGAAAAATAAGAAGTATAAAAAGAAGAAAAAGAAGAATACAAAGAAAAAGAAGAAGTATAAAAAGAAGAAGAAGAATACAAAGAAAAATAAGAAGTATAAAAAGAAGAAAAAGAAGAATACAAAGAAAAAGAAGAAGTATAAAAAGAAGAAAAAGAAGAATACAAAAAAAAATAAGAAGTATAAAAAGAAGAAAAAGAAGAATAGAAAGAAAAAGAAGAAGTATAAAAAGAAGAAAAAGAAGAATAGAAAGAAAAATAAGAAGTATAAAAAGAAGAAAAAGAAGAATACAAAGAAAAAGAAGAAGTATAAAAAGAAGAAAAAGAAGAATACAAAAGAAACATAAGAAGTATAAAAAGAAGAAAAAGAAGAATAGACAGAAAAAGAAGAAGTATATAAAGAAGAAGAAGAAGAATACAAAAGAAAAAGAAGAAGTATAAAAAGAAGGAAAAGAAGAATACAAAAGAAAAATAAGAAGTATAAAAAGAAGAAAAAGAAGAATAGAAAGAAAAATAAGAAGTATAAAAAGAAGAAAAAGAAGAATAGAAAGAAAAAGAAGAAGTATAAAAAGAAGAAAAAGAAGAATACAAAAGAAAAAGAAGAAGTATAAAAAGAAGAAAAAGAAGAATACAAAGAAAAATAAGAAGTATAAAAAGAAGAAAAAGAAGAATAGAAAGAAAAATAAGCAGTATAAAAAGAAGAAAAAGAAGAATAGAAAGAAAAATAAGAAGTATAGAAAGAAGAAAAAGAAGAATTGAAAGAAAAATAAGAAGTATAAAAAGAAGAAAAAGAAGAATACAAAGAAAAAGAAGAAGTATAAAAAGAAGAAAAAGAAGAATACAAAAGAAACATAAGAAGTATAAAAAGAAGAAAAAGAAGAATAGACAGAAAAAGAAGAAGTATAAAAAGAAGAAGAAGAAGAATACAAAAGAAAAAGAAGAAGTATAAAAAGAAGAAAAAGAAGAATACAAAAGAAACATAAGAAGTATAAAAAGAAGAAAAAGAAGAATAGACAGAAAAAGAAGAAGTATAAAAAGAAGAAGAAGAAGAATACAAAAGAAAAAGAAGAAGTATAAAAAGAAGAAAAAGAAGAATAGAAAGAAAAAGAAGAAGTATAAACAGACGAAGAAGAAGAATACAAAGAAAAAGAAGAAGTATAAAAAGAAGAAAAAGAAGAATACAAAAAAAATAAGAAGTATAAAAAGAAGAAAAAGAAGAATAGAAAGAAAAATTAGAAGTATAAAAAGAAGAAAAAGAAGAATACAAAGAAAAAGAAGAAGTATAAAAAAAAGAAAAAGAAGAATACAAAGAAAAAGAAGAAGTATAAAAAGAAGAAAAAGAAGAATACAAAGAAATATAAGAAGTATAAAAAGAAGAAAAAGAAGAATAGAAAGAAAAATAAGAAGTATAAAAAGAAGAAAAAGAAGAATACAAAGAAAAAGAAGAAGTATAAAAAAAAGAAAAAGAAGAATACAAAGAAAAAGAAGAAGTATAAAAAGAAGAAAAAGAAGAATACAAAGAAAAAGAAGAAGTATAAAAAGAAGAAAAAGAAGAATACAAAAGAAAAATAAGAAGTATAAAAAGAAGAAAAAGAAGAATAGAAAGAAAAAGAAGAAGTATAAACAGACGAAGAAGAAGAATACAAAGAAAAAGAAGAAGTATAAAAAGAAGAAAAAGAAGAATACAAAGAAAAAGAAGAAGTATAAAAAGAAGAAAAAGAAGAATACAAAAAAAAATAAGAAGTATAAAAAGAAGAAAAAGAAGAATAGAAAGAAAAAGAAGAAGTATAAAAAGAAGAAAAAGAAGAATAGAAAGAAAAATAAGAAGTATAAAAAGAAGAAAAAGAAGAATACAAAGAAAAAGAAGAAGTATAAAAAGAAGAAAAAGAAGAATACAAAAGAAACATAAGAAGTATAAAAAGAAGAAAAAGAAGAATAGACAGAAAAAGAAGAAGTATATAAAGAAGAAGAAGAAGAATACAAAAGAAAAAGAAGAAGTATAAAAAGAAGGAAAAGAAGAATACAAAAGAAAAATAAGAAGTATAAAAAGAAGAAAAAGAAGAATAGAAAGAAAAATAAGAAGTATAAAATGAAGAAAAAGAAGAATAGAAAGAAAAATAAGAAGTATAAAAAGAAGAAAAAGAAGAATACAAAAGAAAAAGAAGAAGTATAAAAAGAAGAAAAAGAATACAAAGAAAAAGAAGAAGTATAAAAAGAAGAAAAAGAAGAATAGAAAGAAAAAGAAGAAGTATAAAAAGAAGAAAAAGAAGAATAGAAAGAAAAATAAGAAGTATAAAAAGAAAAAAAAGAAGAATAGAAAGAAAAAGAAGAAGTATAAAAAGAAGAAAAAGAAGAATAGAAAGAAAAATAAGAAGTATAGAAAGAAGAAAAAGAAGAATTGAAAGAAAAATAAGAAGTATAAAAGGAAGAAAAAGAAGAATACAAAGAAAAATAAGAAGTATAAAAAGAAGAAAAAGAAGAATACAAAAGAAACATAAGAAGTATAAAAAGAAGAAAAAGAAGAATAGACAGAAAAAGAAGAAGTATAAAAAGAAGAAGAAGAAGAATACAAAAGAAAAAGAAGAAGTATAAAAAGAAGAAAAAGAAGAATACAAAAGAAAAAGAAGAAGTATAAAAAGAAGAAGAAGAATACAAAGAAAAAGAAGAAGTATAAAAAGAAGAAAAAGAAGAATAGAAAGAAAAAGAAGAAGTATAAAAAGAAGAAAAAGAAGAATAGAAAGAAAAATAAGAAGTATAAAAAGAAAAAAAAGAAGAATAGAAAGAAAAAGAAGAAGTATAAAAAGAAGAAAAAGAAGAATAGAAAGAAAAATAAGAAGTATAAAAAGAAGAAAAAGAAGAATAGAAAGAAAAATAAGAAGTATAAAAAGAAGAAAAAGAAGAATAGAAAGAAAAAGAAGAAGTATAAAAAGAAGAAAAAGAAGAATAGAAAGAAAAAGAAGAAGTATAAAAAGAAGAAAAAGAAGAATACAAAGA
>NC_136526.1:54759060-54844060 GCF_053919585.1 Euprymna scolopes | reverse complement strand
TCTAGTCTCTTTCGAAGTAATCTCCTCCGGCTGCAATGCACTTGTTACACCCTTCTAACAACTTCTGGAATTCTGTGACAAGGATGAAGCACCGTTGGGACAAACTTTTCGCAAATCTTATACATCTTCAGTTCCTAGCGAATCTATAGACATGGTGTGTGTGTGTGTGTGTGTGTGTGTGTGTGTGTGTGTGTGTGTGTGTGTGTGTGTCTGTGTGTTTGTGTGTCTGTGTGTGTGTGTGTGCGCGTGTGTGTGTGTCTGTGTGTGTGTGTGTGTGTGTCTGTGCGTGTGTGTTTGTGTGCGTATGCGGGCGTGTGTGTGTGTCTGTGCGTGTGTGTGTGTTTGTGTGCGTCTTTTGTTTTAATTTTCTTATCACTTTGTTTTTCCTGGGGATGGGGCATTCTACCAGATGCCAAATCTTCTTAAGATTCTAGCCGTCCCTTTAAGTGCTATTGTTCGTATTTCTTTTGCACTTGGTTCACCGGTTATATTTGCTAAATAGTTTCTGAAATTCATTTCTCTTAGACCGGTTGATCCTATAATAATTGGTATGATTGACACCTTCTAAAGATTTCAGTTTCTTTTCATGTCGGTACATTTTTTTTCTTTCTTTGAAGATTGTGATGCTGGGTATGGGGCAGCCAAGCCAGCAGCCAACATTCCCCTGCTTTTTATTGAAAGCAACCGAGAGCTCTTTTTAGTATCCTCGCTATTCCCTTAAGTGCAGTTATATCTTATATTTATATATATATATCCTGTTTTTAAGTCTCCGAAACAGCTACATGGTAAGCAGCTGATGATCCTCGTTTTCTATATATAAAATTTGTTAGTTACGTTTTTCTCTTTTCATCCTTATGTAGTTAAATTCTGTTTTAAAATTGAGACTTTTCCGAAATCGGCTTATGTAAGTGTTTAGTCTATTTCTTTTTGACAAATTTAGTTAATGCCTTTTTTTCAGCCTTTTATAAATGAATTCTCTTTTGTTATTATAAACGTTTTAGAAATCGGATTATGTAGGTGCTTAGTCTGCAATAGGTTAAGTCAATATATATATATATATATATATATATATATATATATATATATATATATATATATATATATATACATTAGTGTTGTACCGATTAATCGGAATCGGTATCGGAATCGGAAAGATTTGTGCCTTATTTCCGATTCCAAAAACGATTCTTTTAATATTTTATTATGTTAATTTTTCATTGCTGATACCGTTGATAAATATTTATTCCTTTTAAACTATTAGTAAAACTAACCTCTATAGATCATGATAACATTAAAAGAAGATCTAAATTTATTTTATCTGCGAAAAATAAACAAAATAAAACTTGAAACTTTGCGAAAATTCGCTAGATAACCTTTAGAAGAATGCAGTTTATTTTCAAGGTATTTTTTTTTATTACATTTTCACCCCAAACAAGGCACATTGCCACTTTGGTGTAGGGGGCTACTATCAGAGGAAACATCTACTGGGGTACTATGTAGGGATTAGGGCAGCGAGATGTTGGTTCACGTTGCACTTGAACTTATGCATGTCAGTACAGTTGGGGAAGCAGTGACCTGGAATGGAATTCCAAAGTCTAGCAGTTCTGGGGAAGAAACTACTGGAGTAGAAAGATCTTTTACATCTAGGGATCTCTACAGTGTGGGGGTGGGATTTTGCAGCTTGTCGGGTCTGTCGAGTGTGTTCACGTCGTGGGGGCACAAGTGCTTGCAGTTCTTCAGAGCATTCACCATTATAATACTTGTAGAACAGGCAGAGGGATGCAACGTTTCGACGATGGGACAGAGGCTGAAGTTTAGATGCCAGTTTAGGGCCTATCAGATTTGCGACTCTCTTTTGAACCCTGTCAAGGAGCGAGAGACTAGTAGCCGATGCACCGGCCCAAATATGACAGCAATACTCCATACATGGGCGAATAGTGGCCTTATAGAGGTACAGGATACTTTCGGGTGTTAAAAGTTTTCTAGCACGGTAGAGAGAGCCCACCTTCCTTGCAGCGGCCCTGGCAATGCCCTCGATGTAATTGTTCCAACTCATGTTTCCTGTGAACGTTAGGCCAAGGAGCTTGAGAGACGTACTCTCAGATAAAGAGTCGTTGGCCATTGCTATAGGTGGTAGAGAAGGTTTCTTGTAATTATTGAATGAAACCAGTTTTGTCTTAGTGGCATTGAACGTTACCATCCATTTTTGTCCCCATTCCACTACTGATTGGAGGTCATCCTCTAGTGTTTCTGCCATTACTTTAGATATATGTTCGTTTGTTTTCCTGTCGTGCCTGCTATAGAGTGTGGTGTCATCAGCATATATACCCATCTCAGAGGCAATCTTGTCGGGGAGGTCATTTATGAATATCAGGAACAGCAGAGGTCCAAGGATAGATCCTTGGGGCACTCCCGCATTTATATCATATTGTTTAGATGTACGACCGTCGAGGACAACCTGGATTTTTCTCTTATCTAAGAAGGATTTAATTACGTTAAGTATTCTACCAGTGATACCGTAAGATCTAATCTTCCTGAGGAGACCCTCATGCCATACCCTGTCAAAAGCCTTAGATATATCTAGAGCTACCGCTCTGCCCTCTCCCGCTTTGTCCAGTGAATGGTATATGCGTTCAGAGATTACAGTGAGGATGTCTGCCGTGGAACGGGCTTGTCTAAATCCATATTGATGGTCGGTCAGAAGTTTAGCATCTGTAAGGTGCTGGACTAGAGCATGGTTAATTAAGGTCTCAAATATTTTGGCAAAAAGTGGGAGGAGGCTAATAGGGCGATAATTTAATGGGTCAGTTCTTTCGCCAGAATTCTTGAATACTGGTACTACAGAAGCAGTTTTCCAACAGCTCGGAAAGCAAGATTCATTAAGGCATTTGTTGTAGAGTTTGGAGAGAACTGGAGCTACTTCGGCTGAGCACTTTTTTAATAGCACAGCTGGGATGAGGTCGGGTATTTAAAGAAATATTTTGTCAAGAAAAATAATATCACACATTATTGCTAATTGAATCAAAAGTAGAATATAATAGTGTTGGATTTTGTCCGGTTAGGTTTTTGTCCAGTTAGCTTTTTGTCCGCTTCCTTGCTCGGCATTGTCAAATATGACAAGGAATGGCGAAAAAAAAAAATAAATAAATAATTTTGTGTGTGGAAATTATCTTCCGCCATCTTTCTTTCCTTTTTTTCTTTCCTTATTTCTGCTGTTTCTGTTCTTCCTTCCTTTCTTCTTAACCCCTTTCCTGCCCTCTTTCCTAGCTCCCCCCCTTTTTTTATGTCACCTGACTCCCTTATGCGCATTGATTGGATGAGACGTTTTCGTGCTAAATTGAAGCTCGTGTGTGACATTTTTAAAGTATCGATCGAATGCATTCCCTTAAGGTCTCGGATAAAAAGGGACGCCTGGAAATTTACTAAGGCGTTGTACAACTCTGATTGACGAGACATTAAAATCGTTAAAAAAAGAACCAAGATAGGAAAATTCGGGGTTTGTATTACTGTACACATAGATTCGAAAAAGTTGTCAAAATACAAATATATAACAAATAAATGTTATCAAAGGAAAGATAAGTTACTTTTCTACCTAACTGGATATATTTTTCGTGTTTTTATTCAATGTAACATATTTATTCAGCTCGAAAAACATACAGTGTTTACCGATGTATTGGAAAATTCAAGATGGCGTCTGATTCTCTCTTTAACACGGTAAGTTTGGGAAAAGGTGTTATAAATAAAAAACTATACAAAATACTATTAAAAACCCGCCGAATATATGTCAACCTATGTCACGGTAACATATATTGAGCGAGTTTTTAATAGTATTTTATCTGAGTTTTTATTTATAACACCTTTTCCCAAACTTACCGTGTTAAAGAGAGAATCAGACGCCATCTTGAATTTTCCAATACATCGGTAAACACTGTATGTTTTTCGAGCTGAATAAACATGTTACATTGAATAAAAACACGAAAAATATATCCAGTTTGGTAGAAAAGTAACTTATCTTGCTTTTGATAACATTTATTTGTTATATATTTGTTTTTTGACAACTTTTTCGAATCTATGTCACTTGAAAACTGAATATAATTATCGAGAAAGGAAAAGGTATCATAAATAATAAACTAGACAAAATACTGTTAGAAATTCGCTCAATATATGTTACCGTGACATAAGTTGACATGTATTCGGTTGTTTTCTAACAGTATTTTGTCTAGTTTATTATTTATAATACCTTTTCCCAAACGTACCCTCACCGAGAGAGAGTCGGCTGCCATTTTGAATTTTCCAATACATCGGTAAACACTGCATGTTTTTCGAGCTGAATAAACATGTTACACTGAATAAAAACACAAAAAATATATCCAGTTTGGTAGAAAAGTAACTTATCTTGCCTTTGATAACATTTATTTGTTCTATATTTGTTTTTTGACAACTTTTTCGAATCTATGTGTACAGTAATACAAACCCGAAGTTTGAAAAGAAAGCTCGCCGCTAGAAAGTTTCTAAGATACTTGAAAACTCAAAAATATTCTGCTTCCATGGAATTTTAACCTTTGCAAAAAGGACTACGGAAACGAGTTTCCAGGAAGGGGACTGACAAAAAGAACCTTTAAACAACACGAACTCAGAAAGTAAAAGTCCCAACAAACGAACTTTCTAAATGTTCCATTCGGAAAATGGCGCCCAGAAGCTTCCAGTAAGTGCACCTCCTTTCTTTCTTCTTCCTTCTCTATCTCTTTTTCCTTCTCTTTCCCTTCACTCTCTCCCCTTTCGGTTACTACTACAAGAACACTTGTAAGCCAGATGGACATTTTTGGCAGCCCATAGAGGTCACGAACTTTTCCTTTGCCTTTATATTTAATAAATTCTATTTCTCATATTTTTCTCTTTTTGTTTGTTTTCTTCCTTGATGTTTCAGGGTTTAGTAGTAACGACTAATTGATTAAGAAGAATTACCTTCGGTGGGAAGAAGTGGATAATAAAAATTTCTTCATGTGTTATATTTTTGAAGGGAAATCGCTTTCAACTTTCATTTGATTTTTATTATAAGTAAATGTTTTAGAGGTCACTTGTCCATCCCCTTATCAAACTGTTTAAAAAGGTCATGTATTTTTTCACGCCTAGTTGCCAAATGTTTACAGGCCTCTTCCCAGAGAGTTCACAGTTTAATGCTAGAAAACGACTGGGTGAGTTTTATTTTATTCACCTGGAGACACTTTGTCTGACACCGTCTGTCTCTTTATCGCATCATTCACGGGGTTTAGCAAAGTTAAAAATATTCATGAATCCATGCAATGAATTTATCAAAGTCTGGATCAAATAGGTACAGAAAAAAACATTTAGAAATTTTTCAAATTGAAAAAGAAATTATGGTAATCTCCAAAGATACCGTTAGGGCTTACAACATGGCCGCCAGAAGAGTCACGTGATCCGCACGTGACTCTTCTGGCGGCCATGTTGTAAGCCCTAACGATATTTTTGGAGATTACCGAAATTATATCTACATTTAAAAGTACCCCAGGTTTGTATTATGTACACAGTGTTTACCGATGTATTCGAAAATTTAAGATGGCGTCTCACACCCTCTTTCACACTGTAAGTATGGAAAAAGGTGTTATAAATAAAAAAACTATACAAAATACTATTAAAAACCCGCCGAATATATGTCAACCTATGTCATGGTAACATATATTGAGCGAGTTTTTAACAGTATTTTATCTGGGTTTTATTTATAACATCTTTTTCCACACTTACCGTGTTAAAGAGAGAATAAGACGCCATCTTGAATGTTCCAATACATCGGTAAACACTGTATGGTTTTCGAGCTGAATAAACATGTTACATTGAATAAAAACACGAAAAATATATCCAGTTTGGTAGAAAAGTAACTTATCTTGCCTTTGATAATATTTATTTGTTATATATTTGTTTTTTGACAACTTTTTCGAATCTATGTGTACAGTAATACAAACCCAGTACCCCCGACCCGCATATTTTGAGCGATATTTGTGAACCCACTAAAAGCAAAATTATTTTAGAATTTAGGATGAAGAGTAAGAAAGCCCATATAAATTAATCTCTACTTAAATATAAATTTTAAAAGAATCAGAATCGGAATAGGGAATTGGATCGGAATCGGAAAATTTGAAAGGAATCGGTAATTGTATCGGAATCGGGAAAAATTTTGGAATCGTCCCATCACTAATATATATATATATATATATATATATATATATATATATATATATATATATATATATATATATATATATATATATAAACAAATGATTAAAAAAAGGACTATCCAGCATCCACTTATCTTGTGCTTCCTTTTTTAAAATTAAATATGTTTTTAACTCTTTTTCAAGATGTCTTTTAACATATTTTATTAATCATTTGTTCATATTATAAGGTCTATTTCCTTTTCGGTTTTATTCAGCTTTTTATATCTGGCTGGGTTTATTTTACTTGTAAATATTAACTCTTTAATATTTATAATATATTTTAAGTTTACCATTTTGATTACCCTAGTAAACTTGTTGTAACTTTTATATATATATATATATATATATATATATATATATATATATATATATATATATATATATATATATATATATATATATATATATAAAAGAAGCTTTGAATGAAAAAAATGCAAAAATAAAATAAAAAGTAATAATAATAATAAGAAGAAGAACAATAGAAAGAAGAGAATTACGAAAAAAGAAAAAGAAGAAGAAGAAGAAGAAGAAGAAGAAGAAGAAGAAGAATATAAAGGAGTAAAATACGAAAAAGAATAAGTAGAAGGAGAGGGAGAAGAAGAAGAATAGGAAGACAACGAAGAAGAAGAAGATGAAGAATACAAAGAAAAAGAAGGAGAAGAATATGAAAAAAAAAAGGAGAAGAATACAAAGATGAAAAGAAGAAGAAGAAAAATAATAATCAGAAGAATATGAAGGAGAACAAAAAGAAGAGGAAAAATATGAAGAAGAAGAAGAAGAAGTAGAAAAATATGAAGAAGAAGAATACGAAGAAGAAAAAGAAGGAGAAAAATACGATGTATACAAAGAAGAAGAAGAAGAAGAAGAAGAAGAAGAAGAAGAAGAAGAAGAAGAAGAAGAAGAAGGAGAAGAAGGAGAGGAAGAAGAAGATGGAGAAGAATACAAAGAAAAAGAAGAATACAAAGAAAAAGAAGAAGTATAAAAAGAAGTAGAAGAAGAAGAATACAAAGAAGAAGAAGATTCCTGATCTTAACATCTAGCCGGTTGGTGTATGTTTGAGGTCAGTTGGATCTAATTCAAGGTAAAAAAAAAAAAAAAAAAAAAAACGCCAATTTCATACCCAACTGGTCAAATCCTATCCTTTTCTTTCATCTCCTCTTCTCACCCTAACTGGCCGCCAGTGAGGCGTGACCAGCCAAGATAACCTTTCTCTCACCCCTGCCTTTCAGATTCCCTCATTTTTACTTTTATTATATCTATCATTGTGTGTGTGTGTGTGTGTGTGTGTGTGTGTGTGTGTGTGTGTGTGTGTGTGTGTGTATTAAAAACCTTTTTTTTTTATTTATTTAAAAAGAACTTTCTTATATAAGGGTCGTGGATTTGCTTTTGACAAAAGATCTATTGGCAAACGATCTAACTAATTTGCATATTCTTTTGAACATTCACTTTAATTAATTCCCTATTAGTTTTTTTTCCGTTTTCTCATGATACTCGCAGTCTAGTCTCTTTCGAAGTAATCTCCTCCGGCTGCAATGCACTTGTTACACCCTTCTAACAACTTCTGGAATTCTGTGACAAGGATGAAGCACCGTTGGGACAAACTTTTCGCAAATCTTATACATCTTCAGTTCCTAGCGAATCTATAGACATGGTGTGGGGGTGTGGGGGTGTGTGTGTGTCTGTGCGTGTGTGTCTGTGTGTGTATGTATGCGTGTCTGTGTGTGTGTGTGTTTGTGCGCGTCTTTTGTTTTAATTTTTTTGTTACTTTGTTTTTCCTGGGGATGGGGCATTCTACCAGATGCCAAACATTCTCTCATTAGTTTAGTTACTCCAACCGAGAGATCTTTTTTAAGAAGAAGAAAAAGAAGAAGCAGAAGAAAAATACAAAGGAGAAGAAGAAGAAGAAGAAGATTCCTGATCTTAACATCTAGCCGGTTGGTGTATGTTTGGGTGTCCGGAAAACTCGTCCCGGAAAAACTCGTCTCCGGAAAACTGGTCCCCTTTCGCTAGGTAGGAAAACTGGTCCCTTATTGAATAAATATCGATTGAAAATACATTTTATGATCATTCTTGAAGGAGATATTATTTTTTAAAATAGACTATAGCCCCACTCCCTAATATTTTTTAAAAATATTTTTACTTGTTTAATGTTTTTTTGTTTTGTTTTTTTAAATAAAATCGATTTTCTAAGTGTCCGTTTTCTACCTAACTGGCTAAGTTCTTAGTGGTTTCACTTATATTAAAGCGTTTATTATGTTCATACAAAGTTAATTACAAATTTTTTTGTTGTTCTTATTTTAACGATGTTTTTTGGAGTCATAAAAACAATAATTAAAAACAAAAACAAAAAATTAAAAAACAGGGAGCGATTATTCGATTCTTCGTTACTTTTTTTGTTTTGGTTTTTTAATTATGATAGTTTTTTTGTTGTTATGTTTTTGTTTTCTCTCATACCAAATGCACTCATGCGTTATTTAAAATTATAATTTTATCAATTATCAACATTTATTGTCGTCCTGTCAAATTTTGAAAAAATTAACTAATAAATTAAAAACGAAATATTTTTTTGGCGCGAGAGATGCCATGTGCTAACAATCTCTCGTTAACTAATTTTTATTTTTTTTAAATTTTTACTTCAAAATTCTAAAATCAATCATTAAGAGAAAAAGTAATCACTAAATAAATTTATTAATCAATTTTCGGGTTTGTATTACTGTACACATAGATTCGAAAAAGTTGTCAAAAAACAAATATATAACAAATAAATGTTATCAAAGGCAAGATAAATTACTTTTCTACCAAACTGGATATAATTTTCGTGTTTTTATTCAATTTAACATGTTTATTCAGCTCAAAAAGCATACAGTGTTTACCGATGTATTGGAAAATTCAAAATGGCGGTCGACTCTCTCTTTAACACGGTAAGTTCGGGAAAAGGTGTTATAAATAATAAACTAGACAAAATACTATTAAAAAACCACCGAATATTTGTCAAGTTATGTCACGGTAACATATATTGAGCAAATTTCTAACAGTATTTTGTCTAGTTTATTATTTATTACACCTTTTTCCGAACTTACCGTGTTAAAGAGAGAGTCGGCCGCCATTTTAAATTTTCCAATACATCGGTAAACACTGTATGCTTT
Organism: Euprymna scolopes; assembly: GCF_053919585.1. Lineage (NCBI taxonomy): Eukaryota > Metazoa > Mollusca > Cephalopoda > Sepiida > Sepiolidae > Euprymna > Euprymna scolopes. The sequence goes on along the minus strand of NC_136526.1, from coordinate 54,834,681 downwards.
TCGAGCTGAATAAACATGTTACATTGAATGAAAACACGAAAATTATATCCAGTTTGGTAGAAAAGTAATTTATCTTGCCTTTGATAACATTTATTTGTTATATATTTGTTTTTTGACAACTTTTTCGAATCTATGTGTACAGTAATACAAACCCATAAATTCTTTTTATATTAATATAAAAAAAGCGGTCTCGTTTATGAACATACTAATCACTTTAAAATAAGTGAAACCACTAAGAACTTAACCAGTTAGGTAGAAAACGAACACTTAGAAAATCAATTTTATTAAAAAAAAAAAAAAAAAAAATTAAACAAGTAAAAATATTTTTTTTTAAATATTATGGAGGTTATAGTCTATTTTAAAAAAACAATATCTCCTTCAAGAACGATCATAAAATGTATTTTCAATCGACATTTATTCAATAAGGGACCAGTTTTCCTACCTAGCGAAAGGGGACGAGTTTTCCGGAGACGAGTTTTCCGGAGACGAGTTTTCCCGGGGCGAGTTTTCCTAAATCCGAGAACCGCACGAGGCGAACTTTTAGAAGTTTCTCGATTGTTGTAGACCATACTCTACGTCGTTGGAAAGTATTGGAACATGTTAGTCACCAGTAAGCCATCACGCGTGAAGGTTCTCAGAATGAGTAAACGTAAAGAACTCTCTTAAGTCGTCTGTGATAAGATTATTGCTGAGCACAAGAATGGAATTGGTTATCGGTGTATATATGCTCAATACCAAATCCCTGTAAGCACCAATGCACCATAGGGAACCTTATTAGAAAATGGAAAGTGCATGACTCAACCCTGAACTGCCCGCGCACTGGAGATCCTCGCAAGATGTCGGATCGAGCAGTGAGAAAGACTGTACGAAAAGTTCAGCAGCAACTGAGAACAGCACGAGGCGAACTTCAGAAAGATTTAGAAGAAGCAGGGATAGTAGTAACAAAACCAACGATTAGTAATGTACTCCGACGCAACGGTCTTAAATCGCGTACACCTCGAAAGACACCATTACTAAAAAAATGTCATGTTAATGCTCGTCTGGAGTTTGCAAGAGACCACTTATTGAAAACAGATGATTACTGGAAGAATATGATCTGGTCCGATAAGACGAAAGTGGAACTGTTCGGCATTAACTCTCTACGTCGAGTATCGAGAAGAGATGGCACAGCGCACGATCCCAAGAACACCCTCCCTACTGTAAAGTTTGGTGGTGAAAATGTCATGTTCTGGGGATGCTTCTCTTCAAATGGTACTGGCCCACTTCATATTATAGATGGAAAGATGAATGCAGCCAAATGTCTGGAAATTCTTGAAAATAATCTCTTGCCTGCTTCCAATGCGTAAGGTATGCGACAGCGATGGATCTTTCAACAAGATAATGATCCCAAACATACTGCTAAAATAACCTCCAATTGGTTCGTACAGAACAAAATAGATGTTCTTAAGTGGCCCAGTCAGTCCCCAGACTTAAATCCTATAGAAAATCTATGGAGAGAGCTCAATCATGGTCCACCAGCGAGATCCACGTAATATTCAGGATTTGAAGAAAGTATGTGTTGAAGAGTGGACCAAAACATCGCCTGAACGTTGTCACAAATTAGTTTCGTCGTATAGAAAACGTCTCGAAGCTGTAATAGCCAATAAGGGGTTTTCAACTAAATATTAGATGAAATTGTGTTAGTGTGTCCAATACTTTTTTCCGGCTATTTTCGTTTTTATTATATAATTTTTGTTATGCATTAAAAGGTTCCAATTTCTAAAGTTATTTGTTATTGTTAAATTAGTAACTATTTCTTGTTAAATTTTCGCGTCATTCGCTGCATAAAAAATGTGTTAAATAAAGAATAATCGGATGTGTCCAACACTTATTTTCCCCACTGTATATATATATATATATATATATATATATATATATATATATATATATATATATATATATATATATATATATATATATATATATATATATATACATACATTAGTGTTGTACCGATTAATCGGAATCGGAAAAATCGGTAGTTTTCGGGGTATCGGAATCGGTATCGGAATCGGAAAGATTTGTGCCTAATTTCCGATTCCAAAAACGATTCTTTTAATATTTTATTATATTAATTTTTCATTGCTGATACCGTTGATAAATATTTATTCCTTTTAAACTATTAGTAAAACTAACCTCTATAGATCATGATAACATTAAAAGAAGATCTAAATTTATTTTATCTGCGAAAAATAAACAAAATAAAACTTGAAACTTTGCGAAAATTCGCTAGATACCCTTTAGAAGGATGCAGTTTACTTTCAAGGTATTGAAAAAATTGTTTAAATTTAAAGAAATATTTTGTCAAGAAAAATAATATCAAACATTATTGTTAATAAAATCAAAAGTAGAATATAATAGTGTTGAATTTTGTCCGGTTAGGGTTTTGTCCGGTTAGGGTTTTGTCCGGTTAGGGTTTTGTCAGGTTAGGTTTTTGTCCGCTTCCTTGCTCGGCATTGTCAAATATGACAAGGAATGGCGAAAAAAAAACAAAACAATTTTGTGTTATATTTTTTAAGGGAAATCGCTTTCAACTTTCATTTGATTTTTTATTATAAGTAAATGTTTTAGAGGTCACTTGTCCATCCCTTATTAAACGGTTTAAAAAGGTCACGTATTTTTTCACGCCTAGTTGCCAAATGTTTACGGGCCACTTCCCAGAGAGTTCACAGTTTAATGCTAGAAAACGACTGGGTGAGTTTTATTTTATTTTCCTGGAGCCACCTTGTCTGACACCATCTGTCTCTTTATCGCATCAATCATTCACGGGGTTTCGCAAAGGTTAATAGTTTTAGTATTTTTTTTTTTTTTTTTTTACATTAAGGTTGTATAAAATGTATCAAAATATAATTCAAATTCATCAATGTAGTAATTTAAAAAACATGAAATATTTATGAAGAAACTTCTTTATATTTGAGTTTCATAAAGGGGTCGATAACTCGTCTCCATTTCCGACATGTTGCAATGCAGGTGCAGGAGTTCCATAAAAAAGAAACAACACTAAGTGTACATAAATTACGAGGAACGAATAACATAATGTTGATTTCTGATTTCAATATCAGAAGCCGTCATCAAATGGACTGTTCCTCGCTATAATTGTTTATGCCTAAGTTATTTTGTTTGTATTTTTGAAAAATATATAAACTGCTTATTTTTATTTTATTTTTACTTTTAGCATATCTTGCGCTTGGTAGCATTTATTTGTTGTATATTTTACTTTTTAATTTATTCACTTGTGCCATTTTTACCGGTGCCATTTTTACCGGTGCCATTTTTACCTATATTCGTGTAGAAGCGCCGAATTTTTTATGATGGCTTGTGTGAAAACTCCTAGTGAGTGATAATAATAAACGTTATACTCGACTTTATCACTTGCTTCCCCACGAGGGAAAAGTTAGACACAAGGTCTGTTTTTAATGTGGGAAAAATCCAGTTCCTCAAAAATGGGCACTCTGGATTGGAATAAAAATTAAAATTGCTTCAATCTAGAAGGATTTGTTTTCACCAATTTAGGACGGAATAGCTTAAGTATAGCATCAGCAGATACTACACTTTGCTCCTAGCCAAAGACAAAACACTGTTTAGTTTTCGGCATTTGAAAGTGATTTCGAAGTCTTTAAATTGGTGGACAGACTTAAAGAAAGTCTAGTATTGTGGTTCATTCATTTGTGCTCTTCAAACTTGTTTTCGTTCTAAGAATCCCAAACATAAGAAAGCAAGATATTTGTAGAGAGAAGAAGAAGAAGAAGAAGAAGAAGAAGAAGAAGAAGAAGAAGAACAACAACAACAACAACAACAACATCACAATAATAATAATAATAGTAATAGTAATAGTAATAGTAATAGTAATAATAATAATAATAATAAAATAATAATAATAATAATAATAATAATAATAATAATAATAATAATAATAATAATAATAATAATTTAAAAAAATAAAAAACGTAAGTCCACCAAGGACATTCGTACTAAGCAAAGTTTACGTAACCTTAACTTGTTTTATCAACACGAAATTTCAAATAAACCGTTACTTGTGCAGTTTACGGACTGTGCTATTTTTTTTAGATAGGATTTTTAAATTAATTTTTTACGGTATCTTGTTTATTAAACTGATAGGTACAGAAGAGTTATGAAAAAAAATACGGACTAGAGTAGAAAGAGAAATGGGAAAAAAGAGAAAGAGGTAGAAAGAGAACTGGGAACAAAGGGAAATGGGAAGAAAGAGAAATGGGAAGAAAGAGAAAGGGGAAGAAAGAGAAAGGGGAAGAAAGAGAAATGGGAAGAAAGAGAAAGGGGAAGAAAGAGAAATGGGAAGAGAGAGAAAGGGGAAGAAAGAGAAAAGGGAACAAAGGGAAATGGGAAGAAAGAGAAATGGGAAGAAAGAGAAAGGGGAAGAAAGAGAAAGGGGAAGAAAGAGAAATGAGAAGAAGGAAAAGGTGGGTTTTTGTTTTTGGTTTTGCAGAACATAATTAAGTTTTGCAAAAAAAAAGTAGAAAAACAAAAAAAGCATCAATGTTAGTTGCATTTCATCTCAGGAAGCCAATATCTTCAGACAACCTGATCTGGTAGCATCAGTCAAATGCTGGAATTTTGACTTCAGCAACATCATCTTCAAAGGTTAGACTATATACGTAATGAACTTTTCCGTGTAGATTGTGGTAGGAAGCTAGTCGTGTGCAGTTGTAGGAGGTCTTTGCTTTCTCTATTTGAGAAGAGGTAAATTTATTGCTAATCGCCTGAGGTGTCTTTAGTGGGCTGCCCGGGCATTTTTTCCCCCTCTTTGAATTTTCAATCCCTCTTTCCGACCCTGGAGTCACATTTCTCACGGTGGGAGAGAACTAAATGCGACTAGTTATCTGACGCCTCTGCAGGCTCTGCACTGCTAGGGTTTTACATCGGCACCAAAAAATCTACATCATCTAAGCCAGCGGTTCTCAACCTTTTTTGACCCATGGACCCCTTTTCCCTTCTTTTTTTTCTTGGTGGACCCCCTTATAAATTTTGGTCATAAAACAATATTCTATTTCTCAATATAATTTTTTGAGGTTTTAATAAACAAATAAATATTATATAATTAAACTTTATTTTTAAATGAAAACTAATTTAATGCAAATAAAGTATTTTACAACAATTATAATAATGAAAACTTGATTAACGCTAACTGTTTTTTGTGTGTGTGTAAATTGTAAACACTTGTAAGACAATGTCACTGGAGTATCGGATTTACTGAAATAAATTGAATATTCAAAACTGACAATTCATTTATAAGAGAGCAATTCATAGGTCACGTGACCAAAGTTTCGCACTAATAGTTTAGCTACGCGTTTATAATTTCTAAAAATTTAAAAAATTTACTCGCAAAAATGTCAAAATTTTTCACAGATAAAATTGATTGAAAATCGCCCCCCACCCAAAAATTTGATTTTCGCCCACTAGGGGGCGATTCGCCCCCGGTTGAGAACCGCTGATCTAAGCCATTTCTCTGTTGACTGCGGTAGGAAGCTGGTCCTGTGCAGTTCTAGGAGGTTCACTCTCCCAAGGCTTTGCCGTCTCTCTTTGAGAAGGGATTAGTTTATTGCTAATCGCCCCTACTGGGGAGTGTTGACGAGGCAGTCCAGACATTTATTGCAGACCAGAGTACTCATTCCCGTGGAGGTGGGGGAGGGGAGGTGCACTGATTTTTCGATACCACTTTCCCACCGTAGGGTGTCTAAATCTCCCCGTCGTGGGAGGTAGATAAATACTACATATTAAGGTGATTGAGAAGGTTTTAGTTTATTGCTAATCGCCAATATGTGCCCATACATGGGAATGCCGACGGGGCTGCTCAGGCACTTTTCGTGAGGTCAGAGAGGGAGCGCTGACTTCTCAATCCTACTTTCCAATCCTGATGTCTTGTAATAGTAGAGAGAGAACTAAAAACCTTAAGGTCATCGATGTGGTAGGTGTATCAGAGGGCAAGTCGCCATTGCAAACATTTGATTAAATAGACTCTCCATGTCTACAAGCTTATAACAATATGAAAATGTAATTTCAAACCCTAATTTTTATTTCAATAAAATGAGCAAAGACCAAATTTTAAAATTATAAAAGGTTTAATCGAAAAATATACAATATTTTTTCTTTTCATCGGTTTTCTTTAAAAAAGATTTCACGAAAATCAACAAACTTAACTTCATCGAAATCTATTAAATATATATAACTGCCAAAAAATCATTTACCTGTTCAAAATTACTAAGCTATGGGTGCTTCTATTCTTCATGTATAAGAATTTGTCCATATTTATATATTAAATTCCATGTTTTGTTTTTTTTAAATAAAAGGATTTTTAAACCAAGAGTCCCCGGAAAACCATCTTTTCGACAACTGTTATCCGTCATTAGCGAAACCGCATATTTGTCGATGTGTCATATACAGAAGCATAAAAGTGACAAAAATAATTATTTAAAAAATGCAGCCTTATCTCCCTTTTGTATTTTTGACATATTTCATTTCAACTACAAAGTGCTCAGTATGTGCTACCATATTCATTTACGAAATCAACAAATTTTAACTGAAATCACATCTAAAAATATATATATAAATGCCAAAAAATCACTTACCTATTTAAAAAAAAAATACGCACCTATTTGCATATGCGAATAACATAACACTATAAATGGCAAGCCTAGGTTGGCCTTGGTGTGTCGTACTCAAATGCCACCGGAAGTGACGCCGAAGAGCGTACATGTCCTCCCTACCAAGACTCTCTGACTCGACACCGAGTATTGTAAATATACCTTTTCTTTAATACACTTATATTATATTATTATTATTATTAAAATTGTATTTTCGCAACTCGTTTCCGCCATTAGCTTAAAGCTGTGTGGCTTCTAATTTTCAATTTAGCAAATACGGATGTCTCAAAGGGACATAACTATTTCCAAAATGTAAAAACAACGCATGCATCCTTATCTCCCTTTTGTATTTTTGACATATTTCATTTCAACTACAAAGTGCTCAATATGTGCTACCATATTTGCAAAATATGAATATTTTATTCATGGATTTTGGCCGATTACAAAATATCCGCTCTACCAAATTTTCATTTTTTTTATTCTCTTAAATAAATACATGGATTTTTTTATTTAATATAGTTTAATTCTTCTTTATCGAGTGAATTTTTTAAAAATATCTAATAAAAAGCAAACATTGAATGAAATAGAAAAAATTGTCGTAAGCGTCCGATATTTACTTGACAATATTTACTAACATAAACTTCCACTCAAAAACAAAATTAACGTGGTTTAAAAAAAAAAAGAAAAGGTTTTACACTTTGGACTTTACAGGTAAATTTCCAAAAAACACTTCTTTTTTGTTGTTGTTTTAAATTAGAATATTTTATTTATTGATCTTTTATCTTCAATTTGTGATATATAAAACTTTAAATTTTAAGAGACATTTCAAAATAGGGGGGGGTGAATTAAAAAAAAAAAAAACGTTTGTTTTAAATATTATGTTTGGTTTATTGGAAAGAGCATAAAATTCCCTATTGACCCTGAAAATATCGTAAAAATTGAACCAATAGAAAAATTTTGATAGATTTTTAAAGTTTAAAAATTGAAAAATATTTAACTCGTAAAATTCAATTGATTTCATTACGTAAAAAATATGGCTGCATGAAGGCGCGCCGGCAGTTTGTAAACATTTTGTAAACACTGTTTTTTTTTTTAGTTTATTTTGGAAGTATATTCCATAAAGACAATAAACAACCCACTTTAAAAAGAGAAATTACAATTTTATTTTTATATGTTATTCGCAATTTTGTGTTAGGGATGTCAAAAATTCACCCAAAATTCTGATACACTAATTGATGTGGCTGGCCACGCCCCATAGGCGGAGCTAAGATAGCTGTGAATAATCAAAACGTATAAACGGCTTAAGCTGAAATGTGTACATTTTCTAAACTTAGAGTCGCAAACTCAATTAATTAAGGCATTAAATTGAACGCACAGAAAAGCATATTCTGTTTTAGTTGCTGAGAAAATTTAAGGTTCCTTTAAACACGAGAATATAGTTTTATTTAAAAAAAAAAAAAAAAAAAAAAAAAAAAATTGAGAATTTTGTTGCTTTTTAGTTTAATCGAACCGGGAATCGGTTTTTGAGTTTTACGGACTATCTCTTGAAAAGAAAGGAAGAATAGAAGTGAACTTTTTGTTGCCAAACTGGATTATAAAAAAGTTATTGGCTAACAGGTTTGAAACGAACGAGAAGAAGAAAAAAAAGACCGAAGCTGGGAATTTTAGGGGGGGGGGAATCAACACTAACAGGTAAGTGACTGTTTAATCCCGCCTTTGGGTTTGTATTACTGTACACATAGATTCGAAAAAGTTGTAAAAAAAAAACAAATATATGACAAATAAATGTTATCAAAGGCAACATAAGTTACTTTTCTACCAAACTGGCTATATTTTTCGTATTTTTATTCAATGTAACATGTTTATTCAGCTCGAAAACTATACAGGGTTTACCGTCATTGGAAAATTCAAGATGGCGTCTGATTCTCTCTTTAACACGGTAAGTTTGGGAAAAGGTGTTATAAATAAAAACCCCGGATAAAATACTGCTAAAAACTCGCTCAATATATGTTACCGTGACATAGGTTGACATATATTCGGCGGGTTTTTAATAGTATTTTGTATAATTTTTTATTTATAACACATTTTCCCAAACGTATCGTGTTAAAGAGGGAGTGATACGCCATCTTGAATTTTCCAATACATCGGTAAACACTGCATGTTTTTCCAGCTGAATAAACATGTTACATTGAATAAAAACACAAAAAATGTATCCAGTTTGGCAGAAAAGTAACTTATATTGCCTTTGATAACATTTATTTGTTATATATTTGTTTTTTGACAATTTTTTCGAATCTATGTGTACAGTAATACAAACCCCCGCCTTTTTTTTTTAATTTATTATTATTATTATTATTATTATTATTATTATTATTATTATTATTATTATTATTATTATTATTATTATTATTAGGGTTTGTATTACTGTACACATAGATTCGAAAAAGTTGTCAAAAAACAAATATATAACAAATAAATGTTATCAAAGGCAATATAAGTTACTTTTCTACCAAACTGGATATATTTTTTGTGTTTTTATTCAATGTAACATGTTTATTCAGCTGGAAAAACATGCAGTGTTTACCGATGTATTGGAAAATTCAAAATGGCGCCCAACACTCTCTTTAACACGGTAAGTTTGGGAAAAGGTGTTATAAATAATAAACTAGACAAAATACTATTAAAAAAACACCGAATATATGTCAACTTATGTCACTGTAACATATAATGAGCGAATTTCTAACAATATTTTTCCTAGTTTATTATTTATAACATCTTTTCCTGAACTTACCGTGTTAAACAGAGTGTCGGGCGCCATTTTGAATTTTCCAATACATCGGTAAACACTGTATGCTTTTCAAGCTGAATAAACATGTTACATTGAATAAAAACACGAAAAATATATCCAGTTTGGTAGAAAAGTAACTTATCTTGCCTTTGATAACATTTATTTGTTATATATTTGTTTGTTTTTTTGACAACTTTTTCGAATCTATGTGTACAGTAATACTTTTTCGAATCTATGTGTACAGTAATACTTTTTCGAATCTATGTGTACAGTAATACAAACCCAATATTATATTTCAATTCATGCAAATTTCGTATTTATCATTGTAGAGCCAATTCTCTATTGAATATTATATACTAGCAGTTCCGCCCGGCTTTGCTCGGGCCCTACGTGCTGTTAATAACTTTATGTGCATATGTATATATTAACAAGTGTGGATTCCTATATAATAGGTTTCCTTAACTACCATAAAAGTTCGTAGAGACCAGAGACGTCATATTTGTTTAAACTTTGACCCCAATTTGGACCTCTTAGCATTGATTATTTTGGGCTCAAATTAAATTAAAATGTTTGACCCATGTAACTTACATCTAAAATTTCAAGTGCTTAGAAGACTCAAAATTGGCGGACGAGTTTGGTAGAGTCTGCAAAGGTCAACTCTTTCAACTTTGACTTCTGAGCAGCCAAATTTTCGCCCAAAAACTGATGAAAAAGCTTGCTGCATGTCGGATACTCGTTATGTAAAATTTCAAATGTTTAGACCCAAAACTGGCTTAATAGTTTGCTAGAGACCACAAAGGTAAATTTTTTTTGAATTTTGACCCCTTGGAAGCAAAATTTTCAGAAAAAAAAACATTGAAAAAGCTTGCCCTATGACTGAATACGCTTTATGTAAACTTTCAAATGTTTAGACCAAAATTGGCTGAGTAATTTGATAGAGATCGCAGAGGTCAATTTTTAAAAAAACTTTGACCTCAATTTTGGCTCCTTAACAATTATTGATTTGGGGCTCAAATCAAATTATAAAGTTAGATCCATGTCCAATTAACCTATATCTATAATTTCAAGTGTTTAGACCCAAAATTGGCGGAGGAGTTTGGTAGAGTTCTCAAAGGTCAAACCGTTGAACTTTGACCCCTTAACAGCCAAATTTCTGACCGAAATCCAATTACAAAGATTTTCCCAAATCTCAATACTACTTATGTCTCGAGTCTGTAGACCGAAAATTGACAGAGTAGTTTGGTAGGGAAGTGTACACATACAGGCAGATATACTCACATTTTCATATATATATATATATATATATATATATATATATATATATATATATATATATATATATATATATATATATAAAGCTGAATGTGTATGTGTGCGTGTGCGTGTGTGTGTGTGTGTGTGTATGGTCACGAATAGGCTCCTATATGGCTGACTATTTAAAAAAAAAAAAAACTGATTACATATAATGATAGATGTATCGAGACACAGGAATGGGTATGTTTGATCTGGCGAACGGTGGTTCATAAAAATTGTGGGGTCTGCGTTCAAAAAACTATACAAAATACTATTAAAAAACCGCCGAATATATGTCAACCTATGTCACGGTAACATATATTGAGCGAATTTCTAACAGTATTTTATCTGGGTTTTTATTTATAACACCTTTTCCCAAACTTACCGTGTTAAAGAGAGAATCAGACGCCATCTTGAATTTTCCAATACATCGGTAAATACTGTATGTTTTTCGAGCTGAATAAACATGTTACATTGAATAAAAACACGAAAAATATATCCAGTTTGGTAGAAAAGTAACTTATCTTGCTTTTGATAACATTTATTTGTTATATATTTGTTTTTTGACAACTTTTTCGAATCTATGTGTACAGTAATACAAACCCGACTTTTCATATCTATCTGCGTAAGTATACTTAGATAATTATGTTTCAGTTTGAAGAAATATGGTATAATAAAATTATGGGGTGTTCGTTCGCGCCTGACCTCCATAGAATGAAAATATGTCACAAAGTTTAACCAGGCTTTTTAATATAGATCCACAGAATATTGTGATAAGTGTTTCAGTTTGATAAGTGTTTCAGGTATGGTATAATAAATTATGAGGTTTATCTATTTTATTTTTACTTTCATCATATTTTGCTTTGGTTTTAATACCCCCAAATTTGAAGCTATCTCTTTACAACCCATCCTTTTCATAACCTATCATACTTTCATAAATCAGAGTCCATTTTCTGTAGGCTGTTTTTGAACCCAGTCAACTCAACGACGGGTACTTTTGCTAGTATATATATATATATATATATATATATATATATATATATATATATATATATATATGTATATATATATATATGTATATATATATATATATGTATATATATGTATATATATATGTATATATATATGTATATATATATATATGTATATATATATGTATATATATATGTATATATATATGTATATATATATATGTATATATATATATATGTATATATATGTATATATATATATATATGTATGTATATATATATATGTATATATATATATATATGTATATATATATATATGTATATAAATATATATGTATATATATATGTATATATATATATGTATATAAATATATATGTATATATATGTATATATATATATGTATATATATATGTATATATATATGTATATATATATATATATATATATATATATATATATATATATATATATATATATATATATATATATATATATAATAAATTCCACAGCCAAACAACGTCGCAGACGCAGCTCACAAGAGGTTGTGAGCTGCGTGCGACGTTGTTTGGCTGTGGAATTTATTATACAATCTCTCACATTCTGAAAATCATTTATATATATATATATATATATATATATATATATATATATATAAACCCCTTTTTCTATTTATTTAGAAAGAAAATACAACTTTGTTATATATGGGTCGTGGAATTGCATTCATCTGCAAAAGTTCTAATTTGCATATTCTTTTAAACATTTATTTTAATTAAATCCCTATTATTTTTATATTTTCGTTTTTTTTTTTTATTCTAATAGGATAATCATCTTTAGTTAACTATTACGTGAAATTATATTCATGCAGATATTCTACATGATTTATATTTGCGTAAAAAGCTTATAGTAAACAAAAACCTCTTTCTATGTATATTTATGTATGCGTATATATATTTGTTTAAAACTTTTCTCCTAACAAATTCCTCTGTCAGTTTTTGATCTACGGACATGAAACTTAATATATAGGGTATTCGAACCCATGCGAAACTTTATATTTGGTTTTTAGCCAGGGAAAATAGGCGCAAAAATATGAAAATTAAAAAAATGGAATTAGTCAGGTGAAAGTCGAACGATGGCATTTCGATTATGCATGCGTAACGTAATAACTATTCGTTCGTGCTTTAATTTTTTGCATGGCAGCTAACATGTCTTCATGGCTCAGGCATTAACGTCAAAAGAAAACGTAAATCTTAAACTAAACGTGTTGGTTTCAATTCTCGGTGGTGGCACGCGAATCATTTTTTTTTTAAGTTTTAAAATCATTACTATATATTGGGTCCAATATAATATAATAATAAATACGAAATCTGCATTAATCAAAATATCATTTTTAAACGTATTTTTTTGTATTTACTTGCCTCCCCACCAAAGCAAATTAGGCACAAGGCCGTTTTTAATGTGGGGTAAAAACCAGCTCCCCTAGAATAGGCAAAAAGGGGGCACTCTAGTTACCAAAAATAATAATTGTCCCAGTATAAAGGATTTCCCCTCCATTTACTGGGACAAATCACCTTAAGTGCAGCATCTGCAGAACAGATACTACACTTTGATCCCGGCCCGAAGGCCAAGAACAACAGAAAAAAGGTAAACCTCTTTATTTTATCACCGGGCAATTTTGGGCAATATATATATATATATATATATATATATATATATATATATATATATATATATATATATATATATAAATTTTTTTTAATTCATCCAGCCTTGACAGACGTGTTTTTAAATATTCTCTCCAGTGCTTTTCTTTTAATGATTTGGAATTCATTCCATTTGCGCTTTTTTCCAAGGAACTCTGCCTTTTGGACTATTTTGACCATTTGGAATTTACCCATTGGATTGAAATTTTAAATTCGACCGTTTTGGATTTTACCATTTTTGGATTTTTACCCTTCACCGGACTATCCATTCATGTGAAATCTTTTTATCATTTTTCTTTTGCCTCCTGTTCCCCTTACCTCACCCTTTTTTCTTTAACCAAGTAAGATCTGTGACTTACTTGTAGTTTCATTAAATACTTTTATATGCAAAATCCTATCCTGCATTTTGCTAATTCTTGCCCTCTTATGAGAAGGAGAGTATTTCTTCGAAACTCCGCGGATTAAGGACTATCCACTTATCTTGTGTTTCCTTTTTTAAAATTAAATATGTTTTTAACTCTTTTTCAAGATGTCTTTTAACATGTTTTATTAATCATTTGTTCATATATATATATATATATATATATATATATATATATATATATATAAATTCGTATTCCTGTCTGTTTGTTTGTTTACAATTTGATTAATATATACAAAAATATCTTACTTTAATTTTTTCAGTTATTTCTATATATAGTATTATTCTTGCAAAAATATACAATTAAGAGATCACCTCATTTGCATATGACATTAAGAAAAATCGATTTTACTAAATAGCGGTATTTTAGTTGACGTTTTTAGCGAGAGAATTGTTTTAAGTATTCTATTTAAAATAAATATTTAATAAATTTTAAACTGTAATTATATTGATAATATATTTAATTTAATTTATTTGGAATTATTATTTCAAACTGCGACCCTTTTTAAAAACTTTTAAGAGTTATTTGCCCCTAGATGCTATGCATAAAAAACAAACGTTCGCTAAATAAAATCATTTGATAATTCCATTAAGTTTCTAGCTGGAAAAATAATTTTAAAAAAAACATTTACGAAAAAAAAACTGAAAAGATTTCATTTGTTTTTTTTTTATTATTATTTTATTCCTTAAACGGTTATAAAAAAAATTGGCAATTTTTCGGGTGGGTTGGGAGGGAATTACATTGGAAAAATAAAATAACGATGAATTTAATTATTTTTTATGAGACCATTCTCTATTTTCACCTAACAATTTAATAAACAAAACAAACCCGAAAATATGATAAATTCAATTTTTTTTTGGGGGGGGGGGTTTACATTAGAAATATAAAACGACAAATAAAAAGCAAATCGAAAATTTCCTTTATTGACAAAAAATAAAGAGCCAGTAAAAAAGAGCCCTTCCGAAAAAAGGTAAATGTGTAGTATAGCGGCATAAATAATTTGACAGACAAAAAAATGATAAAACTATTTATTTTTATACTAGCGGGGGTACCCGGCGTTGCCCGAGTGTTTGTTTCCGGGACGGGGGGGGGAGTTTTAAAAAATGTTATGGTAGGTAAGTAGGAAGGATCAAACCCGGAGTCATGAGTAAAAGTAGGAAAATAAAGTGTGAAAAAAAAAAAAAAAAACATCTGCAACGTTAACAGTTCGGCCACCAAGAAAAGTCCATTCCAGTTGTTTAGGAAAAAAAAAACGACTACGGTAGGTCGGCGCGAACGTGAAAATATAATGTGAATTGTCCAGCACGCTAACCACTACGCCACAGAGCACTGCAACTTAGTTTAGTGATTTTAAATAATTTCACATGAAAGAACTACGAAGCCAAACCGGTGTTCTCTTCTCAACTGTTCCTTGTGAACGATCCCCAAACGGTGTTAAGTGGTGGCAGGGGGAGGAGGAATTTATTAGAGAGAAAATATTTTACCACTTCCATTGATCTTAACCGATTTTGGCCGTGACTTCTCAGCAGAAAAAGTATAGAAATCTAAGATTATCGAGGAATTTGAGAAATAATAAGCCTATAACACACCTCAGATATTGTTCTGCCGTTTGTGCATATTATATTTGCATGAAATATCTTGATTTTTAATCCTATTAATGTCAAAATCAGACGGGAAAAAATTAGTTCATTTTATTTATATAGAGATAGAAGATAGAATAGAAGAAGATAGATAGAGAAGATAAAACATTATTAGACCAAAAGGCTGAAATAACGCCAATTCATTTTTATGTTTTTAATCATTTTTTTATTAAACTAAATATGCACGCCTTACACGTTTCCTTTTTTTTAGGTTTGACAGATTGGCCTTCTTAAGGCCAAATTTGGCATTTTTTACACTCTTTTATTACAAAAAAAAAATATGGCGGCTAAAAACAAGCTTAAAAAAAGGCCAATCTGCCAAACCTTAGAAAGGCCAAATTTTAAAATCAATATAGCGGCCTCGAATAATAAATAAAAATGATGAAAAAATAATAAAAATGATTTTTTTCTGGTTTTATTTCAGCCTTTGGGTCTAAAAATGTGTTTTATATTAAAAATAAATAGTTTTTATAATTTTTTGTCTCGCAAATAATTTACACCGTTAAACTATGCATTTACTAAAATAAAAAAATAAACGTACGCATTAATGTTTATAAACGTTATTTTTTCAGGTTCACAAAATCCTTAGTTTTCTTAGGACAGTGATCCCTTCAGCCGAAATATCTGGTGGAGAGGATATCAGATACTTCTTTGGGGGGGGGGGCGATTACATTAAAATGTTTTTATCCGTTCTTTTATTTTTGAAATTGTTGTGGAGGTATCTATGTTACCCATGATGAAAATGATTAGTATAGCAGGCGTGTTTAAAATTAAACTTCATGTCAACCCAGGCAACGCCGAGTATCGATGCTAGTATATATATATATATGTATATATATATATATATATATATATATATATATATATATATATATATCTCAATAGAATATATCAATAGAAAAATGCGAACATTACAAGTAATATGGTTAAGCTTAAACATGGAAAAGTAAAGGACTAGTTGCTAAAACTGGAAAAGAAAAGGACAAGATATTCTAGTAAAAATATAATGAATTTATAAATTAAAATATTGCAGCATTAAGAATTGATTATAAAATGTTATATATTGAATTTAAAAAAATACTGGATTATTTTAAGTTATAAATTAATTATATTTCTTACTAGAATATCTTGTCCTTTCTTTTCCAATTTTAACAACTAGTCCTTTACTTTTCCATGTTTAAGCTTAACCATATTACGTCTCATGCTCGCATTTTTCTGTTGTAATCCATGATTTTTCCAGACTTCCAGTAAATTCACTTGTTATTTGTTTAATTTCAGTCTTATTTTTTGGTCCAATAAACATAACATACACATATGTAATAACAATGTATGGCAGTGAATTGGTAACAATAGTAGTCGTTGAAGCGACGTAGTTGCTATGGAAACCAGTCATAAAAACGCCGCTCATCTCCTTACCTTTTTTTTTTACGATTTTGAACACCAGTAAATTCATCATAACTTTTGTTTTACTGAACGAAAATTGAAATTGTTTTTTCACAATATAGCTGAGAAGGTGATCTATAAACTGTAATAGTTGTTTGAAATTTGGTTGAAAAATGAGTGCGCAGTGAAGCTTTAAAGCAGTTGTAAATGACTAAAACTCTGATTTATGAAAATATGATAGGTTATGAAAAGGAAGGGCTGTAAAGAGATAGCTTCGAATTTGGGGGTATCAAAACCAAAGCAAAATATGATGAAAGTAAAAATAAAATAGACAAACCCCATAATTTATTATACCATACCTGTTCACACTGAAACATTTAACACAAGATTCTGTGGATCTATATTAAAAAAACTTTGTTAAACTTTGTGACATATTTCCATTCGATGGAGGTCAGGCGCGAACGAACACCCTATAATTTTATTATACCATATTTCTTCAAACTGAAACATAATTATCAAAGTATACTTACGCAGATAGATATGAAAAGTCTTTATTAAAGTTTGTGTCTATATCCATTCCATGGAGTCCAGGCGCGAACGCAGACCCCACAATTTTATTATACCATCCATATTTAAGTTAAAACATACTTATCAAAGTATTCTTATGTACATTTATACCAGAAACACTTGTAAACGTTTTTTTTTTTTTAATTTTTTATTCCATACTTTGTGGGCCAGGCGTGAACGCAGACCCCGCAATTTTTATGAACCACCGTCCTGCCAGATCAAACATACCCATTCCTGATTCTCGATACATCTTCTATCATTATATGTAATCAGTTTTTTAAAATAGTCAACCATATAGGAGCCTATTCGTGACCACACACACACACACACACACACACACACACACACACACACACACACACGTTCAGCTTTATATTATACTAGCAGGGGTGCCCGGCGTTGCTCGGGTGTTTGGAGGTGTATGCTGTGCAAAAAAAGCAAAAAAACAAAAAAAAATGGTTAATTTTTTAAAACTTTGACCCCCTATTATGACCCCTTAAAATTTATTGTTTCGGGCTCAAATCACTTTATTAAGTTAGATCCAGGTTCAAGGAACCTATATCTAAAATTTCAAGTGTCTAGACCCAAAATTGTCGGAGGAGTTTGGTAGAGTTCTTAAAGGTCAAATCGTTGAAATTTGACCCCTTAACAGCCAAATTTCTGGCTGACACCCGTCACATCGATTTTCCCAAATCTCAGTACCCGGTATTTCAAATTTCGAGTCTATAGACTAAAAATTGACAGAGTTATTGCGTAGGGAAATGTACACAGACAGACAGACAGACAGACAGACAGAGACAGACACGTTCACTTTTATAGATATATAGATATAGATATATAACATAAATAGGATATAACGTTCTGTTTTTGTTTCAGCGAAGAAAGAAAACGAAAGAGTAAATATACAGAAGGGGTATATTTATATAAAATGGTATATTTATATAAAATGGTATATTTATATAAAATGGTATATTTATATAAAATGGAAATAAAAATAAAACATTCAAAGAATAAAAGACGGTGACCAGATAACAAATGCGTAAAAAAAAACGTAAACAGTTTTGTAAATAAAATGTAAAAAAAAAAAAAAAATGGATAAGAAACGAAAAAGTTTATAACAAAACATATACAAAGACATAAGAATATAAACTTTACTTTCAACCATGAAAAATGTTTAACGTAAAAACACCTGTTTGACTAAAGAAAGTTTGGTGAACAATGGTCACATTCCGTGACCTTTTCGCTAGGAATATCTTCTGATGCTGTCCTCGGTCAGTGGAAGAGAAATCCTTCATGACTGAGACTATTTTTTATTTTTACTTCTATCCAGAGTGACCCTTTTTGGGTAGCTGGATTTTCCCCACATTAAAAACCCACATTGGTGCCTAACTCTGCCCTCGTGGGGAGGCAAGCAAATAGGAACAGCCACATTCCTTGGCCTCGGCTACGGATTTTTTTTTCACCCTGGACCCCCAAAGTCAACAGAGATTAGAAAAAAAGAAATAAATCTTTCATCCAATGTCAGTTGGTGCAGGTGAAATGTGAACAAATTCCGCAAAATCTTTCACGTTTTTTTTTTTTTTTATACTAATGGGTGGAAATAGTTGATTCTTCATCAAGGCTATCAATGGTATTTTTTATCATGGCGCCATCACTAAATGGGATGCTTACCACGGCTTAAGAGAGACCATCTCCCCTCAAGAGAAGGATCAATTGCGCCTCTTTCCCAGCCTAGTATTTTACTTCGCTGTCCCAAATGGCCACCCATCTGTTACTGGCTAGGTTCAACGTTGCTTAACTTCGGTAATCTGTCGAGAACCGGTTTGTCAACGTGATTGTGCAGAGATTAGACCATTCCTGTAATGACTCGGTTCCTGTTGATTTTGATGTTGGAGTCTAGTTGTGTGTAGTTCTAGGCGGTCCACCCTATCAGGCTTTGCCTTCTTTCTTTGAGAAGGGGTTAGTTTATTGCTAATTGCCTAAGGCGCCCTCACCGGCGAATGCTGAAGTGACTGCCCAGGCACTTTTTGTATATCAGTGCCCCTCCCCTGAGAAACTGACTTTTCAATCCCATTTTCTGACCCTAGTGTCGTAAGTTTTTGCAGTGGAAGATAACCAAGTAGCAACTCCCTTGCCTTTTTTGGCTAGGTACAGAAAAGCGGAGTGCAGTATGAAAACAGATACTACACTTCACTTTTTCTCTCCTCGGTCAATGGACGAGAAATTCTTCTAGACTTTGTTCCTATCCAGAATGCCCATTTATGGGATTATGACCACATTAAAAACAGACCTTGTGTCTAACTCTGCCCTCGGGGGGAGGAAAGTAAATAGAAACACTTACGAGTCAATAAATATTTTGTATACAGTGAATACTCTAATATATAAACGGATATATGTTTGTCTGTCTGTGTTCATATTTTCAAACCCTATCTCCCCCGCCCCCGAAACTAAAAGCCTTAAAGCGGCGCTAGGGGCCTCAAATGATTGGATTTTTTATGGACCGTTCTTTTATGGGTCTTTAGCTGTTAAACTAGTTCTAGAGGGGTCAAAAATGGCTAAAATATTTTATGGGTCAATTTGTCTATTTGTTTATTGAGATGAGCATTGTTTAACCGCGACAGGATAAGAACTCCCAATCCCCTAACTGTGTTCTCGATAATTTGCAGGAACTGGTGTGTCAAACGTAATTATGCCGTAGTCATACTATCTTTTTTTTTTTTTTTTTTTTTGTACTTTTGAAATCACGATTCTATAATAATATATGTGAAATCTGAACAAATAAAAATATCGGGTTTGTATACACGGTAAGTTCAGGAAAAGGTGTTATAAATAAAAAACCATACAAAATACTATTAAAAACCCGCCGAACATATGTCAATCTATGTCACGGTAATATATATTGAGCGAGTTTTTAACAGTCTTTTATCTGGGTTTTTATTTATAACACCTTTTCCCAAACTTACCGTGTTAAAGAGACAATCAGACGTCATCTTGAATTTTCCAATACATCGGTAAACACTGTATGTTTTTCGAGCTGAATAAATATGTTACATTGAATAAAAACACGAAACCACGAAAAATATATCCAGTTTAGTAGAAAAGTAACTTATCTTGCCTTTGATAACATTTATTTGTTATATATTTGTTTTTTGACAACTTTTTCGAATCTATGTGTACAGTAATACAAACCCAAAATATCATATTTAAGCCTATTTTATGACCGAGCTAAGCCGTGCACCCCACCCCCGCTCGTATATATATATATATATATATATATATATATATATATATATATATATATATATATATATATATATATATATATATATATTATTCCTTAATTGGAATTCATTTTTGAGATGAGCATTATATATATTAATTTATTTTTATTTCGGACTATTATTCTCATCTTTATTAGTTGTTGTTTTTTTTTTCATCTTTTATTGGTTTTGTTTATTCACAACGTTTCCACCAACTAATTCCTCTGGCTTTCATCAGGTGGTAAGCGCGACGGATAGGAACATCGAATCTCCTAACTACATTCTCAGCCATAACTGCCATCCGTAGTTGTTGCCGTCTCACCACATTTTGCCCAAGTAAACCTCTTGCACGCTTTGTGAAACGTTGTGGATACCAATAAAATCAATAAAAGATGAAAGAACAACAACCAATAAAGATGAGAATAATAGTCCGAACACTGCATATTTTTCGAGCTGAATAAATATGTTACATTGAATAAAAACACTTAAAATATATCTAGTTAGGTAGAAAAATAACTTATCTTGCCTTTGATAACATTTATTTGTTGTATATTTGTTTTTTGACAACTTTTTCGAATCTATGTGTACAGTAATACAAACCCAAAATATCATATTTAAGCCTATTTTATGATCGAGCTAAGCCGTGCACCCCACCCCCGCTTGTTCCTTAATTGGAATTCATTTTTGGAGATGAGCATTATATATATTAATTTATTTTTATTTCGGACTATTATTCTCATCTTTATTAGTTGTTGTTTTTCATCTTTTATTGGTTTGTTTATTCACAACTAATTCCTCTGGCCTTCGTCAGGTGGTAACCGCGACGGATAGGAACCTCGAATCTCCTAACTACATTCTCAGCCATCACTGCTATCCGTAGTTGTTGTCGTCTCACCACATTTTGGCCAAGTAAACCTCTGGCACGCTTTGGGTAGGATTGAAACCGCTATCTTCAGACAATGGTCATCTGGAACCGTAGAGATTCAACGTTTTGGCCAAGTAAACCTCTGACACGCTTTGTGAAACGTTGTGGATACCAATAAAATCAATAAAAGATTAAAGAACAACAACTAATAAAGATGAGAATAATAGTCCGAAATAAAAATAAATTAATATATATATATATATATATATATATATATATATATATATATGTATATAAATGTATATAAATATATATATATAAATATATATATATACATTTTAAAGTAAGTATATATATATACATATATATACATATATATATATATAAATATATATATAAATATATATATATAAATATATATATAAATATATATATATAAATATATATATATACATTTTAAAGGTAAGTATATATATATGTGTGTGTGTATGTGTACGTGTATATGTGTATGTGTGCATATATGTATGTATATATGTGTATGTGTCTATGAGTTTTATTAGAAATATATTATTATGATATTGTACTTCAACCAAATTTAGATTTATAATTTTACTCTATTTTATTTCTATCTTTAACCCATATTAATTTTCTTATCAAGTAAATCCATACCTTTATTTTACTTTTTTCCAGATATATCTGCCTTACTTTGTATGCTAGGTTTATTTATGGTGTCTTTTACATATACTAAAAACCCTTCCCAATATTTGCTGATGAGGAAACTTTGTTTGTTAAAAACACTATATGTAAAAATTATTGTCCGTAACTTGATGTCTACCACAATAAAAACATTGTTTTCCGAAACGATCGTACAAATTATTGATTTTTTTTGTTGTTCCTTCTTATGAAACGGATTTTTAATTTAATTCTAATTTGATTTTTAAATTATCCATCACATTACTAAATATTGAATTAGCTCTAGGATATTTACCTATCGAGCTTATAATATATCTAAATTAAAACGAGCACTTTTCTTTCCCTGTATTTTAATTAAACTAGTAATTTTACTATTACATTAAAATACATTCTGCTCTTTAGACTATTGTTCTAATATCCTTTAAATGTATATATATATATATGTATATATATATATTAAAGGTACGTATATATATATATATATATATATATATATATATATATATATATATACAGGTCACCATCATGGCTCCAAATTGAGCAGGTCAATCCGGGTGGCGGGTGGTTAGTGTTAGGGTTAGGGTTATTTGGAGCCATGATGATGACCAGGTCATCATCATGGCTCCAAATTGAGCAGGTCAACCGGGGTGGCGGGTGGTATGATAGGCTTAAAGTCTTGCAACAACAATTTATTTTTAATTTTTAAAATCACAACTCTATATTAATATCTATGAAATCGGGACTGATTTACATATCATGTTTAAGTGCATTTTATGACCAGGCAAAGCCGGCGGTGGGTAGGTGGGTGGGGGGTGAAGGACCCACCTCCACCCCCACGCGCTAGTCTGATATATACAATGCACTATGTTTGTCTCTCCGTCTTTATATTTTCAAACTTTATCTCCCCCTGAAACTAAAATTCATAGAGCGGCGCTAGGGGTCTCAAATAATTGGATTTTTATGGACCGTTCTTTTATGTGTTGTTAAAATAGTTTTTAGGGATCAAAAATGGATCAAAATTGAAAAAAAAAATCGTTATACATTATATACGTTATTTTTAAATTGAATTTTTAATTAGTTCATATGCGTGTCATATTGGTAATGACTAAAATAGTTTTAAGGGTATTACTGTACACATAGATTCGAAAAAGTTGCCAAAAAAAAACGAATATATAACAAATAAATGTTATCAAAGGCAAGATAAGTTACTTTTCTACCAAACTGGATATATTTTTCGTATTTTTATTCAATGTAACATGTTTATTCAGCTCGAAAAGCATACAGTGTTTACCGATGTATTGGAAAATTCAAAATGGCGGCCGACTTTCTCTTTAGCACGGTAAGTTCAGGAAAAGATGTTATGAATAATAAACTAGACAAAATACTGTTAGAAATTCGCTCAATATATGTTACCGTGACATAAGTTGACATATATTCGGTGTTTTTTAATAGTATTTTGTCTAGTTTATTATTTATAACACCTTTTCCCAAACTTACCATGTTAAAGAGAGTGTCGGGCGCCATTTTGAATTTTCCAACACATCGGTAAACACTGCATGTTTTTCGAGCTGAATAAACATGTTACATTGAATAAAACACAAAAAATGTATCTAGTTTGGTAGAAAAGTAACTTATCTTGCCTTTGATAACATTTATTTGTTATATATTTGTTTTTTTGACAACTTTTTCGAATCTATGTGTACAGTAATACAAACCCCCGTAGTCATACTATTTATTTTTTACTTTTGAAATCACGATTCTATAATAATATATATGAAATCTACACAAATTAAAATATCATATTTAAGCGTATTTTATGACCGAGCTAAGCTGTGCACCCCCACCCCGCTTGTGTATTATATATATATATATATATATATATATATATATATATATATATATATATATATATATATATATATATACTATTAGAAGTACCCGTCGTTGACTGGGTTCAAAAACAGCCTACAGAAAATGGACTGTGATTGATGAAAGTATGATAGGTTATGAAAAGGAGGGGGTTGTAAAGAGATAGGTTTTGATACTGAAAATTTTTACCCCAAGCAAAATATTATGAAAGTAAAGATAATTTTCGCGAAAATATATTTTTTATATCAATTTTGTTTCCATTCGTAGCCAGGACTGACCAACAAAATGATGTTTCCTTACAAAGACAAAATGTTATCTATATAATAATATAAATATACAAGAAATAAATGTTACCATAATCAATAAAAGTTACTTTTATGGTAAAAAAGTTCATTGGTTTTTATTTTTAAGTAGTTTGTAAAAATTTTTTTTTTAATTCCCGAAACGGTTAAAAAAAAAATCAAAATGGCAGCGACTTTGAAATGGAGAGCCCCGTTTTCAATTTGAAGGAGAAACCCTAAGCATTCTGTGTTAACAATTTAAGAGAGTTCCGTCAACGTAAGGAATATTTATAAACATATTTCAATGTTTTCCATTATTTTGTGCTTGCGGAACATTCGATTATGGCATGTGTAGTTTATATAAAAATTCATTTAAGTAGTCATCGCCTCAGATTTCGTCTTAATATATACACACACACACACACACACACACACACACACACACACACACACACACATATATATATATATATATATATACACACAGTGTCGGGCGCCATTTTGAATTTTCGAATACATCGGTAAACACTGTAGGTTTTTCGAGCTGAATAAACATGTTACATTGAATAAAAACACGAAAAATATATCCAGTTTGGTAGAAAAGTAATTTATATTGCCTTTGATAACATTTATTTGTTATATATTTGTTTTTTGACAACTTTTTCGAATCTATGTGTACAGTAATACAAACCCTATATATATATATATATATATATATATATATATATATATATATATATATATATATATATATATATATATATATATATATATATATAAAGTGGGGAGGTATTTTTTAGGAAGGGTTTTATTATTTGGCTTCTTTGGAAGCCCCATTCCCGATTTCATTTTAATTAAATTTCACACACAAGCAAGGCTAAGTTCAGAAATGAAGACGGACAGAAGGGTTGAATCAACGCCATTCAAATGACAAAAATAAAATAGCATGATGAGAGGTCATTG
Organism: Euprymna scolopes; assembly: GCF_053919585.1. NCBI lineage: Eukaryota > Metazoa > Mollusca > Cephalopoda > Sepiida > Sepiolidae > Euprymna > Euprymna scolopes. The sequence continues at coordinate 54,809,326 of NC_136526.1, read as the reverse complement.
TATTTGTTTATTCGAGATCTGGGATGGGCATACTTCCCTTTAAAACTGGGAAGTTCATTTGGCTGATGGTGACCTGTGGGGCTTTTAGTAGTCAACCGGCGTTGCCCAGTAGTATGATATGCTTAAATACAGGGTGACCCCAAAAAAGAAAAACAAAAGCTAAATGGAGGTCATCGAGAACATATGCTGCAGAAGGGAGAAAAAAGCCAGAGACCCTAGTGTTTTATGTGATGTTTTGAATATAATAAACTTGTTATGATCAGTTTCATTTCATTTGGACAAAACACGAAGAAACGGGGCCCGTTTTTTTTTGTAGGAGGGTCACCCTGTATAACATTTTTCTTTTGATAGTAAACCCTGTTTTTTGTTGTTTTTTCTTTAAATATTCCTTCTAAATCTAGAAAGCATTTTTTTTTTTAATATTATGAGCTAAAGATAACGAACGTTTGTGGTGGCTTAATTTTACTAAAATCTTTTGTAATAAAAAGCAAACCCCGTTTATTTATTGAGTAGCAAGCTGACCAGCATTGCCCGGTCGTAAGATACGCTTAAATATGATATTTTGATTAATGCAGATTTCATATTTATATATTAGATTACAATGGCGCCAATATGTAGTAAGTCTAATATATACAATGCACTATGTTTGTCTCTCCGTCTTTATATTTTCAAACTTTATCTCCCCCGAAACTAAAATTCATAGAACGGCGCTATAGGGGTCTCAAATAATTTAATTTTTATGGACCGTTCTTTTATGTGTCTTTAGTTGTTAAAATAGTTTTTAGGGATCAAAAATGGATCAAAATTGAAAAAAAAAAATCGTTATACATTATATACGTTATTTTAAATGGAATTTTTAATTAGTTCATATGCGTGTCATATTGGTATAGTGGTAACGCCAAAAATGACTAAAATAGTTTTAAGGGTCAATTTATCTATTTGTTTACTGAGACAAGCATCATTTAATTGCGAGAGGATAAGATCTCCGAATATCCTAACTGTGTTCTCGATAATTTACATTCTCGGGGATCTGACGGGAACTAGTGTGCCAAACGTGATTATGCCGTAGTCGGGTTTGTATTACTGTACACATAGATTCAAATTAAAAATGGCGCCCGATTTTCTCTTTAACAGAGAGAGAGAGAGAGAGAGAGAGAGAGAGAGAGAGAGAGAGAGAGAGAGAGAGAGTCGGTCGCCATTTTAAATTTTCGGGTTTGTATTACTGCACACATAGATTCGAAAAAGTTGTCAAAAAAACGAATATATAACAAATAAATATTATCAAATGCAAGATAAGTTACTTTTCTACCTAACTGGATATATTTTTCGTATTTTTATTCAATGTAACATGTTTATTCAGCTCGAAAAGCATACAGTGTTTACCGATCTATTGGAAAATTTAAAATGGCGGCCGACTTTCTCTTTAACACGGTAAGTTCAGGAAAAGATGTTATAAATAATAAACTAGACAAAATACTGTTAGAAATTCGCTCAATATATGTTACCGTGACATAAGTTGACATATATTCGGTGTTTTTTAATAGTATTTTGTCTAGTTTATTATTTATAACACCTTTTCCCAAACTTACCATGTTAAAGAGAGTGTCGGGAGCCATTTTGAATTTCTCAACACATCGGTAAACACTGCATGCTTTTTGAGCTGAATAAACATGTTACATTGAATAAAACACAAAAAAATGTATCTAGTTTGGTAGAAAAGTAACTTATCTTGCCTTTGATAACATTTATTTGTTATATATTTGTTTTTTTGACAACTTTTTCGAATCTATGTGTACAGTAATACAAACCCCCGTAGTCATACTATTTTTTTTTTTTTACTTTTGAAATCACGATTCTATAATAATATATATGAAATCTACACAAATTAAAATATCGGGTTTGTATTATTGTACACACACACACACACACACACACACACACACACACACACACACACACACACACATATATATATATATATATATATATATATATATATATATATATATATATATATATATATATATATATATATATATAAAGTGGGGAGGTATTTTTTAGGAAGGGTTTTATTATTTGGCTTCTTTGGAAGCCCCATTCCCGATTTCATTTTAATTAAATTTCACACACAAGCAAGGCTAAGTTCAGAAATGAAGACGGACAGAAGGGTTGAATCAACGCCATTCAAATGACAAAAATAAAATAGCATGATGAGAGGTCATTGTATTTGTTTATTCGAGATCTGGGATGGGCATACTTCCCTTTAAAACTGGGAAGTTCATTTGGCTGATGGTGACCACCTGTGGGGCTTTTAGTAGTCAACCGACGTTGCCCAGTAGTATGATATGCTTAAATACAGGGTGACCCCCCCCGCCAAAAAAAAAGCTAAATGGAGGTCATCGAGAACATATGCTGCAGAAGGGAGAAAAAAGCCAGAGACCCTAGTGTTTTATGTGATGTTTTGAATATAATAAACTTGTTATGATCAGTTTCATTTCATTTGGACAAAACACGAAGAAACGGGGCCCGTTTTTTTTTGTAGGGGGGTCACCCTGTATAACATTTTTCTTTTGATAGTAAACCCTGTTTTTTGTTGTTTTTTCTTTAAATATTCCTTCTAAATCTAGAAAGCATTTTTTTTTTTAATATTATGAGCTAAAGATAACGAACGTTTGTGGTGTCTTAATTTTACTAAAATCTTTTGTAATAAAAAGCAAACCCCGTTTATTTATTAAATATGATATTTTAATTAGTGTAGATTTCATATATATTATTATAGAATCGTGATTTCAAAAGTAAAAAATAAATAGTATGACTACGGCGGTTTGTATTACTGTACACATAGATTTGAAAAAGTTGTCAAAAAAATCAAATACGAAGAAACGGGGCCCGTTTTTTTTTTGGGGGGGGTCACCCTGTATAACATTTTTCTTTTGATATTAAACCCTGTTTTTTGTTGTTTTTTCTTTAAATATTCCTTCTAAATCTAGAAAGCATTTTTTTTTAATATTATGAGCTAAAGATAACGAACGTTTGTGGTGGCCTAATTTTACTAAAATCTTTTGTAATAAAAAGCAAACCCCGTTTATTTATTGAGTAGTAAAGCTGACCAGCTAAGAGAGAATTTATGGAAACCACTAAAAAACGCATAGAAGCACAAAAACTAGGAACTCGTGACTTCTGGAAAATCTACAACAGTGTAGTAAATAATGGGCAATTAACAATTGCCCACTAACCAACAATCGCGAGGTTGTTTGCTCAGCAACCGAAAAGGCTAACATGCTTGCCAGTCGATTTGCCTCAAACTCCACACTGGACCCTTCCAACCACCCCCTACCTGAATTTGCTATGCGGACAAACGCCACGCTAGACGATCTACAAATCACCCCTGCTCAAGTACATGCTATCATAAAAAATCTTGACACTTCAAAAGCATGTGGACCTGACCTCATCCCAGCTGTGCTATTAAAAAAGTGCTCAGCTGAAGTAGCTCCAGTTCTCTCCAAACTCTACAACAAATGTCTTAATGAATCTTGCTGATGACACCACACTCTATAACAGGCATGACAAGAAAACAAATGAACATATATCTAAAGAAATGCCAGAAACTCTTGAAGATGACCTCCAATCTGTAGTGGAACGGGGACAAAAATGGATGGTCACGTTCAATGCTGACAAGACTAAACTAGTTTCCTTCAATAATTAAAAGAAACCTTTTCTACCACCTATAGCAATGGCCAACGACTCTTTATCTGAGAGTACGTCTTTCAAGCTCCTTGGTCTAACGTTCACAGGAAACATGAGTTGGAACAATTACATCGAGGGCAGTGCCAGGGCCGCTGCAAGGAAGGTGGGCTCTCTCTATCGTGCTAGAAAACTATTAACACCCGAAAGTATCCTGTACCTCTATAAGGCCACCATTCGCCCATGTATGGAGTATTGCTGTCATATTTGGGCTGGTAAATCGGCTACTAGTCTCTCGCTCCTTGACAAGGTTCAAAAGAGAGTCGCAAATCTGATAGGCCCTAAACTGGCATCTAAGCTTCAGCCTCTGTCCCATCGACGAAACGTTGCATCCCTCTGCCTGTTCTACAAGTATTATAACGGCGAATGCTCTGACGAACTGCAAGCACTTGTGCCCCCACGACGTGAACACACTCGACAGACCCGACAGGTTGCAAAATCCCACCCCCACATCGTAGAAGTCCCTAGATGTAAAAGATCTTTCTACTCGAGTAGTTTCTTCCCCAGAACCGCTAGACTTTGGAATTCCATTCCAGGTCCCTGCTTCCCCAACTGTACTGACGTTCAGAAGTTCAAGTGCAACGTGAACCAACATCTTTCTGCCCAAATCCCTACATAGTACCCCAGTAGTTGTTGCCCCTGTTAGTAGCCCCCTACACCAAGCTGGCAATGTGCCTTGTATGGGGTGAAAATGTAATAAAATATATATATATATATATATATATATATATATATATATATATATATATATATATATATATATATATATATATATATATTTTATTACATTTTCACCCCATACAAGGCACATTGCCAGCTTGGTGTAAATATATATATATATGTTAGTAGCCCCCTACACCAAGCTGGCAATGTGCCTTGTATGGGGTGAAAATGTAATAAAATATATATATATATATATTAGGTCAAAATGCACTTTCGTAAATAATTGAATTCATTCAAAACATATCACTAAAACCAAAACAAGCAACATCTCTCTCTCTCTCTCTCTCTCTCTCTCTCTCTCTCTCTATATATATATATATATATATATATATATATATATATATATATATATATATATATATATATACATACATACATACATATATATATATACATATACATATATATATACATATATATATATACATACATATATATATACATATATATATACATATATACATATATATATACATATATATATATATACATATATATATATATATATATATATATATATATATATATATATATATATTTATGTATTTATGTATGCTCCATCCCAAGCAAAACAAAGTTTATATATATGTATATATATATATATATATATATATATATAAACTTTGTTTTTGCTTGAGATGGAGCATTCTATCGGATGACAAACATTCTACTATTAGTTTAGTCCTTCCAACCCCGGGTATATTTGCTAGATTGTTTTTGAAATTCTTTTCATCTGTCCATGTTAATACAGTCTTAATTTAAGGAAGAAAACAGCAAAAAAAAACAGTAATTTGATACCCAACAGGTCAAACCTACCCCTTTCCCAGTCCTCATCTTTCTTTGTCACCTTGACTGGCCCCCTAGTGAGGCATGACCGGCTAAAATAACCTTTCTCTTCCCCCTACCTCTCAGTTTCCCACATTTTGATGTTTATTATATCTATATCTATATTATTTTTGTGTATGAGTGTGTGTATTGATATTCATCTTAAAAAAAAAATTCTATTTATTTAAAAAGAAAATACAACTTTTCCCCACCAAAACAAATTAGACACAAGGCCGTTTTTAATGTGCGGTAAACACCAGCTTCCACTAAAAGTAGGTTAAAAGGGGGCACTCTGGTTACTAAAAATAATAATTGTCCCTGTATAGAGGGTTTCCCCTCCATTGACTGGTACAAATTATCTTAAATGTAGCATCTGCAGAACAGATACTACACTTTGAGATATTAAATCTTTTATTCAGGCAAAAAAAAAAAAAAGAACATAAACAAAAAACTTTGGAACAAGGCCAACTCAAAAGAGGGGCAGATGGGGGTCGTTTGTCATCCTTGTCACTCTAGAACTAAACAAAAGTTTCTCTTAGCTAGAATCTTCTTTCACCATAATACCGCATTCGCCTTTTCGTACTTGGGGACGTTCTACTTAAATGCAACATCTATCTATATATATATATATATATATATATATATATATATATATATATATATATATAGATGTTGCATTTAAGTAGAACGTCCCCATATATATATATATATATATATATATATATATATATATATATATATATATATATATATATATATGTTGACTTGTTTTTAATATACTGAATTTTACTGGGTCCGTATAATTCAGTAAATTTTCATATACCAATGAATTTTAAGCCAAAAAGGGATGGCTTAAAAAGTAAGCTACAAAATTATCATATTTCATAATTGAGCATTCATATACTGCATTAACAAAACCAAGACTCCAAAAAAAAAAGGAATTGATAGCAATAAAAAGGTGTATTTCATTGTAAGTTACAATTATTTCAAGACCGCTTGGAAAATTTAAAGCATTATGGCGTTTGAAAATTTTCACATAACCAGACTTTCTTCAGACTTCTTGAATATAAAACACTTTAACAATAGAACATTATTTAAAGACAACAGTTAACTGCCCTAAAATGCTAGAATGACCTTTAATAGGAAATTATTTTACATTCAATTCTAAAATAATTTGTTTATCTTTCATTAAAGTTTTTCATGGCATTTTATACATAATTTCCTAAAAAGGTAGAATTACATTTTGGAGGGGTGGTCAGAAGGAGTTGAGTGGGGTTAAACAGAAGGTGTTAATCTACAATAATACCAAAGAAATATTGCAATATATTCATTTTTAAATGGTCTTATGTTTAGATTTAAGTTTTTTTGTACATAAAGCACATTACAATTCAACTTTGAGTTCTCCAACTTCTTTTCTGTTTATGGATACATGGCATTTTTAAGGAATTGCTTCATATTTATGCACATTTACTGCAGATTATTTGGAAACCATAAACTTTGGGAGATTTTCAGTTGCATATTCTGATTCCTTGTACAAAAATACACTTATATGGTAAATTTCATTTCTTAATCTTGTGTTTTAACAAAGATATGACATTTTTACTGAAAAAGTAGTGTAAAAAATGTGACGAAACGCATATGGTCTTAAAGAAGGGAAAATATCCAAACGTGTGAAGCACAAAAATAGCCATAACTTCCTTAATTTTAATCAGATTTTAAAAATTTAAAAAGATTCTTTCTTAGCTCATCAAGCTCTTTCTATGCATACCAATATTGAAATATTTCAAGCTATTTCAATTTTTTCATGTGTATTGCTACTGCAAGCGATAAATCACTCGGCAATCCCCACATATGGTCAAATTTCTTGTTCTCTAGACTTGGAATTATGGAGAGACTTTACGTGGGTCTTCACAGTGGCCGACTTACCATACACCATACTAGGCGCGGACTTTCTGCACCACTTTAACCTATTAGTGGACATGCGAAGACATTGGCTGATAGACGCTAATACGGAACTTTCTGTCTCTGGGGTAAAAACAAACACCCCCCGCTATCAGCCCGGTATTCTTCATTGCTGCGTCTGATGACCCATACCAGACTTTACTGCAAGCATACCCGGAATTGACCAATTTAAATTTTGTGGTCAGCAAACCCACTCACTCAGCAAAGCACCATATTGAGACCACAGGTGCACCTGTGTTCTCACGACCACGCCGTCTCCCTGCTGATAAACTTAAGGCAGCAAAGGCAGAATTTAGCCATATGCTGCAGCTGGGAATAATTTGCCCCTCGTCCAGTCCATTGGCTTCCCCTTTGCATATGGTTCCTAAGCGTGATGGAGATTGGCGTCCGACTGGGGACTACCGACAACTGAATGCCATGACGGTACCCGATCGTTACCCAATCCCACACATTCAAGACTTTGCTTCCTTGCTGCATGGTTGTAAGACCTTCTCTAAGCTAGATCTGGTTAAGGCTTACCATCAGATCCCGGTGAATCCGGCCGGCATACCCAAGACTGCGGTTACAACTCCATTTGGAGCGTTTGAATTTTTAACTATGCCCTTCGGTTTGTGAAACGCGGCTAGTACCTTTCAGAGCTTCATGGACGAAGTAGTGTGTGACTTAGACTTTGTCTATAATTATATAGATGACATTCTCGTGGCAAGCGCCTCACCTGAGCAACATGTCACTCACCTCCGCCTACTGTTCGAACGGTTTCAGAAATACCAGGTGAGGATTAACCCTGGTAAATGTGTTTTCGGTGCTTCATCGCTAGTTTTCCTGGGCCACATTATCAGCCCAGACGGTATATCTCCGTTACCAGAAAAGGTGAAGGCTCTACAAGACCTTCAACCACCTACTTCACTTCGCCAACTAAGGCACTTTCTTGGTCTGTTGAAATATTACAGACGTTTCATCCCACATTGTGCGGATCTTCTAGCTACTCTTTCCGACCTGTTACGCAACAGGAAGAAGAAAAATGAGCAAATCTCACTTAATGAGGTCCAACTAGAAGTGTTCAACGAAGTGAAAACAAAGCTAGCGATGACATCCTTACTTGCACACCCCGTACCTGATGCCCAGTATTCTCTGGTCGTTGATGCATCAGGCACAGCTGTAGGTGCAGTGTTGCAACAGCAGCACCAACAACAATTACAACCTCTCGCATACTTTTCAAGACAGCTGAAACTGGCAGAACAACGTTACAGCACGTTTGGCCGCGAACTCCTAGCAATGTACCTCGCAGTGAAACACTTCCAACATTCATTCGAGGGCCGTCAATTCGTGATCTACACCGATCACCGTCCGCTTACATACGCACTGCATGCATGCTAAGCTGGACAAATATTCTCCCCGTGAAACTCGCCACTTGGATTTTGTTTCACAATTTACTAGCGATATCCGACATATTTCCGGTGAACAGAATGCTGCAGCAGATGCTTTGTCTCGTCTTCCCATTAATTCTTTGTTCTCACCATCGGATATCGACTTACAGCAAATGGCCCTAGACCAGCCAAGTCTGGACACTTTGGATCCGTCGTCACCTGAATTTGCAACTTGCAAATTCGCATACCTGCCTGTGCCCACTTAAGACACACAGATCATTTGTGACACCGCAACGGATTCACCTCAACCACTCGTTCCAATGACTCATCCTAGAGTTGTTTTTGACACCCTACACAATCTGGCACACCCCGAATGTAAATCCACAGTGAAGCTGATTACAGCTAGATTTTTCTGGCCAAATATGAGGCGTGATATCACTGCCTGGACACGTTCCTGTGTATCCTGCCAAAAGTCAAAGGTGCACAAGCATATCCGTGCACCCCTAGGAACATTCAACACCCCAGATGCTCGGTTCAGCCATGTTCACATAGATCTGGTTGGACCATGGCTGGTCAGTAAGGGATTTACTTATCTCCTGACCTGCACAGACCGTTTCACACGGTGGCCTGAGGCCATTCCCCTCACAGACATTTCGGCTGAGTCCGTAGCGTGAGCCCTTATATCAGGCTGGATATCGCGTTATGGAGTTCCCAACACTGTACCCACGGATCGTGGTGCACAGTTTGAATCCCACCTATTCCAGGAACTTTCCAGAATTCTAGGGATCCAACGTATTCGCACGACAAGCTATCACCCAGCTTCGAACGGGATGATAGAGCGCTTCCATCACCAATTAAAAGCTGCACTACATGCTTATCCTGACCAACAGAGATGGAACGAATACGTACCTGTTGTTCTCTTAGGCTGTCGTGCTGCCATTAAAGAGGACCTGGGATACTCTCAAGCCGAACTAGTTTATGGTGCACCTCTATCGTTGCCAGGTCAAATGCTGAGCCCGATAGAGTCTGCACAAATGGATTCAGCTCTGTATGTTGACAGACTGCGAGCTTATTTCAATAAGCTCCCACCTATGCATACTAGGGAACAGACCATAAAATCTTCGGTCCCAAAGGACATTTCGTCTTGGACTCACGTTTTCCTTAGGAAGGACTCTGTGAAAGCCCCTCTTACTCCACCTTATACCGGTCCTTATCGCATGCTTTCACGTACTAACAAACTTTTCACCATAGACATCAGTGGTAAAAGAGAAACTGTCTCTATTGACAGAATAAAAAAAGCCTTTCTGGCACGAAAACGCAAGAGCCACACATTCCCCCTACATACATGCATCATCAACATACACCTGAAGCAAGTACTCCCAATGCAGACAACCATGCGTAGTGGTCGTAGAGTGCATTGGCCAAAGAAGTTGTGCAAGACTTTATATATATAAAAAAAAAAAATTTTTTTTCCTCACACAAAATTTTTTTTGCACAAAGACATTTTATTCTTTTATAAAAAAATAAAATCCTTTTTTGTCATCCTCAGCATGAAAACCCAGCTTTTCACTGAAAAGCAAGAACATTTTCTCATAAAAAAAAACTTTTGTGAACATTTTTTTTCTCTCTTAACAACTGCTACATTTCTTCTTTATCGGCTTTCCGCCTAAGCAGCAGGTGATGTAGCAACCCCCCCTAATGAACTATACTCTCTGGCAGATCAATGCTTCCCTGTAAGTTCTTCGGCCATAGACTGGCCAATCGACAGGCAGGGCGCATTGATCCTACTGTCCCCAAAAAGAGTGCAGGGGACACCAACAGTCAGCACAGAGCCGCGAGCGAAGACACACCTTCCTCTCCTCCTCACCCAGCACGACGTGGACCTGACTCAATAACTTCGAGCTCCACCACTATTATCCCGTTGAATAAATGCTTGCAAATGTTTAATGTTAAAAGGAGTTTGTCGTTTTTATCGAGGGTTCTAAAAGATAAATAATTAGCTGGGGTACAACTACCCCACTAAAAATGGTGACCATCTCCCCTCAAGAGAAGGATCGACTGCGCCACTTTCCCAGCCTGGTATTTTACCTCGCTGTCCCAAATGGCCACCCATCTGGTACTGGCTAGGCTCAACGTTGCTTAACTTCGGTAATCTGTCGAGAACCGGTTTGTCAACGTGATTGTGCAGAGATTAGACCATTCCTGTAATGACTCGGTTCCTGTTGATTTTGATGTTGGAGTGAAGTTCTGTGTAGTTCTAGGCGGTCCACCCTATCAGGCTTTGCCTTCTTTCTTTGAGAAGGGGTTAGTTTATTGCTAATTGCCTAAGGCGCCCTCACCGGCGAATGCTGAAGTGACTGCCCAGGCACTTTTTGTATGTCAGTGCCCCTCAGGGGAGGGGCACTGACATACAATATATATTACATAAACATATATATTATATATATATAACATACATAAATATATATATATATATATATATATATATATATATATATATATGACATACATAAATAAATATATATATATATAGAGAGAGAAAATAAAAAGAAAATAAAAAGGAACAAACCGTATCATATGTTCATCAACGTTTCGTCTTTATTTCGAGACTTCCTCTGGATGAAATAAATAAAGACGAAACATTGATGAACACATAATACAGTTTGTTCCTTTTTATTTTCTCTATTTTTTTGGAATACTATTTCCATTATTTTCATCATATATATATATATATATATATATATATATATATATATATATATATATATATATATATATATATTTTAAAGGTATGTATTGTGGAAATTTTTAATAAAGAAATAGCTTTTATTTATTTTTTTATTTATACCCATTCAGCATCTCAGTATTTGGGTCAAGGAATGCGTTCCTTGACCGGCAGGTCACTTCTATTAGCATCATCAGCAGCTTAGGTATAGTTCAATTTCTGGAAGGGGGAGGAGGAAAAGGACGATGGGCCTTTCGCCCTTTTTCGTCAGTTCCAACCTAGCCCGCCTAAGAAGAAGTAGGCTAATTTCGTTCTCCGTCAAAAAGGGTCTTGACGTTAAAATTTATTTCCCTAAATTTTCTCCTTTAGAGAAAGACGTTTGTTTAGAACTCTGTTGGGAGATACTAAACTTTTAAAGTAATTTTATTCCCAGTCATTAAAAGACAACTAGTTTCGGTAATAATTGTCTGTATTTTTGAGATGAGGTGTTTTCATTGATTCAACATTTCGGCCGTTTTGCCCTCCGGCCTTCCTCAGGTGTTTTGTATCGAACTGGGGAACCGTTTGTTAGGAGTCTCGAACCCAACCCTTTATTATTATTACGGGGGTACCGTGTTCGGACTCCAACTAGGCTTTGGGACATAGTTGCTGATTCTCTGTTTTGAATGTTACTTTTTTCACTGCCTTCGTTCAGGATTGAACTCAGCACCTTTGGGTAACTGTAAACTTTGATACAACGTCTAGGACCACTCGGCCATATGTCCTGCAGCATGAATGACGGCTTGCTTCACCTAGCAAACTGTCTTCTCACATGGCGTACCAATCAAAAAATTACGGACTGACATTTTTTTAATGACTTACAGTTAAAGAAAAGTACAACAAATTGGGGGACTTTTTTTGTCTCACGTAGTTTTTAATATGGTTTACAAAAACATAAGCACCAAACATCTTTATGTTTTTCATTCTTTTTTTGCGGGAGGGGGATTCAATTACAGAACTTATGTGGCTTAATAGGTGCTTTTGCAGTTTAGTTAAACGTTTTTCCGTAAGTAACGCACCGACATTTACCAATTAGAACACCATTTAACATTTTCCGAAGATTTTACTGTTTACATTGGGGGCGCCCCCAATGTAAACAGTACAATCTTCGGAAAATGTTAAATGGTGTTCTAATTGGTAAATGTCAGTGCGTTACTTTTTGAAAATTTGAAAATTCTATGTTCCAGGTAAAAAAAAAAAAACAGATAAATTGGAGTGCTTTCCTTTTCTTGTTTTATTTCTTTTCATCTAATTTTAAATTTTCCACCCAAAAAGTTCTATAATGTATTTTTGAAAATTAGAAAATTCTATGTCCTGGAAAAAAAAATCCCCTCCCCCAACGTAGTTTGCTTGGTGAAGCCGTCGTTTATGCTACAGCGTGCATGCGCGTAGCGTAAACGGAAGCTGCAAAATGGTGGAAAGTAGTTCGTGGGTTCAGGGGTAAATACCATGCAAGCGGTAAATTTGCCCCAAGTTTGACTATCAGATTCGTTGTCAGCGACCTCAATTACCTACAAAAAAAAAACAAAAAACAAAAAACAAATTAGAGTGGTCGGTGTTCTGTAGTAGCGAATCTGGATATTTACCCTAGTTTCTTACGACTGGAAAATTAGTACGAGTTATGTAAAGGCAAACAAGAGTTTTACAACTGGAAAATTAATCAAAGGATTAAAAGAAGGAAACTACCGTGTGTTGAGGAGTTCTTTTCTGGGAACAAAATTTAATTTCGCCGACGAGACGAGCAGAATATCGCTCCTAGAAAGAAAATCCCCTCTTTTGAAAGATTTTCAACCTTCTAATCTTCCATAATTCAAGAATTTACCCCGTATTTGTACACATAAAGCCTACCAAAGCGGCTTTATGGTTTTCTCTCCCGTTTGAATTAAAAGGCACAAGAGCCTTAACAAAGGAAATTACTTCTTTCTCCTTTTGAGAAAAAAAAAAAAAAACGGAACATTTTGTCAAAGAAACTTTTTGTTTGTGATACCTTTTGGAAAAGAAAAAACAACATCTTGTGGAAGAAAGACTGAACATTTCGTTAAAAGAACTGAATTTTAAGGGTTTGTTTTACTATACAGGGTTTGTATTACTGTACACATAGATTCGAAAAAGTTGTCAAAAAACAAATATATAACAAATAAATGTTATCAAAGGCAAGATAAGTTACTTTTCTACCTAACTGGATAATTTTCTAGTGTTTTTATTTAATGTAACATGTTTATTCAGCTCGAAAAACGTACAGTGTTTACCGATGTGTTGGAAAATTAAAAATGGCTCCCGGCCCGACTCTCTTTGACATGGTAAGTTTGAATAAATAAACAAAATACTGTTAAAAACTCACCAAATATATGTGAGCCTATGTCACGGTAACATATATTGAGCAAGTTTCTAGCAGTATTTTGTCTACTTTTTTATTGTTAACTCTTTTCCCCAAACTTACCGTTTCAAGAGAGTCGGGTGCCATTTAAAATTTTCCAAAACATCGGTAAACACTGTTTTCAAGCTGAATAAACATGTTACATTAAATAAAAACACTAAAAAAATTATCCAGTTAGGTAGAAAAGTAACTTGCTTTTGATAACATTTATTTGTTATATATTTGTTTTTTTGACAACTTTTTCGAATCTGTGTATAGTAATACAAACCCTCAAAATCTATATCAATATTCTTGAAATTTTAAAAGCAGTTAGAAAACACATCAAACTACAATTAGGAAGTTTTTTATTTCGTTATTTTTTTTTCTACTTATTAAGCGAAAGATATTTTTACAACCTGCCCCAGCGTAATATAAACGGCCTAATGAATTAACACCTTCAACCTCGAAAATAGAAATCAACAAATTTATGGAATTTTCTTTGACTTCACCTCTAATACAAAGTATGTGTGGCAAGTCTCCTCCTAAAACACTCTTTAACCCTAACAATAACACTAAGTTCGAGTGGCAAGCCCCCGCAAGCCCCCCCCCCCCAACAAAATACCTCTGTAAGCCACATACAAGCATCTAAAACAAACAAACAAAAAATAGATCCTTCCTTAAAGAAAAATACACATAAAAATAAATTGGTTAACTGTCCTAAAATGCTAGAATGGCCAGGAAATGGTGAATTATTTTACATTAAATTTTTGTGAAACTAACCGCTCCCCCCTCTAATATTGTTTTTGTTAACTTTGTCTCTGTCAAGTTTTCAGTATGTTCACACATAATTTTCCTTAGCCCTACAATTAATTCAAAGTCCGAATGGCAACCCTCCACATATTCTCATTGCATAGAAACCCTCTTAAAACTACACATAATCATCTTAAAAAAAGCATGCATATTTTCCCATAGAAAAAAAAACAGTTAACTGCCCTAAAATGCTAGAATGACCTTTAATAGGAAATTATTTTACATTCAATTCTAAAATGATTTGTTTATCTTTCATTAAAGTTTTTCATGGCATTTTATACATAATTTCCTATAAAGGTAGAATTACATTTTGGAGGGGTGGTCAGAAGGAGTTGAGTGGGGTTAAACAGAAGGTGTTAATCTACAATAATACCAAAGAAATATTGCAATATATTCATTTTTAAATGGTCTTATGTTTAGATTTAAGTTTTTTGTACATAAAGCGCATTACAATTTAACTTTGAGTTCTCCAACTTCTTTTCTGTTTATGGATACATGGCATTTTTAAGGAATTGCTGCATTTTTATGCACATTTACTGCAGATTATTTGGAAACCATAAACTTTGAGAGATTTTTAGTTGCATATTCTGATTCCTTGTACAAAAATACACTTATATGGTAAATTTCATTTCTTAGTCTTGTGTTTTAACAAAGATATGACATTTTTACTGAAAAAGTAGTGTAAAAAATGTGACGAAACGCATATGGTCTTAAAGAGGGAAAAATATCCAAACGTGTGAGGCACAAAAATAGCCATAACTTCCTTAATTTTAATCAGATTTTAAAAATTTAAAAAGATTCTTTCTTAGCTCATCAAGCTCTTTCTATGCATACCAATATTGAAATATTTCAAGCTATTTCAATTTTTTCATGTGTATTGCTAGTGCAAGCGATAAATCACTCGGCAATCCCCACATATGGTCAAATTTCTTGTTCTCTAGACTTGGAATTATGGAGAGACTTTACGTGGGTCTTCACAGTGTCCGACTTACCGTACCCCATACTAGGCGCGGACTTTCTGCACCACTTTAACCTATTAGTGGACATGCGAAGACATCGGCTGATAGACGCTAATACGGAACTTTCCGTCTCTGGGGTAAAAACAAACACCCCCCGCTATCAGTCCGGTATTCTTTATTGCTGCGTCTGATGACCCATACCAGACTTTACTGCAAGCATACCCGGAATTGACCAATTTAAATTTTGTGGTCAGCAAACCCACTCACTCAGCAAAGCACCATATTGAGACCACAGGTGCACCTGTGTTCTCACGACCACGCCGCCTCCCTGCTGATAAACTTAAGGCAGCAAAGGCAGAATTTAGCCATATGCTGAAGCGGGGAATAATTTGCCCCTCGTCCAGTCCATTGGCTTCCCCTTTGCATATGGTTTCTAAGCGTGATGGAGATTGGCGTCCGACTGGGGACTACCGACAACTGAATGCCATGACGGTACCCGATCGTTACCCAATCCCACACATTCAAGACTTTGCTTCCTTGCTGCATGGTTGTAAGACCTTCTCTAAGCTAGATCTGGTTAAGGCTTACCATCAGATCCCGGTGAATCCGGCCGACATACCCAAGACTGCGGTTACAACTCCATTTGGAGCATTTGAATTTTTAACTATGCCCTTCGGTTTGTGAAACGCGGCTAGTACCTTTCAGCGCTTCATGGACGAAGTAGTGCGTGACTTAGACTTTGTCTATAATTATATAGATGACATTCTCGTGGCAAGCGCCTCACCTGAGGAACATGTCACTCACCTCCGCCTACTGTTCGAACGGTTTCAGAAATACCAGGTGAGGATTAACCCTGGTAAATGTGTTTTCGGTGCTTCATCGCTAGTTCTCCTGGGCCACATTATCAGCCCAGACGGTATATCTCCGTTACCAGAAAAGGTGAAGGCTCTACAAGACCTTCAACCACCTACTTCACTTCGCCAACTAAGGCACTTTCTTGGTCTGTTGAAATATTACAGACGTTTCATCCCACACTGTGCGGATCTTCTAGCTACTCTTTCCGACCTGTTACACAACAGGAAGAAGAAAAATGAGCAAATCTCACTTAATGAGGTCCAACTAGAAGCGTTCAACGAAGTGAAAACAAAGCTAGCGATGACATCCTTACTTGCACACCCCGTACCTGATGCCCAGTATTCTCTGGTCGTTGATGCATCAGGCACAGCTGTAGGTGCAGTGTTGCAACAGCAGCACCAACAACAATTACAACCTCTCGCATACTTTTCGAGACAGCTGAAACTGGCAGAACAACGTTACAGCACATTTGGCCGCGAACTCCTAGCAATGTACCTCACAGTGAAACACTTCCAACATTCATTCGAGGGCCGTCAATTCGTGATCTACACCGATCACCGTCCGCTTACATACGCACTGCATGCATGCTAAGCTGGACAAATATTCTCCCCGTGAAACTCGCCACTTGGATTTTGTTTCACAATTTACTAGCGATATCCGACATATTTCCGGTGAACAGAATGCTGCAGCAGATGCTTTGTCTCGTCTTCCCATTAATTCTTTGTTCTCACCATCGGATATCGACTTACAGCAAATGGCCCTAGACCAGCCAAGTCTGGACACTTTGGATCCGTCGTCACCTGAATTTGCAACTTGCAAATTCGCATACCTGCCTGTGCCCACTTCAGACACACAGATCATTTGTGACACTGCAACGGATTCACCTCAACCACTCGTTCCAATGACTCATCCTAGAGTTGTTTTTGACACCCTACACAATCTGGCACACCCCGAATGTAAATCCACAGTGAAGCTGATTACAGCTAGATTTTTCTGGCCAAATATGAGGCGTGATATCACTGCCTGGACACGTTCCTGTGTATCCTGCCAAAAGTCAAAGGTGCACAAGCATATCCGTGCACCCCTAGGAACATTCAACACCCCAGATGCTCGGTTCAGCCATGTTCACATAGATCTGGTTGGACCATGGCTGGTCAGTAAGGGATTTACTTATCTCCTGACCTGCACAGACCGTTTCACACGGTGGCCTGAGGCCATTCCCCTCACAGACATTTCGGCTGAGTCCGTAGCGTGAGCCCTTATATCAGGCTGGATATCGCGTTACGGAGTTCCCACCATTGTAACCACGGATCGTGGTGCACAGTTTGAATCCCACCTATTCCAGGAACTTTCCAGAATTCTAGGGATCCAACGTATTCGCACGACAAGCTATCACCCAGCTTCGAACGGGATGATAGAGCGCTTCCATTGCCAATTAAAAGCTGCACTACGTGCTTATCCTGACCAACAGAGATGGAACGAATACGTACCTGTTGTTCTCTCAGGCTGTCGTGCTGCCATTAAAGAGGACCTGGGATACTCTCCAGCCAAACTAGTTTATGGTGCACCTCTATCGTTGCCAGGTCAAATGCTGAGCCTGATAGAGTCTGCACAAATGGATTCAGCTCTGTATGTTGACAGACTGCGAGCTTATTTCAATAAGCTCCCACCTATGCATACTAGGGAACAGACCATAAAATCTTCGGTCCCAAAGGACATTTCGTCTTGGACTCACGTTTTCCTTAGGAAGGACTCTGTGAAAGACCCTCTTACTCCACCTTATACCGGTCCTTATCGCATGCTTTCACGTACTAACAAACTTTTCACCATAGACATCAGTGGTAAAAGAGAAACTGTCTTTATTGACAGAATAAAAAAAGCCTTTCTGGACACGAAAACGCAAGAGCCACACATTCCCCCTACATACATGCATCATCAACATACACCTGAAGCAAGTACTCCCAATGCAGACAACTACGTTACTACCACGCGTAGTGGTTGGAGAGTGCATTGGCCAAAGAAGTTGTGTAAGACTTTATATATATTAAAAAAAAAAAATTTTTTTCCTCACACAAAATTTTTTTTGCACAAAGACATTTTCTTCTTTTATAAAAAAATAAAATGAAATCCTTTTTCTTCATCCTCAGCATGAAAACCCAGCTTTTCACTGAAAAGCAAGAACATTTTCTCATAAAAAACAACTTTTGTGAACATTTTTTTTCTTTCTTAACAACTGCTACACTTCTTCTTTATCGGCTTTCCGCCTAAGCAGGGGGTGATGTAGCAACCCCCCCCTAATGAACTATACTCTCTGGCAGATCAATGCTTCCCTGTAAGTTCTTAAAGACTTGCAAAGGTTCAATGTTAAAAGGAGTTTGTCGTTTTTATCGAGGGTTCTAAAAGATAAATAATTAGCTGGGGTACAACTACCCCACTAAAGAGAGACCATCTCCCCTCAAGAGAAGGATCGACTGCGCCACTTTCCCAGCCTGGTATTTTACCTCGCTGTCCCAAATGGCCACCCATCTGGTACTGGCTAGGCTCAACGTTGCTTAACTTCGGTAATCTGTCGAGAATCGGTTTGTCAACGTGATTGTGCAAAGATTAGACCATTCCTGTAATGACTCGGTTCCTGTTGATTTTGATGTTGGAGTGAAGTTCTGGGTAGTTCTAGGCGGTCCACCCTATTAGGCTTTGCCTTCTTTCTTTGAGAAGGCGTTAGTTTATTGCTAATTGCCTAAGGCGCCCTCACCGGCGAATGCTGAAGTGACTGCCCAGGCACTTTTTGTATGTCAGTGCCCCTCAGGGGAGGGGCACTGACATACAATATATATTACATAAACATATATATCTATATATATATAACATACATAAATAAATATATATATATATATATATATATATATATATATATATATATATATATATATGACATACATAAATAAATATATATATATAGAGAGAGAGAAAATAAAAAGGAACAAACCGTATCATGTGTTCATCAACGTTTCGTCTTTATTTCGAGACTTCCTCTGGATGAAATAAATAAAGACGAAACGTTGATGAACACATGATACGGTTTGTTCCTTTTTATTTTCTCTATTTTGTCGGACTACTATTTCCATTATTTTCATCATATATATATATATATATATATATATATATATATATATATATATATATAGATAGATAGATAGATAGATAGATATTTTAAAGGTATGTATTGTGGAAATTTTTAATAAAGAAATAGCTTTTATTTATTTTTTTATTTATACCCATTCAGCATCTCAGTATTTGGGTCAAGGAATGCGTTCCTTGACCGGCAGGTCACTTCTATTATCATCAGCAGCAGCTTAGGTATAGTTCAATTTCTGGAAGGGGGAGGAGGAAAAGGACGATGGGCCTTTAGCCCTTTTTCGTCAGTTCCAACCTAGCCGGCCTAAGAAGAAGTAGGCTAATTTCGTTCTCCGTCAAAAAGGGTCTTGACGTTAAAATTTATTTCCCTAAATTTTCTCCTTTAGAGAAAGACGTTTGTTTAGAACTCTGTTGGGAGGTACTAAACTTTTAACGTAATTTTATTCCCAGTCATTAAAAGACAACTAGTTTCGGTAATAATTGTCTGTATTTTTGAGATGAGGTGTTTTCATTGATTCAACATTTCGGCCGTTTTGCCCTCCGGCCTTCGTCAGGTGTTTTGTATCGAACTGGGGAACCGTTTGTTAGGAGTCTCGAACCCAACCCTTTATTATTATTACGGGGGTACCGTGTTCGGACTCCAACTAGGCTTTGGGACATAGTTGCTGATTCTCTGTTTTGAATGTTACTTTTTTCACTGCCTTCGTTCAGGATTGAACTCAGCACCTTTGGGTAACTGTAAACTTTGATACAACGTCTAGGACCACTCGGCCATATGTCCTGCAGCATGAACGACGGCTTGCTTCACCTAGCAAACTGCCTTCTCACATAGCGTACCAATCAAAAAATTACGGACTGTCATTTTTTTTAATGACTTACAGTTAAAGAAAAGTACAACAAATTGGGGGACTTTTTTTGTCTCACGTAGTTTTTAATGTGGTTTACAAAAACATAAGCACCAAACATCTTTATGTTTTTCATTCTTTTTTTGCGGGAGGGGGATTCAATTAAAGAACTTATGTGGCTTAATAGGTGCTTTTGCAGTTTAGTTAAACGTTTTTCCGTAAGTAACGCACCGACATTTACCACCCCAATGTAAACAGTAAAATCTTCGGAAAATGTTAAATGGTGTTCTAATTGGTAAATGTCGGTGCGTTACTTTTTGAAAATTTGAAAATTCTATGTTCCAGGTAAAAAAAAAAAAAAAAAAAGCCCAGATAAATTGGAGTGCTTTCCTTTTCTTGATTTATTTCTTTTTCATCTAATTTTAAATTTTCCACCCAAAAAGTGCTATAATGTATTTTTGAAAATTAGAAAATTCTATGTCCTGGAAAAAAAAATCCCCTCCCCCAACGTAGTTTGCTTGGTGAAGCCGTCGTTTATGCTACAGCGTGCATGCGCGTAGCGTAAACGGAAGCTGCAAAATGGTGGAAAGTAGTTCGTGGGTTCAGGGGTAAATAGCATGCAAGCGGTAAATTTGCCCCAAGTTTGACTATCAGATTCGTTGTCAGCGACCTCAATTACCTACAAAAAAAACAAAAACAAATTAGAGTGGTCGGTGTTCTGTAGTAGCGGATCTGGATATTTACCCTAGTTTCTTACGACTGGAAAATTAGTACCAGGCAAACAAGAGTCTTACAACTGGTAAATTAATAAAGGATTAAAAGAAGGAAACTACCGTGTGTTGAGGAGTTCTTTTCTGGGAACAAAATTTAATTTCGCCGACGAGACGAGCAGAATATCGCTAGAAAGGAAATCCCCTCTTTTGAAAGATTTTCAACCTTCTAATCTTCCATAATTCAAGAATTTACCCCGTATTTGTACACATAAAGCCTACCAAAGCGGCTTTATGGTTTTCTCTCCCGTTTGAATTAAAAGGCACAAGAGCCTTAACAAAGGAAATTACTTCTTTCTCCTTTTCAGGATGGAAATATCGAGGAGAGTGAGCACTAATCTGACATCTGACAAAGAAGACTGGGATCTTAGGGAGGCTTATTGCTACCCAAATTCCAGTGAAGGCCAATGGTTATTTCCAATGAGAAATCAATAGCAAGCGTCTATTGAGATAACACAAACTCATTTGCAAAGTTTATCGAAAGAAATGGAGAGTATTGGAAATCTGGGAAGATACTGAGACTTCATGGAACATTGCCGGTTGTTGTCACTGATTGTTACTTCTACGAGAACTCCTAATGAGCAAATAGCAAATAATAATAATACTCTCAGACTAAAAACTAAGACTGTAATAACACATAGAATTAATTTGGAAAAGAAAAAAACAAAACATCTTGTGGAAGAAAGACTGAACATTTCGTTAAAAGAACTGAATTTTAAGGGTTTGTTTTACTATACAGGGTTTCTATTACCGTACACATAGATTCGAAAGCCATTCTTAACATGGGGAGGGGAGGGGGTTGTATTACTGTACACATAGATTCGAAAAAGTTGTAAAAAAAACAAACAAATATATAACAAATAAATGTTATCAAAGGCAAGATAAGTTACTTTTCTACCTAACTGGATATATTTTTCGTGTTTTTATTCAATGTAACATGTTTATTCAGCTCGAAAAGCATACAGTTTTACCGATGTATTGGAACATTAAAGATGGCGCCTCACTCCCTCTTTAACATGGTAAGTTTGGGAAAAGGTGTTATAAATAATAAACTAGACAAAATACTATTAAAAACCCGCTGAATATATGTCAACCTATGTCACAGTAACATATATTGAGCGAGTTTTAACAGTATTTTATCCAGTTTTTTATTTATAACACCTTTTCCCAAACTTACCGTGTTAAAGAGAGAGTCAGACGTCATCTTGAATTTTCCAATACATCGGTAAACACTGTATGGTTTTCGAGCTGAATAAACATGTTACATTGAATAAAAACACTAAAAATATATCCAGTTAGGTAGAAAAGTAACTTATCTTGCCTTTGATAACATTTATTTGTTATATATTTGTTTTTTGGGGTTTGTATTACTGTACACATAGATTCGAAAAAGTTGTCAAAAAAAAATATATAACAAATAAATGTTATCAAACGCAAGATAAGTTACTTTTCTACCTAACTGGATATATTTTTCGTGTTTTTATTCAATGTAACATGTTTATTCAGCTCGAAAAGCATACAGTGTTTACCGATGTATTGGAAAATTCAAGATGGCGCCCGACTCTCTCTTTAACAAGGTAAGTTCAGGAGAAGATGTTATAAATAATAAACTAGACAAAATACTGTTAGAAATTCGCTCATTATATGTTACCGTAACATAAGTTGACATATATTCGGTGTTTTTTAATAGTATTTTGTCTAGTTTATTATTTATAACACCTTTTCCCAAACTTACCATGTTAAAGAGAGTGTCGGGCGCCATTTTGAATTTTCCAATACATCGGTAAACACTGCATGTTTTTCGAGCTGAATAAACATGTTACATTGAATAAAACACAAAAAAATGTATCTAGTTTGGTAGAAAAATAACTTATCTTGCCTTTGATAACATTTATTTGTTATATATTTGATTTTTTGACAACTTTTTCGAATCTATGTGTACAGTAATACAAACCCACTATACACATAGATTCGAAAAAGTTGTCACAAAACAAATATATAACAAATAAATGTTATCAAAGGCAAGATAAGTTACTTTTCTAACTAACTGGATATGTATTAGTGTTTATATTTAATGTAACATGTTTATTCAGCTCGAAAAACATACAGTGTTTACTGATGTATTGGATAATTTAAAATGGCAGCCGATTCTGTCTTTGAGGCGGTAAGTTTGGAAAAATTAGTTATAAATAAAAAAACAGACAAAATACTGTTAGAAACTCGCTCAATATGTTACCGTGACATTGGCTGACATATATTCGGCGGGTTTTTAACAACATTTTGATTGTTTTTTTTTTATTATTTATAACTCCTTTTCCCAAACTTACCGTCTCCGAGAGAGAGTCGCCCGCCATTTTGAATTTTCCAATGCATCGGTAAACACTGTGTTTTTCGAGCTGAATAAACATGTTACATTAAATATAAACACTAAAAACATATCCAGTTTGGTAGAAAAGTGACTTATCTTGCCTTTGATAACATTTATTTGTTATATATTTGCTTTTTGACAACGTTTTCGAATCTATGTGTGCAGTAAAACAAACCCAATTTTAAAAAAGGACTGTTTTCCGTTTTTTATATGTTCTTTCTTTCAGCCTTTCTTGCACGTAAGGATTGACGCCTTTTTTGTATTTTTTTAAATATGTATTTTAAATGTTTCTTAAGGGTTTTTTTAACCCCAGCATTGGGAAATAAAGGCAATTGATAATCTTTTGTTTTAATAAACTTGGATCATTTTAAACTTATTCGGGTCTGTATTTCGTTTGCTCATTTCCTTTAGTTACTCTTTCCGAGAAATTTGCCATAAATGCTTTTTTTCCCTTTTTTCTTTCCTTTTTGTTACCACGAAAAGACGATTTTGGTGACGCACCCAAAAATTTTCCACACTATATATATCTATTATATCTATAAAAGTGAACGTGTCTGTCTGTCTGTCTGTCTGTCTGTGTACATTTCCCTACGCAATAACTCTGTCAATTTTTAGTCTATAGACTCGAAATTTGAAATACCGGGTACTGAGATTTGGGAAAATCGATGTGACGGGTGTCAGCCAGAAATTTGGCTGTTAAGGGGTCAAATTTCAACGATTTGACCTTTAAGAACTCTGCCAAACTCCTCCGACAATTTTGGGTCTAGACACTTGAAATTTTAGATATAGGTTCCTTGAACCTGGATCTAATTTAATAAAGTGATTTAAGCCCGAAACTATAAATTTTAAGGGGTCATAATAGGGGTCAAATTAAAAAAAAATTTACTCTTTTTTTTTTTTTTTTGCTCAGCATACACCTCCAAACACCCGGGCAACGCCGGGCTGAAATACTAGTATATATATATATATATATATATATATATATATATATATATATATATATATATATATATATATATATATATATATGTATCTACTAGCGGAAGTACCCGTCGTCGTTGACTGGGTTCAAAAACAGCCTACAAAAAATGGACTGTGATTGATAAAAGTATGATTGGTTATGGAGGGGGTTGTAAAGAGGTAAGTTTTTGATACTGAAAAATTTTACCCTAAGCAAAATATGATGAAAGTAAAGATAATTTTCGCGAAAATATATTTTTTTATATCAACTTTGTTTCCATTCGTAGCCAAGAGTGACCAACAAAATGATGTTTCCTTACAAAAACAAAATGTTATATATATATATATATATATATATATATATATATATATATATATATATAATATATATATGGTGCTCGGTAAAAATGGCACCGGTAAAAATGGCACTGGTAAAAATAGCACCGGTAAAAATGGCACAAGTGAATAACTAGGTAAAAATGGCACCAAAAGGTGCTACTGAAGCTATGGGGTCCCAAATTCTAACCTCATTTTGGGTTTTGTAAAAAGTTCCTATTTTCTTGCCGTCAACGAGGGCAAAGTTAGACACAAGATCGATTTTTAATATCCAGCCGCCCCCCCCCCAAAAAGGGGAAGTTTTCATCAGAACAAAAGATTACAATTACCTCAGTTTAGAAGCATTGTTTATCTAAAGGTTCTTATTTAATTGCACCTCGCTAGGGCAAAGTTAGACACAAGGTTGTTTTTAAATCTGGGGAATATCCAGCTCCCCAAAAAGGGGCATTTTCGATCGGAACAAAAAATTACAATTACCTCAGTTTAGAAGCATTATCTAAAGGTTCTTATTGAATTGCACCCCAAACGCAATGTCGGTTTTTAATCTGGTGACTATCTAGCTCCCCAAAATGGGGTACTTAGGACTAATGAATCGCAACTTATCAAGGATAAAACACTCGAGGATAAGGGTTAATGTGGAAGTTTTCAATTACACTAAACAAAATGCATGTTTTCTGGACAAGTTGTAGTTGTATTTTTGGGTTCTTTTTTCATAATGAATCGCTAGGTATCAAGGATAAAACACACACGGGGATAAGTTTTTTTCCCTAAAACAAAACAAAATAAAAATGATCCAGAAAAGATGCACTTTGTTTAGTGTAATTAAAAGCTCCCTGGTTGACACTTATCCTCGACTGGCTTTTATCTTTGATAAAAGAAAAAACTAATTTTGGTGCACTCTAAATTTATTTTATCATTGAAATGTATTTTATCGTTGATAAGTTGGGCTTTGCCATTTTTTCTTATTTATCCAAAACTGCTATTATTGAACCAATATTGAACTCTGGAATGTTTCTGTTGAACTCGAGAATCTGCACAGAATTTCTGTCGGAGGTTGCATCGACTGATACGTTAACAAAGTGTGCTACACTCCACCTATTATCTCCCCGTTCAATGAAGAATTAATAAATCCTTTCAGACTGAGACAATTTTAATTTTTGTTCTGATCCAGAGTTCCTCTTGTAGGAGAGCTGGATATTGCCCACATAAAAAAAAACGACCTTGTGTCTAACTTTGCCCTCTTGGGGAAGCAAGTAAATAGGAATACTCAAGATGAGAATAGTAGTCCAAAGCTGGAATGGGAACAGTAACACAAAATTCTCAAAGCTAAACTGTATCAATGTTGTTAATTACCAAAAATAGTTTCATTGCCTTATTAACAAATTCAACAGACACATAAACTAAAGTGAAAGATAACAAGTGTTGTCGCGTATACGTGCGAAAAGGTTTTATGACCAATTCATCTCACAGTTGAGTATGAAACCGTTCTAGGGGACATTTCTGGGGTCAATCCGTCACTGGGTATATTTCCGACATAAAATTATGAAGAAATTTCTTTATATTTGAGTTTCATAAAGGGGTCGATAACTCGTCTCCATTGCCGACATGTTGCAATGCAGGAGTTCCATAAAAAAGAAACAACACTAAGTGTACATAAATTACGAGGAACGAATAACATAATGGTGATTTCTGATTTCAATATCAGAAGCCGTCATCAAATGGACTGTTCCTCGCTATAATTGTTTATGCCCAAGTTATTTTGTTTGTATTTTTTAAAAATATATAAATTGCTTATTTTTATTTTATTTTTACTTTTAGCATATCTTGCGTTTGGTAGCATTTATTTGTTGTATATTTTACTTTTTCATTTTGTTGTCTATAGTAATAAATGTTCGATAATTCTTATTTTTAAGGCATTTATTAGTATAGACATCGAATCGAATATATGGTAAAGAAACAAATAAATAGAAGTAACTAATTAAAATAAAAGGAACTTGTTTGTAAATAAGGGAGATTTTTAAATTTATTTCTGCCCAGTGTTCAACTTATAATAGGGGAGAAGGTGAATGAATTACCACACAGATGAAAAAAGTTATTTCTGACACCTGTGAAGTAATAGCACTTTGGGAAATCTCAAAAACGAGATTCGCATTTAGGATCTATTTAAATTTGACAAACTTCTCATTATTTTCTGTAACACCGGTGACGTCGCAGTACATGACCTAACTTTTGGAAAACTCAAAACGAGGGTAAAATTTGAGACCAGATCGGTCGTCTAGCACCCTTTTTAATTCGACAATTTTTTTTTTTTTTTTTTTTTTACAAGGGTGTCACCACTTATCAAAGCCCAGAGACCACTCGAGGATAAGCGTTAATAGGTATACATTAGTCATTGTGATTTTAGCATAGTAAACAGTGGGAATTTTGTAACTTGGATTACTTAGGGGGACGATTCAATTAGAACTTGTTCACATTGGACTTTTTTTTTTTTTTTTTCATAGGTATCAACTCATTATCAAGGCCAAGAGGCCACTCAAGGATAAGGGTTAAACAGTGTACAGTAGAAATTGGACAATATAATAATCATTAGTAATGAAAATTTGGTAAATTTGATAACTTATATGGAACGGCTCATCAAGAACTTATTTACGTTAGACTTAAAGACAACCATATTGTAGTCAGCCGGAAAGCAGGAAAATGGAAGACAATTCCACAGGCGTGCAGTTCTAATAAAAAAGCTTTGTTCATGGAATCTACGTTTAGGTTTAGGCACAGATAAAGAGTGGGGGGAATTATTGATAGTGTTTACAGCTAGACGAGTGTTTCTTGTGAAAGTTTTGCGAGGGGGGACCATAGATTGAAGCTCAGTCGAACACTTTCCATGAAAATAACGATACATCAGAGAAAAACTCGCAACATCTCTTCTGTGAGATAGAGGTTGCAAGGAAGAGAAAAGGACATCTCCTACGAGGCTACGAAGTCTATTTTGAACTCTATCAAGGTAAGACAAGTCCTTTCTAGCAGCTCCTGCCCAGATGTGGCAACAGTATTCCATCCTTGGACGTACCTGGCTCTTATATAGATAGAGAATAGCATCAGCAGTGAGATATCTACTGGATCGATAGAAAGATCCCACCATTTTTCCAGCGGCCTCGGCAACAGATTTGATGTACGTGTTCCATTTAAGATCAGGAGTAATGGTCAAGCCCAGAAGCTTGTCAAAACTTGAGGCCTCCTGAAGACGAGAGCCATTCATTTCAGTTGATGCCAGATGTGGATCAGAATGTTGATGATGTAAAAATAGAAGCTTGGTTTTAGATGCATTAAAAGTAACCAGCCACTCCTTTCCCCATTGTACTACATGCTCAAGATCAGAGGAGAGAGAATTGGAGAGAACTTGGTCGTTTGCTGTCTTAGATGTGCTACCATAAATGGTAGTGTCGTCAGCATAAATGTCTACAAATGATGTAAGGATGTGATTTGGAAGATCATTAATGTAGATCAGGAAAAGAGTTGGGCCCAGGATGGACCCCTGAGGGACACCGGCATTAATACTGTGGGCTTCTGATTTTTGCCCCTCAACTACTATTCTTATGAACCTATCAGAAAGAAATGATTTAATAATTGAGAAGACATTTCCAGCTATACCATAGCTAGAAATCTTATGAAGTAAACCTTTATGCCATACCCTATCAAAGGCCTTAGATATGTCAAGAGCAATTGCCCTCGAAAGGTTGCCTCCGTCGAGAGATTTGCTAATCCTATGAGATATAACTGTAAGCACATCTGCTGTAGATCTAGCAGAACGGAAACCATATTGAGTGTCACTAAGAAGGTTATTTTTGTTGAGATGGTTGATTACTTCTGTATTTAACACAGATTCCAGCAACTTACTCATGACGCACAGGAGACTTATTGGCCTGTACTGAGAGGGGGATGAGCGATCACCTGAATTCTTAAATACAGGGCATACGGATGAAATTTTCCAGGGAGATGGGAAACTATTCTCCTTAAGACAACGTTTAAATAGTTTTGTAAGTATGGGCGCTAGTTCAGGTTGAAGTTTTTTGAGTACAATAATTGGAATACCGTCCGGGCCAGTTGCTTTACTGGAATCAAGGTTTTTGATTAGCTTGGCAACATCACGTACAGATATACGTATATCACATAGTGTGTTTTCAGATACAGGAGGAAATATTGGGGGTTGGCGGCCTCGATCGCAAAAGGTAGAATTAGCTGCAAAGTTCTTGACAAAGAGTTTGGCTTTGTCTGATGCTGACGAGATTACCTCAGGTCCATTGATGATAGTTGGGATGGAGCACACACTTCTGTTCAGAATTCTGTTTGCTATTTGCCAAAACTGGTGGGAACCAAGCCGCTGCTCAGCTACTTTGGACTTAACAGATTGAGCATACAACCATCTTGCGCTCTTTATTACTTTCTTACAATGGTTGCTGGCAGTCCTGAAAGCGGCTTTAGTTTCCATACATCTATTACGCACGTTTTCCCATTTTAATATACTGTGAGATATTCATGCATGTTCTCGTTTTGTCGTTTTTCTCATTAATCCATTACGTGCCATTTTTACCGGTGGCATTTTTACCGGTGCCATTTTTACCTAAATTCATATATATATATATATATGATAAAGAAACAAATAAATAGAAGTAACTAATTAAAATAAAAGGAACTTGTTTGTAAATAAGGGAGATTTTTTAAATTTATTTCTGCCCAGTGTTCAACTTATAATATGGGAGAAGAGGTGAATGAATTACCACACAGATGAAAAAAGTTATTTCTGACACCTGTGACGTAATCGCACTTTGGGAAATCTCAAAAACGAGATTCGCATTTAGGATCTATTTAAATTTGACAAACTTCTCATTATTTTCTGTAACACCGGTGACGTCGCAGTACATGACCTAACTTTTGCAAAACTCAAAACGAGGGTAAAATTTGAGACCAGATCGGTCGTCTAGCACCCTTTTTAATTCGACAAATTTCGCACGTTTTCCCATTTTAATATACTGTGAGATATTCATGCATGTTCTTGTTTTGTCATTTTTCTCATTAATCCATTACGTGCCATTTTTACCAGTGCCATTTTTACCGGTGCCATTTTTACCTAAATTCATATATATATATATATATATATATATATATATATATATATATATATATATAGTCTAAAGAAGCTTTCAATAAAAAATGCAAAAATAAAAGTAAAGTATGAAGAAGAAGAAGAAGCAAAAAAGAAGAAGAAGTAGAAAAATATGAAGAAGAAGAAGAAGAAGAAGAAGACGAAGAAGAAAAATACGGAGAAGAAGAAAAAGAAAAAGAAGAAGAATCTTAAGTAGAACAACAATAATTTTTACCTAAATTCATATATATATATATATATATATATATATATATATATATATATATATATATGAATTTAGGTAAAAATTATTGTTGTTCTATATATATATATATATATATATATATATATATATATATATATATATATATATATATATATATATATATATATATATATATATATATATATAAGAAATAAATGTTACCATAATCAATAAAAGTTACTTTTATGGTAGAAAAGTTTATTGGTTTGTATTTTTCAGTATTTTGTAAAAAAAAATTTTTTTAGTTCCCGAACCAGTTAAAAAAAATCAAAATGGCAGCGACTTTGAAATGGAGAGCCCCGTTTTCAATTTGAAGGAGAAAACCTGAGCAGTCTGTGTTAACAATTTAAGAGAGTTCCGTCAACGTAAGGAATATTTGTAAACATATTTCAATGTTTTCCATTATTTTGTGCTTGAAGAATATTCGATTATTGCATGTGTAGTTTATATAAAAAATCATTTAAGTAGTTATCGCCTCAAATTTCGTTTTAATATATATATATATATATATATATATATATATATATATATATATATATATAAAATACCTCCCCACTTTATATATATATATATATATATATATATATATATATATATATGTATATGTATATATATATGTATATATATATATATGTATATATATATATATATGTATATGTATATATATATGTATATGTATATATACATATATGTATATGTATATATATATATATATATATATATATATATATATATATATATATATATATATATATATATATATATATATATGAATTTAGGTAAAAATGGCACCGGTAAAAATGGCCCGGTAAAAATGGCACAAGTGAATAAATAGGTAAAAATGGCACCGGTAAAAATGGCACGTAATGGATTAATGAGAAAAATGACAAAACGAATATCTCACAGTATATTAAAATGGGAAAACGTGCGAAATTTGTCGAATTAAAAAGGGTGCTAGACGACCGATCTGGTCTCAAATTTTACCCTCGTTTTGAGTTTTCCAAAAGTTAGGTCATGTACTGCGACGTCACCGGTGTTACAGAAAATAATGAGAAGTTTGTCAAATTTAAATAGATCCTAAATGCGAATCTCGTTTTTGAGATTTCCCAAAGTGCTATTACGTCACAGGTGTCAGAAATAACTTTTTTCATCTGTGTGGTAATTCATTCACCTCTTCTCCCCTATTATGAGTTGAACACTGGGCAGAAATAAATTTAAAAAATCTCCCTTATTTACAAACAAGTTCCTTTTATTTTAATTAGTTACTTCTATTTATTTGTTTCTTTACCATATATTCGATTCGATGTTTATACTAATAAATGCCTTAAAAATAAGAATTATCGAACATTTATTACTATAGACAACAAAATGAAAAAGTAAAATATACAAAAAATAAATGCTACTAAACTCAAGATATGCTAAAAGTAAAAATAAAATAAAAATAAGCAGTTTATATATTTTTCAAAAATACAAACAAAATAACTTAGGCATGAATAATTATAGCGAGGAACAGTCCATTTGATGACGGCTTCTGATATTGAAATCAGAAATCAACATTATGTTATTCGTTCCTCGTAATTTATGTACACTTAGTGTTGTTTCTTTTTTATGGAACTCCTGCATTGCAACATGTCGGCAATGGAGACGAGTTATCGACCCCTTTATGAAACTCAAATATAAAGAAGTTTCTTCATAAATATTTCATGTTTTTTAAATTACTACATTGATGAAGTAAAATTATATTTTGATACATTTTATACAACCTTAATGTAACCCCCCCCCAAAAAAATACTAAAAACAATCTATAAATGTTTTTAGCATATTTTTTTTCAATTATGAATCACTCATTAAAAAGAAATATTAAAACTTTAAAATTATAGTTCGATAGATTTTTATACTTTAAAATTAAGTACTCCTTGTGCGTTGAGTCTTATAGTTCACAGCCTAAATATTCAATGACCTCTCCCCTTGGTGCGGAAATAAACTTTTTTTTTATTTTGTAAACAAACGAAGGTATTGTACTTATGGATGTTTGATACCGAAAGAAATATGAACTTTAAAAAAAATAATGTTACTTTTATTTCATTAAATTGTTAGATGAAAGTGCAAAATAGTTCACCCCACCTCCATGTTAAGAATGGTTTTCTAAATAGTTATTATTTCAACGTTGTTTGTACTCTCGGGGCGTCAAACATGTATAAGTACCTATTTTAGTGAGTCAAAACTGAACTCTGTCATATTTGGTCAGTAAGCTGTTATTTATATTGGAGTGACCGATTGACCCCAGAAATGTCCCCCAGAACGGTTTCATACTCAACTGTGAGCATGAAACTGTGAGATGAATTGGTCATAAAACCTTTTCGCACGTATACGCTACAACACGTGTTATCTTTCCCTTTAGTTTATGTGTCTGTTGAATTTGTTAATAAGGCAATAAAACTATTTTTGGTAATTAACAACATTGATACAGTTTAGCTTTGAGAATTTTGTGTTACTGTTCAGCTTTGGATTACTATTCTCATCTTGAGTATTCCTATTTACTTGCTTCCCCAAGAGGGCAAAGTTAGACACAATGTCGTTTTTTTTTATGTGGGCAATATCCAGCGCTCCTACAAGAGGAACTCTGGATCAGAACAAAAATTAAAATTGTCTCAGTCTGAAAGGATTTATTAATTCTTCATTGAACGGGGAGATAATAGGCGGAGTGTAGCATCAGAAGTGATACTACACTTTGTTAACGTATCAGTCGATGCAACCAACATCCGACAGAAATTCTGTGCAGATTCTCGAGTTCAACAGAAACATTCCAGAGTTCAATATTTATTCAATAATAGCAGTTTTGGATAAATAAGAAAAAATGGCAAAGCCCAACTTATCAACGATAAAATACATTCAATGATAAAATAAATTTAGAGTGCACCAAAATTAGTTTTTTCTTTTATCAAAGATAAAAGCCAGTCGAGGATAAGTGTCAACCAGGGAGCTTTTAATTACACTAAACAAAGTGCATCTTTTCTGGATCATTTTTATTTTGTTTTGTTTTAGGGAAAAAAACTTATCACCGTGTGTGTTTTATCCTTGATACCTAGCGATTCATTATGAAAAAAGAACCCAAAAATACAACTACAACTTGTCCAGAAAACATGCATTTTGTTTAGTGGAATTGAAAACTTCCACATTAACCCTTATCCTTGAGTGTGTTTTATCCTTGATAAGTTGCGATTCATTAGTCCTAAGTACCCCATTTTGGGGAGCTAGATAGTCACCAGATTAAAAACCGACATTGCGTTTGGGGTGCAATTAAATAAGAACCTTTAGATAAACAATGCTTCTAAACTGAGGTAATTGTAATTTTTTGTTCCGATCGAAAATGCCCCTTTTTGGGGAGCTGGATATTCCCCAGATTTAAAACCAACCTTGTGTCTAACTTTGCCCTAGCGAGGTGCAATTAAATAAGAACCTTTAGATAAACTGAGGTAATTGTAATTTTTTGTGCCGATGAAAACTGCCCCTTTTTGGGGGGGTGGGGGCTGGATATTAAAAATCGACCTTGTGTCTAACTCTGCCCTCGTTGACAGCAAGGAAATAGGAACTTTTACAAAACCCAAAATGAGGTTAGAATTTGGGACCCCATAGCTTCAGTAGCACCTTTTGGTGCCATTTTTACCTAGTTATTCACTTGTGCCATTTTTACCGGTGCCAATTTTACCGGTGCCATTTTTACCAGTGCCATTTTTAGCGGTGCCATTTCTACCGGTGCCATTTTTACCGAGCACCATATATATATATATATGAAGTGGGGAGGTATTTTTTAGGAAGGGTTATATTATTTGGCTTCTTTGGAAGCCCCATTCCCGATTTCGGGTTTGTATTACTTTACACATAGATTCGAAAAAGTTGTCAAAAAACAAATATATAATAAATAAATATTATCAAAGGCAAGATAAGTTACTTCTCTACCAAACTGGACACATTTTTTTTTTTTTGTTTTTATTCAATGTAACATGTTTATTCAGCTCGAAAACCATGCAGTGTTTACCGATGTATTGGAAAATTCAAAATGGCGCCCGACACTCTCTTTAACATGGTAAGTTTGGGAAAAGGTGTTATAAATAATAAACTAGACAAAATACTATTTAAAAAACACCGAATATATGTCAACTTACGTCACGGTAACATATAATGAGCGAATTTCTAACAGTATTTTGCCTAGTTTATTATTTATAACATCTTTTCCTGAACTTACCATGTTAAAGAGAGTGTCGGGCGACATTTTGTAATTTTCCAATACATCGGTAGACACTGTAGGTTTTTCGAGCTGAATAAACATGTTACATTGAATAAAAACACGAAAAATATATCCAGTTTGGTAGAAAACTAATTTATCTTGCTTTTGATAACATTTATTTGTTATATATTTGTTTTTTGACAACTTTTTCGAATCTATGTGTACAGTAATACAAATCCTTATAAAGTGGGGAGGTATTTTTTAGGAAGGGTTTTATTATATTTGGCTTCCTCATTCCCGATTTCATTTTAATTAAATTTCACACACAAGCAAGAAGGCTAAGTTCAGAAATGAAGGGTTGAATCAACGCCATTCAAATGACAAAAATAAAGGATTAACATGGTCTTTGTTTATTGGAGATTTGTTTATGGGATGGGCATCTTTCCTTTACAACTGTGGATTTCATTTGACTGATGGTGACCTGTGGGGCTTAGGTCAACCGGCGTAGCCCAGTGCCCCAGTTCAGTAGTTAACAAACATCTTTCTACACATCTCCCTTCATAATGGCCCTGGTGGGGGTGAAAATTGAATAAAAAAATAAAAAAAAAAGTAGGATATGCTTAAATACACACACAAAAGAAACAAAAGCTAAATGGATGTCATCTGAACGCCGTTTGTCTATTTTCACTAGGATTTGACCTCGCCTGGGGACTTTTGGGGCTAAATTGGTGGGGACAAATACTGAACTTAGTCATTTCTTTTTATGCCTCGTTCACTGTGCACTCAAGGGGGACCATGTATGCTTCACGGGTTTGTATTACTGTACACATAGATTCGAAAAAGTTGTCAAAAAACAAATATATAACAAATAAATGTTATCAAAAGCAAGATAAGTTACTTTTCTACCAAACTGGATACATTTTTAGTGTTTTTATTCAATGTAACATGTTTATTCAGCTCGAAAACCATATACAGTGTTTACCGATGTATTGGAACATTCAAGATGGCGTCTGATTCTCTCTTTAACACGGTAAGTTTGGGAAAAGGTGTTATAAATAAAAAACAGGATAAAATACTGTTAAAACCTCGCTCAATATATGTTACCGTGACATAGGTTGACATATATTCGGCGGGTTTTTAATAGTATTTTGTATAGTTTTTTATTTATAACAACTTTTCCTAAACTTACCGTGTTAAAGAGGGTGTGAGATGCCATCTTGAATTTTCCAATACATCGGTAAACACTGTATGTTTTTCGAGCTGAATAAATATGTTACATTGAATAAAAACACAAAAAATATATCCAGTTTGGTAGAAAAGTAACTTATCTTGCCTTTGATAACATTTATTTGTTATATATTTGTTTTGTTTTTTTTTGACAACTTTTTCGAATCTATGTGTAAAGTAATACAAACCCGTGATTACTTTTTTACTTTTAAAATCAAGACTCTATAATAATATATACAAAATCTGTACAAATTAAGATAGCATATTTAAGAGTATTTTACAACTGGGAAAAGCCGGGTGACCCCTCCCCCTCCTTGCTAGTTTAACATATAAAACGCTATATGTCTGTCTGTATCCGGGTTTGTATTACTGTACACATAGATTCGAAAAAGTTGTCAAAAAACAAATATATAACAAATAAATGTCATCAAAGGAAAGATAAGTTATTTTTCTACCAAACTGGATATATTTTTCGTGTTTTTATTCAATGTAACATGTTTATCCAGTTCGAAAAACATGCAGTGTTTACCGATGTATTGGAAAATTCAAAATGGCGCCCGACACTCTCTTTAACATGGTAAGTTTGGGAAAAGGTGTTTTAAATAATGAACTAGACAAAATATTATTAAAAAACCACCGAATATATGTCAACTTATGTCACGGTAATATATAATGAGCGAATTTCTAACAGTATTTTGTATAGTTTATTATTTATAATATCTTTTCCTGAAGTTACCGTGTTAAAGAGACTGTCGGGCGCCATTTTGAATTTTCCAATCCATCGGTAAACACTGTATGCTTTTCGAGCTGAATAAGCATGTTACATTGAATAAAAACACAAAAAATATCTCCAGTTAGGTAGAAAAGTAACTTATCTTGCCTTTGATGACATTTATTTGTTATATATTTGTTTTTTGACAACTTTTTCGAATCTATGTGTACAGTAATACAAACCCCTGTCTCCATATTTTTAAACTTTAGTGGCAGTGGCGCTAGGATTTTTATATCTGGCTGGGTTTATTTTACTTGTAAATATTAACTCTTTAATATTTATAATATATTTTAAGTTTACCATTTTGATTACCCTAGTAAACTTATTGTAACTTTTATTTTATATATATATATATATATATATATATATATATATATATATATATATATATCTGACGAATCCTAGAGTTTTATAACTTACTAACTTTGGCCTTCGGGACAAGATCAAAGTGTAGTATCTGTTCTTCAGATGCTGCAGTGCACTTGAATTTCTTGTTCTCTGTCAGTGGAGGAGAAATCCTTCACGACTGAGACAATTTTTTTTTTTATTTTTGGCCCTTTTCTCCACGTTAAAAAACGACCCTGGTGTCTAACTCTGTCCCGTGGGGAGGCATAGTAAATAGGAACTAGCTCTACCTACGTATTGAGCACTGTTGAAGTAAATACTTAAAGTTTACGCATAAATTTATATTAATTTATGTGAGTAAATGAAACGAAAATGAAAAAGAGTTAAAAATAGATTTAATTTTAAAAAGGAAGCACAAAATAAGTTTCTTACTCTATAACTTTACTGTATAAATATTAACTCTTCAATATTTATAATATACCTTAGTTTTGCCATCTTGGATTATTTTGGTAAACTTAACTGTAATACTTATTCCATTATATATATATATATATATATATATATATATATATATATATATATATATATATACACTAGCATTTCAGCCCGGCTTTGCCCGGGTGTTTTGAGGTGTAAAACAAAAAAAAAGTCATTTTTTTTTTAAATTTGACCCCTATTATGACCCCTTAACATGTATAGTTTCGGGCTCAAATCACTTTATTAAGTTAGATCCAGGTTCAAGGAACCTATATCTAAAATTTCAAGTGTCTAGACCCAAAATTGTCGGAGGAGTTTGGTAGAGTTCTTAAAGGTCAAATCGTTGAAATTTGACCCCTTAAAAGCCAAATTTCTGGCTGACACCCGTCACATCGATTTTCCCAAATCTCAGTACCCGGTATTTCAAATTTCGAGTCTATAGACTAAAAATTGACAGAGTTATCGCGTAGGGAAATGTACACAGACAGACAGACAGACAGACACGTTCACTTTTATAGATATATAGATATATATATTGGTAAACTTAACTGTAATACTTATTCCATTATATATATATATATATATATATATATATATATATATATATATATATATATATATATATATATATATATATATATATATTACATTTTAAAGATAATATATATACCGCTCCCCATGTGAGGGTACCAAATTCGTTAAAAGGGAAAATTATTCCCAACTCGCATTTAGGTAAAAATGCACTATCGTAAATAATTGAATTCATTCAAAACATATCGCTAACCAAAACAAACAACATCTATCTATCATTCTCTCTCTCTCTTTCTCTTTCTCTCTCTCTCTCTCTCTCTCTCTCTCTCTCTCTCTATCTATCTATCTATCTATATATATATATATATATATATATATATATGTACAACTTTTCCTCACCAAAGCAAATTAGGCACAGAGCCGTTTTTAATGTGGGGTAAAAACCAGCTCCCCTAAAAGTAGGCAAAAAAAGGGGCACTCTTATTACCAAAAATAATAATTGTCCCAGTATAGAGGGTTTCCCCTACATTGACTGGTACAAATTATCTTAAATGCAGCATCCGCAGAACAGATACTACACTTTGAGATATTAAATCTTTACCGAATTATTGGAAAATTCAAAATGGCGCCCGATTCTCTCGTTAACACAGTAAGTTTGGGAAAAGGTGCTTTAAATATAAAACTAGACAAAATACTCTTAGAAACTCGCTCAATATATGTTACCGTGACATAGGTTGACATATATTCGGTGGGTTTTTAATAGTATTTTGTCTAGTTTATTATTTATAACACCTTTTCCCAAACTTACCGTGTTAAAAAGAGAGTCGGGCGCCATCTTGAATTTTCCCATACATCGGTAAACACTGTATGTTTTTCGAGCTGAATAAATATGTTACATTGACTAAAAACACGAAAAATATATCCAGTTTGGTAGAAAAGTAACTTATCTTGCATTTGATAATATTTATTTGTTATATATTTGTTTTTTTTGACAACTTTTTCGAATCTATGTGTACAGTAATACAAACCCGCATATTATTTTAAACATTCATTTTAACTAATTCCAGTTTTTTTTTTAGGATTTTCTTATGGGATAATCATCTTTAGTTAACTGCTAGCAGTTCAGCCTGGCTTGGGCCCTATGTACTGTTCATAACTTTATGTGCATATGTATATATATATTAACAAGTTTGACTCATGTTCAGGTAACCTACATCTAAAATTTCAAGTGTTTAGATCCAAAATTGGCAGAGGAGTTTGATAGAGTTTCCAAAGGTCAAATCGTTAAACTTTGACCCCTGACAGCCAAATTTCTATCCGAAAACCGATTAAAAAGATTTTCCCAAATCTCATTACCCCTTATGTCAAATCTCAAGTCTGTAAACTGAAAATTGACAAAAATTGAACAAAAAGGTCATATTCCAAAAACACGTAAATTGATCAAATAGTTGATTTTATTACGATTTCTATTTCGATAGTTCGAATTGAATTGTCTTTCTCCAATTTCTTAAATATCGTAGATCAAAACATAACGTCTCGCTTCCTGATAAAGTTTATTTTCTTAGTTAAAAAATACTTGATTAATTTACGTGATTTTTGGAACATGACATTTTTGTTCCGTCACCTGTTATTACATCGTAAATTTTTT
Organism: Euprymna scolopes; assembly: GCF_053919585.1. Classification (NCBI taxonomy): domain Eukaryota; kingdom Metazoa; phylum Mollusca; class Cephalopoda; order Sepiida; family Sepiolidae; genus Euprymna; species Euprymna scolopes. The sequence goes on along the minus strand of NC_136526.1, from coordinate 54,769,914 downwards.
CTGGATTTTCGTTTCCTAGTTAGGTTGGATTCTAGAATTTTTAACTGATTTTGAGTTTGTTTGGAGTGAACATAACTATGAAAATAAATTAAAATGAAAAAAAAAAAAAAAATAAATAAATAAATAAAAAAAAAACACACACGCAGGTGCAACTGTGACCCGAAGAGGAGTCTGTCAAGGTCAGATATGTCATACTTCAACTGCTGGTTTGGTTTGGTTGTTTTGTTTCACGGCATATCAACCCTTTTCAGGTTATTTAATGCGAAATTCAATTATTTTGGAAACAGTTTTTATGCTTCAAGTTCTTTATATCTGCAAATATTTATTTGTTGAGTTTGGTTTGGTTTTGTTTTACAGCATATCAACCATTATCGGCTTATTTTTTTTTTTTTTTTTTTTAGAAAGAGAAAAGAGAAATGGGAAGAAGGAAAAGAAGGAAAAGGTGGGTTTTTGTTTTTGGTTTTGCAGAACATAATTAAGTTTTGCAAAAAAAAAGTAGAAAAACAAAAAAAGCATCAATGTTAGTTGCATTTCATCTCAGGAAGCCAATATCTTCAGACAACCTGATCTGGTAGCATCAGTCAAATGCTGGAATTTTGACTTCAGCAACATCATCATCAAAGGTTAGACTATATACGTAATGAACTTTTCCGTGTAGATTGTGGTAGGAAGCTAGTCGTGTGCAGTTGTAGGAGGTCTTTGCTTTCTCTATTTGAGAAGAGGTAAATTTATTGCTAATCGCCTGAGGTGTCTTTAGTGGGCTGCCCGGGCATTTTTCCCCCTCTTTGAATTTTCAATCCCTCTTTCCGACCCTGGAGTTACATTTCTCACGGTGGGAGAGAACTAAATGCGACTAGTTATCTGACGCCTCTGCACTGCTAGCGTTTTACATCGGCATCAAAAAATTTACATCATCTAAGCCATTTCTCTGTTGACTGCGGTAGGAAGCTGGTCCTATGCAGTTCTAGGAGGTTCACTCTCCCAAGGCTTTGCCATCTCTCTTTGAGAAGGGATTAGTTTATTGCTAATCGCCTAAAGCTCCCCTCGCCCCTACTGGGGAGTGTTGATTGCTGTAGGAAGCTGGTCGTGTACAGTTCTAGGAGGTCCACGCTCCCAGGCGTTGCCTTCTCTCTTTGAGAAGACGTAAATTTATTGCTAATCGCCTGAGGTGCCTTTAATGGAGAATGCCGATAGGGGCTGCCCGAGCGCTTTTTCCCCTCTTTGAGTGCACTGAATTTTCAATCCCTTTTTTCGGCCCTGGTGTAACATTTCTCATGGTGGGAGAGAACTAAATGCTACTAGTTATCTGGGTTTTTACGTCGGCACCTGAAAATCTACAGCATTTAAGCCATTTCTCGGTTTGTATTACTGTACACATAGTTTCGAAAAAGTTGTCAAAAAACAAATATATAACAAATAAATCTTATCAAATGCAAGATAAGTCACTTTTCTACCAAACTGGATATATTTTTTGTGTTTTTATTCAATGTAACATATTTATTCAGCTCGAAAAACATGCAGTGTTTACCGATGTATTGGAAAATTCAAAATGGCGGCCGACTCTCTCTTAAACACGGTAAGTTCGGGAAAAGGTCTTATAAATAATAAATTAGACAAAATACTGTTAGAAATTCGCTCAATATATATTACCGTGACATAGGTTGACATATATTCGGTGTTTTTTAATAGTATTTTGTCTAGTTTATTATTTATAACACCTTTTCTCGAACTTACCGTGTTTAAGAGAGAGTCGGCCGCCATTTTGAATCGTCCAATACATCGGTAAACACTGCATGTTTTTCGAGCTGAATGAACATGTTACATTGAATAAAAACACGAAAATTATATCCAGTTTGGTAGAAAAGTAACTTATCTTGCCTTTGATAACATTTATTTGTTATATATTTGTTTTTTGACAACTTTTTCGAAACTATGTGTACAGTAACACAAATCCTAAGTTACTTTTCTTCCAAACTGGATACATTTTTTTGTTTTTTGTTTTTATTCAATGTAACATGTTTATTCAGCTCGAAAAACATGCAGTGTTTACCGATGTATTGGAAAATTCAAAATGACGCCCGACACTCTCTTTAACATGGTAAGTTTGGGAAAAGGTGTTATAAATAATAAACTAGACAAAATACTATTAAAAAAACACCGAATATATGTCAACTTATGTTACGGTAACATATAATGAGCGAATTTCTAACAGTATTTTGTCTAGTTTATTATTTATAACATCTTTTCCTGAACTTACCGTATTAAAGAGAATGTCGGAATTTTCCAATACATCGGTAAACACTGTATGCTTTTCGAGCTGAATAAACATGTTACATTGAATAAAAACACAAAAAATATATCCAGTTTGGTAGAAAAGTAACTTATCTTGCCTTTGATAACATTTATTTGTTATATATTTGTGTTTTGACAACTTTTTCGAATCTGTGTACAGTAATACAAACCCCCATTTCTCTGTTGACTGCGGTAGGAAGCTTGTCCTGTGCAGTTCTAGGAGGTCCACCTTCCCAGGCTTTTCCATCTCTCTTTGAGAAACGGATTAGTTTACTGCTAATCGCCTAAAGCGCCCTTACTGGGGAATGTTGACGAGGCAGCCCAGGTATTTTTTGCAGGCCAGAGTACTTGTCCTCGTGGAGAGGGGAGGGCGCTGGTTTTTGGATACCACTTTCCCACCGTAGTGTGTCTAAATCTCCCTGTCGTGAGAGGTAGATAAATACTACACATTAAGGTGATTGAGAAGGGTTTAGTTTGGTTTTTATTTTTTTTTTTTTACATGGAGGTCACCACTTATCAAGGCTCAGAAGCCATTCGGGGATAAGGGTAATGCGTCTATACACGAAAATGCCGACGGGGAAAGGGACGCTAACTTCTCAACAAAAACCCTAAGGTCATTGATGTGGCTGGCCACGCCTTACGGGCGGAGCTAAGATAGTTGTCGACCAATCAAAACATTTAAGCGACTTAAGCTGAAATGTGATTATCCTATCGTATTTTATTCATTGTACCTATTTACTATGCCTCCCCACGGGACAGAGTTAGACACCAGGGTCGTTTAGTAAGCTATTACATGGATAAAATACGTTTTCTAAGGTCGGCATGACAAATTCAGTTTAAGACATTATAAACTGGACGCACAGCGCACACATTCACTGCTCTCTTCTAGTCGCTGAGAAAATTTAAGTTTTCTTTAAACTATATTATATCAATACTATATTAATAGTTTTATTTTTTAAAAAGAAAAAAAAAAAAAGTCGAGATTTTTTTTTTTTTAGTTTAATCGGAACCGGGGATCGATTTTTTGAGTTTTACGAAACTATCTCTTGAAAAGACAAGAATTTAAGAATAGAAGCGAACTTTTTAGTTGCCAAATTTGATTATAAAAAGTTATTTGGTTGACAGGAGAAGAAGAAAACGAGTCCGAAGCTGAGAATTTTAGGGGGAAAGAAATTCAAACATTAACAGGTAAGTGATTGTTTAATCCTCCACTTAAAAAAAAAAAAAAAAATTGTCTAGTTTATTATTTATAACTCCTTTTCCCGAACTTACCGTGTTTAAGAGAGAGTCGGTCGCCATTTTGAATCGTCCAATACATCGGTAAACACTGCATGTTTTTCGAGCTGAATAAATATGTTACATTGAATAAAAACACAAAAAATATATCCAGTTTGGTAGAAAAGTAACTTATCTTGCCTTTGATAACATTTATTTGTTATATATTTGTTTTTTGACAACTTTTTCGAATCTATGTGTACAGTAATACAAACCCCAAAAAACAAATATATAACAAATAAATGTTATCAAAGGCAAGATAAGTTACTTTTCTACCTAACTGGATATATTTTTAGTGTTTTTATTCAATGTAACATGTTTATTCAGCTCGAAAACCATACAGTGTTTACCGATGTATTGGAAAATTCAAGATGACGTCTGACTCTCTCTTTAACACGGTAAGTTTGGGAAAAGGTGTTATAAATAAAAAACTGGATAAAATACTGTTAAAACTCGCTCAATATATGTTACTGTGACATAGGTTGACATATATTCAGCGGGTTTTTAATAGTATTTTGTCTAGTTTATTATTTATAACACCTTTTCCCAAACTTACCATGTTAAAGAGGGAGTGAGGCGCCATCTTTAATTTTCCAATACATCGGTAAACAATGTATGTTTTTCGAGCTGAATAAATATGTTACATTGAATAAAAACACAAAAAATGTATCCAGTTTGGCAGAAAAGTAACTTATCTTGCCTTTGATAACATTTATTTGTTATATATTTGTTTTTTTACAACTTTTTCGAATCTGTGTGTACAGTAATACAAACCCAATTACCCTAACCCTAAAATATGCGATATGTCCAAGACAGATGCTTTTACAAATATTGTGAAACAAATCGCAGAATTTTACAGGGTTAACTAACCACGTGGAATTAATCTAATTAAAGATGTCGGTCTCTGTGCGACCGTATTGTTGTCGCCACATGCACTTATGTTACCGTGCTATTTTTAAATAGTATTTTCAAGTTAAATTCAAGTTTTACAATATCTTTTTTGTTTATTAAATTGTTAGGTGAAAGTATAGAAGCACCCGCTAGTTCGGTAACATAAGTGCACGCAACTGAAAATAAAATGATTTTTTTATAATTACAATTACAAATTTAAATCATAAATTTATTCAAACGGTCCTTCATCTCGCTAAGTCAATCCACCCGCTCTAAAAAATATGTATAATAAAATGAGTGTATATATATATATATATATATATATATATATATATATATATATATATATATATATATATATATATATATATATATATATATATATATATATATATATTATGCTCGCTGCCATATATTAGGTTCAAATATAATAATCGATAGAAATTGTCTCTATAATAATATATAGATAATATACATGAATTATACTGTCATATTTGAGTGTATCATAACGGCCGATCAACGCCGGTTGACCTGCTCAAATGAACTTCCTAATTTGAAAGGTCAGCTTGACCCTTCCCAAATTTCGAATAAACAAATACAATGACCTCTCTGTCCTTTTGACCTGCTAAACTTAAGTGTCCAACTCTTTTTTGTTGGTTGAAGGGATCAGCCTAAATTAATTTTGAATGAACCCTTCTTTCGCCAGTTCTCAATTCTGAATCTTGCCTAACGTGCGTGTGTGTGTGTGTGTGTGTGTGTGTGTGTGTGTGTGTGTGAACTTTAATGTAAATGAAACCGGGAATGGGGAAAGAAGCCAACTAATAAAACCCGGGTTTGTATTACTGTACACATAGATTCGAAAAAGTTGTCAAAAAACAAATATATAACAAATAAATGTTATCAAAGGCAAGATAAGTTACTTTTCTACCAAACTGGATATGTTTTTAGTGTTTATATTTAATGTAACATGTTTTTTCAGCTCGAAAAAGATACAGTGTTTACCGATGTATTTTTTTGTATAGTTTTTTTTTTATTTATAAGACCTTTTCCCAAACTTACCGTGTTAAAGAGAGAATCAGACGCCATTTTGAATTTTCCAATACATCGGTAAACACTGTATGGTTTTCGAGCTGAATAAACATGTTACATTGAATAAAAACACTAAAAACATATCCAGTTTGGTAGAAAAGTAACTTATCTTGCCTTTGATAACATTTATTTGTTATATATTTGTTTTTGACAACTTTTTCGAATCTATGTGTACAGTAATACAAACCCGAAAATTTAAAATGGCGACCGACTCTCTCTCTCTCTCTCTCTCTCTCTCTCTCTCTCTCTCTGAGGTGGTAAGTTTGGGAAAATGAGTTATAAATAAAAAAAAAACAGTCAAAATACTGTTAAAACCCCGCTGAATATATGTCAGCAATCAGCATATATCACGGTAACATATATTGAGCGAGTTTCCAACAGTGTTTTTTTTTCTGATGTTTTATTTATAACTCATTTTCCCAAACTTGCCGCCCCAGAGAGAGTCGGTCGCCATTTTAAATTTTCCAATACATCGGTAAACACTGTATGTTTTTCGAGCTGAATAAACATGTTACATTAAATATAAACACTAAAAACATATCCAGTTAGGCAGAAAAGTAACTTATCTTGCCTTTGCTAACATTTATTTGTTATATATTTGTTTTGTGATAAGTTTTTCGAATCTATGTGTACAGTAAAACAACCCCCAATAAATAAATGTTATCATGACTAATAAAAGTTGTTTTTTTTTACCTATATATAGCTCATTATTTATTTATTTATTTTTTTTTTAGAAATAATTACACAACATTTTTAATTTAAATCAATGTATTCAACCCAACTGGTCCTTCGGAAAAGAAATATGTAAAATAAAGTGGTGCTTATGCACTTATGTTACCGTGCTATTATTTAAATAGTATTTTCAAGTTTTACAATATCTTATTGCTTATTAAATTGTTAGGTGAAAGCACAGAATAGTTACAATACACTCGCTAGTTCGGTAACATAAGTGCACGCAACTGAAAGTAAAATGTTTTTGTTTGTTTTTATAATTAAAATTTAAATCATGAATTTATTCAAATGGTCCTTTATCTCGTTAAGTCAATCCCCCCTCCAAAAATATATATGATAAAATGATTATGATTTCATTTTTACGATATCTTTTTTGCTTACGAATTTGTTAGGTGAAAGTACAGAATAGTTACAATACAAAACACACGCCAGTCTGGTAACATAAGTGCACAAGTACCAATAAAGTGATTTTTAATATCGTATTCAGTTAAATCCATAACAGACGGCACTTGAATGAATGGTTTATTTTTATTGACGCTACACTGTAATCACGTGATTAAAATTTTAGCAGACGAAAAATTGGGAGGCAAAAGAGTCAGGAAATCCAATTTTTTCACGTTAAATTCAAGTTTCACGATATCTTTTATTATTATTATTATTATTATTATTATTATTATTATTATTATTATTATTATTATTATTTAAAAAAATTGTTAATTGTAAGGTGGAAGCACAGAATAGTTACAAAACACCCCCTCTTCTTCTCATGTTAAGAATGGCTTTCAAAATAATAAACGTTATTATTTCAGCACCGTACCAAAATTGCACAAGTACCCCAACTTTGTAATGGCTAGGATTTCCTATTAAAATCGCTAGAAACCGTAAAAGAATGATTTTCTATATAAAATAAATACTTGATTAATGTACGTGATTTTTGGAATACATTTTCGTTAAGAGACGAGTAGGTATATCAAAGATTTTTTGTTTATTTTTATTAATCAGGTTGAATTCTGGATAAGAAACATGATTTCTCTGATCGAGAATAGAAAAAAAATGAACCATAAGCTAAGATTAGATACTAGTCACTCTCAAGTTGAATAAAGTGTAGAATCCCAAGTTCCCTTTTTTGGGGAGTAGTTGCATACCCCACATTAAAAACTTTGCCCTCGTGGGGAAACACGTGTCTTATTTGGATACTTCGGACTTGAGTTTTATTTTCGAAACGATTTGGCCGATGTTGCCCCCGCCCGAATATCTTCGAAAGCACCCGTAATAATGTCTTCACCTGAAATGTGTTGATTAAAATATCACTATTGTACACAAGCACCCGAAACCGAAACGGCTTACTCACCCTTTTGTGGGACTTGCCGATTACGTATCTCCTGTACCCCCCAGCCCCCCCCCCACCACTTCACATACACACACACACACACACACACACACACACACACACACACACACACACACACACACATGAAATGCGTTGGTTAAAAAGTCATTATTCTGAACAAGCACCCGAAACAAACGACCCACCTACCCACCCTCTGTGTGGTTGATTGCCGATAACGTATACTCGACTCTTTCATGGAAATAAGAAAAAGTAACGTATGTTCAATGAATGTAATAATATTTCGTAGTAATAATAGTCGTCGTAGTGGTTTTGGTTTAGTTGTAGTAAAAAAAAAAAAAAAAATCTTTTTCCAAGAAAAACGCTTGATTTCATGGGAAACTGCGAACATTCCATCCGTTGAAAAATCATTCGTCATTTCGATAAATTTTTCCGAACTAAAAACATCGCTAAGGATAAAAGATAAAATTTAAAGTAAGTCAAATATTTTTTAATTTTACCCCCCCCCCACTTCCCTCTTCACACACACGCACGCGCACACACACTAAACTATAAACCTAGCTAATATTCCTCGTGAACCAAGTGCAAAAGAGATCCAGACAATTGCATTTAAGGGAACAACGGGGATGCTAAAAAGAGCTCTCGGTTGGTTACAGTAAAAGGCAGGGCAAATGTTGGCAACTGGTTCGGCTGCTCTGCTCACTGCTCCATACCCAACTTTACAATCTTCAAAGGAAGAAAAAAAAAAATGATTTATGTTTTTTTTTGTTTTTTTTATCGTTACGATTCCTCTTTTTACTTCAGTTCCGATTCATGCTCAGATTTTTAATTTTTTACTGTCATTTTTTATTTTTAACTGTATTTTCTATTTTTTACTGTCTTTTTTATTGATTTTGTACTATCTTTTTTTTTTACTGTCTTTTTTTTTACTGTCTTTTTTAAAAAAAAATTTTACTGTTTTTTTTTATTGATTTTTTACGGTCTTTTTTTCATTGATGTTTTTACGGTCTTTTTTTTCATTGATGTTTTTACGGTCTTTTTTTTCATTGATGTTTTTACGGTCTTTTTTTTCATTGATGTTTTTACGGTCTTTATTATTATACAAACACCGTGACAGCGAATTAGTAAAATCTTTTACGTAGTATTCTGTTACGTTTCGGTGTGCTGAACACGAATCTGAAAACTGGGTTAGGGTTAGGATTAGGGTACATTTTTTTCTACTAATTCGCTGTCACGGTATTTGTATAAATTTACCTTTTTTTCATTGATGTTTTTACGTTAACTTGAGAAATAAGTCGAGATAAAATGAAGGTACTTCTACAGTTTATCGCCGAAAATGGAGACGCCATTTTTTTCGGGCGCCTGTCATTAGAATCAGAGGGAGAAATCAGTATTTTAAACTATGTCCGAAGTAAGGAATAAATAACAAAATAAATTAAACTAGATATTAGTTACTTCCGGAAAGAAATATGAAAAAAGTGGTACTCCTTGGGTGTTGAGTTCCATGTCGTTTTTCCGCTATAAAAAAAAACCCTACGCGATCAAATTTAGTAATTTTTTTTATTGTCTTGATTAAACTGTTGTAAAAGTGCCTTTTTTGCAAGTTTAGTCTTTTTCAAACTAAACTGATATAAGTTATTGCAAAGTAAAAAAAAAATAATTAAAACAAAAATCCTTTTTCTTATTTATAAGCATAAAAAACGTGTTGCTCCCTTCCTGACGCATGCGCACGTAACATTTATTTTTTTTACTGGCGTTGTCGTAGTACCTACTATGCCTCCCCACGGGGCAGAGTTAGACACCAGGGTCGTTTTTTAACGTGGAAAAAAGGTACGAAAATAAAAATTGTCTCAGTCGTGAAGGATTTCTCCTCCACCGAAAGAGAACAAGAAATAGAAGTGCAGCATCTGAAGAACAGATACTACACTTTGATCTTGTCCCGAAGGCCAAGAGTAACTAAACGATTATCTGTCACATTATTTATTTATTTTGAAAAAAAGTTTTACTTTTTATGAATATTAAAAGAAAAACAGTTACTAAACATTTATTGATAATTTCTCACTTTTACAGACATTTGTTTTTAAATTTCTTTTTAAATGACGACTTTTTTTTTTAATAGCATTTGCGGATGGGTAAAAAAATGAAAAATAACTAAACCATTTACTGATAATTTCTCACTTTTACAAATATTTTTAACAAATGTTATCAAAGTCAAGATACTGAGAAATTATCAGTAAATGGTTTAGTTTTTTTTGTTTTTTTTTCATTTTTTTACCCATCCGCAAATGCTATTTAAAAAAAGTCGATAAAAGTCGTCATTTAAAAAGAAATTTAAAAAAAAATGTCTGTAAAAGTGAGAAATTATTAGCAACGTTTTTTCTTTTAATATTCATAAAGAGTAAAAATTTTTCAAAATTAATAAATAAATAATGTGACAAATAATCGTTTAGTTACTACAACAACGTCAGTAAATAAAAAAATGTTACGTGCGCTTGCGTCAGGAAGGGAGCAAACACGTGTTTTTTTATGCTGGTCGTCATGGAACTCAACGCCCTAGGAGTACCAAAAAAGTAAATAAAGAAAGTGAAAGAGAACATATATCTATAATTGTTTAATTGGAAATGTTTCGATTTAAAATATGAGAACGGGGAAGTTTTTTCATGAAGCATTTTTTAAAATTAAAAACAGAAACTTAAAATGATTATTTTTTTTGGCGTTTCACTAAACTGTCGATAAGTGGCGCTTCGCTTCGCTTCGCTTCTCTCAGGTCGTCTTCCGTGTAATGGAGAAATGCTAAATCCAATTAAACTTGAAAATAGTATTAAAAATAAATAAATAAATAAATAACGCGGTAACAAAGATGCATCAGCACCAAAATATTTTTCTTTCAACTACTTTAGTAAAATAGAGTTACCTCCCTTAGAATAATGAGTTAAACTTCTGCATGCATTACCAACAAATGATACCGTAACAATTGAATTTAATTTGAAAACCATAGGTAAAATATTGGGCACTTCTACAGTTTATGGCCGAAAATGGAGACGCCATTTTTTCGGACACCTGTCATTAGAATCAGAGGGAGAAATTTTAAAAACTATGGCCGAAATAGAAAATAAATAACAAAAAAAAAATAAAGATTAGATATTAATTACTTCCGGAAAGAACTATGAAAAAAAAAATTAAATAAAGTGAAAGTATAGACCATATACTCATAATTATTTAATTGG
>NC_136526.1:54734060-54751560 GCF_053919585.1 Euprymna scolopes | reverse complement strand
CGGATTGAACAACCAGCAATCTCTATTTTTGACTCTCTACTTTTTATGATGACTTATGTTACAGAAAAAAGGGCTGTCCCCTTTTCCTGTAAGTAAGAAAATTAGATAAGTGGAAAATGAGATTAGGATAGACCGAGATTCGAACCTTGTAAGCAAGGTTCAGAGATAGATTCAGAAAATGGATGGTTGGAATTTGGTTATTGTCAAATTTCATATAAAATAGTTTAGATATTGTTTGTTTGTAAAAAGAATTGAATTGTTCATTCTTTTATGGAAATTGAATTCAAAAAGATCAGCTAAAAATAATGAACAATACAATTTAAAAATATATTGAAAAATAGGTTAGTGAAATAGGAAATAATAAACCAAACGTATTTGTTTGATTCATTTTATTTTCAAACTATTATCCTGATCTTCTAGTTCTTGTTTTCACAACGTTTCGGCCAATTATTCCTCTGGCCTTCATCAGGTGATTAACCGTGATGTGACAGGAATGCAAACTATCTTTGTTTTTTTTATAATTTTTGGAATTTAGACTAATTTTGCCATGACATTTAAGTATGTAATGTTTTCACCTGAAATGCGTTGATTTAAAAGATCACAATTGTAAACAAGTGTTACAGAAAAAAGGGCTGTCCCCTTTTCCTGTAAGTAAGAACATTAGATAAGTTGAAAATGAGATTAGGATAGACCGAGATTCGAACCTTGTAAGCAAGGTTCAGAGATAGATTACGAAAATGGAATGTTGGGATTTGGTTATTGTTAAATTTCATATAAAATATATATATATAGTTTAGATATTGTTTGTTTGTAAAAAGAATTGAATTGTTCATTCTTTCATGGAAATTGAATTAAAAAAGATCAGCTAAAAAATATAATGAACAATACAATTGAAAAATATATTGAAAAATAGGTTAGTGAAATTGTTTTATTCATTTTATTTTCAAACTATTATCCTCATCTTCTAGTTCTTGTTTTAACACGTTTCAGCCAATTATTCCTCTGGCCTTCATCAGGTGATTAACTGTGATGTGACAGGAATGCAAACTATCTTTGTTTTTTTTTTATTTATTTTTTTATTTTTTTACATTTTCACCCCAAACAAGGAAAATTGCCACTTTGGCGTAGGGGGCTACTATCAGGGGCAACAACTACTGGGGTACTATGTAGGGATTTGGATAGACCGAGATTCGAACCTTGTAAGCAAGGTTCAGAGATAGATTCAGAAAATGGATGGTTGGAATTTGGCTATTGTCAAATTTCATATAAAATAGTTTAGATATTGTTTGTTTGTAAAAAGAATTGTTCATTCTTTTATGGAAATTGAATTCAAAAAGGTCAGCTAAAAAAAAATAATGAACAATTTAAAAATATATTGAAAAATAAGTTAGGTTGAAAAATAGGTTAGTGAGAATTCTTTGTTGAAGAAGTGTGTTTTGGAAATGTATGTCTAAGCCACGTGAGTCGATCACGTTTTGAACCACACATACGACGTCATAGTATAAAGGGAATTTCTCAATATAGGAGCCAGGATTAGCAGATTGTCAGACAGAGAGGCAGTCAAGTCCAGATCGAACAACCAGCAGAGTTGGTCGGACAGAGCTGACATGATCACGAGGAGGGTCCCTTTAGAAGTGAAGGGAGAACATTTAATCATGTAGTACGACTTTGAATTCCTTGACGTCATCATCATTCCACCGGACGATATCATAATAAAGAAGTTATGTTTTTGTAAAACTGTGTTGTGTCGTCATTCAACAGCAATAGGTAATGTGCGAAACATCCTATGCACTTTGTATAACCCCATCCTAAGTAATGTCTCTTTCCATCATTAGTAATGACTGTCCCCTCCTATGTTAAAAGAACTGATCACCCTCTCCTTGCTATATGTGATAAGACGAAACACTCCAGTCTTCTATCTATCCCTCATCACGACCGTATATATGTACCCGTCATCTTAAATATGACCTCGTCCCCTATGCAACACTTAGAATCCCCCCATTCAAAAAAAAAACAAACAAAATCTGAAAAAAATCTTTATGATGGACGATGTAGCATCCATCATGATATACTATTTTCTCTTGTGGATTAATACCCCTTGCTGACTGATGCAGTCATGCACTGAACAAGTCAGCTAGTAGGGTCTATTAATCCTGTGTGTCCCTTAAGGAAGTAATTTCCCCTGTTGGGAACTAAACAGCAGTCAGCAAAGGAGCTCAGATCACCAAAGACAGACCTGTCTCCTCCCACTCTCAATCCACTGAATCCCCCAGGCTACAACTACTTCACTGAAGACCTCCACTGGTCAACCTGGGGGCATTTAAAGTTTCTGCCGAGAACATTCTATCTTTTCTTTTCTTTCTTTCACCTGAGACACAGTTCTGATTAATTTGAAATAAACCCTTTCGTTGTTTTGTTCTGAAAAGGGTTTGATTAATTATCATGTGTTATTATGTTTCGAATTATTATCTTATTAGGGTTTTTTTGCACTCATGCATATAAACCTCAAAAAAAATCTCAGTTTTGAATGTCTCTCAGGAAATGCTGACAATTGTTCTTCTGTGTCGGCTTTCTGCCTAAGCAGGGGGTGATGTAGCAGTCAGCAGTATGCTCATACATTAATTCCATAGCTAATATAACATACGGACACAACAGGTCACAGGTAGTCTAGTATTTTTTTATATTTCAAAGTTTTTATTCTTGTATTTTATATCCTAGCATATACTTCCTTCATTTAAATGTTATTAAGCCTGTTTTTATCTGGTCCTAGATATGACCATAAACTATATCCGATGGTGAGGCCTCAGCTAGTGGGCTTTGGAGAGTCTGGAGCCACTCTTTAATTGCCATTGCTCCCAGGTCCACTCTGACCCAGAGTGGTAGTACTTATTAGGGTCCCAACTTCTCTCCAATTCTCTCTCCTCTGATCTTGAGCACGTAGTACAATGGGGAAAGGAGTGGCTGGTTACTTTTAATGCATCTAAAACCAAGCTTCTCTCTTTACATCATCAACATTCTAATCCACATCTGGCAGCAATTGAAATGAATGGCTCTCGTCTTCAGGAGGCCTCAAGTTTTGACAAGCTTCTTGGCTTGACCATTACTCCTGATCTTAAATAGAACACGTACATCAAATCTGCTGCCAAGGCCGCTGGAAAAATGGTGGGATCTTTCTATCGATCCGGTAAATATCTCACTGCTGATTCTATTCTCTATCTATATAAGAGCCAGGTACGTCCAAGGATGGAATACTGTTACCACATCTGGGCAGGAGCTGCTAGAAAGGACTTTTCCTGCCTTGATAGAGTTCAAAATAGACTTCGTAGCCTCGTAGGAGATGTCCTTTTCTCCTCCTTGCAACCTCTATCTCACAGAAGAGATGTTGCGAGTTTGTCTCTGATGTATCGTTATTTTCATGGAAAGTGTTCGACTGAGCTTCAATCTATGGTCCCCCCTCGCCAAACTTTCACAAGAAACACTCGTCTAGCTGTAAACATATCAATAATTCCCCCCACTCTTTATCTGTGCCTAAACCTAAACGTAGATTCCATGAACAAAGCTTCTTTCTTAGAACTGCACGCTTGTGGAATTGTCTTCCGTTTTCCTGCTTTCCGGCTGACTACAATATGGTTGTCTTCAAGTCTAACGTAAATAAGTTCTTGATGAGCCGTTCCATATAAGTTATCAAATTTACCAAATTTTCATTACTAATGATTACTATATTGTCCAATTTCTACTGTACACTCTTCAACCCTTATCCTTGAGTGGCCTCTTGGCCTTGATAATGTGCTGATGCCTATGTAAAAAAAAAACAAAAAAAAAAAAAAACTATGGGTTAAATAGAAACCGACTTGAAAAAAAACAAAACAAATATATTCTATTAAAAAAATTTTCTTCAAAATAACTGGATTCGCCATTAAATAACCCGAAAAGGGTTGATATGCCGTAAAACAAAAAAAATCTCAGTTTTGAATGTCTCTCAGGAAATGCTGACAATTGTTCTTCTGTGTCGGCTTTCTGCCTAAGCAGGGGGTGATGTAGCAGTCAGCAGTATGCTCATACATTAATTCCATAGCTAATATAACATACGGACACAACAGGTCACAGGTAGTCTAGTATTTTTTTATATTTCAAAGTTTTTATTCTTGTATTTTATATCCTAGCATATACTTCCTTCATTTAAATGTTATTAAGCCTATTTTTATCTGGTCCTAGATATGACCATAAACTATATCCGATGGTGAGGCTTTGGAGAGTCTGGAGCCACTCTTTAATTGCCATTGCTCCCAGGTCCAGTCTGACCCAGAGTGGTAGTACTTGTTAGGGTCCCAACTATGGGTTAAATAGTAACTGACTTGAAAAAAACAAAACAAATATATTCTATTAAAAAAATTTTCTTCAAAATAACTGGATTCGCCATTAAATAACCCGAAAAGGGTTGATATGCCGTAAAACAAAAACAAGCAACTGTTTTTATCTATATTTTACATTTTCTATTCTTCTCGGCTGATGAGAAGCATATTTGATTCCATTATTTTCTGTTCATTTTCTCTCTAGTTAAAATATGTCAGTCCGATCTCGCCTGTGCCACAATGAAGTTTGATGAACTCTTTGAAAAAGCTCAAAATTATACAAGGAACTGTAAATACAAAGAAGCACTCATGATCACTCAGGCCCTGAAGACTTTCAATCTACCTGATTCATACAGATCCAGAGTACACTTACTTCGAGCAGAGATCTTTACTGTTTTAAAACAATATAAAGAAGCCGCTGGAGATGCTCGACTTTCAATTCATTTTGAGTTGAACTTTGCGGTAAGTACTTTTTTTTTTCTTAGTCATATTCACGCCAAACAAAGCATATGGCCATTTGGACGTAAAGGGCTTATGTGATGTGACCGTCCCAGTGTTACTGTAATCGTTTGTGTCCTGTTTATTATTTATTTATTCTAACTAAACGTTTACTAGTACTCGTTTTACTGTTACTAATGTTTACTTTTATGTTTTCGACTACGATTCTTTTTACGTTTCGTTTACATTTATCGCTATTATACGTGTGTGGGTGTGTATGCTCCTGCGTACAGTTCACTGTTGTGGGTGTGTGTGTGTGTGTTCTTATTCTTACACTGTTTCTTTTGCCTTGGAAGGTTTCCGAAACGTGTATGCGCAACGTAATGTGAACATACCTGGTTGCCTTGCCCAGCGGATGATATCTTCTGGTCACTGGTCTGCCATCTTGTTGAGGAGTGGTCGCTGCAGACAGATTCATTAATGAACAACAAGATGGGATTTGAAGCTTCAATCTTTTATTCAAGGCAAGCCTATCATCTCGGACCCTGATTGTCAGGAGGGACCCAATTTCCCAGTCTTCTTCATCTGCTGCCTAGACCAACTCTCCCCCCATGTGGTCGTCAACCGGAAGCCTACCCACAATTCCCGTGTCGCCCCTTAATTTCCGGTTGTTCAAGGGTAACTTGAGTTTGATGCCTGTCAAACCTAACCTTTTCTGACCCTGCTAACTCACTGATGGGAAATGAAAATATATTTATATATCTTTCTATTTCTAAAACTACCTATATAGCAATTAAGAAAAATTGGATGGTCATATTCAATTCTGCCAAGACTAAACTTGTTTCCTTCAATAATTACAAGAAACTTTCTCTACCACGAATAGCATTGCCAAAGACTCATTATCTGAAAGTACTTCTTTTAAACTCCTCGGCCTAACGTTCACAAGGAAAATTAGTTGGAACAATTACATTGAGATCATTGCCAGAATCTCTGTGGAGAAGGTAGGTTCTATCAACCATGCTAGAAAGTTACTAACGCCCGAAAGTATTCTGTACCTCTATAAGGCCACCATGTATGGAGTATTGTTGCCATATTTGGGCTGCTGCATCTGCTACTAGTCTCTCGCTCCTAGACAAGGTTCAAAAGAGAGTCACCAACCTTATAGGTCCTGAACTGTCATCTAAGCTTCAGCCTCTGTCCCATCAACGAAATGTTGCATCCCTCTGCCTGTTCTACAAGTATTTTAATGGTGAATGCTCCGATGCACTGCAAGCACTTGTACCCTCTTGACGTAAATACCCCCGACAAACCCGACAAGCAGCTAAATCCCACCCCTTCACAGTAAAGATCCCTAGATATAAGAGAGCTTTCTACTCCAGTAGTTTCTTCCCCAGAACTGCTAGACTTTGGAACTCCCTTCCGGGATTCTGCTTTCCCAACTGTATTGACATGCAGAAGTTCAAGTGTAATATGAACCAACATCTTGCTGCCCAACTCCCTACATAGTACCCCTGTATGTCCCTGATAGTAGCCCCCTGCATCAAAGTGGCAATGTGTCTTGTTTGAGGTGAAAATGTAATAAAAAAATAAACATGATGTTGGGTGCTGCTATGTGCACGTTAGGGCAGGTTGATTTTCAACTGTTTTTGGAAAATGTAAAAGGTTGGAGCAGAGAAAGTTGCACAAACATATGGGGAGTACAAATATAAAAAAAAAAACTAGGTTTCTAACATCAGGCATCGGATGCTAATTTGATTTTAAAGATCGTCTATTTTGAGACACGGAAAAATCCTTTGAAAGATTTGTATGAAATTATTTAGTATTTTGCAGTTTGAATCATAACAAGTTGTTTTATATATTTAAATAAACTATATAATGACTGATGTGCTAAATATTAAACAAAATTATAATGCCCTAACCCTAACCCTAACCCCCTCCTCACTTCTGCTCCTGCTGCTGCCATATGTGCATCGGTACTCTGTTATAATTGGTGTTAAGGAAATAAATTTTTTTGCTGCCCTCTGCCAACATAATCGCAGCTTTATTCCACATTGCCAATTCATGTTTAATGATTAAATATACGTAAAGTTTTTCTTTTTCATGAATCACTTTCTAAGCCTCTGGGGAGGATGCATTCATAGTATCACATGCAACCTTGAAATATGTGCATAAAGTTTTTGTTGGGGTGGCATTCCTACAGATTCTGACAATGGACTATTTCTGACATCACATCCGGTAACCAATTTCTGCTATCGAGTAGTCTGGACCTGAGACTCAGTGAGAGTGGGTCGTAACCTTACTTTGTCCTTCCAGTTGAGCGGAGTCTGACTCAACCAATATACGTTTCTGTATTTTCAGTTAATATGTATTTCGTTTCACTGTTTTCAAACCTTTTTGTTGTTCTTTCAGCATTTAGATCACAAGTATTTAATATTTTTTTTTTTGTTTTTGTCTTTGTTTTAATCTGTTCCAGTCGGCTAAGATCTATCATGAAAGCATATCGCTGTTACATGGTCCAAACCATAGCTTGAGAGAATGGTGGGAATTTTATAAAAATATTCATGAAGAAGAACCCCGCATTTTTTCCTTGAAAGAAATTATTTATATGCTCGTCAGGGGTAAAGGTAAGGAAATTTTTAATTAAAAATAAATTTTTTTTGACATAGATAATACTTGTCACAGATGCTTAATTGTAACTTTTTTTGCTGTCAGACACAGCCTAGTCTGGAAAAAAAAATGGATGGCTTTGCAAGATACAGCAAATTTATTTTATTCCTTATTGCAAGATTTCTACCTTTTTTTTTAAAAAACCGTTCTATATTGTAGAACTTTCTGTTAAGTTTTTTTCTTTTTTTTAATAATAGAAAATCTCTCCACGAGGTACTTTTCCATAGAGATTGTTCTTGCGGCTGACAAGACCTTTGGGAGGATGTCCTGATGGAGATTTTTTTTTTTTTTTTTTAATAGCAAATCTCTCCAAACTACTTTTGCATAGAGATGGTTCTTGCGCCCGACACGGCCTGTGGGAGGATGACCTCAAGGTCATGTATTTCCCTCGGCGTAGAATGGAGAATGTTTCACTTTCATTCTCTTGAAATACATGGTTTTATTAGCAAAACAATATTAGTATCAAAATATTATCAATCTGAAATGTTATTTTTCCTTGTTTTTCTTTGCATCAATCCAAAAGATATCTTGATGGGTTAGGGATGATAGTTGCGTAGATTATGTTTATCACAGAATCTAATTTTAACTTTTTTGCTGTTGTCTGCCCAATCAATATATAATATGCCCAGATATCTAAGAAGTTTTGATAATCTTTTTTTCCCCCCGTCTTGCATGGGTCCACAAGGTCTTGCTGGGGGCTGGTAATTGATATGGACTATGTTTACCGTAGATGTCTTGGTGTTGCCTGGCCAAATCGATGGTCAAACAGTGACCCATATTGATATAAAATAGCATCCCACCTAATTTTAACTTTTTTGGGTGTTGTCTGCTGAATCAATATATAATGTGCCCAGATATCTAAGAAATTAGCAAAAGACACAACCTAGTCCGGAAAAAATGGAAAGCTTTGCAAGATATAGCAAGTTTATTTTTAATCCTTATTTCAAGAATTATGCTGAGGTAAGAATAAAATTTTCACTTTTCCTCTCATGGGTTCTGCTGGAAGTGTACTAGTCTTGCTGGGATGGTAGTTGACATAGCATCTGTGACAAACCCTATCTAATCTTTTTGGTGTTGCTAATCTCTGGACCCTCTTGCATGGGTCCACAAGGTCCAGCTGGGGGGGGGGGGCTAGTATTAATATGGACTGTTTATTGTCACAGATATCGTGGTGGTGTGGCTGGCGAATTGATGGTCAAACGGTGACACATATTGATATAAAATAGCATCTCACCTAATTTTAACTTTGGCTGGCGAATTGATCCAAAAGACATATATATATATTTTTTTTTTATTTTTTTTTATAGCAAATCTCTCCAAGGTACTTTTGGGACCTTTGGGAGGATGACCTCAGGGTCATGTACTTCCCTCGGCGTAGCATGGAGAATGTTTCACTTTCATTCTCTTGAAATACATGGTTTTATTAGCAAAACAATATTAGTATCAAAATATTATCAATCTGAAATGTTATTTTTCCTTGTTTTTCTTTGCATCAATCCAAAAGATATCTTGATGGGTTAGGGATGATAGTTGCGTAGATTATGTTTATCACAGAATCTAATTTTAACTTTTTTGCTGTTGTCTGCCCAATCAATATATAATATGCCCAGATATCTAAGAAATTTTGATAATCTTTTTTTCCCCATCTTGCATGCCGACATTTGGAGAACACATACAGCACCTAAAATTCTGAAACTTTCACCCATTTGGTACTAGCCAGGCTCAGTGTAGCTTACAATGTATAATTAATATTTACTTAAACGCAACTGTAGTCAACTATTAATAAGTGAAAATAAATTAAATGAATCAACTATTAATATTTCTAAATAGAACAATTAAAATGATTCTATTATTACAAAGACTTAATAACACTGAGCTAATTATTAAATAAGATTTGTTTTAATGCAATATGCAAATGAGGTTACTCATTGAATGTAGATTTCTTTTGAATACATAGAATATAAAGAAATGCAGGAATAAAAGCGTATATAAGTCAGTTGTGTGCGCGCCTGGTCACGACTAGGCAACCTTCGGGCCAAGATCAAAGTGTAGTATCTGTTCCGGCAGATACTGCAAGCAAAGACCATATGTGGGGGCGACTCCACATATAAGACCTTGGTCAATGTAGGGGCAACCCTTCATACCAATTGTCACTATCCAGCTCCCCTACTCCCCGGGGAGTTGGTCCCCATTTCCCCTTCACTCCTCACATTAAAAATCGGCCTTGTGCCTAATTTGCTCGGTGGGGGAGCAAATAAATACCATCTGTTCCGGCAGATGCTGCAGGCTATGACTAGCTATGACTAGCAAAGACCAGATGTGGGGGCAACCCCACATGCCTGACCTTTAACCAGCTCCCATTTCCCACCTCTCGGGAGCTGGCCCCCTTTTTCCATTCCCCATCCCTTCACTCCTCACATTAAAAATCGGCCTTGTGCCTAATTTGCTCGGTGGGGGAGCAAATAAATACCATCTGTTCCGGCAGATACTGCAAGCTATGACTAGCTATGACCAGCTATGACTAGCAAAGACCAGATGTGGGGGCAACCCCACATGCCTGACCATTAACCAGCTCCCATTTCCCACCTCTCGGGAGCTGGTCCCCTTTTTCCCTTCCCCCTCCCTTCACTCCTCACATTAAAAATTGGCCTTGTGCCTAATTTGCTCGGTGGGGGAGCAAATAAATACCATCTGTTCCGGCAGATACTGCACTTAAGATGGTTTGTACCAGTCAATGGAGGGGAAACCCTCTATACTGGGAACCGCCTGGGTAATACCTAGGAGGTCCACCCTCCCAGGCCTTGCCACCGGGCTTTCCGGTGGGGCAAGTTTATTGCTTGCTGCCTGAGGCGCCCCGACCGGGGAATGCCGACGGGGTTACTCAGGCAATTTTTAAAATTGCAGGAGTGCCCCTCCTTTAGGGGAGCCTGCGGGGTTCCCACTTTCCGGCCTTGTGCCACATAATGCTGATGTGGGCAGCATTTAAATAAAAACCCTCTATACTGGGACAATTATTATTTTTGGTAACCAGAGTGCCCCCTTTTTGCCTACTTTTAGGGGAGCTGGTTTTTACCTCACATTAAAAACGGCCTTGTGCCTAATTTGCTCAGTGGGGGAGCAAATAAATACCATCTGTTCCGGCAGATACTGCACTTAAGATAATTTGTACCAGTCAATGGAGGGGAAACCCTCTATACTGGGACAATTATTATTTTTGGTAACCAGAGTGACCCCTTTTAGGGGAGCTGGTTTTTACCTCACATTAAAAACGGCCTTGTGCCTAATTTGCTCAGTGGGGGAGCAAATAAATACCATCTGTTCCGGCAGATACTGCAAGCAAAGACCAGATGTGGGGGCAACCCCACATGCCTGACCTTTAACCAGCTCCCATTTCCCACCTCTCGGGAGCTGGTCCCCCTTTTTCCTTTCCCCCTCCCTTCACTCCTCACATTAAAAATCGGCCTTGTGCCTAATTTGCTCGGTGGGGGAGCAAATAAATACCATCTGTTCCGGCAGATACTGCTAGCTATGACTAGCAAAGACCAGATGTGGGGGCAACCCCACATGCCTGACCTTTAACCAGCTTCCATTTCCCACATCTCGGGAGCTGGCCCCCTTTTTCCCTTCCCCCTCCCTTCACCCCTCACATTAAAAATTGGCCTTGTGCCTAATTTGCTCGGTGGGGGAGCAAATAAATACCATCTGTTCCAGCAGATACTGCAAGCAAAGAACCTATGTAGGGGCGACCCCACATATAAAACCTTAGTCAATGTAGGGGCAACCTTTCATACCAATTGTCACTATCCAGCTCCCCTACTCCCCGGGGAGTTGGTCCCCATTTCCCCTTCACTCCTCACATAAAAATCGGCCTTGTGCCTAATTTGCTCGGTGGAGGAGCAAATAAATACTGCGTAGATAAGTCAGTTTTAGATGTTGATTTTACAATCCTTTTGAAACTTTATGAATGTACAGACAAGTTAGGTAACTCTTGCTTTCTGCCACTCATCAATAATTCCCGCAGTTCATCATCTGATAACCTTTCAGTAAATGCTGGCTCCGAAACTCCATATTGCAATATGTTGATATAAAGGAAGGTATGATTAAAGAAAATTGGAAGATTCTACTTATGGACACTAGTGATAGAAACTGACCAATCAAATACAGCCATGTTCTGCTAGCAACCAATCAGAAACTGAAATTGCTCCATAAAAATATTGGACCTTTTAGAATTCCCGCACGTATCTTATATGCTTGTGTGTGTATATATATATATATATATATATATATATATATATATATATATATATATATATATATATGTGAACAAATGATTAATAAAACATGTTAAAAAAAGGGTGAGGTAAGGGGAACAGGAAGCAAAAAAAAAAATGATAAAAAAATTTCACATGAATGGATAGTCCGGTGAATGGTAAAATCCAAAACGGTCGAATTTAAAATTTCCAATCCAATGGGTAAATTCCAAATGGTCCAAAATGATCCAAAAGGCAGAGTTCCTTGGAAAAAAGCGCAAATGGAATGAATTCCAAATCATTAAAAGAAAAAGCATATATATATATATATATATATATATATATATATATATATATATATAAATCTTTTTTTCCCTTTTCATTTCTGTTTTTTCTATTTTTTCTGTATAAAGTTTTGAATAAAAAAAAACATTGTATAATGTTTTGGCTTTAAAAAAAAAAATTCAGATACTTTAACAAATTATTTAAATTTTCTTTATAGGTTTGGATGGAATGGTTTTGAAAAAACTCACCCCCAAACCTCCAAAGAATCACCTGGAAAAAGTTATTGTTGAGTTATTTTCTGCAAATCTCTGGTTAGAAATGGCTTACTTGATTATTGGAACAGTTGATGACGGGTCAGTATTTTGTGGCAGTGCTGGAGACTGCTCAACAAAGAAAATCTCCGTGGTTCCATTACTGAATGATTATAGCGAAAACTGCGAAAGTTGGGTTGACAGACTTGCAGCAGCCATCATAAAAGGAGGGTCACCCATCGAAAATCTCATTCAGTTCTGCAATCAACCTCCGTTGCATACGGCAGCAAAATTTGCACTCGATTCAGGTGCGTATCGCTTTTGGTAGTTTCCTAACTGATAGTAAAAATATAAAAAATATAAGAAACGTGCAAAAACATATAAAAAAAAAATATAGGGAGAAATATATATATATATATATGCTATAATGCTTCCTATTTTGAGTTGAGCATTTCGGGAAGTGATATAAAAACTGCTGTTAGCGTATTAAGCGACACTCTTTGTGTAAACAAATCGATTGGAGGCATTTGGACGATGTCAAAACATCGTTAATTTATTACCCACACAGCAGCAGCCATATAGCGCAATGGTGAGAAGCCTTGCCTGTCATTTGGGCAGTCGGGTTTCAATCCTGGCTTGAGGTAGTGTAGCCGCACTGCCTATCTAGCTGCACTGATGAATTGTGAAACAGTGGAACAGTACTGTATGTGTATGAACAAATGATTAATAAAACATGTTAAAAAACATCTTGAAAAAGAGTTAAAAACAGATTTAATTTTAAAAAGGAAGCACAAGATAAGTGGATAGTCCTTAATCTGTGGAGTTTCGGAGAAATGCTCTCCTTCTCATCAGAGGGCAGGAATTAGCAAAATGTGGGATCGGATTTTGCATGTAAAAGTATTTAATGAAACCACAAGTAAGTCACAGATCCTACTTGGTTAAAAAAAGGGTGAGGTAAGGGGAATAGGAGGTAAAAGAAAAATGATAAAAAGATTTCACATGAATGGATAGTCCGGTGAAGGGTAAAAATTCCAAGAATGGTAAAATCCAAACACGGTCGAATTAAAAACTTCCAATCCAACAGGTAAATTCAAAATGGTCCAAAATGATCCAAAAGGCAGAATTCCTTGGAAAAAAATCACAAATGGAATGAGTTCAAAATCATTAAAAGAAAAGTTCAAATGTGCACAGAAAAAAGCACTGGAGAGAATATTTAAAACACGTCTGCCAAGGCTGGAAGAATCAAGTCAATAAGTATATATATATATATATATATATATATATATATATATATATAGTGTATCACAAAAGTGAGTACACCTTCACATTTCTTCAAATATTTAAATATATTTCTTCATGGGACAACACTGAAAAATGATTTTCTTGACACAATGAAAAGTAATTTTATTTTATTTCGGACTATTAGTCTCATCTTATCTTTTTTATTGGTGCACAACGTTTCGGCCAACTTCCTCTGGCCTTCGTCAGGTGGTAACCGCGACGGATAGGAACTTCGAATCTCCTAACTGCATTCTCAGCCATCACTGCCATCCGTAGTTGTTGTCGTCTCACCACATTTTTGACCAATTACCTCTGGCACGCTTTGGGTGGGATTGAAACCGCTATCTTCAGACAATGTTTATCTGGAACCGTAGAGATTCAACGTCTCTATCAACTGCGCCACGGGCCCCGAAGGGCGATCAAGGTTGGATTGTTTGATCTTATAAATCCACATTTATTTATTATCTATCTTCCATAGTCGGGTCCGTACCGATTGGTATATATATGTATTATTCCTTAATTGGAAGGCCAGAGGAAGTTGGCCGAAACGTTGTGCACCAATAAAAAAGATAAGATGAGACTAATAGTCCAAAATAAAATAAAATTAACATACAATGCTCATCTCAAAAATAAAAAAAAAATTCCAATTAAGGAATAATACATATATACACAATGAAAAGTAGTCTGCTTGCAGCATGTATAACAGACTTACTTTATTGTTCTCTCAAAATAACTCAAAATATAGCCATTAAAAGCTAAATTCCTGGCAACAAAAGTGACTACACCCGTTATGAAAAGTTGTCGATATTAACATACAACATGACAACTCTCAATATTTCGTGTGCCCACTATCATTATCCAAAACAAAATGTGAGGGGTGTATTCACTTTTGTGATACACTGTGTGTGTATATATATATATATACACACACACACACACACATATATATATGAATAAAAAATAAATAAAATACCAGCGATGGTTGACGTTACGTTGTTTTGAAAAAAGAAAAACCAAATGAATTTATGAAAGGACTTCTACCATTTAGCCCCTAGTATAGGGAAAATAATAATCAAAGAACAAAATATCAAAACAGATCCTGGTTAACCGTTTTTCCTTAATCCTTAAATAATTCCACAAAATGAATGTTTAGAGAATTTTTAAAAGTGTACATATTTATTTAACATATTTTTAAAAGTGTATATATAGACATTGAACGACCCAACCTTCCCATACACACGCATAGTTTCCTTCCCGATATGGGTAGGATTCTAACACTGTTTCCTTTTCATTTTCGTATGGTCTATGATCGTTTTCTTTTTTTGCATTTTTCCTTTTAATATCCTGAAGATGTCCTCT
The DNA here is from genome assembly GCF_053919585.1 of Euprymna scolopes. Taxonomy (NCBI): domain Eukaryota; kingdom Metazoa; phylum Mollusca; class Cephalopoda; order Sepiida; family Sepiolidae; genus Euprymna; species Euprymna scolopes. The sequence continues at coordinate 54,736,677 of NC_136526.1, read as the reverse complement.
GCAATAGGGACGAAACGTTGATCATTTTATAAATTCATTCGGTTTTTCTTTTTTCAAAACAACATAACGTCAACCATTGCTGGTATTTTTATTTTATTTTTATTCATATATATATATATATATATATAGTCTTGGAAGTTTTTAACCTTTAAAACTATACAAAAAAATATTTTTTATCATTCGTTAGAAAACCATCTAGTCAATAAGTCATTTAATCACCTGCAATCACTGCATCAACTCGCTCTCAAATTTACTATAATACCAATAATTTATTTTTCAAGGGATCATCAGTTGTTTACCGTGAAACACTGTTTCGGGGATTTAAAAACATATATATATATATATATATATATATATATATATATATATATAAATATATATGGAGGAGATAAAAGAATACGATCGATTTTTAAGAGGAGACTTATCGTGATAATGCAAAGCTCAACAAATTATTTGAGAGCTTATATAGAATATCAATAAAAAAAAAGCAAACGACAATATAAAAATATAAACTAATGTAGATTTACTCATTTATTTAATAAGGATGATGATGTAGGATAAGTAAGAACTCTTTATACCATGGTATTTCAAAGCCCAGTGCTTCTCATCACAAGAGGAGAGAATATGCTAGGTAACATAATCGGGATGTGATGTCCAGTGAAAGTTACATTAGGAGCGAAATAATTTTGCGGTGAGATAAAATATAGAGACTGCTTGGGGGTGGGAGAACTAAAGTGATCACTGTTATATAGGAGGAGTATAGCTTTTATTATATAATTAAGGTAGACGTATAGCATAGTTTAATGTGTTTTGATTGCAACGTTTTTTTTGTCTACAACTGTTTAGATACGTCCACGTCAATCGGTTCATGTCAGAACTGTTGCATAAATGTAAAATACACACACTCGGCGATCTACTAAATGAGGCATATATATATATATATATATATATATATATATATATATATATATATATATATATATATATATATATATAAGCATTCAGTATTAGGTTAAAAGCATTTAATTAAGAATAAATGTTTAAATTCAACTGTATCTCTCGCGGTTGACGGTAGCCTAGTGGTTTGGGTCCTTGCTAATGAAGCCAGACATGACGTCTGTTGCCAAGGTATTTCGAAGCCTAGTGCATTGAATTTACCAAAATGATCCAAGATGGTAAAATTAACCATCTTGGATTCGAAACTCCGCGGATTAAGGACTATCCATTTATCTAGTGTTTCCTTTTCAGATTAAATATGTTTTTAACTCATTTCAAAGTGTTTTTTAACATATTTTATTAACTGTTTGCTCATATATATATATATATATATATATATATATATATATATATATATATATATATATGTATATATGTATATATAGTGGAAATGGTAATTAATAAAAACTGAAGAAAGTGCTCAATACTGTTGTAGACCAGATATGCGTTTTATTTTTTATTACCATATATTTCTGTTAAGTTACATTATTGTTTCAGCTACTTAACCGTTTTTTTTGGCCGTCTGTAGCATCCAGTAAAAGTATGAGGATGCTACAGACGGCCAAAAAAACGGCCAAAACGTATATATATATATATATATATATATATATATATATATATATATGTATGTATGTATATAAAAGAGAGTATAGAAAAAAAGAGGGAGAGGCTAGACCTAAAAAGAGAGAGAAAGAGACAGTGAGTAAAGAAGAGAAAGAGAGAGGTAGGAGAGGCGTCTATTACACAGGCTAGCAGATGGCTGGTGACCTCGGTCAAAAAACCCGATTATATATCGATTTAAATAGAATGTACGAAAATTTCTCAAGAGCTCTTTCAGCTATCATCATCTCATCAAAAAAATATCTGAACTTTTTGGCAAAATTAAAAAAAAAAATTTGGAAAAAAAAAATGATTAAAAGAAAGATTTTATCTGAAATTACTGCGTTTAAACGCAACTAAAACTTGGCACAACAAGGAGAAAAGTTTTAGTCGCTTTTAGACGTTAAAGTTGAAATTACCTTATTATTAGCTTACATTACGCCATTTTATATTTAAAAGAATAAATTGTAAGATGTATACCATCATGAAATGCGGAATATAAACTGTTGTCGTTTATTTGTTTATATATATATTTTATATATATATATATATATATATATATATATATATATATTTTATATATGTATATATATTATATATATATGTATTTTTATATATATATATAATATATATGTATATATATTAAATATATATATTTTTATATATATATATTTTATATATGTATATATATATTATATATATATATATTTTATATATATATATAATATATATATTATATATATATATATATATATATATATATTAACTTGCTGCCAAAATATACAAATATATATACATGTGTGTATGTGCGTGCGTGCGTGTGTGTGTGCATATATATATATATGATACATATTTTTCTAAATTTTTAACATTTGAAATGTATTGCGTTCTTGCGTCACGTGGAGTATCCGTGCGGTTATTTTTCGGGAAAATCCTTTCCTTCATCAGACATTTGTTCAACTGTCATACATGCATGCTAGGGTTATTATAAAAAAATATACAATGATTTTATTTATTAATT
>NC_136526.1:54721560-54729060 GCF_053919585.1 Euprymna scolopes | reverse complement strand
CTGTTGGTGTTTCCATGTGAAGAAGTTGATGAATGATGCGCGCGAAAGTGATTGTTTAACGTCGGGAAAGAAATCCGACAGAGCCGATGATTACCCCATGCTGGTTGACTTGCTCTGACTCTCGGCTTGACTGACTCATTTGTCGCGAAGACTGACATTTTTATAGTCATGATGCAGGCATAGGTTAAAGCAAAGAGAGTTTTTGATCGTTGGCCTGAGTTTTACTTTTTAAATGTGTTTGTTTTTTGTGTTTTAATGCATTGTAGGGAATCATCTCTCTCTCTTTTTTTTTTTTTTTTTTTTTTTTTTTAATTACATTTTCACCCCAAACAAGGCACATTGCCACTTTGGTGTATCAGGGGAAACAACTACTGGGGTACTATGTAGGGATTTGGGCAGCAAGATGTTGGTTCACGTTGCACTTGAATTTCTGCACGTCAGTACAGTTGGGGAAGCAGTGACCTGGAATGGAATTCCAAAGTCTAGCGGTTCTGGGGAAGAAACTACTGGAGTAGAAAGATCTTTTACATCTAGGGATCTCTACAGAAAGAAATCCGACGGAGCCGATGATTATCCCATGCTGGTTGACTTGCTGTGATTCTCGGCTCGACGGACTCATTTGTTGCGAAGAGTGTCATTACGCAGACGTAGGTTAAAGCAAAGAGAGTTTTTGATCGTTGGCCTAAGTTTTGCTTTTTAAATGTGTTTGTTTTTTGTGTTTTAATGCATTGTAGGGAATCATCTGCTTGGTGTATGTATGCATGTGTTATATCGATTTAAAGCTAAGAAAATTGTGGATGTAATCTACTCGGTGTTATATTGTTGCAGTGTTTCGTGGAATAGATATTCGTGTTTATATGCTGCACAAGTTGTGTTTACTGCGATGTTTGTGTTTTGTATTTTGGTTTTTCTTTTGATGTGCGGACTTCTCTGGCGGTTTTCTTTGGTGAAGTGATGTGCGAGCTATTCGATTGATGTGTGTACATGAAAAAATGGGCTTTGAAGTTGTCATGTGTATTTAATGAGTTCATTTGCGTTGCATTGATGAACGGATTTGTCTTAGCGTCGCCATTATTGTCGCTGACACAGCTGCTGCTGCTTTCTGGTTTGTTCATGTAAATATGGAGGGATATGCAATATAACAGGAGCCACTCTATAATTGCCATTGCTCCCAGGTCCACTCTGGCCCGGAGTGGTAGTACCTGTTAGGATCTCAACCATGACTTGAAAACAAAAACAAAAACATTCTATTAAAAACTTTTTCTTCAAAATCACTGGATGCAACATTAAGCAACCTGAAAAAGGTTAATATGCTGTTAAACAAAAACCAACCAACCAGATTTGGCATGAGATAACCTGAAAACGGTTTATATCCCGTAAAACAAAGCAATCAAATTTTTTGTTTGTAGAATTTACTTATAACATAGATCAAAATTCATTCAGAATGTGCTTGTGTGCACACAGATTTTATCGGTGTTGCTCTGGCTCAATATCCAACATTTGTTCTGTATTATTCCTGTTAATATTTAATTTAAATAAAAATTAATTTATATTTTTATAAATTTATTTTAATCCAGGCTTGTAATCAATCAACTCAATCATGTTTTGCGAATTCAAAAACAAAAACGATTTTCCTATACATAAAAAAAAAAAAACAACAACAAAAAAAAAACAACAAAAAAAAAACAATCAACTTAAATCCAAAGATGATAAATTACTTGAAGCATAAAAGCTTTTTTCCGAAATTACTGCATTCAGCATTAAATAACCTGAAAAGGGTTGATATGCCGTAAAGCAAAACAATCAAACGACCATTGAAAAATTTCAAAACATTCTTACATTGCTTGAGATTGTCGGACTGACTTCCTCATCTTGGTTGTCATCGTCACAACGTTTCGGCCGTTTTGCCCTCCGGCCATCGTCAGGTGTTTTGTATCGAACTGGGGAACCGTTTGTTAGGAGTCTGGAACCCAACCCTTTATTATTATTACGGGGGTACCGTGTTCGGACTCCAGCTAGGCTTTGGGACATAGTTGCTGATTCTCTGTTTTCAATGTTACTTTTTCACTGCCTTCGTTCAGGATTGAAGATTGAACTCAGCACCTTTGGGTAACTGTAAACTTTGATACAACGTCTAGGACCACTCGGCCATATGTCACTAGGACAAAACACCTGATGAAGGCCGGAGGGCAAAACGGCCGAAACGTTGTGACAATAACAACCAAGATGAGGAAGTCAGTCCGACAATCTCAATCAATGAAAACACCTCATCTCAAAAATACAGACAATTACTATTCTTACATTGCGTTCATTTTATTTCTGGGAGGATGCCTTTATTTTCGCTTTCATCGTCTTGTGTAAGCGTGTCAATAATCCTCGTCACAGCCTCTTTCATTTTCACAATTATCTCACGACAGCCTCTAATGTTTACCTTGAGCTTATGGAATAATCAAAAATCGCAGGGAGCAAGGTATGGACTATAGTGAGGGTGAGGAACCATCTTGATACTCATCTTGGTCAAATAGTGGGTGACAAATCATCCTTGGGGGGACAAACTTCACGCAAATCTTCTTCATCTTCAGTTCCTCACAAATACTTAATTCATATTTCATTTATTTAAAAAAAAAAAAAATCTCTTGGAACAGAATTTGGCTTCAAAATGATTTCTTATTTAGCAAAAGTTGCTTAAAGTATGTCAATAAATTTTATTATAAAAATCTTTGAGCTTTTTTATCATTCCTTTAAATGTTACAAAGAAAAAAAGAAAATAATTTATATTTTTCACATTTATTTTAAACAGGCTTATTATCGAAAAACCCAAGTGCTGAAAGATCTCAAGCGTCCTCACCTTGCATGCTTGGTATATCTGGAAGGACTTCCTTATGCAGAAAATCCGGCATTGTTCCTGTCGGAAGCAGTTAAGCTACTTGAAACCAATGGTAACCAATTTGGAAAAAATTGTAAGTTTTAAATACATTTTTTTTTTTCCTTTATTAACCTGTTGCCAAGGCTGCTGGAAAAATGGATGGACCCTTCTATCGATCCAGTAAATATCTCACTGCTGATGCAATTCTCTATCTATATAAGAGCCAGGTACGTCCACGGATGGAATAATGTTGCCACATCTGGGCAGGAGCTGCTAGAAAGGACTTTTCCTGCCTTGATAGACTTCAAAATAGACTTTGTAGCCTCATAGGAGATGTCCTTTTCTCTTCCCTGCAACCTCTTTCTCACAGAAGAGATGTTGCGAGTTTGTCTCTGCTTTATCGTTATTTTCATGGCAAGTGCTCGACTGAGCTTCAATCTATGGTCCCCCTATCACCAAACTTTCACAAGAAACACTAGACTAGCTGTAAACACTATCAATAATTCCCCCCACTCTTTATCTGTGCCTAAGCCTAAACGTAAATTCCATGAACAAAGCTTCTTTCTTAGAACTGCATGCCTGAGGAATTGTCTTCCGTTTTCCTGCTTTCCAGCTGACTACAATATGGTTGTCTTCAAGTCCAACGTAAACAAGTTCTTGATGAGCGGTTCCACTTATGTTAACAAATTTACCGAATTTCCATTACTAACGATTACTATATTGTCCTATTTACTTTACACTCTTGACCCTTATCCTCGAGTGGTCTCTGGCCTTGATAAGTGGTTATGCCTATGTAAAAAAAACAAAAAAACAAAAAAAACCCAGTAGATATGTGTATGTGTGTGTCTGTATTTAATCCTAAGGATAATTTATCACGAATAAAATCTTTGTTTGGATAGATGAATACCATATACAGAGAAATATGTCGACAAGTTTTGCATTTCAACTTGCTGACATATTTCTGTTACTTTTACGCATGCGCAAATCCATTCATAGCTTGAATTGGTTTAATTTTAAAATCTTTCTTATCTATCTGTCGATAGCTCAAATGATAGGGAACACAGCTTAAGCACCTCGTGAATGTAAGGAGCTGCTATTTGAGACCATATCTCCAGGGACACTATGTAGAGAGTTGAGCAGCAATGTGTCTGTTCACATTACACTTGAACTTCTGCGGGTGAGAAACTTGGTCAAATAGTCTGATCTTCTCTGAGCAAACCTAAAATAAACTTTGTGCAAATCTTCCGCATCTTATGAATAATTGTGTGTACAGTTCCCACACTGACATCAAACTATTCGCAAGTTTTTATGCATGAAATGTTTATTTCGTCAATTAACTCTAGTGTTCTGACTTCTTTACAACTCATCATCCCTCAGACTCTCTGCCTTCCTTGAATCTCTTATGCCACTCAAAAACTGATGCTCGCTTCATGCAGGATGGTCCAAAAGCAGTCTGAAGCATTCCATACATCTCTGTGGCATTTTTTCCAAGTTTAAAACAGAATTTTATTACATATCGTTCTTCTACGCGTCCAGATTACATTTTTTGAAATTCACCAGCTGTGACAGTCATGTTTTAGAGGGTGTATTCCAATTCTTGCTGGAGCTGCAACCTGCAACCTCTCTCCCACAGAAGAGACGTTGCAAGCCTATCCTTGTTTTATAGTTATTTCCATAGCAGGTGCTCGTCTGAACTCCGATCTTTGGTCCATCCCCCTCGCCAATCTTTCACGAAAAACACCCGTCTAGCTGAATCCACTATGAAAAATTTTCTCCACTCTTTATCTGTGCCTAAATCAAAACGTAGATTCCATGAACAAAGGTTCTTTCTTAGAACTCCACGCCTGTGGAACTCTGTTCTGTCTGCCTGCTTCCCACCTGACTACAACCTGGATGTCTTCAAGTCCAACGTTAACAAATTCCTGATGAACCGCCCCCTTAAGTAAACACTTCATTAAATCTCCACACTAACGTACTGTACTTGCAGTAACCCTTATCCCTGAGTGGCTTCCAGGCCTTGATAAGTGGTGACCACCGTGTAAAAAAAAAGGAAAAAAAAAAGCTGTTCATTTGAACCTCAACTCACAAAAATTGGTCATCTCATAGTATGTATAGCAATAACATACTGAATTTTCAAGAGTTTACGACAATTTTAAATGCTTGTACAAAAAAGTCTTGAAACTTTACTAAAGGCACCGCGTGAATGTAAGGCGCTGCTATTTGAGACCATATCTACAGGGACACTATGTAGGGAGTTTAGCAGCAAAATGTCTGTTCACATTACACTTGAACTTCTGCATGTCAGTACAGTCAATGAAGCAGGAGCCCAGGAGGAAATTCCAAAGTTTAGCAGTTCACAAAAACGAAACTATTGAAGTTGAAGGCTTTCGTCATCTATGGATCTGTGAAGGTGTGTGATTTTGTTGCTTGTTAAGTTTAGTCGGAGATAATTACGACGAGAAGCACAAATGCTTCGAGTTCCTCAGTGCATTGCTCTTGCATTTCCGAAATATGATAAAATTTCTATATTTTTATTTTTTGCAGATTTTAAAGAATGCCTTTCCCTGTTTCAAAAGGTAGAGAGTTCTCTTTGGAATCAAGTTTTGTGTTCGGCCGCAGTACGTAGTCAGTGGACAACAATCAATTTGATCGTAGTTGGTCCTTCAAATCGGCCGTTGGCCAAAGAGTTTGACGCTTCAGGTGTTTCGCTTTCAACACTGTACGAAACAACGAAAACAGACGACAATTTAAGAAAGTCTTGCCATTTGATGTTGCTCGAACTCTTAAAACATGGCGCTGACATATTCACTTTGTCCAACGATCCTGCGGAAGTTTTTCCGATTCTCGTTGAATTAAGTCTTTTAATTGGTGAGTTTGTGTTCTTTGACATTAGCTTTTTTTTTTTTTTTTTTTTAAGTTTTTTTTTTTTTTTTTAGTTTTTTTTTTTTTTAGTTTTTATTTTAATTTTATTTTTAAAAATTTTATTTTTTAATTTTTTTTAATAGTCCAATATTTATACTAGGTAATCATAGATTTAGGTCCATTTTAACAGTAAATTAAAAAAAAAATTCTTTTAATTTCTTGACAGTCTAATATTTAGAATTCATACTCCCATAATCACATAAGATTAACGTCTATTTTGACAGTCACACTATTACTTTAAATAGATTTACATTTATATATATACTAGCATTTCAGCCTGGCATTGCCTGGGGGTTTGGAGGTGTATGTTGAGCAAAAAGAAAAAAAGCGGTCAATTTTGTTAACTTTGACCCCTTACAATTTATTGTTTTGGGCTCACATCAAGTTATTAAATTAGATCCATGTCCAAGGAACCTATATCTAAAATTTCAAGTATTTAGACCCCAAATTCTCAGAGTTTGGTAGAGTTCTCAAAGGTCAAATCGTTGAACTTTAACCTATAACAGCCAAATTTCTGACCGAAAACTGATCACAAAGATTTTCCCAAATCTCAGTACCCTGTACACCAAATTTCGAGTCTGTAGACTTAAAATTGACAGAGTTATTGCATAGGGAAATGTACACAGACACACACACAGATACGTTCACTTTTATTTATATATAGATTTGCAATTTTTAAACACTGTTTGGGTGTCAGTCTCTTCATGATGAATTGCCAAACTAAGTTGACTCACCAAATCTGCAATTAAAGAAAATAGAATTGTCAATTTAAAGTTTGCCACCTCCAAAGAAGAAGCTTAGTTTATAAGAGACAATATGAACAGAATTAAAAGATGAAGGCTGTATTTCGGCAATAGCATGTTAAATGTTATCTTCCAAGTGGGCTACTGTGTCTGGTTTATCAGCATAGACATGGGATTTTACATATCCTCAAAGAAAATAATCTTAATAAGAATCAATGGCACAAATGAATTAGCCAGTCGACAGGTCCGTTTCGTAGAAATTATTTGTTCTCAATGAATTGATCACATTGTTTGCCATTTGCAAATGTTGCTTGGGTGTCGGTCTCTTCATGGTGATTTGCCAAACCAAGCTGTACTTAAAATAATTGCGATCTGCAATTAAAGAAAATGGAGTTATGGAGTTAGTTGTCAATTTAAATTTCGCCACCTCTAAAAAACAAAAAAAAAAAACACTATATAAGAAATGACAGAACTTAGAACTGCATGTCTGTGGAACTCTGTTCCGTATGCCTGCTTCCCACCTGACTACAACTTGGATGTCTTCAAGTCTAACGTTAACAAATTCCTAATGAACCACCCCCTTAAGTAAACACTTCATCAAATCTCCACACTAACGTACTGTACTTGCAATAACCCTTATCCCTGAGTGGCTTCCGGGCCTTGATAAGTGGTGACAACCATGTAAAAAAAAAAAAAAAAAAAAAAAAAGACATGGCAAAACTAGAAGATGATGAAGGAAATGTCTCGGATCAAGAGTTGTTAGGTTGGTTGGTTGTTTTTGTTTTACGGCATATCAACCCTTTTTCGGGTTATTTAATGCCGAATCCAAAGATTTTGAAGAAAAATTTTTTTAATAGAATATATTTGTTGTTTTTGTTTTTACGTCAGTTTCTATTTAATCCATAGTTGGGACCCTAACAGGTACTACCACTCCGGGTCAGAGTGGACCTGGGAGCAATGGTAATTAAA
>NC_136526.1:54696560-54716560 GCF_053919585.1 Euprymna scolopes | reverse complement strand
ATAAAGCTTATGAGTTACTTGACTACAAAATAGATGCTCATGTAAGACAAAAGATAGTCGTAAAGATATTGTACTTAACACAAGAATTGGGTAAGTATATCCGTTACATTTTATTTAGCGATATTTGCCCGGGCATTTCTCGTATGGAGATATATTCCTAGTTGGAAGTTTTTTTTTTTTCTTCTTTCTTTTCTTTTTATGGACTGACCCCCCCCCCGCTCCCTCCCCACTGTACATTCCAATGATGTAAAAAAAAAAAAAAGTTCCAAAATTCGCATAATTTGATCAAGTAGGATTATTTTTATAGCGAAAATAATTTTTAAGCAAATTTCAGTTTCTACAATGCCCCTCCTCTCCTCATGTTATGAAAGGCTTCCTAAAAGGTTGCAAAAGTTTTAATTATTTTGAATTATCTCCCTTGTTCTACAAAATTACATTGAAAGATTGTTTTGTTTTTGTTTTTTGTTTTTTTAACATAGGAGTTGCCACTTATCAAGGCCCAGCGGCCACTCGAATATAAAATTTTATTTATTTTTTTTTTAAATAAAATTATCTGATCAGTTTTATATGATTTTTGGTGTACAGTATTTTCTTTCTTTCATGCATACATACACTATAAATAGTTCTATTTGTGGTATTTCATGTAACTAGAAACATTGGTGCTTCTGCACTATTGGGACGAGATTTTGTAGTGAATAAATGGAGTTTTCAGAAGAAAAAAAAAATGGTTTCAACTGATTTTTTTTGTCAATTCCAATAAGTTACAATGGTAACTTCCAAATTATGCAGTCGAAATTGCCTGAATATTATGGAATTATTAAAAAAAACAACTTTAATCGTATTAGCAGGTGAAAGATTGCAGCCATCTTGTTTAAATCGAAGCAGAAAATTATCTCCCTTTTGAACTCTCCTATGTCTTACGATCGTTTTCATCAAATTCTATTTTTTATTTTCTTTAATAAATAATTTTCTATGCTATCGATGTTCGTAATTTTTGGATATAATCATCTTAAAAATACGAGAAATTCATAGACATCATTGTTTTCATGTGAAATTATGATTTCGGAAATTTTGTCCCAATCGTGTGGAAGTGCCAAAAAATCTTAAAAATATTCAAGTGATTTCCATAAAAAAAGACGAAAGAGTTTGTTTCTGCTCTATAAAATTAATTATTTATGAAAATAATTTTTGAAGACTTGTAACAAAAATTGGGATTTACTAAAAAAAGGTTCCAATTCTAACATGGATTTTTTTCAAAACTTTGAATATATATATATATATATATATATATATATATATCCGTTACATTTTATTTAGCAGTTGCAATATTCACCTGACATTTCCCATGTGGAGATATATTCCTGGTTGGAAATTTTTTGTTTTTTTGCTTTTTTTTTCAAGAAAAAAAAGGGCCCTCTTCCAGAAGCTATTCTCTTAATGAAAAAAAAAAAAAAAACGAAATATAGAAAAACATATATGATGTATATACACTCGTGACAAAAAAAAATATTACATTCCAAAAATCACATAAATTGATCAAGTAGTTTCATTGTTATAATGAAAATCATTTTTAAGCAAAGTTGAGTTTTTACAATGCCCCCCACCACCACCATATATATATATATATCCGTTACATTTTATTTAGCAGTTGCAATATTCACCTGACATTTCCCATGTGGAGATATATATTCCTGGTTGGAAGTTTTTTCTTTTTTTTTTTTTTTGTTTGTTTTTTTTTTTCAAGAAAAAAAGGGCCCTCTTCCAGAAGCTATTCTCTTAATGAAAAAAAAAAAATGAAATATAGAAAAACATATATGATGTATATACACTTGTGACAAAAAAAATATTGCATTCCAAAAATCACATAAATTGATCAAGTAGTTTCATTGTTATAATGAAAATCATTTTTAAGCAAAGTTGAGTTTTTACAATGCCCCCCCCCCCCACCACCATGCTCATGGTAAGAATGGCTATCTAAAATTTCACAAGTTTAAATTATTTGGAATTATCTCCCTTGTTTGTTCAGCGAGTTTTCAAAATGGCATCGCAATATTGTTGGTGTTAAAGATTTGTTTTTCTTATCTATATTCTAATAAATTTTTTTTTGTGCATTGATATTCATATTAAAACCCATTTTTCTATTCATTTGAAAAGAAAATGCAACTTTGTTATATATGGGTCGTGAAATTGCATTCATCTGCACAATATCTAGCTATTTTTGAACGTGTATTTTAATTAATTTAATTTAATTAATTCTCTATTAGATTTTTTTTTCAGTTTTCTTATGGAATGATCATCTTCAGTTAACTATTACACGTAATTATATTCATGCAGATATTCTACATGATTTTTACTTGTGTAATATTTGCATAAAAAAGTTAAAGTAAACACAAACCTCTTTCTATATATATATTTATGTATACGTATATACATTTGTTTAAAAAATTCTGCCTACCAAACTCCTCTGTCAGTTTTTGATCTACAGACATGAAACTTAATAGACAGAGTATTCGAACTATAAGTATTCTTAGAACTGCACGCCTGTGGAATTGTCTTCCGTTTTCCTGCTTTCCGGCTGACTACAATATGGTTGTGTTCAAGTCTAAGGTAAATAAGTTCTTGATGAGCCGTTCCATATAAGTTATTAAATTTACCAAATTTTCATTACTAATGATTACTATATTGACCAACTTCTACTGTACACTCTTTAACCCTTATCTTTGAGTGGCCTCTGGGCCTTGATAATGTGGTGATGCCTTTGTAAAAAAAAAAAAAAAAAAAAAAAAAAACCATCCGAGACTTTGTTTGGGTTTTAGCCAGGAAAAATTGGTGCAAAAGTGGGAAAAATAAAAAAAATTGGAATTTGCCAGGTGAAGGTCGAATGATGCATGCATAACGTAATAGCTATTGGTTCAAGTTTTAATAAAGCTTTTTTTTTTGTTTGTTTATGTTATTCCATTGATTATTGACACAGCTGGAGCTCCACTGCACCCAGGTTCCCCACTTCCTACAGGGGTCGCGTCTACTAGATGATTGACGTTGGGACTAGGGTACCCTGGTGTTGGTGGCTGGTCAGGTATCTTTTCCAGCCAGATATCCAGATGTTTCTTGAAAGTGATGAGGGACACACTCCTTCTATTTCTTATTGCGGCTGGAATACACTTGAATGTTCTGGTACCACTGTAGGTGGAGCTGTGGTGGCTGAAAGACTTGCTCCTTTGTGTTGTAGTTCCAGGTGTGGTTTTTATATCGCAGAGCCTTCCTCGCCACTGGTGGATTATTTCTACTATTGTTGCATTTTGGACCCTTCCTTCCAAGATTTTCCATATGTAGATGATAATATATCGTTCTCTTCGATGTTGTAGTGAATACAGTTGCAGCTCCTTCAGCCTCCCCCAGTAATTCATTTGGTCGACTCCACATATTTTGCTGGTGAATGATCTCTGGGGTGCTTCTGTTTTGCAGATTTCTGTTACTTTTTGTCGAGATTACAACCAACAGCAGTATTCCAGCCTTTGGAGGACAAAGGATTTCCATAGTGTTAGCATGAACTTTCTGTTTCTACCCCTGAATGTTCTCAGTATCCAGCCTGTTAATTGTCTTGCGACCGCTGTAGCGTGCTCAATATGTTGTGTGAAGGTTCTTTACTCATATACACCCCTAGATCCTTCACTACTTCCTTTGATTTGATTTCTGGTTGGCCACACCAGTATCCAGACGTTTCCTTGAGATGGTCTTTATTACCATACTAAACATTTCAGCCCGGCGTTGCCCAGGGTGTTTGGAGGTGTATGTTGAACAAAAAAAGAAAAAAAAAAAAAAAGCGGTCAATTTTTTTAACTTTAACCCCTATTATGCCTCTTAAAATTTATTGTTTGGGGCTCATATCAAGTTAAGTTAGATCCATGTCCAAGGAACCTATATCTAAAATTTCAAGTGTTTAGACCTAAAATTGTCGGAGGAGTTTGGTCGAGTTCTCAAAGGTCAAATCGTTGAACTTTGACCCCTTAACAGCCAAATTTCTGGCCAAAAACTGATTACAAAGATTTTCCCAAATCTTAGTACCTTGTATATCAAATTTCGAGTCTGGCGACTGAAAATTGACAGAGATATTGTTTAGGGAAATGTACACACACAGACACACGTTCACTTTTATAGATATATATATATAGATAGATAGATTTATTTAACAAAAATATATACGTATGCATAAATATATATGGAAACAATTTTGTGTTTACTATAACCTTTTTACGCAAATATTATGCAAGTATAAATCATGTAGAATATCTGCATGAATATAATTACACGTAATAGTTAACTAAAGATGATTATTCCATTAAAAAACTGAAGCAACTAATAGGGAATTAATTAAAATGAATGTTTAAAGAATATGCAAATTAGCTAGATCTTTTGCTAGTGAATGCAATTCCACGACCAAGATATAAGAAAATTGCATTTTCTTTTTAAATAAATAGAAAAGAGGGTTTTTAATATGAATATGAATACACACAAAAGAAAACCGAACTTATAGGAGTATATATATAGATTAGAGTAGTTCAAATTTATCTCTGTTTAGAGCCATATTGTTGTCATTCGCCCATTTTATAATTTTGTTGCGGTCGTCTTGAGTCATGTTGTGTGGAGATCTTTTTCGTGATTCGTGTGTCAGAATAGTTTGCATAAGGATTTAATTTTTTTAATGATTTTTCTTGTTTCAGCAATTGACTGACCAATGTCATGTTGAAAACATCTTTTGTTTTCCTTATTGTGTAATGTTTCCTATATATATTTTTTCGTTTTTATATTTTCAAATTTATGCTTACGAATTTTCCACTGTGGTTGTGACATCACTGGCACACTGGCAGTCGAAATAACACCTTTTATCCGATTTTGCAAAAAAATCTAAGCGAAAAAAAAAACAACCCTCCCTGTAGAAAACTACTCAGTTGAGGGTGAAGGAATTAATGTTTTTGGCCAATTTTTCGATATTTGTTGTCCGAAGGCTCAAACTTCAAAATGATATGGATCTTGTGAAAATCCATTGCCTCTGTAGAAAGTTTTAGGCAGATATACATACATACATACATACATACATACATACATACATACATACATACATACATACATTTAAACAGACAGGTGAGATTTATATGATAGATGTTTCCTATATATTTTTACGTTTTTATATTTTCAAGTTTATGTTTCCAAATTATCCATTTTTACTCTGAAGAAAAGATCATATCTTTGAAAATCCATGGGTTAAGGATATTTTGTTATTCTCTCTCTTATTCCCTCATCCCCAAATTATCTATCTCTCATCCCCAAATTATTTATTTCTTACTGCCTCATCCCCAAATGATCTATTTCTCATCCCCTCATCCCCAAATGATCTATTTCTCATCCCCCTCATCCCCAAATGATCTATTTCTCATCCCCTCATCCCCAAATGATCTATTTCTCATCCCCTCATCCCCCCAAATGATCTATTTCTCATCCCCTCATCCCCTCATCCCCAAATGATCTATTTCTCATCCCCTCATCCCCAAATGATCTATTTCTCATCCCCTCATCCCCAAATGATCTATTTCTCATCCCCTCATCCCCTCATCCCCAAATGATCTATTTCTCATCCCCTCATCCCCAAATGATCTATTTCTCATCCCCTCATCCCCAAATGATCTATTTCTCATCCCCTCATCCCCAAATGATCTATTTCTCATCCCCTCATCCCCTCATCCCCAAATGATCTATTTCTCATCCCCTCATCCCCAAATGATCTATTTCTCATCCCCTCATCCCCAAATGATCTATTTCTCATCCCCTCATCCCCTCATCCCCAAATGATCTATTTCTCATCCCCTCATCCCCAAATGATCTATTTCTCATCCCCTCATCCCCAAATGATCTATTTCTCATCCCCTCATCCCCAAATGATCTATTTCTCATCCCCTCATCCCCTCATCCCCAAATGATCTATTTCTCATCCCCTCATCCCCTCATCCCCAAATGATCTATTTCTCATCCCCTCATCCCCAAATGATCTATTTCTCATCCCCTCATCCCCTCATCCCCAAATGATCTATTTCTCATCCCCTCATCCCCAAATGATCTATTTCTCATCCCCTCATCCCCAAATGATCTATTTCTCATCCCCTCATCCCCTCATCCCCAAATGATCTATTTCTCATCCCCAAATGATCTATTTCTCATCCCCTCATCCCCTCATCCCCAAATGATCTATTTCTCATCCCCTCATCCCCAAATGATCTATTTCTCATCCCCTCATCCCCAAATGATCTATTTCTCATCCCCTCATCCCCAAATGATCTATTTCTCATCCCCTCATCCCCTCATCCCCAAATGATCTATTTCTCATCCCCTCATCCCCAAATGATCTATTTCTCATCCCCTCATCCCCTCATCCCCAAATGATCTATTTCTCATCCCCTCATCCCCAAATGATCTATTTCTCATCCCCTCATCCCCAAATGATCTATTTCTCATCCCCTCATCCCCTCATCCCCAAATGATCTATTTCTCATCCCCTCATCCCCAAATGATCTATTTCTCATCCCCTCATCCCCTCATCCCCAAATGATCTATTTCTCATCCCCTCATCCCCAAATGATCTATTTCTCATCCCCTCATCCCCAAATGATCTATTTCTCATCCCCTCATCCCCAAATGATCTATTTCTCATCCCCTCATCCCCTCATCCCCAAATGATCTATTTCTCATCCCCTCATCCCCAAATGATCTATTTCTCATCCCCTCATCCCCTCATCCCCAAATGATCTATTTCTCATCCCCTCATCCCCAAATGATCTATTTCTCATCCCCTCATCCCCAAATGATCTATTTCTCATCCCCTCATCCCCAAATGATCTATTTCTCATCCCCTCATCCCCTCATCCCCAAATGATCTATTTCTCATCCCCTCATCCCCAAATGATCTATTTCTCATCCCCTCATCCCCTCATCCCCAAATGATCTATTTCTCATCCCCTCATCCCCAAATGATCTATTTCTCATCCCCTCATCCCCAAATGATCTATTTCTCATCCCCTCATCCCCTCATCCCCAAATGATCTATTTCTCATCCCCTCATCCCCAAATGATCTATTTCTCATCCCCTCATCCCCTCATCCCCAAATGATCTATTTCTCATCCCCTCATCCCCAAATGATCTATTTCTCATCCCCTCATCCCCAAATGATCTATTTCTCATCCCCTCATCCCCAAATGATCTATTTCTCATCCCCTCATCCCCTCATCCCCAAATGATCTATTTCTCATCCCCTCATCCCCAAATGATCTATTTCTCATCCCCTCATCCCCTCATCCCCAAATGATCTATTTCTCATCCCCTCATCCCCAAATGATCTATTTCTCATCCCCTCATCCCCAAATGATCTATTTCTCATCCCCTCATCCCCAAATGATCTATTTCTCATCCCCTCATCCCCTCATCCCCAAATGATCTATTTCTCATCCCCTCATCCCCAAATGATCTATTTCTCATCCCCTCATCCCCAAATGATCTATTTCTCATCCCCTCATCCCCAAATGATCTATTTCTCATCCCCCTCATCCCCAAATGATCTATTTCTCATCCCCTCATCCCCAAATGATCTATTTCTCATCCCCTCATCCCCAAATGATCTATTTCTCATCCCCTCATCCCCTCATCCCCAAATGATCTATTTCTCATCCCCTCATCCCCAAATGATCTATTTCTCATCCCCTCATCCCCAAATGATCTATTTCTCATCCCCTCATCCCCAAATGATCTATTTCTCATCCCCTCATCCCCTCATCCCCAAATGATCTATTTCTCATCCCCTCATCCCCTCATCCCCAAATGATCTATTTCTCATCCCCTCATCCCCAAATGATCTATTTCTCATCCCCTCATCCCCTCATCCCCAAATGATCTATTTCTCATCCCCTCATCCCCAAATGATCTATTTCTCATCCCCTCATCCCCAAATGATCTATTTCTCATCCCCTCATCCCCAAATTATCTATTTCTCATCCCCTCATCCCCAAATTAACTCGCTATCGCTCCTTCCTGCCTACATCATCTCTCTTTCACTACTCCTATAGCACCTCTCTTACCCCACAGTATCTCTCATGCCCAACACATTTATCATCCCATAAAAATGTATAACAAACATTAACGTTAGCAACAAAACCACTTTTTTTTTTTTTAAATTTCAAATGTCGATAGTTTAATAGTTTCTTTATTTTCCAGAACTTACCAGTATCCCTCAGATGTGGATCGATGACGTGCTCCTCGCCTGTATGTCTCTAATGGAAACCTGTAAATTTACCGTAGCTGCATACACTTTTAGAATTATCCTCGAGGAATCTCTTTTGCCAAAGGATATGGACGCCAGCCGCATTGATGTCAGACACTTTTGCTCAGACACAGCAATTTGCTACGGACACATGGGTGTTTTTGAGGAGGTTATTATAAGCCTCCTTGACCGTGGAGCTAACCTTCAAAACCTCACCGTCTACGAGGGTGACACATACTTGCATGCAGCTGTTATTTTGGCCTGTCGACTTGGTGCGTATCTATATTTTTATATTGGATTTTTTTTTATCTTTTTAGAGGTGTCAAACTTTAAATTAATAACTCTAGTTTCTTTAGTTGCAGATTTGGCAACTATCGGTCATTTTGAGTTCAGGTTGGTTTGGCAATCTGTCATGAAGAGACTGACACTTGAGCAACGTTTTCAAATCGTGCAAAAATATTTTGAAAATCATTTTGGAACATTTGATAGAAAAAATAATTTTACAAAATAGACCCGTCAACTAGCAACATGGTTTTTCGATTTAACCCGATTTAATTCTTTTCTTAGGAAAATATGCAAAGTCATATGTCTACGCTGATGAACCAGACACAACAGACCACTTGGAAGACACCATTCAATGCATTGTTACCGAATGTAACCTAATTTACTTCGTAGATTTTGTAAAAATTGGACATCTAGATTATGCTGCATATGCTCGAAATTGTATTTCATTTATAAATGCCAAAATTTAATCTATAAATATAAAAGCGAAAATGTTTGTATGTATGTTCGCTTTTTCTGTGTGTCTACAAAAGGCTTCTTTCAGAGAAGCGGTCGGTCGGTTCACAACTTTTAAAAACTTTTTATATCACATAGAAATCGTAATATCTCACAGTTAACAACGAAGCTCGCCTGTCTATTTAATTTGGTCGATTTTGGGAAGATAAATATTCAATATTTGTCGCTCGCCGCATGTGGGTTAGTCTTTTTCCTATAATATCTTGGGGGCGAGGAAAAAGTATTCAGCATTAAATGAAATCCCGCAATCAAACTGACCTCATTAACTCATTAAAATGAGCACCTGCCAAATCCAAGTAATTAAATAAGTTCAAACGTGTTTCCATAAGCATCTCGCGGTGGGGCAATGGTTAACGTCGCACGTTTTTTTTTTTTTTTTTTTTTCACAACTTTGCCTCAACGGTTCGGGTTCGATCCTCATACCTACTTTTTTTTTACCCCCCCCCTCCCCCACACACCTCCAAACACCCGGGCAACGCCAGGTACCCCTCCTTAGTTTTAATATAGAGGGAAGTATATAAAAAGTTGTAAGACTTAGTGACCCCCCCCCCCCCCAAAGCCGGACATACAAAAAAATGAACACACACACATTTTCACTTTATATATATATAGATAATTGTGTTGCAGATAGGTATATTTGCTGATGACATTAAGTTCTATAATAGACTAGAGAATAAAACGAATGTACACATATCTAAAGCAATGCCAAAAACCCTAGCAAACAACCTTCAGTCGACAGTGAAATGGGTCCATAAGTGGTTGCTACTAAGAGTAAGCTTCTTTCCTTTAACAATTACAAAGACCCTTCGCAAGCACCAATTCCCATGACAAATAGCACATTACACGAGAGCTCATGTTTCAAGCTCCTCAGCCTAGCATTTCCAGGCAACATGAATTGGAACAAATACATAGAGGACATTGCAAAGCCTGCTGTGAAGAAGATGGGCTCCCTCCACCATGCAAGAAAACTACTTACACCAGAGTGCATCCTAGATATTTACAAAACACAACTCACCCATGCATGGATAATTGTTGCCTCCTAAACAAAGTTCAAATTAGTTCCGCTCTATCAGTCTATCCCATCACCGCAATATTCCATCCCTACAAGTATTTTAATGGAATGTGAGCTGATGAACTCACTTGTGGCTGCTCGTCATACATACCCCCCCCTAATTCGACAAGCAGCAAAATCTCACCCCTTCACTGTTGAGATCCATATATACTAGAAGGCCTTCTACAGCAATAGCAATCTTTCCTTGGACTGCTAGACTTTGGAATTCCCTCTCTATTTCCTGCTTCCCTGAATACAGAAGTTTAAATGTAATGTGAACAAACATATATTAGCCGCTTACGTTCCAAGTGGCAATATGCTGTGTTTGGGGTGAAAAAAAAAAGAAAATTTTTTTTTTTTTTTTTTTTTTTTTTTTTTTTTTTTTGTATGTGTGTATTATGAAAAGTCAGTAATATTTGACAATTTTTTTAAATTCCAGGCTATATAAGTTTGCTGGATTATGTGATTAGCGACCGAGCCATCAGACTTTGTGAATGCAATGTTGTTGATAAATATGGGAAGACTCCTTTCGGTCGAATCCTATGTGAGCCAGAATCAGTTCATAAACCCGAAGTAATTCAAGTAAGTTTATTTGTGTGTGTTTTTTTTTTTCTATTAGTAATTGGACGATTCTAATATTATTTCCAATTCCAATACAACTACTGATTCCGATTCATATTAAATATTAATGTTTACTGCAAAGAACCATGTAGAATGTGCACATATTTTCACAAATGTAAAATTACATGTAAGGGTGTGACGCATCGATTTCTAGGTTTTTTTTTCTAATTTTTACATGGAGGTCACCACTTATCAAGGCCCGGAAGCCATTCGGGGATAAGGGTTATTGTGTGTACAGTAATCAATGGGATAGTATCGTAGTAATCGTTAGTATTGGAGATTTGATAAAGTGTCTTGCTTAAGGGGGCGGTTCATCAGGAATTTGTTTATGTTGGACTTGAAGACATCCAAGTTGTATTCAGACGAATCGTGAAAAATTAAATTTCAAAGAAAGAAAGAAAAGGAATCATTTTGACCGATTCATTATTTTTTTTCAAATGAAACGTCCCAATACTTATTTCTATATCATCTGTCAATTATCATCCGGTTTTGGTATTTAAAGTGCTATAAGTTTCCCGGACTCTAGCATAGGCAACACCAGGCAATGTCTCATGATCGCTCCTCATGCGGTCTGATCCAAAGGGTTGGTGTCACTAATGCAACATGCAGTCAAATCACTCAAGTCAATTCTTCCTTGGTTTATCATGCACCCTAGTATTCTAGCTTGAAACATTTGCTAGTCTAATTGCATTGAAGAGCTGTGACACAGCAAAACAGACAATCTGTGGCGGGCTCTCTCTCTCTCTCTCTCTCTCTCTCTCTCTCTCTCTCTCTCTCTCTTTAATATACTGTTTTGTTGTAAACAATTTTTTGTTTCCTGAAAACTTGGGAATTTTAAAGTTATGTCTCTTTATCGCCAAACTACCTAATGTTTTCCATATAAAAACATCAGGTAGTTTTACGATAAAGGGACGTAACTCTTGTATCCACAATACCAGAAATTCAAAATTTAGAAGTAAAATGAACACAGTGTAGACCGATCAGCAATCGAGAAGATAACATTTAATTGCGCTTGGTTGGGCAAATACAGGGTGGGCCAAAATAAGGGTCCTATTTTTAAAAATTCATAAATTCATGTAAGTTTTAAGAAGTTTCGGCCAAAATTTGTTTTGTTTATTTCAAAAAAATCTCGGAAGGGTCAGTCTACACACACATAAAGTTTGGTGAGTTTAACTTTTATTTTGTGGAAGTTATTCAAATTTAAAGATAGGACCCTTATTTTGGCCCCTCCTGTATAAGTTGTTCAAGGAATGTAAATATTTTTTTGTATGTAAATGAAAACTACTTTTCCTGCTGTCAATTATTATTATTTTCGATATTTATCATCTGAAGGGTCGATCTTCAAAACAATACTGATCTTGTGAAAATCTGTTGCCTCTGTCGAAAGTTTTAGCGAGACATACATACATACATACATACATAACAATGATTGCAACGTCTTGTCAGACGAGTGCCAATCCCTCAGATACTTAAAGTCCATGAGCCCAAATATGACTTTTTTCTAGTCCTACTGGTGAATTCACATGCTCAAGCAGGCATGACACTAAAGACGGTCATTGAGATCAATTATTACATGCTTCCAGCATTTCAAGCCTCCACGCGTCAAAACTTTTCCATCGCCACAGGACCATTTTTATAGACAAATGCGTGAGGGAGTATCTATACATAGATGATGTTACAGAGCTTTGTACGACAGTTAAGTCTCTCTCTCTCGGTTCAAAATGTTGAGATCCAGCAACAAGCAAGAGCAAGATAGCCAGCAACAAGTTAAACTGCAGACCAGCTTAATGTGGGTACTGGTCTCCCACTTTATGGTTTTTTAAATCAGAGATTTGGTTCTCCTAGAAAGGTTGCCTTCACCACGGCTTACGGGAGCCCTCTCCACCCCAATACACATATACACACACAAATATACACTGTGCTAGTTGGTTGTTGACCCTAAAAAAGGGTTCATTCGCCCTTTGGAAGGTCTTGTTTTTAATCCTTCAGGGAGACTAGCCACCCTCCTCACCAAACAAGTCTGGTGGAGGAACCAGTTTAGTCGCCGGTGATCTGACCATGAGGCAGGTAGTACTGGGTTACATGGTACCAGTAGCATATGGCATGACCTGACACATACATACATACATACTTACATACATACCTACATACATACATTTAAACAGGGGAGATTTATATTATAGATTATTATTTATATATCAAATTTTTTTATGAAAAGTTGAATTTTGTCTGGAGAAGGCCTTGAAAAACTTTGAAAAGTCCTTGAAAATGGATACGGAAAATCTGTACGAACCCTGAGAAACTGTAGACTCCGTCACATGACTTATACGGATTTGCTACCTATTGGAAATTCTTTTAATATTAAATATGGCTTTCAATTCAAAACTAATAAAATATTTTGTTTGAAATTCATTGCGAATCTGACAGATAGTTTCTGAGTTCGACACTAGAACCGAAATAAGTTTTAGGTTATATTGACTGAAACGTTGTGAAAATAAAACTCGAAGACAAAAACAGCAATCGGAATAAACAATAATCCTCATCTAAAAGATTTAGAAACAAAATATGTTGAAACAAATTGTTATGAAGTTTCACTTATTTTAAAGCGTTTATTATTGTTATATAGTTGTTTCATTAAAGAGTCTTAGAGAGAGACTATTATAAGTGATGCTTTTTCTTGCGAGAGTTCTTATTAGTAATGATATGTGTCTTAGTGAGAGTTCTTGTCTTATTACATATGATGTTGTATCTTAGAGAGAGAGATGTTGTTGTAATGACATTTTATAACACAGACATATAATAACGATACAATTTACCTTTTTGTAGAAATCACAACACAAAGATGAGCTTTATCCAAAACACATGGTGAATTTATTTAATACGACCGGTCGGGATTCCCTCATTAAGAACTCAAAGTTTCACATCTTAGTTTCTGAAGTGACGTCTCGCTTCAGACGTCCGCCTGTCTGTCTCCCCTGACTGTCTCTCTGACTGTCTCTGACTCTCTCTTCGACCAACTAACTCCCACCTCCTATATTGAGAACTCCATGCATCCCGGCCACGTGAGCAAAATTCACGTGTCTCAACATGCGCGACTTTGCACGTTTTCGACATTGATTTCCCAATAACCTATTTTTCTTGTGTTGTTTCCACAAAGGAATTTAACCTACATATCTAATTTATTTAACCATATTTTATTATCCACATTCTTTTAACAATTGAATAGTTTATTTATTATTTATTTCATCCGAATTAACAATTTACTGGACATTCCATTTAAACCTATTGTTCTTTAAAACTTATGTCCAGGGTTCGATTTCTGCTTTCTCTTATTTCCATTTTAACTAATCTCTCTATTTTTATACTTACATGAACAGGGGACAGCCCTTATCATGTAACAAAATGATTAAAAAATGTTTGATTTTTTTTTCTTCTAATTTCAGATCTTCCGACATGTTTTTGATAAAGTTCTTAGTGAGTTTCAATTTTTTATATTTTTAAATTTTTTTTTCATTTTATATTTTATTTTTGTTTATTTTTTCAATTTTGTTAATACACTCTTCTCGACAAGCACGAGAATACTTTTCTTCAAATAATATAAAATTGCTAGATCATCCAGCATGTTCTCCGGACCTCAATCCCATTGAAAATCTTTGGTGAGGGATGGCAAAAGAAGTGTTCAAGGATGGAACCCAGTATGATTCGATAAAGGAACTTTCTGATTCAGTTTTCAGTACATGGGATAAAATTCCTTCGCAACTGATAAGAAATTTAGTCACAAGCATGCCGAAAAGAATTTTTGAAGTAATTTGTAATAATGGAGACTATACTAAATACTGAGACCCTTTTTAGTAATTTATAATTGCCTTTTGTTAGATAAATTATCAGTGGTCTTATCATTTTGACCAGGTGAAAATGTTTGTTTTTTAAAAAATAATTATTAGATCAGGGTTAAGGTTTCGAATGAAGCAGATTTCATTTTTTTCCATCATATTTTCCCTTTTGACAATGGTTTCAACCATTTGTTTGATTAAAAATTCGATAATATGTGTAAATGCTTACTTGCTTAAGTGGTCTTATGATTTTGACCAGGACTGTATGTTTGGGGTAGGAGTGTAGTTATTCGTAATAATTAAGGTTTTTTTGTTTCTTTTGTTATAGAACATCATAAGATGCCCGAGAAAACGCTTCCAAAAGATGTCTTTTTGAGAATCGATGATGGCAGTCAACAAAAGCCTCCCAATAAGAAGGGACCAGATTCTACCGCGTCAAAAAAGCCTTCTGACAATGCTCCATCACTTGCAAAATCTGAAGTCAAGTATTATTCTCAACAATTCGATGACGCATGTTCATATTGCGAAAAGCTCTACAATTGCGCTCTCAAGAAGCAAACATCTGATGCGGATGCTGACAAAGTCATCAGTAGTCTTATCGAACTTTGTCAAATGAACCACGAGGGCAAAGTTCACGAAGAATGGCTTCGAAAAAGTATTGACGTGATTATTGATGTAATTGATAATCAACCAGGTATGTTGGATGGATTTATTTTTGAACTTATTAAAAGGATCGGTTCTCGTCCAGAATTCGCCCTATATAAAAAAAAAATATGTATGATGTATGTAGCTGTAATGAAACAAAAATATCGTATTCCAAAAATCACGTAAATTGATCAAGTAGTTTTATTTTTAAATATAAAAATAAAATTTTTACGAGTATTTGAAAAGTGACATTCTTGTTCGCAATTTGAAAAAAAAAAAAAATTCAGTCAATTTTATTTTTTACTTGTAATTTTTTTTTCTGCTGGATCATTTTTTGTAATTTTTGGAATTTATACTAATTTCGACATGATCCGTAAGTATGTAATATTTTTAACTGAAATGTTTCAGGTTCCACTAATTTCAACATAATTCATAAGTATGTAATATTTTTTACATAAAATCTATCTGTTTTAAATTCCACTATTCTGAAGAGGCTTCTTGGAGTGCTTTAAACCTATTTGATCCATAATGAATTTCGTAAATAAAACGTAATGATCCATAATGAATTTTTTCGTAAATAATAATAAACCTATTTGATCCATAATGAATTTCGTAAATAAAACGTAATGATCCATAATGAATTTTTTCGTAAATAAAACGTAATGATCCATAATGAATTTCGTAAATAACACTCCTTGGGGTGCTTTAAACGTATTTGATCCATAATGAATTTCGTAAATATACAGCCTAACATCAACGTTGTGCATGATTTGTTAATTTAATTTCAAACGTTTTATTATTTTTCTTGTAGATATTCCGGCTTGCGTTTTTTCAATCAAAACCAACGTCTTTCTTCAAATCGTTCTACGTTTGGCATCCACCAATAAATGGGAATGTCTGCACACCTGCGTCAAATCCTATGAACAGAAAAAAAAGGGCAATGTTTTGAAAGGTTTTGCTAATGGTTTGACTGTGGCTGACTTCCTCTACAGCATTGTTTTTAAAAGAAAGGTCCAAATTTACAGTGAAATCCTTGAGTGCCTCATTAAAAACGGAGCCACAATCGGAATGAATCCACACCTGAAGAAAACTGCGTTGGACGTGTGTCTTATGAAGGGGAATTATCGTGCAATCATTGTGCTCTTGAAGAATGGATTGGATTCATCTCTTCTCAGTCTGAAACCGGGAGATACGCCGTTGCATGCAGCTGCCGAGATTGCGCTTCGAAAAGATACCGGTAAGTCGTTTATACCCAACTCCACCTTTCGTTAATCGTAGATCTAATGAACAACCAGGGGATTAAATGCAGATTAAATATGGTCCTTATCCTCAAGTGGCTACTGGCCCTTAATAAACGGTGACCTTTGTATTTATATGAGATTAAATACAGCCAAGGAGACCTGCTTTATTCTCCAATATCGAGCCCTAACCCTAACTTGCCTTAATCTATAATATTTTAAGTAGTTTAAGCTTCCTTTTTCTCACAGAGTATATCTCTTCTCTTTGTCATTATTTTCATGGCAAGTGCTCGACTGAGCTTCCATGATCCCTCCCTCTGTGCCACAACAAATACTCATCAAATGCTTTGTAATAAGTAATTTACACCATTTCCTTCTATAATATATTTTATGTATATTTTGTCAGATGTTTTATGAAGGAGTACAAGCTGAGCCTTTTTTTTTTTTTTTTTTTAAACGAATCACCACTTATCAAGGCCCAGAGGCCACTCAAGGATAAGGGTTAAAGAGGACATAAATTTATTTATTTATTTGGCAATTTATAACTACAATAAATTGTGGTTTCACTGAATGCCTTACCTAGCAAATTCTAGCTTTGCTACAAATATAATTTGCTGATTTCTTTATGTCCTCTGATGAGAAGAATAACAAGAATAGCATTCTTTGAAACTCCATGGAATGAGGACTTAGTAAATTGTTTTCAGTCGAACAATAAATTTTGATTGTAAAGTTCAACTTACAGTTTTAATTTTCTTTCTCTTATATATATATATATATATATATATATATATATATATATATATATATATTCTATGCTTACAGGAATATATTCTAATATGTACATATATATATTAGAAAAAAATGATTTTATTTAAGCAATTTTTTTTTTTTCTTTTTAGGTTATTTTGAACTTTTCGAATATCTTTTAAAACTTTACGATTCTGACTCTGCAACGTATTCGCACCTGGACATCTCTCGTATCGATAAACAAGAGCAGAGCATGACGCATGTGGCTTGCCGGATCAAGTGTAGCAAACATTCTTTGCGATTGTTAAGAATTTGCCATGAAAGGGGTGTCCGATCTGATCTTCCCGACTCCTCTGGGAAAATCCCCTCGGAGTATATTTCAAATAACCCCAACGATGAACGTCTCCGTTATTTGACTCGTGTATCGTCTGAATCCCCGTCGACTTCAAAGTCAAAATGTGATGTAGCTTTGCCGGAAAAATCAGTTGCCCGGATGAATTCCGTCAAGTCTGAAAAGAAATATTCTCTGCGTTCTGTCTTGAAAGATCTGATTGATAATATGGATGACCATAAGTGCAAGCAATTGCACGTCATCTCATTTCATAAGGAAGATAAAAAACCAGTTTCAAAATACAGAGCAGAAGATGCTGAGGATGCTGAACATGTGCAAGAATCAAGTGACGAGCCAGAGGATGAAGATGCTGATGATGAAAATGACCTCTTGAATGACACCATGTTTGACAAATTGGAATGGGAGGTTGAGTGCACGTCTGACGTATGGAAAACTTTACATGACGAAAATATGCCCTATAAAAAACGGAAACAAGCCATCTATAAAATTCAACTCCTAGCCGGCGGCGACTGGCATCACACTTTGTCTAAAAAAGTAAAAAAAATGCCTCAGACATTGAAACTATTCACACTGAAATTGTCTCGTACATCTTGGATTGTCTGGGAACTTGCTGTCACTTTTTCCCCCCGATGTAGTGATGCAGCCAAAAGTAAGGACTATACCGGCGTCAAATGGGAGTCAGCTCACGGTATGTAATCCTTTATTATATTAAATAGTTTTCATTAGTTTTATCAGCATTTGTACAGTTTAGTCAAAAATGAAAATATCAAAAAAAAAGTTTAAATTGTACGTATCCGTTATGGAACGAAGTTCTCTAAAAAAAAAATTTCCACTTAATTTCATCAAATAGTTTTTTTTTTACAGCGAAAAAACAATTTGTTATGATATCTAGGAAAAGGTTCGATTTTTAGGAAGAAAAGCTAGTATTAAAGATGGGGAGGGATGTCAACGCTTTAGCTGGAATTATCTCCCTTTGGCATTTCTAAAATTCAAACAAAATTTTGTTTTAAATCCAAGATGGCTGCCTTCAACGCGCTCTCATAAAAACTTTCGGTGCAAGTCTATTATTGGGCCGAAAATGAAGTCGGTTACATGGAAAATCTGCAAAAAAACAATATAACGTACGTACTTGTCATTGCATGTACATGTCATATTCCAAAAATCACGTAAATCGATCAAGTAGTTTTTTTTTTATTTAAGAAAATCAAATATTAAAGCACAGTTAATCGAGAATAAGTCGAGCGCCATGTTGGATCGACACTATGTCAGCTAACGCCACCTAACAGCCAAATGCGATCCACGGATCAAAGAAGGGGGAGATAATCGTCTTTTTTTTTCATGTCCGCTTAAAGTCTATTTAAAAAAAAAAACTGATTCGGACATGAAATCAGTATTTGAAATTATTAATTTGTTGACTCTTAGGAAAAGAAGTCGTTGTCTTATTTTATCAGTTTATATTTTTTTTTCATTCCAAATAAATAACTGATTCGGACATTTTATTCCCAAATAAATAACTGAATCGGACATTCCTAAAAAGGAAAAGAAGTCGTTATTGTTACTTTATTAATTTGTATTTGTAATAGGAAAAAGTTTGTTTTCGGCATTTCAGGAAAAAAATAAAAAAATAAATAAATATGTCAATTATCTCCCCCTTCTTTGATCCGTGGATCGCATTTGGCTGTTAGGTGGTGTTAGCTGACATAGTGTCGATCCAACATGGCGCTCGACTTATTCTCGATTAACTGTGCTTTAATATTTGATTTTCTTAAATAAAAAAAAAACTACTTGATCGATTTACGTGATTTTTGGAATATGACATGTACATGCAATGACAAGTACGTACGTTATACTGTTTTTTTTGCAGATTTTCCATGTAACCGACTTCATTTTCGGCCCAATAATAGACTTGCACCAAACTTTCTTCCGCTGTAAAAAAAGAACTGCTTGATGAAATTAAGTGAAATTTTTTTGATACATAGATTTGAACTTTTTTCGATATTTTCATTTTTTAATGTCTTGACTAAACTGTACAAGTACCATTTTATCGGTCAAGAATTCCCCCCCCCCCTCTGTCCACTGCCCGAAACCTACTTCTCCGATTCTTACCTTATTAAATAAATTAGCTTATTTTTCATCCATTACTTATATTCTACGAGCAGGGCAACCCGGTATTGCCTGGGACAAAAATGCAACAGAACTTCTGTCCCATTCTTTTTCACCTTTCTCTCACACAACTCGAGTTGTTATAAGGGAAATAACTCTGTAAAAAAAAAAATCTGAGTTACTTCCCCTAACATAATAACATAATAAAAATGTGTATATTTAAAAAAGCTTTGGATGCATTTTCTCTCCAAACAAGGCACAGTGCCACTTTGATATAAGAAGCTACTATCTGGAACATAATTGCAGGGC
>NC_136526.1:54651560-54691560 GCF_053919585.1 Euprymna scolopes | reverse complement strand
TTTTTTTTTTTTTTTTTTTGTCTTAACTGCGGCAACAAAAGTCTACATATGGACGAATAGTGACTTTGTAGAGATATTGGATACTCTCGGATGTGACTAGAGGTGAACAAACCCGCACCAGCTATCGCAAATGGTTCGGTTGAAGCCTTCCACATGAGAAGATCTCAATTATGAAGGGGTTGATTTTTGTGGCTTGTCGAGTTAGTTTGAGGTATTTCTGTCGAAGGGACACAAGTGTGTTGAGTTTATCAGTGCACATTCCATTAAAATACTTGTAAAACAGATACAGAGATGCAAAATTGCGGTGATGGGACAGAGGTTGGAGCTTGGTTGACATTTTAGAACTGCACACCTGTGGAATTGTCTTCCGTTTTCCTGCTTTCCGGCTGACTACAATATGGTTGTCTTCAAGTCTAACGTAAATAAGTTCTTGATGAGCCGTTCCATATAAGTTATCAAATTTACCAAATTTTCATTACTAATGATTACTATATTGTCCAATTTCTACTGTACACTCTTTAACCCTTATCCTTGAGTGGCCTCTTGGCCTTGATAATGTGGTGATGCCTATGTAAAAAAAAACAAAAAAAAACAAAAAAAAAAACTAGTGATTGATGCTGCAGCCCAGATGTGGCAAAAATACTTTCACGCATTTGTTAATAGTGACTCTGTAGAGATATTGGATACTCTCGGACATGGCTGGAGGTTAACAAACCCTCATCCAGCTATCACAAAAGGCTCGTTTGAAGTCTGCCGCACGAGGAGATCCAGATAGGAAAAATAAGACTGTAAATATTGATCCACACTTTCATTTGTTTTTTTGCCGATGAGTTGCCAATAAATGCCGGCAGAAGATGCTGTTTTGGTTGGGGGCTGAAAAAAAAAAAAAACTTCCTCGAGGGCTTTCATGGCTGTCTGGTATCATTAATGTCAGAAATGTGTTAGAATATTGCCGGAGACACTAGGTTAATTAATAAATTAAGTTTTAAGTTGTCTGTTATGAATGCTAATTGAGATATATAGTAAATGACCCCTTCCAGTGTCGAACATGATTGAGTTTTAAAAAGTTGAGAAGCAGTCCAACCTAACCGAGCCTTTTCATTTGAGGGTCGACTAAGACAGAGAAAAAAAACTGAATCCAACAAGGTAAAAAAAAAAAAAAAAAAACACCTTTAGCTTGAAAATTTTTTTTTTTTTTTTTTTTTTGCTCCTGGTTTCTCTTTCTCTTACTGTACCAGCTTGTAAAAACTTAAATGTAATGCGCACAAACATCTTGCTGCACAACCCCCCCCCCCCCACTTAGCATGCCTCGAATTGACCCTATTTCTCAGTGGTAACATGCTTTATTTCGGATAAGTTTGAGCAAAAGAAAAAAAAATCTGGATTTTACCATCTTTTATTAACCATTTTATTTCACAAAACATTCTAACCCTAACCCTAACTTCCCCTTATTTTGTCATTTAGTCCTCACATTCCATGAGCGATGTTTCTGACATAGGTGGAAAAATTGCTGTTTTTTTTGGGGGGGGTGGGGTGGAATCTAACACTTACCGTTGGCTAGTTTTTGACCTTGAAGTAGTAATTTTGTTTTTTTGTTCCTTACATAAAGTGGCTTCATATTTTGTCTGGAGCGAAAATGAAATTTTATTTCCGTGTTATTTTCTGAATATAATCACAAAATTCTCTCCACGTCTTATTTTTCCATAGATCTACCAGCTATTCTTGCGGTACCTTGCAAGAAAGAAACAAAAGCAAATGTTCGATGAGAGTGACGTCGTGTTCAACTTGTACAAGCGGCTGCAGAAAGAGGACCGTCCGCCTTGTCCACTTCACGAGATTTATGTGGATGAAACCCAGGATTTTACCCAGGCGGAACTCTGTCTTCTAATCCAGTTGTCTGAGGATCCGAACCGCATGTTTCTCACTGGAGACACGGCCCAGAGCATCATGCGCGGAGTATCGTTCCGATTCAGCGACTTGCAAAGTCTTTTCTACTATGCAAAAAACAATGCGGTCAACACTAAGGAAGCCCAAGCTATTAATCGTCCAAAGTCTATATATAAGTTGCTTCATAACTATCGATCACACCAAGGCATCTTGAAGATGGCATCGAGTATTATCGATATTCTTCTTCGGTACGTTCTACAAGTTATACATGTTTCTTTCTTTTGGAATGGTTTCAGGTATAATGTTCACGGATTTGTTACGAATATTGAATTTGGCTGTCAGTGTAGTATCTGTTCTGGTGTTACTTGTCATCTTTTCTGTCCTCGGTCAGTGTAGGAGAAACCCTTCATTACGGAAACATTTTTAAAAAAAAATTTTCCTATCCAACGTGCCCCTTTTTGGGAGCTGGATTTTCCTTGCATTAAAAACCGATCTTATGTCTAACTCTGCCCTCGTGGGGAGGCGAGTAAATAGGAAAAAAATAACAAATAAATTAAGTATTGTAGATTAACGCCTTCAGTAAATCATCCCCCTCAAAAAAAAAAAAAATACTTGGTCCTGGTTATGGCCTTAACAGACGCCTAGTAGTGAAGCCCATTTGGAGGCTGTTGGGAATGTGGAATTGACCCTTACTTGAAAATGGCATCAAGCATTCTTATTTTGCATGTTGTACACTTTATATGTGTTTCTTCCTCTTTGTCTGCTTTCCAGCTGACTACAATGTGTTCATCTTCAAGTCCAATGTAAACAAGTTCTTGATGAGGCGTTCCTCTTAAGTAATACAATTTACCATATTTCCACCACTAACGGTTACTACAATATTGACCCATTGACCACTATACACTCTTAAACCCTTATCCTCGAGTGGCCTCTGCACCTTGATAAGTGGTAACTCTTATGTAAAAAAAAAAAAAAAAAGTATGGTTGCAGGTATATGTTCAGGGATCTGCTACAAACGTTGATCAGTTATTTGAATAACAACTAATAAACAAGGAAACAAAGTTGGTATTATAGATTAACCGTGAAATGCTGTGAAATAAAACAAACCCAAATTGCATAAAACTGTATTTTCACATTTGTTACAATATTTTTTAAATTCATTTCTTTTAAATATTCTTCATTTTTGTTGCTCGTCACAGTTATTTCCAAGATTCGTTTGATCCAATGGAGAAAGACCAAGGTTTGTTTGACGGACCAAAGCCCAAACTACTGGAATCCTGCAGCTTGACCGATTTATCAATGATGTTGCGAAGAGATAAACGAGAAATGTCTCACATTGAATTCGGAGCTCATCAGGTAATTTATATTTTTGACGTGAACGTTTAAATTTATATCTTTCACGGAAACGTTTAAATTTATAATTTTCACGTAAACGTTTAAATTTATAATTTTCACGTAAACTTTGACGTGAACGGTTAAATTTATAATTTTCACGTAAACATTTAAATTTATAATTTTGATATGAACGTTTAAATTTATAATTTTCACGTAAACGTTTAAATTTATAATTTTGACGTGAACGTTTAAATTTATAACTTTCACATAAATGTTTACATTTATAATTTTCACATAAACGATAATATTTATAACTGTCACATAAATGTTTACATTTATAATTTTCACATAAACGATAATATTTATAACTGTCACATAAACGTTTACATTTATAACTTTCACATAAACGATAATATTTATAACTTTCACATAAACGTTTACATTATAATTTTCACATAAACGTTTACATTTATAATTTTCACATAAACGATAATATTTATAACTTTCACATAAACGTTTACATTAATTTTCACATAAACGTTTACATTTATAATTTTCACATAAACGATAATATTTATAACTGTCACATAAACGATTATATTTATAACTTTCACATAAACGCTTACATTTATAACTTTCACATAAACGATTACATTTATAACTTTCACATAAACGATTATATTTATAACTTTCACATAAACGATTATATTTATAACACTATGTTTTCAGATTTTTGAGATGAGAATTTTTTTTTTTTATTCTTTGGATTATTGTTCTCATCTTGGGTGTTATTATCACGATTTATCCGACTTCATGTAACCTCAGACGTTCTTAATGTATATATTGTC
Source organism: Euprymna scolopes (assembly GCF_053919585.1). Classification (NCBI taxonomy): domain Eukaryota; kingdom Metazoa; phylum Mollusca; class Cephalopoda; order Sepiida; family Sepiolidae; genus Euprymna; species Euprymna scolopes. Next base: position 54,687,490 of record NC_136526.1, on the reverse strand, counting down.
AAACTCGGGAATATTTTATCTCAGAATTTTTGGAAAAGAAATTAAGTTATTTGGACAACTGTTCTCATGTTGAGTGTAAATCCTATAACATTTCGTCCAATGTAACTTCCGACCTTCTCCAGATGTTGAATCTTTGTCGAACTTGGGAATTTTGTCGAATTTGGGAATATTTGTCGAACTTGGGAATCTGCACACATTTTTTTAATAGAACACTTAATTTAATTCATGGGGGTAGCAAATAATAATAATAATGGGGGTTTAAATAATAATAAAATAAAAATAAAATAATAATAAAAAAATGTTTTGGCAGGTGAGTATGAGAATCGAACCCGTACCCTTGAGTTGGAAATTAATGTGTGAAAAAAAAAAAAAAGTGCGATATTACCATTGGGCGACCGCGACATACAGCGTAGACGTGTTTGAATTTATTTATCTAACTATAACTATAAAAACAGGCGTGCGTTATATAAGTTAACTTTTCTGCTTCCATCTGACCTAATTAAGAAGGTCAAATAGAAGTCACGCAGCGTAAGCGTCTGTTCCCGGCGCATTGCCGCGAACATGTCCGTTTGAGTTTAGTTTCATTTTATTTATACTAAAAAGCCCAATCAACACGCGAGAAGCCAAAATAACAATAAAAAATCGACGTAAATAAATCTATACGCTACACGCTTTCCTAATTCCTAGATATTATTATATAGGACCTATATACACAGTTGTAAGCGATAGTAACAACCCCGAGAGCGTGTGCGAGAAAAGCCCTTTGAAGACATACACGAAATGGTCACACACATTTTGCCTTTTATATATATAGACTAGCTTGGGTGCCAGGCATTGCTCGGGTGTTTGGTGATGTAAAAAAAAAAAGTGGTTGTAGGCAGGCAGGCTTGAACCCGTGACGCAAAGGCGAAAAAGAAAGTGAAAGAAAACCTGACATCTTACTGTTATGCCATGACATGACTGGAAGTGTAAAGCGTTCAAATCAAACGTAGTCAATAAAAAAGATGACTTGCAGAAATGGTGTTGCTTTTAAACCTCCCACATAGGTCGTTTTAAATGTGGGGAAAAGTAGCTCCCCCAAAAGAGGGGGACTCTGGCAGTATCCAAATATATAGTAATTGTCTCAGTATGGAAATAATTAGTTTAGTATCCTACAACCCGTACAGGGACGAAACTAGAGTTTTTTAATGGAATTTTTTTTTGTACACAAAAGGGTGGATTTCCCTTAAATCTGTTTCCTGGTTTTTGATAAAAATCTGCTTTAAAAATTTTTTTATCCAGATTCTGCCAATTTTAATCGACTTTTGACTCCGAAATAAACTTGTTCTCCCTCTCGCATCATGATTCCTTTTTCTTCCCGTTTCATAGGTCATTCTTGTGGTGGATAATGAGAGCCGTGAGAAACTCCCCGAGGAATTATCAACTGCCCTCGTCTTGACGATATTTGAAGCAAAGGGTCTCGAGTTTGATGATGTCTTACTCTATAACTTCTTCAAAGATTCCAAGGTTGGTCGGCATTTTTTTCGCGCTTTTTTTTTTTTATCAGTGATTATTTACACCATTATAACATGTTGTTAATTTTTATTTTATTCTGAAAAGTGTTGAATGTTTGCAGATGACACTTATTGCAGGTTAGAGATCTTTGGCAAAGAGAAAAGAGGCTGCAAGAAAATGGAAATATATCTGATTTTGGAGTTGACCAACCAGAATAATTTCATTTTCAACCACTAATAGACATGGTTAATGATACATTACCTGGAAGTACTTCATTTGAACCCATCAGCTTAGCGTTCACAGGGAACATAAGCAGATACATTGAGAGCATTGCCAAGGCTGCTGCAAAGGAAGTGACCTCTCTCTACCGTTCTAGAAAGTTACTTACGCCTGAGAGTACCCTGTACCGCTACAAGGCCGCCATTCGCCCATGTATGAAGTATTGTTGCTATATATATATATATATATATATATATATATATATATATATATATATATATATATATAAAATAAAAATTACAATTAAATTTACCAAAATGATCCAAGATGGTAAAATTAAAGTATATTATAAATATTAAAGAATTAATATTTATAAAGTTATCTCAGCCAGATGTAAAAGCTCGATAAAACCAAATAGGAGAGAGAGAGCTTATAATACGAGCAAACAGTTAATAAAACATGTTAAAAACACTTTGAAAAAGAGTTAAAAACATATTTAATCTGAAAAGGAAACACTAGATAAGTGGATAGTCCTTAATCCGCGGAGTTTCCTTCTCATCAGAGAGTAGGAATTAGCAAAATGCGGGATCGGATTTTGCATGCAAAAGTATTTGATGAAACAACAAGTAAGTCAAAGATCTTACTTGATAACAAAAAAGTGAAGCAGAGGGAATATGGTGAAGAAAAAGGTGATTATATGTGAATGGATAGTCTGTTGGAAGATAAATAATCCAGTGACAGTGAAATCCAAATATATAACTTCAAGAAAATTAATTGGATTTCCATTAGCACAAGTATATATATATATATATATATATATATATAGAGAGAGAGAGAGAGAGTTCCCATAGAGAGATTTATATTTGAAAATTGTTTTTTAAAGAAAATATTTGTATTTTATATATATTTTTTTTATTTGAAGGCTTGATAACAACAAATATATTCTATTAAAAAAATTTTTCTTCAAAATCTTTGGATTCGGCATAAAATAACCCGGAAAGGGTTGACATGCCGTAAAACAAAAACAACCAACCAACCAGTCTACCTCATGAGCCTAATCATAACCCTACTTGATGAGTCCGAGCTAAATCTAATTCCTTTTCTTCCCGTTTCATAGGTCATTCTTGTGGTGAATAATGAGAGCCGTGAGAAACTCCCCGAGGAATTGTTTTTGTTTTTTTTTTACATTGTTCTCCTTCTCTTTCAACCCTCCAATCTCTTTCCCCTTCTCTTGCCTTCTCTCTCTCTCTCTCTGTAGTTTATTCCTTGTATTGATTCAAGGATAATGCAATGTGCCTGTGATATTATTGTTATAAAAATACTTTAACTCTTTCTACTTCTAAGTGCATTGCAAATTGCTAAATTGAAATTTACATTTGAAAAATAAATTTAAGAAAAAATTTGTATTTTTTTGTTTTTTTATTTGAAGGCTTCAAAGGAATGGCGAATTGTAACAAAATTCTTGGATGAATTGGTGAATAATAAAAAGGCTGATGACGAATCGACAAATCAAGAGAACATGAATATCCAAATTAACTGGGGTAAATATTTCTCGGCCAGAAATTTTTTTTTTCTTTTTATAAAGAATCGAAGACTGTTCAAAATATTAAAATTTGGGACGATTAATCAGAATCGGAATCGCGAATCAGAAAAATTGGAACATTTTGAGGTATCGGAAACGATTACTTTTAATGATTTTTTTTTTATATGACTTTAATTTAAAAAAAGAATAAAAAATCTTCCCTGCTGGTAATAAGAATAAAATATCAAATATTTATTGATTTTAAACTTTCAGTAAAATTAAAATCTATAGATCACCCCATCACACGAGTGTGTTTTCAAGTTGAGAAAATATATATGCATTTAAGATGTGTTTTTGCAGTAAAATAACCATTTTATACTTAACTATTTAGAGATTTGGAACCGGAAATTTAGTAGAGAATCAGTAATTGTATCGGAACCAGGAAAAAAATATTGGAATCGTAGCATCACTAATGAGTGTGTGTGTGTGTATGTAACAAATACATGACAAAAACCTACATTCCAAATTTCAAGATGTTGACCATCTTACCATTTATTCCTTTAAATACGTTGATATGCACAATTCATTTAATTATGAATTTATTTTGCCTCAAAAGAAAGATGGTATAATAAAATGAAAAATGTTAGGATTTTCTAATCATAGCCATATGCATTTATTTTGTTCTGATCAGTTATATGATGATGAGGTATATTGAAATTTCCTTAATGGGCAAAAAGTTTAATGGTTTTACTTTTGATTTTATCAAATAGAAGGGGTACTGAAATTAGAGGCACAATAATGGTTATTTATAAGATGCTCAGTGATGGATGAACCGTAGGCATTACTGAAAATATCAGATGGCGAATAATTTGCCTTTCTGAATTTTTGTTGGAATGTGTTGTTTGATCCGGATGTCTAATCTTTGTAATGTCCGCAACATAGTGAAAACTGTAACTACATTTGAATAAACAATAGAATGGGGGGGGGGGCATTTTTCAAACTGAAGTCCCAATAGCCATTTGATAAAAGCAACCTGTGTATTTAATGGAAAATAATGTTGTAGAAACAAGATTTGTTTGGTGACTCTATCGCTTAGGATATCGAGCTAAGTGCAGACAGTTATTTCTGTATATAAGTTTTCTTATTTGTTCTGTTTTCAGATGTGTTCCAGCAGGCAAACCGACCACGCCCTCTTGATTTCAATCCAGAACAGCACAAAATTCTCAATTCCGAGCTTAAGCTTCTCTATACAGCATTGACCAGAGCTCGTGTCAATCTCTGGATATTTGACACGGATGTCAACAAGAGGGCACCAATGTTTGATTATTTGAAATCATTGGATTTGGTCGATACAATTAATACGGATCTCAAAGCTGAAGGTAATCCTTTTTTTGTATTTATTTTCTTTATATTTATTTTCGATATTGGGGTGCGGATTTTTTATATTTATTTTAAATATTGGGGTGGGGGTTTTTTCTTATATTTATTTTAAATATTGGAGCGGGGGATTTTTTATATTTATTTTAAATATTGGGGTGGGGGATTTTTTTTATTTTAGATATTAGGGTGGGGGATTTTTTATATTTATTTTACATATTGGAGTGGGGGATTTTTTTATATTTATTTTAAATATTGGGATGGGGGATTTTTTATATTTATTTTAAATATTGGGGTGGGGGATTTTTTATATTTATTTTAAATATTGGGGTGGGGGATTTTTTTTTTTTTAATATTGGGGTGGGGGGATTTTTTATATTTATTTTAGATATTGGGGTGGGGGATTTTTTTTTTTTAATATTGGGATGGGGGGATTTTTTTATATTTATTTTAGATATTGGGGTGGGGGGATTTTTTTTTTTTTAAATATTGGGGTGGGGGGATTTTTTTTTTTTTAAATATTGGGGTGGGGGGATTTTTTTTTTTTTTAAATATTGGGGTGGGGGGATTTTTTTTTTTTTTAAATATTGGGGTGGGGGATTTTTTTTTTTTTTTAAATATTGGGGTGGGGGGATTTTTTTAATATTTATTTTAGATATTGGGGTGGGGGGATTTCTTATATTTATTTTAAATATTGGGGTGGTGGGGATTTTTTATATTTATTTTAGATATTGGGGTGGGGGATTTTTTATATTTATTTTAAATATTGGGGTGGGGATTTTTTATATTTATTTTAGATATTGGGGTGGGGATTTTTTATATTTATTTTAGATATTGGGGTGGGGATTTTTTATATTTATTTTAAATATTGGGGTGAAAGGATTTGTTTATATTTTTTATATTCGAATCAAAGGATGTTTTTCTTCTTTCAATATTTTATCTTTTTTTCTTTTCTCTTTAGTTTCTTTTTCTTTTTTTTTCTTTTTTGTCTCGTTTTCTTTTTCTTTGTTTCTTTTTCTTTGTTTTTTGTCCTTTTTTCTTTTTCTTGTTTCCTTTTCTTTGTTTTTCCTTTTCTATTTTTGTCTCCTTCTCTTTTTTGTTTGTCTCTTTTTCATTTCCAATATCTGAAACCATAACTACACTATTACTTTAAAATATTTGCACAAAATATAAAAATTCATAAGAAACAAATTAGGCACAAGGCCATTCAAGTGTAGCTATAATGGGTGTCCTTGTTCATCCTTCAAATACTAAAAATTGTCTATCCTACTCTTAACTAGAAATATTTCAATCACCACAATACCACATTCACTCCAGGGCCTGTCCTACTAAGAAAAACCCAAATTTGAAAAAGTTTTATTAAATTATTTACAGTAATAACATTTAATTTTTTTGGGGGGAGGGGATGGGGGAATAAACAAGAAAAAATAAAAATTGGTTAATAAGACCCTCCCAACTCTTTCTAAAAGAAAAGCTTTCGGTTTGCAGAAAACAAGCAGGTCAATCTCTAAGTGGGAGTGGGATCTAAGTGTGAGTGAAAAGAAAGAGTATCTAAAACAAAAAGCTATATCATTGCTTCAATATACAAAACAAAAACTATATTATTGCTTCTATTTTTTCCCCTTTCTCTCTTTTTTTCTATGAAAACAAGCAAGTCAATCTCTAAGTGGGAGTGGTATCTAAGTGTGAGTGAAAAGAAAGAGTATCTAAAACAATAAGCTATATTATTACTTCAATATACAAAACTAAAACTATATTATTGCTTCTATTTTTTCCCCTTTCTCTCTTTTTTTCTATGAAAACAAGCAGGTCAATCTCTAAGTGGGAGTGGGATCTAAGTGTGAGTGAAAAGAAAGAGTATCTAAAACAAAAAGCTATATTATTGCTTCAATATACAAAACAAAAACTATATTATTGCTTCTATTTTTTCCCCTTTCTCTCTTTTTTTCCATGAAAACAAGCAAGTCAATCTCTAAGTGGGAGTGGTTTCTAAGTGAGTGAAAAGAAAGAGTATCTAAAACTAAAACTATATTATTTCTTCTATTTTTCCCCTTTCCCTTTTTTTCTATGATCCACAACTCATTCTTTTATTTCCAAAAACAATTTTGCAGATATAAATACACTGATCTTTGCCGAGGAGTCGACAAGAGAAATGTGGTTGCAACGTGGTGATGACTTCATGCGTAAATCCCTATACAAAATAGCAGCTAAATGTTACAATCTCGGAGACCACAAGCAGCAGGAGAACTTAGCACTTGCCAATCACCATGCACTGACAGCCCAACGTTGCTCAGACGTGCAGACAAAAAGGGAGAATTTCTTGCAGGCTGGCCAATTCTACATGGAATGCAATCAACATATCAAAGCTGCGAAATGTCTTGGCTTTGCCAAAGAAAAATTACTAAGTACGGAGATTTTTGAAAAATGTTGTGAGGTAAGTTAGAATCGGTTTAATGTATATTTTACGTGCATTGGATGGTTTTTAGAAATTGTTGGAAAAAAAAAAAAATTGCCAAAACTCCTAACCAACGTCACAATTCTTACAAACTCCTTTAGACTTAAACCGTAATTCGCAACATTAATTCAACATCTATACTCTCTCTCGGCTGTCAAACAATTTGACTTCCTGTCCTTTCCAATTCATCTTTCTTATAACCACTATTCTCCCGTATCTCTGCCCTTGTCTTTATTCATCTCTTTTTGTCTCAAATCCTTAATCTTCTCGACTAATACTGCATAATCGGGTTGACGCACCAGTTCTCATTACACCAAAGTTTCTGTTAACAACTATTCCCCTCATATGCAAATTAATGCCACACGTATACGAAGAATCTATCTACAAACTTATAGTTTTCTTTTCTCCTTTTTCTTTTCCCAATTCTGTCACCTAGCGCTAAACGTAAACCGTAATTCACAACACCAACTATCAATGTCTACACTTTTTCCCTCAGCTATCAAAATCTCAACTCTGTCCTCTTCAATTCCTCCTTCTCATAACTTCTATTACCCTCATACGCAAATTAATGTCAAGAACCCATCCATAAGTTCGGGTTTGTATTACTGTACACATAGATTCAAAAAAGTTGTCAAAAAACAAATATATAACAAATAAATGCTATCAAAGGCAAGATAAGTTACTTTTCTACAAAACTGGATATATTTTTTGTTTTTATTCAATGTAACATGTTTATTCAGCTCGAAAGCATACAGTGTTTACCGATGTATTGGAAAATTCAAAATGGCGCCCGACTTTCTCTTTAACACGGTAAGTTTAGGGAAAGGTGTTATAAATAATAAACTAGACAAAATACTATTAAAAAAACACCGAATATATGTCAACTTATGTCACGGTAACATATATTGAGCGAATTTCTAACAGTATGTTGTCTAGTTTATTATGTATAACACCTTTTCCCGAACTTACCGTGTTAAAGAGAAAATCGGGCGCCATTTTGAATTTTCCAATACATCAGTAAACACTGTATGCTTTTCGAGTTGAATAAACATGTTACATTGAATAAAAACACGAAAATTATATCCAGTTTGGTAGAAAAGTAACTTATCTTGCCTTTGATAACATTTATTTGTTATATATTTGTTTTTTGACGACTTTTTCGAATCTATGTGTACAGTAATACAAACCCGAAGTTTTTCTTTACCCCCCCCCTCTCCATCCTGTCACCTGACAGGATAAATAGAGGCGCTTCTGCTTGTGTTTTTATGACAGTAATTGACTTTTATCTCTGACCAGGTCTTCATTTATCCCTCTTTCTCTCAAATTTATCGTTATCAGTATAACACAAGCAGGGTGTGAAAAGTTCTGGCATGTCATGACTGATGCTCCCTCCCTCCCTCCCTCTTACAGCAACGAACAACATCAGTACATCGTAAGAATTCTTCCCAAAAATGTTGAAGCGCATCAGGTTCAGTTAAATTGATCGCTATTATTTGATGGTTACATCTTTTTATTTCGCTTTCAAATGTATCCTCATCAATTCCTCATATGTTTTCCCTGGCCTTCCCCCGACGATTAGAAAATAGAATGTGAACCATGGGTTTATTTTTTGTCATCCTTGTCACTTCTAGCATTACATGTGCAATGTTTCTGACAAAGGGGGAAGAATTGCTGTATTTTTTTATTTTTTTATTTTTTTTTTTTCAATCTATACACATAACTTTAAGTGTTTTATATATATTTTTTTAATTTTTAACTGCTATTGAATGGCATCACGCCTTGTCTGGAATGAATTCCATTAAAAAAAAAAAAAAAATGCAAATTAATGCCACGTGTATATGAAACACCCTTATATTTTCCTCTTTTTTTTTTTTTTCTTTTCCCAATTCTGTCACTTGACAGGCTAAACAGAGGTGCTAAACTTGAACCGTAATTCACTGTAATTAAAGTAATTCCAAAGTCTAGCAGTCCTAGGGAAAAAAAAACTAATAGAGTAGAGGACTTTCCGGCATCTGGGGATATCTACTGTGTAGAAATGTGATTTTACTGCTTGTCAGGTTTATCAGGGTTATTTACGTCGAGGGGGTACAAGGACTTGTAGTTTGTCAAAGCACCTACGATTAAAATACTTGTAAAACAGGCAGAGGGATGCAACATTTCGTCGATGGGACAGAGGTTGAAGCCTAGCTGACAGTGCAGTACTTATTAAGTTAGTGATTCTCTTTTGAATCCTGTCCAAGAGTGAGAGATTAGTAGAACTTCCCCCTGACATTTAAAATATGTTTTGGATGCAAAAAACAATGAATGTTTTTGTTTATCTTTTCAGTACGAGTTTGCGGGTAAAGCTTATCTTCTTTTGCAAAAGCCGGCCAAAGCAACCGAATGTTTTGAAAAGCTGCAACAATTTGATCGAGCCGTGGAAATTTCGCATGACTCGAAGATGTTCGCTCGTGCAATTGATCTGGTGAATCAGTACAATGCTCTTGTCGAGGTTCGTATCCAATTTATTACTAACGACCTAGCTCACTTGCCATAGAATAAAATTTCTTTGATAGAGCTATAATTATATATATATATAAATCACAATTAAGGACTATCCACTTATAAAGTGTTTCCTTTTCAGATTAAATGTTTTTAACTCTTTTTCAAAGGGTTTTTTTAACATGTTTTATTAACTATTTGCTTTTATATATATATATATATATATATATATATATATATATATATATATATAGAGAGAGAGAGAGAGAGAGAGAGAGAGAGAGAGAGAGAGAAAGAGAAAGAATAAATGACAAAAATTTATATTCCAAAATTCATGATGTTGACCATCTTATAATTTATTCCTTTAATTCAGTTGACTTATACAACTCAATCACATAATTCTTATATCAATCAGTGGATCTATTATGCCCTTAACTCATATGAAGAAATAGCAACAATCAATCCGTCAAAAGGAACTGAAATGTGATTTGACATGATTAAAATCCGAAAATTGGAAGAGAAGTTGCAATTACCTTTTCATTTTTTTCATAGCACCAACTTTCGGATTTTAATCATGTCAAATCACATTTCAGTTCCTTTTGACGGATTGATCGTTGCTATTTCTTCATATGAGTTAAGGGCAAAATAGATTCACTGATTGATATAATAATTAAGTGATTGATTTTGCGCTACGAAACAGATACTATCAAGAACTGTATTAGTCAACTGAATTAGAGGAATAAATTATAAGATGGTCAACATCATGAATTTTGGAATATAACTTTTTGTCATTTATTCTCTATATTGCTCTTTAATTACATTGAGCTTCTTAAATAAGGATTGATATATATTATTGGTAAATATATTTCTACAGAAATATATATATATATATATATATATATATATATATTTATAAAACGATATTTGTAAAACGATTCATAAGTGTGAATTAACAATCAGTTTCAAAAAGAAAAACAAACAAAATCAACTCGATTGTACGATTGTTTCGGAAACGCTGCCTTACTCACGACTAAAATGCTAGTTTTATTTTGGTGTCTTTAACTCCCTCCCCCCCCCATTTTTTCTTATGAGGAGACTGTTTTTAAAGGACAAAACTTTTGTTAAATTATTGTCGATTTAAATAAAATGAACATCGTTTCTGAAACGATCGTACAATCGAATTGATTTTTGTTTGTTTTTCCTTTGGAAACTGATTTTTAATTCAAAATAATGAATTCTTTTACTCAACATTAATAAAGCTCTAGAATATCTATACCTATTGAGCTTATTATGTATCTACAGTACAATTGGCGCTGTTTTCTTTTAATAGTATTAATAAATTTACTAATACATTAAAATAAACTCTGCTCTTTAGACTCCAGGTCTAATTCCATCTAAAACAATATTTAAAAAAATATGTGTGTGTGTATGTATATATATATATATATATATATATATATATATATATATATATATATATATATATATATATTTGTGTCAGGTCATGTCATGTGCTACTGGTACCATGTAACCCAGTACTACCTGCCTCATGGTCGGGTCACCAGCGACTAAACTGGTTCCCCCACCAGACTTGTTTGGTGAGGAGGGCGGCTAGTCTCCCTCAAGGATTAAAAACAAAACCTTCCAAAGGGCGAATGAACTCTTTTTCTGGGTCAACGGCCAACTAGCACCGTGTATATTTGTGTGTGTGTATATGTGTATTGGGGTGGAGAGGGCTCCCGTAAGCCGTGGTGAAGGCAACCTTTCTAGGAGAACCAAATCTCTGATTTAAAAAACCATAAAGCGGAAGACCTGTACCCGCATTAAGCTGGTCTGCAGTTTAATTTGTTGCTGGCTATCTTGCTCTTGCTTGTTGTTGGATCTCAACATTTTGAACTGAGAGAGAGACTTAGCTGTCGTACAAAGCTAAGACTCTGTAACATCATATTCGTATAGATACTCCCTCAGACATTTGGGCTCATGGATTTTAAATGTCTGAAGGAGTGGCACTCGTCTGACAAGACGTTGCAATCATCATATATATATATATATAAAATCCGATCCCGCATTTTGCTAATTCCTACCCTCTGATGAGAAGGAAAGTATTTCTTTGAAACTCCGCGGATTAAGGACTATCCACTTATCTAGGGTTTCCTTTTCAGATTAAATATGTTTTTAACTCATTTCAAAGTGTTTTTTAACATGTTTTATTAACTGTTTGCTCGTTATATATGTACGATTAAGATTCTTGAAATATATGTATATATATATATATGTATATATATATATATATATATATATATATATATATATATATATATATAATTGAGATTCTTAAAATATATATAAGTTTGTATGTGAAATGCGTTTAAAAATCAATCTTTTTTAAGCGTTTTGTTTTTCTTTAATTTTAGTGTTACGAATAAAAAAACAAATTAATAAATTGCACTTTTTTCTACAACCAATATGAATTAAATAACTATATATATTTTCTGTATGAATTAAAATATAAAGCCAGAATTGCAACAGTTACTTTGCGACCAATATCATTAGTTTTTTGAATGCAGGCGAAACCATTGCGGTGAAAAAATACTGTCAACAAATGCAATTAAGCCAAAACTTTAACAACAACATTCAGCATTAGTCAACAGAAAAGCCCCAATTCTCCTCCACGACAATTCCCGACCGCACGTTGCTAAACTGACCCTGTAGAAGTTCAACGAATTGGGCTATGAAACACTGCAACTTCATCGCTGCCGGAACGCAAGATTTTTACGTTACTGACATAAATACACTTGCTTTGCATTGGCAAAATGTTTTGATTCTGATGTTTATTTTGATCAATAAATTTTTGTTTGAGCCGAGATATGTTAATCCGAATTCAAAAGTTAAAAACTGCGAAAACTTTGTCAACTGATACATAAAAAAAGAACATTTGAGCACAAATTTCTTTTTCCTTTCCAGTCATATGTCCAAAACGGTGAAGCTGTGCCTGAAGTCCTCATCAAACACAAGCCGCAGAAAAACCTCACGTATCTCTACCTCCAATTGGCCAATGCATGCTATAGTAAAGGAGAAATTGATAAAATGAAGAACGTCCTTAACAAATTAAAGTCGGATGAGAAAATGGAATTTCTCGAGAAAAAGGGATTAATCAGCTTGGCAGCGGAAATGTTGTTTGAAGAAGGTAAGGAATGCACGTCCATATTTGCCCTTGCCTCGTGATGACCTTGTCCTCGAGTGGCCTTTGGGCTTGATAAGTGATGAATGCACGTCTATATTTGCCCTTGCCTCGTGATGACCTATATCATCGAAACTAAATTGATGGGGTTTTTTTATTTTTAAATAAAAAAAATAAAATTTGCATTTTGTGGGCTTTTTAAATTTACGCATTTATATTTAAATTTACGCATTCATATTTAAATTTACGCATTCATATTTAAATTTATGCATTGATATTTTAATTTATGCATTGATATTTAAATTTATGCATTGATATTTAAATTTATGCATTGATATTTAAATTTATGCATTCATATTTAAATTTACGCATTGATATTTAAATTTATGCATTGATATTTAAATTTACGCATTAATATTTAAATTTATGCATTCATATTTAAATTTACGCATTGATATTTCAATTTACGCATTTATATTTAAATTTATACGCATTAATATTTAAATTTACGCATTCATATTTAAATTTATATGCATTAATATTTAAATTTACGCATTCATATTTAAATTTATGCATTTATATTTAAATTTACGCATTTATATTTAAATTTACGCATTAATATTTAAATTTACACATTAATATTTAAATTTACGCATTAATATTTAAATTTACACATTAATATTTAAATTTACGCATTAATATTTAAATTTACACATTAATATTTAAATTTACACATTAATATTTAAATTTACACATTAATATTTAAATTTATACAATGCATGCATTAAGAAAAATATTCCTTAAACTTGTTGACTTTCAAAATTTCTATTTTATATTTGACCATAGCTATGTCTAGTGATGACCCATATCAATTAAACTAAATTGATTTTTTTATTTCTATTTAAAAAAAAAATTGTTAAAGAAATTTGCATGACTTAAACTAAGTTTAATGTAAACAAATTCTTGGTAAGCGATTCCCCTTAAGCAATCAGATTTACCAAATTTACACTTCTAACGATTACTATGTTGTCCTTTTGACCACTGTACACTCTTTAACCCTTGTCCTCGAGTAGCCTCTGGGTCTTGATAAGTGGTGATTCCTTTGTAAAAAAAAAGAAAAAGAAATTTTTTTTTTTTTTTTTTTTTTAAAGCAAATGTTAAAAACAATTTGCATTGTATTGGTTTCTTAGACTTGCATTTAAATTTACACGTTTGCATCAAGAAAAACATCCCTTAAACAAACTTAACTTTTCTTTTCAGGTCAGCTTGAAAAGGCCATACAGTTGTTGAGACGTAATGGATGTTATAAAAAATCTATCGAGCTAGCGAGAAGATCGGGCGGAGATTTGTTGCTGGCTAATTGTCTCTACACGTTCGCACAGCATAAATACGTGACGTTGAAGAACGCAGATGAGAATCTAGACACCACTGCACTAAAAGAACAGATTACTCTTCTACTGGACGAAGCGAAGACGTGTTACCAACGAACGGCAGATAGGAACGGGCACAGCTTGTGTTTATTGTTGCTGAGTTATGTAAATAACGATACAAATAGTGCGGCCGAAGCCTTAACCAGTTTTCTTCGGATTTCCCCGCATCCAAATATCGCAGGTTTGTTACCGTTATATTTTTTGTTTTTAAACAATTCCTTGGTTTCTTTCTTTTACTTTCCTTTTTAAATTCCTGTTCATCCCAAAGAACGGTTATCGCATGGGGGGGGGGGGGTCAGATTTATTAAGAGGGCAAACTGAGTGGAGAGTTGTGCCACAAGATGCTTTTTCACATTACATTTAAAATTTGCATGACGATAACATCCAGGGGGAACAGGTGGGAATTCTAAAGGTGAATATCATAAAGGCATCTAGGATTCTTTACATTGAAGGGGTGGGACTTTGCTGCTGATCGGGGTCATTTACATTAAAAGGGTGCAGGTGTAGTAATTTATCAAAACACATTCCGTGGAAATGCTGGTAAAAACAGGCACAAGGATGCAAAACTATGGTGATGCGACAGGGTTGGAACTTGACAGACAATGTGAGACCTCTTAGAAACTGTCAGGATGGAAAAGCTAATGGTTGGCACACCAGCTCTATGCATAGCTGATGGATTTATAAAGATATACAATATTGACAGTTGTGATAAATTTTCAAGCCTGATAGAAGGAGGCTAACTTCTTTGCAGCAGACTTGGCAATGTCTTGAATACTTAATCTACTGCATGTTGCCTGAGAATGTGGCGGCCAAGGAGTTTAAGCAAAGAACTGTTAGAAGAGTGCTATCGAAAAAAGAAGAGAATGTTATGATTAGTTTTTAACATAGAAGTATTTTTTTTTTTAACCTCCTTACATTAAGTGGCTTAACACCTTGTCTGGAGGAATTTCCATAAAGCAGAATGACAATCCAAAAGCTATTATCCATTATTTCAAGGTGCCATACAGTTTTTCTTTTAGCTCCTTACATCAAGTGACTTCATGACTTGTCTGGAGCAATATCTATAAAAAATATTTAAAATCATATACATAGTATCAATACATCTTTTATGGAAACAGCTGATGCCAAATTTTTTTTAGCTCCTTACGTCAAGTGGCTTCACGCCTTGTCAAGAGTGATTTCCATAAAACAGTAAAACACTGCTACCTCAACTGTTCTACATCTACTAATTCAAGAGTTCTTATCCATTATTTCAAGGCACCATACAGTTCTTACATCAAATAGCTTCATGACTTGTCTAGAGTGATATCCATAAAAAATATTTAAAATTATACGCATTAGTGTTCAGACGTTCTTTTTATCGAAACAGATGATGCCATATTGATTGCAAACTTTTCATTTTTTTCTAAGGGAAGCAAATTATCTGCATGTAAACCGTCGTGTAAAACTTCGGCTTAACTTGTCCTGTCTTGATAGAGTTCGTAGCCTCGTAGGAGATGTCCTTTTCTCTTCCCTGCAACCTCTATCTCACAGAAGAGATGTTGCGAGTTTGTCTCTGATGTATCGTTATTTTCATGGAAAGTGTTCGACTGAGCTTTAATATATGGTCCACCCTCGTCAAACTTTCACAAGAAACACTCGTCTAGCTGAAAACACTATCAATAATTCCCCCCACTCTTTATCTGTGCCTAAACCTAAACGTAGATTCCATGAACAAAACTTCTTTCTTAGAACTGCATGCCTGTGGAATTGCCTTCCGTTTTCCTGCTTTCCGGCTGACTACAACATGGTTGTGTTCAAATCTAACGCAAATAAGTTCTTGATGAGCCGTTCCATATAAGTTATCAAATTTACCAAATTTTCATTACTAATGATTACTATATTGTCCAATTTCTACTATACACTCTTTAACCCTTATCCTTGAGTGGCCTCTTGGCCTTGATAAAATGGTGATGCCTGTGAAAAAAAAATTTCTATTTTTATAGATGATTTGCACTCTGCAGCTATCCTTGTAGAACATGTACAGCAGAAGGAAATAGATGAGATGTTCGATATCGTAAAAGCTATTGAAATGGGTCATGAACATGAAAAAGATTTGAGATATATAATAGGTTGATTGGGATGAAGATAGAACACAATAAAACCAACGACTAATGTTAGAAATGATTATACAGCAACCTTTTGTGATATTTAGGATTCAACTGACAATCAATCCATCTTCTTGAGTGGTTTTTAGCCTTAATATCTGACGACTTTTGTATTTTTTTATCTACTAGCAGTATCTTGGGGTTCTACTGTATTAAAAATAAATTTTAAAATAACATTTGCAATATGAGACTAAGTATTAAGATCAAAACCTTTTTGTTTTCTTTTCAAAAACAAAAAATTAAAACAAACTTTTGATAATGCCGGTTTTTATTTTCTGTTTTTTTTTTCTTCTCTTCTCTTTTACAAACAACTCTAAAACGGGTAATACGAGCAAATCAAATTTATTCCAAATGTCAAAAATAATAAAATTAAATGCTTAAACCATTTTTTAAAAAATAACTTCTCAACTGGGATATTTTTTATTTTTTGCTTTATGAAATAAAAAAAAAAAAAATCTGTTTTTAAAAATAAATTTAGTGTCAAATCTCGATACCCGTATGTCAAATCTTGAGTCTGTAGACTGAAAATTGACAGAGTAATTTGGTAGGGAATTGTACACAGACAGACAAACAGGCAATTTCACTTTTATAAATATATAGATTTATTCACCTAGCGTTGCCATATGTAGATGTATTGTTGGTCAAAAATAATACAGTAGAACCCTGCGATACGGCATTTGCAATATGAGACTAAGTAAAAAATTTAAAAATAACATTTGCAATATGAGACTAAGTAATAAATTTAAAAATAACATTTGCAATATGAGACTAAGTAATAAATTTAAAAATAACATTTGCAATATGAGACTAAGTAATAAAATCCAAACCTTTTTGGTATGTTATTTTAAAAAAAAATAAATAAATAAAACAAACTTTTGCTTTTTTTTTTCTCGCTTTTTTCCCGATTATCCCCCTTTTTCCCCTTTTACAAACAGTCGTAAAATGGTGCATACGAGCGACTCAAATTTATTCCAAATCTGCAAAATAACAATAAAAATTAAATGCTTAAACCATTTTTTTTTTTTAAATAACTTCTTAACTGGGACATTTTTGCAATTTATGAAATAAAAATCTGTTTTTGAAAATTTAGTTTCATTTCCTTTTTTTTTTTTTTTTTTTTTATTTGCTTATTTAACAAATTTTAATAAAAAAATCAAGATTTATCGTTTGTATCTAATTTGTTAATCGTATTATGTACAGGCCACTAAACTGCGGTTTTACCAAATTTTCAACCTAATAACATTTGGTTTATGATTAGATATAAATACCCCTTAAGTACTTCCCCCTCCGATAAAAACATTAGATTCTATTTTTTTTTTTTTTTTTTTTTTTGGTTGTTGGGGTTAAGAGTGAAAATTTAGAACTATTAAAAAAAATAACAAATTGATTAGAATTTAGAGTGGGAGATCAGTGTCGTGTAATGTCAAATGATCCCTCAATATGAGAGTATCTTTAGCATTTGTCATCAAAATAACAATAAAAATTAAATGCTTAAACCATTTTTTTTAAAAATAACTTAACTGGGACATTTTTGCTTTATGAAATAAAAATCTGTTTTTGAAAATTTAGTTTCATTTCCTCTTTTTTTTTTTTTTTTTTAGGTGCTTTACAATCTGCAAATATTCTCATAGAACACGTTCAGCAGAACAAGATAGATGACATGGGTGATATCGTGAAAGCTATTGAAATGGGCTATAAGCTTCTAAACGACTTAAGATATACGGCCCCTACAGTCAGTCTTCCACTGCGGGAATGCCTAGAGCATTTTGGATTTCATATACTTAACAACCTAACCGTGTGCGTCTATCCACAACTTCAGCCACTAGTCAGCATCCAATTAGAACCAATGATGTCTATCACGGATTCTTCATCTCAGCATCCCATCAAAGAAATAAAACAAAAACTACATCAACATCTTCTGAAAGTGATCGAAAACTTGTTTGCAAATGTGCGGACGACTTACATGATACGTCTTATCCAATCCATACAATGCCCGGTCTATATAGCTGGTCATGAATGCCAAAATGTGGAGGAGTGTTTTTGCGCCCTCAGAAAAGTTAAGGTCACTTGTAAACAAGAAGATTATATATGTATGCACAGTCATAAACCCTATTCTTACGATGCCTTCAATAATACAATAAAACTCACGCAAATAATAATGCTGATGGATCATGAATTGATCGACCAAGTCAATAAAGAAGATCTTGCTTTAATGAAGCAAGTCGAACTCATGATGGGCGGGAATGTGTATATGTTAGGTAAATTGTTGGTGAAACTTCTAATACCAACTGCCGGTAATGCTTTGCCATTAACGCACAGTCAATTCCAATCTCTAAAGAAAAGGTTTTCTTTATTTCCTAAATGTTCAAAATATATCAGGAATTATCTGTTTGCAATGTGGAAACGCATTAGGTCTAGGGGCCGTGCTGTTTCGGACTTCTTTCTGGAGAGCAAGATGTTGATTGATCTATTTGGGTTGAATACCTCTGTAGAACGTTGGATGAAAGAATTATGCCAATCCACAAATTGCGTTGATCTAAATCAAAGCCCTGGAATCCTAATACCCTGTGACGGTTTTAACGTTTGTGTCTACGAGCGATTCATTGAATCTCTCATCCAGTTGTACGAGAGATCTGACCCATTTGAATCTTTGATAAAATTCACACAATACACAGGACTTTTAATGCGGAAGGCCATCGTCTTACCCAATTTGGATATTTTGTTATTTTGGTGCGAGATCTTTGTTGTTATTGCTTTGACGTTAGTTTTAAAAAACCAAAAACAAGTAATTTCTTCCCTTCCAGAGAGTTACCTGATTCAGTCGCAGTTTGTCGATTGTCTGCAACAAAAGTCTACATTTTCTTTCCAAACTGCAATAGCAAAAAGCAAACCTCTTGATGCTCAGAAAATGACGACCTTGTTTAACCGGATTGAAAAATTAGTGCATCTCTTGTGCAACCAGAAGATTCTTCAGGTGGCACTAAAAGACCGATATGTGAAATCGGGGGTTACTGAACGCTATCTTGTCATTGGCCTTCTTTTATTGAGCAACATTAACAGAGGAATCCCGGAACGCTTGTTACCTGAGATTCGCCATGCCTTAAATAGTCTTTCTATATCCAATGTAATGGCACCAAGATTGAAAGAATCTCTTTCCAAACTCCACAAAATAAAAGGATCTCTAGACACTGTGCTGATATTAAATGAGCTACTACAGAAAAGAGGAGACTCTCTCGGTCAGTATTATTGGAATTTTGACATCCAAACTGGTCAAGGCCTACAATGTTGTTTTCTTGCTAATGCAACGAGCAGTTTAAATTCCTTGAACTTTAAAGAGACAACGGAAAAACAAACGCAAGATGAGGAATATTACCCTGAAGAAGATGAAGATGGTTTTACTGAACCTGAGTTATCCCAAGTAAAAGAGGATGCAAAGAAATTTAAAGCGGTTGACATCATATCACGAGCATATCGCACGTACAAATGCCGCACGTTATTGAAGCAACTCGTTTTCAATGTTTCCAATGAAATTGCCAAGGAATCGGGAAATCAGGTGGATTATTTCACGGACATAAAACTGAACGAAACAGGTTGTAATATCTGCGGCCTGTTGTTCATCTCTCCGCCTCCGTTGCAACCTGAAATAATCGTGGAAGATGCACCCAAAGAGGGCGGACATTCTAGCCAGATTGAAGAATATAACACAAGGGAATCGGAAATGGAAAAACACAGAACTTTGCATTCTCACAAAGAGAATGAATCTTCCTTCCAATGTGGTGTGCTGAAATATCGGCAAGAATTTGTACCGATTTGGAAGAGGGCACAGAAAATACTCTTGAATGAGGAGCAAATAAATAATCTCAACCCCGAGATTGAATTTTACTTTGAACAACTTAATAAAACTATCAAAAAACTTGAAGACGAAATGCGAAAGATGTGTAAGAAAGCTTGCTGGAAAGACTTTCCTATTTTGCATTCCATACTAAACGAAGTGGAAACGGATTTGGACAATCTTGATAAGAAACTCACAAATCAACAGGTATGTTTTACTTTGATCTCTAAATATGCCCCCCCCTTACTTTTTTTATTTTATTTCAGCAAGAAATCAGAAATCAGATAATTCTGAGTTCCTTCAGCTATAACCGAAACCAAAAAAAGCTGATTTCTTGATAAAAAAAAATGAAGATGTTTTTAGAAATAAATTTTTTTTTACCAAAAAATCTGGGTTTTTTTGGCAAGAAATCAGTTTTGTTTTTATCAAAAAATCTGGGTTTTTTTTTTTTTTTTTTTGGCAAGAAATCAGTTTTTTTTATCAAAAAATCTGGGGGTGGGGGGTGGGAAGAAAGCCTTTTTTTTTTTTTTTTTTTTTTTTTTTTTTTTTTTTTTTTTTTTTTTTTCTTAGCAAGAAATTTAATTATTTTTAACAAGAAATCAGCTTTTTTTTGTTTCCTTTTACTTTAAATAGTTTTTTCTTTCTCCTTTTTAAACAATTTGTTTTCCGGATTGAATTTGCACATACACCAACAAGGTCGCATATATATATATATTTCAGAATAGTTTTTATTTAACAATCAGTTGTTATGGAAACGTGAGATTGTAAGGTTTATAAAATATTACTGGCAGTAATATTCTATAAGTTATCCCATCTAAACAAGAATTGCTCGATATGCAAGATAGAGCAAATAAATTAAATTGTAATTCAATGAATTTCAAAAAACTCTCATTGAAATGAATTTCATATCAAAGAATGTTTATTATTCTAAGCAAGACAAAGAATTCTTTAGAAAGTTAATCTCCTTAACCTATAGGGTTTCGATGTCAACCATCTCATCAGAGGAGAGAAAATATTAGCAAATATTTATAAGGTATGCACCTTATTTGCTAAAGTCAGTGAGACATGGAAAGTATATGTGTGTTCATGTGTATATAGGGATGAATATGCACATGTTTCACTCCACTTCCTACCACTCACCACTACCTACTCTCCCTAATATTAACACCTCGCCCGACTAAAAATAATATAGACTTCTAATCAAAAGAATTCCACCAGACTTTGAATTATTATCGCTGGACCCACAAACAAATTTATACGAGCACTTGCCCGATTCGGATATCTACACAGCTATGCGGATTACCCAACATATAACTTGGACTTTATTACCAAATGGATGTAAAGAACGCATAACATGGATTTTACCAAGCAAGCTGGATCTAAAAAAACTTTCATATCCTTTTTCTGCAAATCCTCCTGCTACAGGACTTCTGATAAATTTATGATTTTGACTTTGACTTTCCATGTCTCACTGACTTTAGCAAATAGGGTGCATACCTTTATAAGTATTTGCTAATATTTTCTCTCCTCTGATGAGATGGTAGACATCGAAACCCTATAGGTTAAGGAGATTAATTTTCTAAAGCATTCTTTGTCTTGCTTAGAATAATAAAAATTCTTTGATATGAAATTCATTTCAATGAGAGTTTTTTGAAATTCATTGAATTACAATTTAATTTGTTCTCCATTAATATTCCAGTCTCATATATTGCTATCACCGTGGGTACTCTCCTTGCGGGCTTAAGACAACTTTTGTGTTCTTCCAAGTTTTCTCCTTTGTTGTTTTTGGTTGTTGTTCTCATGTAAAAATTCAGTCTACTATCACATCTACAATCATGCAGTTCCTCTTCCAAACTACCGAAGAAGTACATTTGAATAAACTTTTGCCACTTCATCTTCAGGTGGCAAAACGCTCCCTATTTGGTGGCATTGGTTCCTTCCACCCATCTACCGCCATTCCAAAACAACTGTTGTAACTGTGTAGATTTTGAAGGAACTCTTTAGAGATGAGACCTTTGCCTGAGACAAATCTTGCAGCAACTGAGGCAGTAGTGGGAAGCTATCAACCTTGACAGAACAACAACAACCAGAGTCTCTCCTTTAAATTTAACAGCTGAGCAATGCTGACATGTCCATTTTTCCTATGTTAGTTGTAGTGAGAAGTTGGTTATTTGTTTTTGTTTTACGGCATATCAACCCTTTTCAGGTTATTTAATGCCGAATCCAGTGATTTTGAAGAAAAAGTTTTTAATAGAATATATTTGTTGTTTTTTTTTAAGTCGGTTTCTACTTAACCCATAGTTGGGACCCTAACAGGTACTACCACTCCGAGTCAGAGTGGACCTGGGAGCAATGGCAATTAAGGGGTGGCTCCCTAAAGCTTGGGCCTTACCATCAGATATAGTTTAAGGTCATTTTTGTTGTAGAGTCATCCTTTTCTATTGCAATTTTCTATTTCTCGTTGTTTCAAAGCATTCGTTGTCTAGTTGTGTCTTTTTCTATCATTTGCGGGGGAAAAAGTTATACTCTCTCTCCTCGCAGCCCTTCGGATGAAAGATTCGTTTGGTTCGGATTCATTCTCTCAACTCACCTCGTTTACGTCATCTTTTTGTTTCCTCGTCTGTTTCATTTGCTTTTTGTCTTGCTTCTTTCAACTGACCTTGTGCCCATCTTGTTTTATTTGCTCGTCATATTGCTTCCCTTTCCCTGTCCTGGATATGACCTAAAACTATATCCGATGGTGAGGCCACATCTTGCGGGCTTTGGGGAGTGTGGATCCACCCTTTAATTGCCATTGCTCCCAGGTCCACTCTGACCCGGAGTGATAGTACCTGTTAGGGTCCCAACTATGGGTTAAATAGAATCTAACTTAAAAAAAAATATACTCCATTAAAAATCGTTCCTCAAAATAACTAGATTCGGCATTAAATAACCTGAAAAAAGTTGATATGCTGTAAAACAAAAACAACCGATTTTGAATTTCTTTGCCTTCTCTGAATTTCTTCTTGTGATGAATTTAACCACCTGGCAGCATGTCTAGTTCTACCAGCTTCACGTTGGGTCGCTCTTTCCAAATTTGTTAATCTTGCTCTCCTTTCTCTTTGACGTATTCTGTTGAGCTCACAATATCTTTTTCGATGTGAAGCATTTTTGCAGCAACTCTTACTCAATTTGCTTCTAATCTTGCCAATCTTTCTCTTCAAAGGTCAAAGTTAAGAGATACAGTGCAATAAATTTTGGCCTATGTTAGGGCCCCCTATCATGCCAAATTTCATCAAGATTGTTTGAGGGGATAGCGATGGAGGAGGGTGATCTGATTCAAATTCACAAAGAATTAGTCCCCTGGAATAGTGAACATTGACTTGGCGTGCACCATCCCTAGGTTGGAGAGTTTATGAAGAGCCGCATTCAATATGATCTTAACATTGGACCTTTTTATTAGGGCGATAGCATGTTAAACACAGGGTTCATACTACAAAACAGGCTACAATGAATGAGTTGAAAGCAACCATTAAAAGAAGATGTGTCAACATACCGGTTAAACAGATTAGGAACATTTTTGATTCAATCAGTAAGCGTTGTCAGCTGTTCATGGACCACAATGGCCAACAATTTGAACATTTTCGATAATTAGCTGGTTTTTATATTTGTTTACTTTTGATGTATGAAACTTCTTTCTTATAATAAATGTTGGTTTTATGGTCATTTAAAGAGTGTATACATTTTATTGGGACACCCTGTATAAAGATAGATAATGAATATATATATTTATATAAATAATGTATTTATATATATATATAGATAATGTATGTATGTATATATATATATATATATATATATATGTATATAATGTATGTATATATTTATTTATATAAATAGATAATGTGTGTATATATATATATAATGTATGTATGTATTTATTTATATAAATAATGTATATATATAATGTATGTATATATATATATTTATTTATATAAATAGATAATGTATATATATATATAATGTATATATATAAATAGATAATATATATATAATGTATATATATAAATAGATAATATATATATATAATGTATATATATAAATAATGTATATATATAATGTATATATATAAATAGATAATGTATATATATAAATAGATAATGTATATATATAAATAGATAATGTATATATATAATGTATATATATAAATAGATAATGTATATATATATAATGTATATATATAAATAGATAATGTATATATATATAATGTATATATATAAATAGATAATGTATATATATAATGCATATATATAAATAGATAATGTATATATATAATGTATATATATAAATAGATAATGTATATATATAATGCATATATATAAATAGATAATGTATATATATAATGTATATATATAAATAGATAATGTATATATATAATGTATATATATAAATAGATAATGTATATATATAATGTATATATATAAATAGATAATGTATATATATAATGTATATATATAAATAGATAATGTATATATATATATATAAATAGATAAGGTATATATATATATATATATATATATATATAAATAGATAAGGTATATATATATAGGTATATATATATATATAAATAGATAATGTATATATATAGGTATATATATATATAAATAGATAATGTATATATATATAAATAGATAATGTATATATATATATAAATAGATAATGTATATATATATATATAAATAGATAATGTATATATATATATATATATATAATGTATATATATATATATAATGTGTGTATATATATAGAAATAGATAATGTGTGTGTAAATATATATATATGTATATATTTGCATGTACTGTGTTCAGTACATATATATATATGTATATATTTGCATGTACTGTGTTCATGTTTGAACTTATTGGGACACCCTGTATAAAGATAGATAATGAATATATATATATATTTATATAAATAATGTATTTATATATATAAAGATAATGTATGTATGTATATATATATATATATATATATATTTGTATATAATGTATGTATATATTTATTTATATAAATAATGTATAATGTATGTATATATATATATATATATTTATATAAATAGATAATGTATATATATATAAATAGATAATGTATATATATATATATATATAAATAGATAATGTATATATATATATAAATAGATAATGTATATATATATATATAAATAGATAATGTATATATATATAATGTATATATATATATATATATAAATAGATAATGTATATATATATAATGTATATATATATATATATATAGATAATGTATATATATATAATGTATATATATATATATAGATAATGTATATATATATATAATGTATATATATATATATATATAAATATATAATGTATATATATATAATGTATATATATATATATAGATAATGTATATATATATAATGTATATATATATATATATAGATAATGTATATATATATATAATGTATATATATATATATATATAAATATATAATGTATATATATATAAATAGATAATGTATATATATATATAATGTATATATATATATAGATAATGTATATATATATATATATAGATAATGTATATATATATAATGTATATATATATAAATAGATAATGTATATATATATAATGTATATATATATAAATAGATAATGTATATATATATAATGTATATATATATAATGTATATATATATATATATAATGTGTGTATATATAGAAATAGATAATGTGTGTGTAAATATATGTATATATATATATATATATATATTTGCATGTACATGATTCATGTTTGAACTGATTAATTTATGTTAGATTCAACATTTTGAATATTTATGTATTTTTAAGTGTTCGACGAATCCTGTTTTAACTTGAATTGTAAAGTTTAAATCAAAAAAATCGCATAAAAACAATTTGTTTTCCTTTCCAGACTGAATCGGCCAACAAAGACCAAAACGAAGCCGCCATTTTGGAAGACGATGGACTTGATGATTTTGATGATGCCCAAGACATTGTGCAAGAACCAAAAGCTATTCGAACACAAGTTTTTCGCAGAAAGAGAAAAGGAGGCTATTGAATATTTCTGTATGTGTATGTGTGAGAGGGCCTTTTGTCACAGAATGTGTTGAAATCGTCAGAGAATCTGAAATTAAATCCAGAGTTCACACATACATTTAATGCGTATCAAATCAAATTTATTGGCAAGGAATTTCCAAGTGCAATAAGTCTTGTAAACATAGGATATATAGACATCTACATTCCATTAAAAAAAAAAAAAAATTTATAAACCATTAAAATACTTAAAAAATATTTATAGATAACACATCTATATACCATGAAAATACATAAGCAAGATATCTACATACAATTTAAATACCTATTTACCATTGAAAAAGATATCCGCATAGATCTATATACCATTAAAATACCTAAGGAACATCTATATATAATTAAAAATATAGTTATATACAATTAAAATATATACATACCATTACAAACATCTTATTATGTATACCCTTTTACACACATTAAATAGCTAAACAAGATATTTAAATACCATTAAAATACCTATAAAAGATATCTATATATAAGTAAAATACCTATATATCATTAAAATAGTTTTTAAAATATTTATATAGATATATACCATTAAAAAGATATCTTTATAAAATTTAAGACATATCCCATTAAAAACAGCTTGTGTATCTTCTTTTAAACCAAGTTACCTGTATGCCATTAAAATACCTAAAGATATCTATTTAGATTTATATAGCATTAAAATACATAAAAGATATACCTATTTACCATTAACAAAGATATCTATATACAATTAAAATATGTATATACCATTAAAAACCTAAAAAGATATTTATACACAATTAAATAATATCTGTATACCATTAAAAGATATCTTTATATAATTAAAGTACCATTAAAAAAGTTCTTATTGTACATGTTCTTTGGTTGGCCTACTTTAAAAGATAGCTATACAATCAAAAATACCTAGAAAATACCTATATACAGTGCCATGCAAAAATATTCAATACTTTTGTGAGGCACTGTAGAATTGAAATACCTAACAAAAGATACTTATATACAATTAAAATAACTAAAAAATATATCTACATACCATTAAAATACCAGTGATATCTATTTACCATTAAAATACCAGTAATATCTATTTATCATTAAAATACCAGTGATATCTATTTATCATTAAAATACCAGTGATATCTATTTATCATTAAAATACCAGTGATATCTATTTGTCATTAAAATATCAGTGATATCTATTTATCATTAAAATACCAGTGATATCTATTTATCATTAAAATACCAGTGATATCTATTTATCATTAAAGTACCAGTGATATCTATTTATCATTAAAATACCAGTGATATCTATTTATCATTAAAATACCAGTAATATCTATTTATCATTAAAATATCAGTGATATCTATTTAACATTAAAATGCCAGTGATATCTATTTATCATTAAAATACCAGTGATATCTATTTGTCATTAAAATACCAGTAATATCTATTTATCATTAAAATATCAGTGATATCTATTTAACATTAAAATGCCAGTGATATCTATTTATCATTAAAATACCAGTGATATCTATTTATCATTAAAATGCCAGTGATATCTATTTGTCAGTAAAATACCAGTGATATCTATTTATAATTAAAATGCCAGTGATATCTATCATTAAAATACCAGTGATATCTATTTATCATTAAAATACCAGTGATATCTATTTATCATTAAAATGTCAGTGATATCTATTTATCATTAAAATGCCAATGATATCTATTTATCATTAAAATACCAGTGATATCTATTTATCATTAAAATACCAGTGATATCTATTTATCATTAAAATGCCAGTGATATCTATTTATCATTAAAATGCCAGTGATATCTATTTATCATTAAAATGCCAGTGATATCTATTTATCATTAAAATGCCAGTGATATCTATTTATCATTAAAATGCCAATGATATCTATTTATCATTAAAATGCCAGTGATATCTATTTATCATTAAAATACCAGTGATATCTATTTATCATTAAAATGCCAGTGATATCTATTTATCATTAAAATGCCAGTGATATCTATTTATCATTAAAATACCAGTGATATCTATTGACCATTAAAATACTGATGATATCTATTTGCCATTAAAATACATAAAAGATATCTACATACCATTAAAAATATATCTCTATACCATTAAAAAAGATATCTATACCCCATTAAAACATATGCCCTTAAAAAAGACCCTCTTATTGTGTATGTTCTTTTATTCACCATTAATTTCGTTGACTACTCAGTGACCTGACCTTGATGACATGATCATCAGCATTCATATTTTAAGTGTATGTATCCCTTGTGTACTTAATAAAAAAGAATTGCCTATGTGAGAAGGCAGTCTAAAAAAAAAAAAAAAAAAAAGAAATAAAGTTTTTGTAAGCAAATGCAACTGTGTTATGACATTTTCATCGATATTTTTATTTGAATTTCGTCCAGTATTTTGTCCTTGTTTTTTTCCGAATGAAAATTTTCCATTTGGGGGAAAAATTCTCCGTATATATTTTTTATATTTATTCTTTACCGAAAGTTTTTATTTTGTATTTTTTTTTTTTTTAAATTATTGTTTTTTTTTTGTTGTTTTTATCGTTATACAACTTCACACAAAAAACTGTTGTAATAATATCAAAATCAAAGTTAATTTTTTTTAATTGATTTTAGTTAAAATATCAATTCTCATCCAGTATTTAACCTAATTAAAAAATGTTATATTTCCAAACATCATATAATTTGACACCACATAATACAGGGTGACACAAATAAAACGGACCCCAACTCTAATTAGGCCCTGTTTCTTAGTGTTTTGTCCGAATGAAATGAAACTTTGGTCATAACTAGAGTTTATTATATTCAAAACATCACATCAAAACACTTGGGTGTTTGACCTTTTTTTTCTCCGTTCTACAGCATATGCTCTAGATGGCCTCCATTTAGCTTTTGTTTTTGTTTTTTTTTTGGGTCACTCTGTATAAGTTTCCTTTATTAGTAGTATTGAGCTATTTCACTTCATAAAATGTGATTTTTTTTTTTCAGTTTAAAAAACTGCTTGATCAATTTAGATGATTTCTAGAATATGACATTTTTGTTCTGTGATGGATACATATATTATAAAGATTTTTCTGTACTTTTGTTTTCCTAAGTTGAATTGTGGACCAAAATATTTGTGCCTTCGCGTCAAGGCTACGGGTTCAAGTCTGCCAACTTACTACTTTTTTTTTCTCAACAACACACACCTCAAAACCTTTTTTTCTCAACAACACACACCTCCAAACCTTTTTTTTCTCAACAACACACACCTCCAAACCTTTTTTTTCTCACCAACACACACCTCTTAATCTTTTTTTCTCAACAACACACACCTCCAAACCTTTTCTCAACAACACACACCTCCAAACCTTTTCTCAACAACACACACCTCTTAATCTTTTTTTCTCAACACATACCTCCACATTTTTTTTCTCAACAACACACACCTCCAAATCTTTTTTTTCTCAACAACACACACCTCCAAACCTTTTTTCTCAACAACACACACCTCCAAACCTTTTTTTCTCACCAACACACACCTCTTAATCTTTTTTTCTCAACAACACACACCTCCAAACCTTTTTTTCTCAACAACACACATCTCCAAACCTTTTCTCAACAACACACTCCTCTTGATCTTTTTTTCTCAACACATACCTCCACATTTTTTTTTCTCAACAACACACACCTCTTAATCTTTTTTTCTCAACACATACCTCCACATTTTTTTTTCTCAACAACACACACCTCCAAATCTTTTTTTTCTCAACAACACACACCTCCAAACCTTTTCTCAACAACACACACCTCCACATTTTTTTTTCTCAACAACACACACCTCTTAATCTTTTTTTCTCAACACATACCTCCACATTTTTTTCTCAACAACACACACCTCTTAATCTTTTTTTCTCAACACATACCTCCACATTTTTTTTCTCTCAACAACACACACCTCCAAATCTTTTTTTCTCAACAACACACACCTCCAAACCTTTTTTCTCAACAACACATACCTCCAAACCTTTTTTTCTCAACACATACCTCCACATTTTTTTCTCAACAACACACACCTCCAAATCTTTTTTTTCTCAACAACACACACCTCCAAACCTTTTTTCTCAACAACACACACCTCCAAACCTTTTTTTCTCACCAACACACACCTCTTAATCTTTTTTTCTCAACAACACACACCTCCAAACCTTTTCTCAACAACACACACCTCCAAACCTTTTTTTCTCAACAACACACATCTCCAAACCTTTTCTCAACAACACACTCCTCTTAATCTTTTTTTCTCAACACATACCTCCACATTTTTTTTTCTCAACAACACACACCTCTTAATCTTTTTTTCTCAACACATACCTCCACATTTTTTTTTCTCAACAACACACACCTCCAAATCTTTTTTTTCTCAACAACACACACCTCCAAACCTTTTCTCAACAACACACACCTCCACATTTTTTTTCTCAACAACACACACCTCTTAATCTTTTTTTCTCAACACATACCTCCACATTTTTTTCTCAACAACACACACCTCTTAATCTTTTTTTCTCAACACATACCTCCACATTTTTTTTCTCTCAACAACACACACCTCCAAATCTTTTTTTCTCAACAACACACACCTCCAAACCTTTTTTCTCAACAACACATACCTCCAAACCTTTTTTTCTCAACACATACCTCCACACTTTTTTTTCTCAACAACACACACCTCCAAATCTTTTTTTTCTCAACAACACACACCTCCAAACCTTTTTTTCTCAACACATACCTCCACACTTTTTTTTCTCAACAACATACACCTCCAAACCTTTTTTTCTCAACAACACGCACCTCCAAACCCTTTTTTCTCAATACACACCTCCAAACTCTGGACACCCCCAGTAGTTTAATATATTTCGTTAATAAAATATCTTTGTTTAAACTGAAAACAACAAAAAATAATAATTTGGAAGATTTTTCTCACCATCCAAACAAACAATAAAAAAATACTGTGTTGAAATTTTTTCAGTATTATATTTTTTAAGTGCAGATGGAACACAGAAAGGAGCAGTTCTTTTTGTCTGGAGCAGTCAAAGCCGTCTCTAAAATAATATTACAGAAAAAATATCTCAATTTCATTTTTTCTTTTTAAAATAAAAATATTTTTGTTTAAACTATTTCATTATGATAATTATTTTTGAGAAATTTTTGTTTTCATCTTTCTAATAATTTTCATTCTCATTGGATGTTTAACAAAAATTGCAATAAAAATTTTTTGTGAAAATTGTTTTTTTTTTTTTTTTTTTTTAAATTAGCAGGCCACCTGGCGTCGCTTGGTCGTAAACTATGCTTAACTATGATAATTAATGCAGATTTTTGTATTCATTTTTTGTATAGAGCCAATTCTCTGTTGAGTTTTATTAGCGTTTGGATAATTAATTGGAGTTGGAATTTGAAAAATCGGAACTTTTTAGGGTATCAGAATTGGTATCGAAAAAATATGTGCCTATTTTCCCGATGGCAAAAAACAATTCCTTTATCTTTTTTTTTATTTCATTTTATTTAAAACAAAATCTTCCACTGTTTGTAATAATAATAAAACATTTATTGATTTTAAACTACCAGTAAAACTAAAATCTATTGATAACCCTCCCCCATAAGTGTAGTTTACGTTTGAGAGAATATGTGTACATTTAACACGTTTTTATAGTAACCATTTTATAGTTAAATATTTCGAGATTTATAAAGAATTGGAATCGGTAATTGTATTGGAATCATCCCATGACTAATTTTTTTTATTGTACCAAATATGATGGACTTTCCCATCGATTTCAACATGAGATTCTGCAACAATAACCAAGTTGCTCGGAAATCCACACAGATGATTTGTTTGGTGAAGGCTTTGTGTAGAACCATCCACATTTTTTGGGGTATTACTGCTAATCTTTATTGATGCAGACGACTGCCACAAGACGGACTATACAGTAAGCTGCAAGTTTTTACATCAGTTTAGCTTCTCCTAGATACACGTCTTAACTAAGACTGGGGGTGCATCTCTCCCAGTGAATTAATGCACCCCCCAGATACCAACCTGGAAATTTCTATGAATCTGTGCGGTACATACAACGCCTAATCTTCCCAAATGGTCACCCATCTGGTACTGGCCAGGCTCAACATTGCTTAACTTTGGTGATCTGGTGAGAACCGGTGTGTCAGCGCAATTGTACCATATACATATAGTAGTGATTTCAAATAATATGAGATAATTTTAACGCCTTGTTTATTTACCAACACTCTTAAGTCAGACACAGGGCCAGCTGTAATTTTGACAATCCAAAACATTGGGAAAAGCATTATGAAGAGAAGGTAAAGCCTGGGAAGGTTGACCTCATAGGACTGACTAGGACTTTACCATATGGTTTAGGATAGAAAAAAAGGAACACTAATAACACCGGTTTACAAAAAAGAAAGAATTTTGTGTGAGGCAAGAATGGGGATAGTTGTTTTTGTTAATTTGGGTGTTTTGCTGAATACACATTTATAAATAGTTTTTGTTAATTTGGGTGTGCTGAATACACATTTATAAATAGTTTTTGTTAATTTGGGTTATTTGCTGAATACACATTTATAAATAGTTTTTGTTAATTTGCTGAATACACATTTATAAATAGTTTTGCTCGATGAGCTCTAATTTTCTGGATTTAAATTGTTTCATCTTCTATATATATATATAAAAGGCAAAATGTGTGTGATCATTTCGTGTATGTCTTCAAAAGGCTTCTTTCGCACGCACTCCCGGGGTCGTTACTATCGCTTAAAACTGTGTATATAGGTCCTATATCATAATATCTATGAATTAGGAAAGCGTGTAGCGTATAGATTTATTCACGTCGATTTTTACAAAATTATTGTTATTTTGGTTTCTCGCGTGTTGATTGGGCTTTTTAGTATAAACAAAATGAAACTAAACTCAAACGGACGTGTTCGCGGCAATGCGCCAGGAACAGACGCTTGCGCCGAGTGACTTCTATTTGACCTTCTTACTTAGGTCAAATGGAAGCAGCAAAGTTAACTTTTATTACG
The DNA here is from genome assembly GCF_053919585.1 of Euprymna scolopes. Lineage (NCBI taxonomy): Eukaryota > Metazoa > Mollusca > Cephalopoda > Sepiida > Sepiolidae > Euprymna > Euprymna scolopes. The sequence goes on along the minus strand of NC_136526.1, from coordinate 54,654,124 downwards.
CACGCCTGTTTTTATAGTTATAGTTACATAAATAAATTCAAACACGTCTCCGCGGTATGTCGCGGTCGCCCAATGGTAACATCGCACATTTTTTTTTTTTCACACATTAATTTCCAACTCAAGGGTACGGGTTCAATTCTCATACTCACCTACCAAGTTTAGCGGGAAGAAGTTGAAGTGGGAATGGAAAAAATGAATCTTGAGTGACATTTGACACTCCAGATCCTCATAAGACTTTAGCAACTTCTCAACACAGGCTTGGTAATCTGGTACACGTGTGTTACCAAGGAATCCATTATAGACCGACTTGAATGCTTCCTATGCTCTCAGTTCTTTTAAGTTAAAAAGCTCCTCAAAATCAGCACTTCTTGGATCTGAGGTCCGACAAAGATGCCCTCTTTGAGCTTAGCAGCACGAAGACCTGGGAACACAGCAGACAAGTATTGGAAGGCAGCACCATTTTTGTCCAACACCTTCATGAATTTCTTCATCAAACCAAGCTTGATGTGAAGAGGAGGGAGAAGAATTCATGCCACCTTGAGGTTGTGTTTGCCAGGAACAAAAGTGCTTCTAGACCCCTAGTCTTTCTGCTTGTAATACAGCTCGACTATCCCAGAGACAGAGAAAACAACAATACTTTGTGAGGTCTGCTTGCATACCCATAATAAGACCAATGATCTTGAGGTCCCCAAACAGACTCCATTGGTACTCCTTGCTGTACTAATACCTTCTAAAAGAAGCTCCATATTGTCATAGTACTCCTTTAAATGGACAGAGTGTGCATTAGGAATGCTGGGATATTTACTCCCGTTGTGCAGTAGAACACCGTTGAGAATTTACTTGGAAGAGTCTATGAAAAGATGCCAATCTGAAGGATTATGTGGCAAGCCAAGGGACATAAACAAGCCAGGTATGTTTGTGCCGCAGCACAACTTGTTTTCCATGTCGAAAAAAAGAAGCAAAATCTTTGTTCCAATTCCTGAAACTGGTGATCCTTACATCTTCCTCGACTACGTTCCACTGTTGAAAACTGTTTTGACAGATTCAAATCACGAGCAAGATCATTCAGGTCTTCTTGCGCGATACACAGATGCTTGTTGCCACTTGTGGCTGAATATGCAGACTCTTCCAAAGATATTGACTCGGCAGAATCCTCCCTTGAAAGCACTTCTTCATCTGATGAGGAAAGAAGATCCTTATTTACTGGAGGTGTGGGTACACGAAGATCATCTGAATAGGGAACGGATCTCATAGCAGATCGAACGTTGGGATATTTGATCTTTTTATAGAAGATGCATTGAAACCAGTTATATTAAACAAAAATAATCATCTGCATGGTTTCATTGCTCTCTCCAAACCATCGGGACTGCAAAGTTGAAAGCCGCTTTCTTTCATGCAGTTAGTCCATCGTAGCAGAGTTTACAACAGATATATGGAGCCCAAGACTTGTCCTGATCACCAATTTTACAGTCAAAATAGTGAAAGTAGGCGGCTCTGAGGAGAGAAGTGATGGTTCGACAATGTGCAACTTGTGTGAAGTCCCCATACACGTAGTAGAAAGAATTGGCCTTGTTGAGGCATCCTCAACATTTTAATGTGTTTGAAGCCATTGGAGAATCTGAAAATATAACAAAGTAAAACTAAATCATATGCAAGGCAATAAAATGTGCATTTGAGCAACCCAAAAGATGTGTAACACGATAGTTTAGGGACACCAACCTCCAGCGCCACCTGTAAGCAAGACAAAATCTTCCAATGACTGCCAAAGCACTACTGAGTGTGGATTAAGACCTGCGGTCTTAATGGCCAAAATCCGTCTTGATTATATATATATATATATATATATATATATATGATGATTGCAACGTCTTGTCAGACGAGTGCCATTCCCTCAGACACTTAAAAGTCCATGAGCCCAAAAATGACTTCCATCGCCACAGGACCATTTTTATAGACAAATGCCTGAGGGAGTATCTATACAAAGATGATGTTACAGAGTCTTAGCTTTGTACGACAGCTAAGTATCTCTCTCCGTTCAAAATGTTGAGATCCAGCAACAAGTAAGAGCAAGATAGCCAGCAACAAGTTAAACTGCAGACCAGCTTAATGCGGGTACTGGTCTCCCGCTTTATGGTTTTCTAAATCAGAGATTTGCTTCTCCTAGAAAGGTTGCCTTCACCACGGCTTACGGGAGCCCTCTCCACCCCAACACACAAACACACACGGTGCTAGTTGGCCGTTGACTCCGAAAAATATATATATAACAAATTCCAAAGCCAAGCAACGTCGCAGCCCACAAGAGTCATGACAGTCAATATATATATATATATATATATATATATATATATATAATGTAATGCTATCACTTACATTCAGTGCAATAATAACTAAAAAATAAACCATAAGTCTCAAAATAATAAAATTTACCCTGAATTCATGTACGCTTTTATGTGTCGTATATGCACAAACTGCACACTATGCATATCTAAAAAACTAGAGATGCTGAGAAAAAACGGATTCCAAATTTGAATTCAGCCCCAAATTAGGTAAAAACGGGTATTTTT
>NC_136526.1:54464060-54649060 GCF_053919585.1 Euprymna scolopes | reverse complement strand
TCAAAAATTTTGTACTGTTTGCTTTTATTTCAAATTGATGATTATTATTGCCACCTGAAATTTTCTTCACAGACACACACATATAAATCCAGGCTTGAGATATTCAAAACTAGGAACTAATGAACTCAACGAACCATTCAAAGCTATAGAAAAAAAAGCTTTTTTTCTATAGTGTTGAATGGTTTAGGGTCGCCTGATGAAATCTCATTAACTGAAACAGATTGCTGTTTGTAGCGACCAAATGTAACTGTTTACCTTTGAATAAATAATTAATATATATTTGTTTACTGTTAATAGGAAAGAATTCCAATAAAGTGCTCGATTACAAAGAAAAAAAAAACTATACAGAAGGTCAGAAAAACATTGGTACCGTTGGTTTCAAGCCTAACATAAGGGTAATGTTAGGCTCTCGTCAGCCATATTGTTTTGGGAAAATAATATGGCTGACGAGAGCCTAACATTATTTACCATTAACTGGTCCTCCTTATGTTAGGCTTGAAACCGACAGTACCAAAGTGTTTCTGACCTTCTGTAGTTTTAAATAAAAATATAATATTCATAAGTATTTTCTAGCAGATAAAGTCCTAGTTAAGCTTTCAAAACTTTGTTAAATATGTGCTCTAAACTAGGAATTTTATTTAGTTGTTATTTTACTATACTTGCGTGGCTTTTATAATATAATAAGTGACGATATTGAATTATCTTAACCAATAATGATTTACGAGGAAATTTTATACCGTAGGTAATTTACGTTTTGCATTTATTTCCGATGGTTATTATTATTTATTTCTGATGTTTATTATTTCATTTCAAAGGGTTATTATCATTTATTTCTGATTGTTATTATTATTTATTTCTGATTGTTATTATTATTATTATTTATTTCTGATGTTTATTATTTATTTCAAAGAGTTATTATTATTTATTTCAAAGAGTTATTATTATTTATTTCCGATGGTTATTATTATTTATTGATGATTGTTATCATTATTTCATTTCAAAGGGTTATTATCATTTATTTCTGATTGTTATTATTATTTATTTCTGATTGTTATTATTATTATTATTTATTTCTGATGTTTATTATTTATTTCAAAGAGTTATTATTATTTATTTCAAAGGGTTATTATTATTTATTTCAAAGGGTTATTATTATTTATTTCAAAGGGTTATTATTATTTATGATTGTTATTATTATTTCATTTCAAAGGGTTATTATTTCTACTTGAAATTTTCTTATTTATAATATTATTTATATATATTTCTATCAGATAAGGGAGTTAAGATTTTCAAAACCTGTTAAATATTTGCTCTAAACTAGAAACTTTATTTATTAGTTATTTTTTTATCAAGTGGCTTCTCGCTTTAATAAACGTCAATATTGAATTATTGATGATTTACGAGGAAATTTTATCATCTGTATGTGTCTGCATGTGTCTGTTCAGATCGGACTTTTGTCCGAAAGACGAACTGCACAGAACGCACGGGTATGCCTTCATTCCGGTATGTTTCTGGATGTGCAGATTTAACTGCGATTTCTGAGCGAAGGATGCTGCGCAGACATTGCAGAAATATGGCTTCTCCCCAGTGTGCCGTCGCATGTGAATCTTGAGATGTGACGATCGTGAACATGAAAACCCACAAACGTCACACGTGTGCGATTTTTCTCCGATGTGCTTCGTCCGCACATGCACGACAAGGTTCGACTTCTGTGCAAATGACAGCCCGCACGCTTCACAAGAAAACGGTCGCTCGCCGCTGTGGGTTTGCATGTGACGTGCCACCTGCGATTTGAAATCGAACGTAGCACTGCACTCTTCACACGTGTATGGCCGACCCCCGTTGTGTTTCCGCAGGTGCACGACCAAATTGGAATTCTTGGAAAAAGTCGACCCACACACTTCGCAAGTAAACGGCCGCTCTGCTTCGGTGTGCGTGCGAATATGTGCCACCAAACTTGATTTCTGAGTGAAATTTGAGTCGCACAATTGACAGGTGAACGGTTTGTGTTTTTTTGTGTGCATCTTTAAGTCAGACTTTTCCGAAAAGGCAGCATCACAGAATTTACAGGAAAAAAGTTTCTGTCCAGCGTGGGTTTTTTTTGTGTGCGCTATTAATTTGGACTTTTGTGGGAACGACAAGTCGCACATGCCACAAGAATATAGTGTCTCTTCCTCCTCGGTATGTGTCGCCATATGTGTGACAAAATCTGACTTCTGTAGGAATGACGTATCACAAATGCCGCACGAAAATGGTCGCTGGCCAGTATGTGTCCTCTGCATATGCTTCACGACGTCGGATTTATGATCGAACGAAAGATTACAAACGTCACAAGAATATGGCTTCTCTCCAATATGCACACGCATGTGTTCGGCTAAGCTTGATTTCTGAGTGAAAGATAAGCAACAGATTTCGCAAGAATAGGACTTGTCGTTTGTGAGTTTCCACATTTTTTTTTTGGTTTCAGGTTGATGTTATCTGTAAATAGTAGGCGGTATTTGTTGAAGTCTGCATTGAAATCGACATGTGTTTAAAGCGAGACCATTGCACACAACATTTAAAAAGATAAATAGATGGAAAGAAAGAGAGAAGTCTTCCCAGGAAAGAGAAAAAAAAAAATCTCTGTTAGAAAGTTTTTGTTGACTTCTGCTCAGGGGGTCACCTCTGACCCTTAGATGTCACTCAAACTTTTCAAATTCAAACAATGACAAATATTTAATGGCACGGCTTTTAATAAAGGGGAGTTAGAAAAAAAAAGACTTTCTTCTGCCAGTCAGTTTACAATAAAACGAACTGTGAACTCCCTCCATAGAATTCATATTCAACCATTTTATTATATTCAACCATTTTGTTTCCGTGAGCAATTCATATTTTAGGTTTAGGAGATCAAAATAAAACAATAATCCATGTCGATGATTCCAAACAAGGCAACCTGTAAAAGAAAAAAGAAATGAAATTAATAAAGCTGATTTTATACATTTCTGAATTTTTTAGATGAGGATTGATAATTTGGATTATTTGGATTACAGTTTTCATCCTTGCATTTTGCATGGAATTTTGAATAGAAGCTTTTATTTAATCCACAGGGGTAGCATGTTCTTGTTTTGTCAGCCATAACCAGGTACACGTCTTAAGTAATTTGCAATTTTATTCCGAATATCACCTGCACTGAGTATTGAACCTTCAACCTCAAAAAGAGTGTCTCTTACAAATGAATTTCACAAAATAGACCCGAAGAAAGTTGGACGTTACACCTGCTGAAACATTGCAAAAATAACAAAGATGAGAATAATAATCTGAAGACTTCAAACAATACAAACTGACGTAATACTTCATATTCTCTTGGTGAGTCCCGAACACACAATGAAAGTATTATTAATACCTTTTTTATTTTGAACAAATATATATATATATATATACGTGCATTTCTTATTTATTTATTTTTCCTGGTAATTTGATTTCTGGGTTTAGTCAGGATGAGATTTCTGAATATTCATTTTCTGTCCGATAACTTATACTTTATATATTATCCCTTAATTGGAATTCATTTTTGAGATGAGCATTATATATATTAATTTATTTTTTATTTCGGACTATTATTCTCATCTTTATTAGTTGTTGTTTTCATCTTTTATTGGTTGTTGTTTTTCACAACGTTTCGGCCAACTATTCCTCTGCCCTTTGTCAGGTGGTAAACACGACGGATAGGAACTTTGAATCTCCTAACTGCATTCTCAGCAATCACTGCCATCCGTAGTTGTTGTCGTCTCACCACATTTTGGCCAAGTAAACCTCTGGCACGCTTTGGGTAGGATTGAAACTGCTATCTTCAGACAATATCCATCTGGAACCATAGAGATTCAACATCTCTATCAACTGCACCACGGGCCCCGAAGGGCGATCAAGGTTGGATTCTTTGATCTTATAAATCCACATTTATTTTTGTTATCATAGTCGGGTCCAGATGAAAACAACAACTAATAAAGATGAGAATAATAGTCCGAAATAAAAAATAAATTAATATATATAATGCTCATCTCAAAAATGAATTCCAATTAAGGGATAATATATAAAGTATAAGTTATCGGACAGCAAATAAATATTCAGAAATCTCATCCTGACTAAACCCAGAGATCAAATTACCAGGAAAAATAAATAAGAAATGAGCGTATATATATATATATATATATATATATATATATATATATATATATATATATATAGCAAAAATAGTAATTAGTAAAAACCTGAAGAAAGTGTTCATTACTATTGCAGAGCAAATATGTGTTTTATTTTTTTTATTATCGTTTTATGTTTAGTTACACATGTTTCGATTACCAAGTCATATTTACGATCCAGTAACTTCGTCATACTTTACAGAAATGTTTATTATGATTTGGAAAAATGATATTAGAAGAAGCGAAAAAAAAAAGAAGGCGGGGCGGAAATCGACAATAGTTAAGTTTTGAGGTTTAAAGAACGTTAGACGGTTGTGGGGGGGGGAGTTTAGGAAGTTCAGCTAGGCGCAGATAGAGATATAGGGATATAGGGAGGGGGAGAGGAGAGAAAGGGAGATAGAGAGGAGTAAGGAAAGGAGGGGGAAGAATTTAAATTTTTAGATTTAATAAACAATAGATGTGGTGGGGGGTTAGGAGGGTTTAAGCTGTTCAATATATATATATATATATATATATATATATTAATTAGACAACCCGTGACCCGTTGGGTCACTCAGTGTTGAGAAATTATAGCTACATTTAATAAATCCAATAAACATGATTGATACGACTGCTGGTTGTTGGCCCATTATATATATATATATATTAAAAATTAAAATTAATTATTTCATGGATTTTTGCCTTTGGACCATCTTCTTCCAATTACGGGATTTCCTTGGATTTTACTTGTGCAAATGGAAATTCAATTAACTTTCTTGAAGTTACATATTTGGATTTTACCGTCACTGGATTATTTATCTTCCACCAGACTATCCATTCATGTGTAATCACCTTTTTCTTCACTATATTCCCTCTGCTTCACTTTTTTGTTATCAAGTAAGATCTTTGACTTACTTGTTGTTTCATCAAATACTTTTGCATGCAAAATGCGATCCGGCATTTTGCTAATTCCTACCCTCTGATGAGAAGGAAAGTATTTCTTCGAAACTCCGCGGATTAAGGACTATCCACTTATCTAGGGTTTCCTTTTCAGATTACATATGTTTTTAACTCATTTCAAAGTGTTTTTTTAACATGTTTTATTAACTGTTTGCTTATATATATATGTATATATATATATATATATATATATATATATATATATATATATATATATATATAATGTTTTTGTTTAACAAAGTTATAAAAACAAATATTTCTTATATGGCTAAAGCTACCGATATATTATTTTTAACATGATTCCAGGCATATACTCAAAAAGCATATTTAAAAAAAAAAAATCTTGAGTGAAAAATGCCATTCATGGATTGTTGGGGTCGTTGAAAACGTACACAGTAGAACAATACATTGTAAAATAGTAGATTTATTTATAAGAAAATTGCGTTAAAATAACTTAAACGTAATACGGAAATGAACGATGTAAAAAAAAAATGCAGAAAGTATTAACAATTGTTTATTTTGATAATTTAAAACGCAAAAAAAAAAAAAAAATAGGCTGCTGAAAAAGTACACAGTAAAAAAAAAATACGTTGTCAACAGGTCGAAGTTGATTTATTTGTGAGAAAATTGCGACAGTATAGTTGTAATACAGAATAGTTGCAAAACATCCCCTAAGGGGTCAGTATGTTATATTAGCTATGGAATAATGTATGAGCATGACACTTGTGACGTAAAGAAAATAGTTTTTTGTTTTGACATAACAGAAACATTTCTATGAAAGTATATTAAAATGAAAAAAAGAATATAGATAGATTTCTATGAGTTTATAACTGTTTATTTTTGAAAAAAAAAAAAAATTACAGCCATTGAATTATAAGTGGTCCTGCATCACAGCTTGGATTTTTATCAACCACTTATGGTCTTGTAACTTTGTGTTTAGGCATGATATGAGGGGAAATACATTATTTCAATTTTCTTCTTCATTAGTAGTAGTAGTATTAGTTGTAGAAGAAGTAGTAGAGTAGTAGTAGGGAAAATACATGTCAACCAGTAGTAGTAATAGGAGACATAGTAGTAGTAGGAGGAGGATAGTGCGCAAGCAAACAAGTAAGAACGACAGAGTCTTAGTATTATATAATAGATAGATGGGCAATACCCGTACAGGTTCGAATCCTGTGCATAGCGGATCATTTTTTATACACTGTGTAGAAGATAATAAAACGATCATGTAATATTTCCTGTGATTCGGAGGAGAAGCTGCGATGGCCGAGTGGTTAAAGTGTTGAACTTGAAATCCAATGAGCAATGCCCGCACCGGTTCGAATCCTGTTCGTAGCGGATAGTGTTTAAACACTTTGTAGAAGATAATAAAGCAATCATGTAATATTTTCTGTGGTTTGCAGGAGAAACTGCGATGGCCGAATGGTTAAGGCGTTGGACTTGATATCCAATGGGCAATGCCCGCACAGGTTCGAATCCTGTTCGTAGCGGATCATTTTTTATACACTGTGTAGAAAATAATAAAACAATCATGTAATATTTCCTGTGATTCGGAGGAGAAGCTGCGATGGCCGAGTGGTTAACGCGTTGGACTTGAAATCCAATGTGCGCACAGGTTAGAACCTTTTCGTAGCGGATCGGTTTCTATACACTTTGTAGAAGATAATAAAAAAAAAAATCTAATACTTTCTGTGATTTGAAAAAGTTGCGATGGCCGAGTGGTTAAGGCGTTGGACTTGAAATTCAATGGGAAATGTCCGCCTAGGTTCGAATCCTGTTCTTAGCGGATCATTTTTTATACACTGTGTAGGAGATAATAAAGCAATCATGGTAGTAAGAGGAGGAAGAGGAGGCGTAGTAGTAGTTGTAAAGAGAAGTAATAGTAGTAGCAAGAAGAAGAGGCATAGTAGGAGGAGAAGGAGGAGGATAGTGCGCAAGCAAACAACCAAGAACGACAGCGTTTTAGTATTATATAGATAATGTTTTTATTTGTTTTTGTTAGCAATACTTTTTGAATGAATTCAATTATTTATACAAAAGTGCATTTTTACCTAAATGCGAGTTGGGAATAATTTTCCCTTTGACCAATTTGGTATCCTCTAAATGGAGAGCAGCATATATTTTATTTTTATAATATATCATTCAAACACAGTGGTGTTTGACTATATGGTTAATTGGCAGTTTCAGTCATTTAGAACTGCTTTAAAGCTTCACCATGCTCACTCATTTTTCGACCAAATTTCAAACAATTATTACAGTTTATAGATTACCTTCTCAGTTATATTGTGAAAATAAAAATTCAATTTTTGTTCAGTAAAACAAAAGTAACGATGAATTTACTGGTGTCCAATATTGTAAAAGTTCGTAAAGAGGTAAGTGACGTTTTTTATGACGAGTTTCCATAGCAATCATGTCACTTCAGCGACTAGTGTTGCTACTTATTCACTGCTGTTATGAAAATAGAAGTTACAACTGAAACAGAGAATGAAAGCATACGAGTGCCATACATTGTATGTTATGTTTATAGGGGCAAAACATAAGACTAAAATTAAACAAAGAACAAGTGAATTTACGGGAAGCCTGGAAAAATCATGGATTACAAAAGAAAAATGCGAGCATGAAAAGTAATATGGTTAAGCCTAAACATGGAAAAGTAAAGGACTAGTTGTTAAAACTGCAAAAGAAAAGGACAAGATATTCTAGTAAAAAATAGAAATTTATAACTTAAAATATTGCAGCATTAAGAATTGATTATTGTTAATTGAATTTTAAAAAATTCTTAACACTGCAATATTCTAAGTTATAAATTTATTATATTTTTTACTAGAATATGTTGTTTTTTCTTTTCCAGTTTTAACAACTAGTCCTTTACTTTTCCATGTTTAAGCTTAACCATATTACTTTTCATGCTCACATTTTTCTATTGTAATATATATATATATATATATATATATATATATATATATATTAGCAAAAGTACCCGTCGTTGACTGGGTTCAAAAACAGTCTACAGAAAATGGACTCTGATTTATGAAAGTATGATAGGTTATGAAAAGGAAGGGTTGTAAAGAGATAGCTTCGAATTTGGAGATATTAAAACCAAAGCAAAATATGATGAAAGTAAAAATAAAATAGATAAACCCCATAATTTATTATACCATACCTGTTCACACTGAAACACTTATCACAATATTCTGTGGATCTATATTAAAAAACCTTGTTAAACTTTGTGACAAATTTCCATTCTATGGCGGTCAGGCGCGAACGAACACCCCATAATTTTATTATACCATATTTCTTCAAACTGAAACATAATTATCAAAGTATACTTACGCAGATAGATATGAAAAGTCTTTATTAAAGTTTGTGCCTATTTCCATTCTATAGAGGCCAGGCGCGAATGCAGACCCCACAACTTTATTATACCATCCCTATTTAAGTTAAAACATACTTATCAAAGTATTCTTATGTACATCTATATCAAAAACACTTGTAAACGTTTTTTTTTAACTTTAAAATTTATTTATTTCCATACTTTGTGGACCAGGCATGAACGCAGACCCCACAATTTTTATGAATCATCATTATGCAGATCAAGCATACCCATTCCTGTGTCTCGATACATCTTCTATTATTATATGTGATCAGTTTTCTATAATAGTCAACCATATAGGAGCCTATTCATGACCAGACACACACACAGACGTTCAGCTTTATATTATAGAAGATATATATATATATATATATATATATATATATATATATATATATATACTAGCATTTCATTCCAGCGTTGCCCCGGTGTTTGGAGGTGTGTGTTGAGCAAAAAGAAAAAAGAAAAAAAAAAGTAGTAGTAGGAAGGCAGGCTCGAACCCGTACCACAAAGGAGGAAAAGAAAAAAACCTGACGTCTTTGCTGTTACGACCATCACCAAACAGTAAGTGACGTAGGTTTAAATTAAGGCTAGACAATCGAAAGGAGAGGATGACTTTCAAAATTATCGGCGAAAAAAGCCCCCCCCCCCCCCGGTAGAAAAGTTGAAGGTGAAGAAATTAATGTTTTTAGCCAATTTTTCGATATTTGTCGTCTGAAAGGTCGAACTTCAAAACGATACTGATCTTGTAAAAATCCGTTGCCTCTGTCAAAGTTTTAGGCAGACATGCAAACATACATAAATTTATATATTGGTAACTCAAATTTCGACCCAAACCGATTAAAAAGCTTGCCCTTTCTCTGAATACCCTTTATGTAAAATTTCAGATGTTTAGACCAGAAAGTGTCTGAGTAATTTGGTGGAGACCAAAGCGGTCAAATTTTATTAAACTTTGACCTCTATTATGACCCCTTAACATTTATTGTTTTGGGTTCAAATCAAGTTATTAAGTTAGATCCATATCCAAGGAACCTATATCTTAAATTTCAAGTGTGTAGACCCAAAATTGTCGGAGGAGTTTGGTAGAGTTCTCAAAGGTCAAATCGTTGAACTTTGACCCCTTAACAGCCAAATTTCTGGCTGAAAACCGATCACATCGATTTTCCCAAATCTCAGTACCCTGTATATCAAATTTCGAGTCTGTAGACTAAAAATTGACAGAGTTATTGTGTAGGGAAATCTACACAGACACACACACACACTTTCACATATATAGATATATTAGCAATACATATGGATGATAAAACGCTTTGTATAATCACAGATTTCAAAGGGCTTCTACGTCATATTTTAAAAACCAAAGCACTTCAAGTCCTCAAAATACTACCATTTTATTCGGAAATTAATATACTTTCAAATGAATTACTAAATAATTATGTACATTAGATATATATTTTTTAGAGTTTTAAGCAAATAAAATGATAAAAACCTGAATATCATAAAACAGCGTTTTCAGTAAAGTTTTGTAAATGCTCATACTGCGTTTGTATTAAGAATTTTGTCTTGAAATTTGGGAACTAACCAGAAGAGATGTCAATTTTAATAGTTTGGGGTGTCAGAAATACTTTTGACCACTCGTTTTTTTGTTGTTAATAAAAAAAATCTTCAACATGACGACTATTGAAACTTTTGAAAAATAATTTTCTTCAGCCACCCATGTTAAAGAAAACAATCTTTTTACTGTTTTTATCCATTAAAAGTATACTTGTATGTTGTTTTCTCTTTTAGTTTTTATCCATTAAAAGTGTAATTGTATGTTGTTTTCTCTTGCTACTAAGCTAGCAATTTAAAATCATGATATCCAGAAAAAAAGATCATTTTGAGTTTCAGTGTCTTGTAATATTAGTAATAGCAGTAGCAACGAGTGCATGGCTGTAAATAAATGTTCTTTTGTTGTTTTTTATTCCATTTTGAAAATTTGATTATAAAAATATTTCTTACATGTTTAATTAGAACTATTTTATCAACAATATAAATATTTTTTAAATTTGACCCGCAGTCAAATTTAAAAAAATATTGTGTTTTGCTTTGAACAACTGAAAATCTGAAATATGATTTTTGTAGGAATTTTTGACACCCCTTACACGAAACTGCGAATAAAATATAAAAAAAACTCGTAATTTCTCTTTTAAAGTGGGTTGTTTATTTTCTTTATGGATTATACTTCCAAAATAAACTATTAAAGTTGTATAAAAAGTAATAGAAATGTTATTTTTTATTTTTTAAAAAACAGTAATGAAATTGATTGAATTTTATGAGTTCAGTATTTTTCAATTTTTAAACTTTAAAAATTTATCAAAATTTTTCTATTGATTCTATTTTTACGATATTTTCAGGAACAATGTAAAATTTTATGCTCTTTCCAATAAACCGAATATAATATTTTAGACAAACGTTTTTTTTTAATTCACGCCCTACCCCCATTTTGAAATATCTATTAAAAAGTAAATAATTAATTTACTCACCAAAGTTTTATATATCACAAATTGAAGATAAAAGATCAATAAATAATATATTCAAATTTAAAACAAAAAAGTAGTGTTTTTTTTAGAAATTTACCTGTAAAGTCCGAAGTTTAAAACCTTTTTTTTTTTTAAACCACATTGTTTTTTTTTTAAATGAAACCTTGGTCCTTGCTCCTTTAATTGAAAAAAAAAATAGGATTTGAATTACATTTTTCGAGTAGTTATAAGCTTGAAAAGACACGGGGTGGAATTATTCAATATTTTTCACAAAGTTTCTGACAAACCTATTGGTACACCTGTACAAGCAGTACACCCTCTCTATATTTTTTCATTTTCATCTTTTTTACAACGTTTTCAGTAGATTATTATCGAATGGAAACTAATCTACCTGATCATAAAAAAATTTGCAAAATCGATATTTAAATATTTGTAAGAAGGATCTGTGAAGATAATAAAGAATGGTAGAAAAAGACATGAAATATAAAAAATATAAAAATCAAAACCATTCAAAATTTGTAAATAATTTGTCAACTTTAACAAAAAGTTTTTTATATTTAAATAGGTGAGCAAAAAATACTTGATATTTTTCCAAATGTCACATTTTCTGTTAGAGTGACGTCACTTGTCTCTAGATAAATAAAATGAACTCATTTTTTCCCGTCTGATTTTGACATTAATAGGATTAAAAATCAAGATATTTCATGCAAATATAATATGCACAAACGGCAGAACAATATCTGAGGTGTGTTATAGGCTTATTATTTCTCAAATTCCTTGATAATCTTAGATTTCTATACTTTTTCTGCTGAGAAGTCACGGCCAAAATCGGTTAAGATCAATGGAAGTGGTAAAATATTTTCTCTCTAATAAATTCCTCCTCCCCCTGCCACCACTTAACACCGTTTGGGGATCGTTCACAAGGAACAGTTAAGAAGAGAACACCGGTTTGACTTCGTAGTTCTTTCATGTGAAGTTATTTAAAATCACTAAACTAAGCTGCAGTGCTCTGTGGCGTAGTGGTTAGCGTGCTGGACAATTCACATTATATTTTCACGTTCGCGCCGACCTACCGTAGTCGTTTTTTTTTTGTTTTTTTTCCTAAACAACTGGAATGGACTTTTCTTGGTGGCCGAACTGTTAACGTTGCAGATGTTTTTTTTGTTTTTTTTTTCACACTTTATTTTCCTACTTTTACTCATGACTCCGGGTTTGATCCTTCCTACTTACCTACCATAACATTTTTTAAAACTCCCCCCCCCCCCGTCCCGGAAACAAACACTCGGGCAACGCCGGGTACCCCCGCTAGTTTTAAATAAAATTTATTTTTGCGTTTATCGTAATTCTTGTAAAGTTTCACAATGGGTGTCAAACACCCTCTTAGCAAACAAAGGTTTGTGTATGTGTTTGTCTGCGTGTACAACTACCAATGATCAAAGAAATACAAAGGCCACCTCTCCTGGTCAAGAAATATAACGCCCATGATAGGTTACTTCTGTCAAAGGAGACATATTTTATACATAATTTCTATATATAGCATTCTTCAAACCACATCTACATTGATTGAGTTACGGCCATTAGCATATCACATTAAATTAAATCTATTTAAATAATTAGCTCGATGATATTATTTATTTGACATAATAGCTTCATTTCAACTGTACTAATTAAAAAAAATTTGATTATTTAGTTTATTTTCATTTCAATTTATATTTGATTTAACTTATTTTATCTAAAATCTAAAACCGTTTAATTTTCAAACCAGAAAACCAAAGAGGAAATAACTGTGATAGTTTAATTAAAAAATTGTTTTAAATGGAGCACGTTATTAAATATTTTCTGTAATAGATTTGTTTTCATTTCAAAATATTCTTCTAAGCTGAATTATTATTTTTATTTTTAATTTGGAGGAAATTTTATTTCGCTTATTCTTAATTTTGTAGTAATCTTTTTTTATTTGTCAGAGAAAAATAATTAAAACTAATGTCCTCATTACAAAAAAAGAAACATATTTGTTTCTTTTTCTCTCTTATTTTCCCTCTCTGCCCTGCTCTAAGCAAGTCTGTCAACCTACTCCACAAAACCCAAAAACCACCATGAAAAGTTTCCAGAAAAAACACACGATTAAACCCAGATCTTCAACTTCCAATGTAGACCCCTACTACCATGTCTTCTCCAACATCAGGAGTCTATGTTCCAACCTTCCAGAGGTTGAAACCCAATTAGAGGAGACTAAACCAGACCTATTATTCCTAAGTGAAACTGGCACTGGACCGACTATTTTCCTAGAAGAGTTTGGAATTAAAGAATATTCTAATTTAACATCCAGATCTGACCCTCCAAGATCAACATAGGTATGGAATATAAGCCAACATTAAAGATGGCTTTCCATGTGGTAGTAACATCTCCAGAGAAATCCTGAATT
The DNA here is from genome assembly GCF_053919585.1 of Euprymna scolopes. Lineage (NCBI taxonomy): Eukaryota > Metazoa > Mollusca > Cephalopoda > Sepiida > Sepiolidae > Euprymna > Euprymna scolopes. The sequence goes on along the minus strand of NC_136526.1, from coordinate 54,635,623 downwards.
TCCCTATATGTGTTTCCAGATAGCACTTGCTCACACGACTGTATTTATATTTGCCCTCTATGACTCCAACAACAGCAACGTTGCTATCTTTAAGAGCATATCTGAGAAAATTGACCACATCCTATCTGTTCATCCTTCAGTTAACATTCACATCTGTGGAGAGAGTTGCCAACCTGATAGGTCCTAAACTGTCATCTAAGCTTCAGCCTCTGTCTCATTGACGAAATGTTGCATCCCTCTGCCTGTTCTACAAGTATTTTAATAGTGAATGCTCTGACGAACTACAAGCATTTGTGCCCTCTCGACGTAAATATCCCCGACAAACCCAACAAGCTGCTAAATCCTACCCCTTCACAGTAGAGATCCCTAGATGTAAGGAAGCCTTTTACTCCAATAGTTTCCTCCCCAGACCTGCTAGACTTTGGAACTCCCTTCTGTGATTCTGCTTTCCCAAATGTACTGACATGCAGAAGTTTAAGTTTAATGTGAACAGACATCTTGCTGCTCATCTCCTTTCATAATATCCCTGTAACTTATGTCCTCGATAGTATCCCCCTACTTCAAAGTAGCACTGTGCCTTGTTAGGGGTGAAAATTAAAATTAAAAAAAGTACACACATGAAACTCTAATCCCCTTCATGGTAATTTCCTCCAGCTGTAATGCACTTTACCATTCCAACAACTTCCGAAAGGTCCCATGACAGTACTCTTGTGTGAGCATGTCAATGACCCTTATCACAGCTTCTTTCATCTTCTTAATTGTCACATAACGACAGTGTCTAAGTGTAGTATTGGGAATCCCAGCTTAAATGCTATTTAGCTAGTTTGTAGAAATAGTAAGTTATGTAAGTATATTTTCGATTCCCATCAGCGAGTTTAGTAGGGTCACAAACGGTTGGGTTTGACATCCGTCAAACTAAAGTCACCTTTTGTCAACCTGGGTGACATGCACTGGAAATTAGGGGTGATACTGAATTGTGGGTAGTCTTCCGGTCGACGACCACATGGGCTGAGAGTTGGTTTTGGACTGCAGATGATGCAAACGGGAAATCTTGGATCCCCGACAACCATGGGTTCCAGATATAGGCTTGCCTTTAATAAAAGAATTGAAGCTTCAAATCCATCTTGTGTTATCAATGCGTCTGTCTGCAGCAGTGACCACTCCACACGAGATGGCAGACCAGCATCCAAGAAGATATCCGCTGGACAAGGCAAGCAGGTATGTACGATTATTTATTTGCACGTACACGTTGAGACCTTTCAAGGCAAGAAATAAGAGCACACACACACATCCACATAAGTAAGAATTTTGGTAAGAACCCAGACACTTAAAAGAAACAAGTAAAAGAGAATAGCAACAGGAACGTTTAATAAGTAAACGAATAAATAAATAATAAACAGGATGGAATCGATTACGGTAACATAAGGTTTTCCTTAAGCTTAGGGAATAACAAAAAGTTACACGGAGTTAATTAAATTATTTTTTATTTATTTATTAATTAAATTCTTATTTTTTTATTCATTTATTATTTTTTATTTATTAATTAAATTATTTTTCATTTATTTATTTATTAAATTATTTTTTATTTATTTATTAATTGAATTGTTATTTTTTATTCATTTATTTATTAAATTATTATTTTTTATTTATTTATTAATTGAATTGTTATTTTTTATTTATTTATTTATTAAATTGTTATTTTTTATTTATTTATTTATTAAATTGTTATTTTTTATTTATTTATTAATTGAATTGTTATTTTTTATTTATTTATTAATTGAATTATTTTTATTCATTATTATTTTTCTTATTTATTTCTTTATTTAAATGTTATATTTTATTCGTTTATTAATTAAATTATTTTTTATTCATTTATTTTTTAATTCATAAATAAAACTATTTTTTATTTTTTAATTAAATCATTTTTTATTAATTTATTAATAAAATTGTTATTTTTTATTTATTCATAAATCAAGATGTTATTATTTATTAATTTATTAAAATATTTTTATTAATTGAATTGTTATTATTTATAATAAACCTATTATTTATTTTTTGATTTAATTATTTTTCTTCATCAATTTATTAATGAAATATTTATTTATTTATTAAATCGTTATTTATTTATTTATTCAATTATATTTTTCTTTATTAATTGAATTGTTATTTTTATTAATTTATAAATAAAACTAGTATTTATATATTTTTATTACATCACTTATCTATTCATTTAATGATATATTTTTTATTTATTAATTAATTTTTATTAATTTAATTTTAAATTATTTTTATTTATTTATTAATTAAATTGTTATTTTATATTTGCTTATCAAATGTTTTTTTAATAAATGAATTGTTAATTTTTATTTATTTATTGAAATTTTATTTTTGTCAATTATTAAAATTATTATTTTTATTTAATTAATTAAATTTTTATTTTTTATATATATTAATTAAATTGCTATTTTATATTTATTAATTTAATTTTTTATATTAAATTATTTTTTATTTATTTACTAATATAATTTATTTTTTTTGATTATTAAATTGTTACTTTTTTATTTATTAATTAAATTGCTAGTTTTTTTTTTTTATTTATTTTGCTAGTAGTTAATAAAGCCCCTTCCATGTTAAGAATGGCGTTCTTAAGCAGCTTTGTAATTATCATTTTCTTGATTTTGTTCTTTAGTTCTTGTGTTCTATGAGCGATGTTTCAGACAAAAGGGAATTAGCTGCTGTTTTCTGGGTTGAAATCTATGCATATAACGTTTGATATTTGTTTACTATAAATTATTTATTTTAGCTCCTTACATCCAGTGGTTTCATAACTTGTCTGGAGCAATCTTCATAAAAGAATTAAAATAATAATGATACTCTCTGACAATTTACGGATCATGCTGAAATAATAAGGTTACTATTTAGAAACCCATTCTTAACACGGGGATGGGCTTTGTTAAATATTCTGTTCTTTCACCTAACAATTTAATAAAATAAATTAATAAATTTAGGAAACTGAAATTCTTCCCGGAAATAATATTACAGACGAAGTTGGATATCAGGAACTGAATCTAACCGAACACCATTTGCTGCAAACTCAGAATCAGGAACTTTTTTTTATTTGCTGGGTTTTTCTAGAAAGTACATGACATACATATTGAATTAATATTTTAGATTCGTGTGCAAAACTGAAAACAAATGAACATAAATAGCAGAAGCACTCGAGGAAGACCTCCAATTTGTAGTAGAATGGAGACAAAAATGGATGGTCACATTCAATGCCGCCAAGATTAAGCTTGTTTTGTTCAATAACTACAAGAAACCTTCACTACCACCAATAACAATGGCCAAAAACACATTACCTGAAAGTACTTCTTTTAAACTCCTCGGTCTAACATTCACAGGGAACACGAGTTGGAGCAGATATATTGAGAGCATTGTCAAGGCTGCTGTGAAGAAGGTGGGCTCTCTTTACTGTGCTAGAAAACAAGGAGTACCATGTTGAGGTTTTACGGGAGTTTAGGAAAAGATTCCATTGGAAGAAGCCAACACTTTAAATCGGATCAGTGGCGTTTCCACCAGGACAATTCACCCATCCATGACTCCATCCTTGTCACAGACTATTTAACCAAGATAGCCATCAAGACCCTCAGCCTCCCTATAGTCCAAACCTTGCTCCCTGTGACTTTTGGTTATTCCCTAAATTCAAGGGAAACCTTGGATGCTGTCGTTATGAGACAATTGAGGAGATGAAAGAGGTCATAGGGCTTTCCAGAAGTTGTTGGAACAATATAACTGCATTGCAGCCGGAGGAGATTACTTCAAAGGGGACTAGAGTTTCATGTGTCTACTATCAATAGAAGTGCCCATACGAAAAAAAAAAAGTCTGGAAACTTATTGAAGGCACCGTGTATTCACTACTAAAATTTATAGAAATAAATGTACACTCAACCTAGTTTGCTCCCTAAAAAAAAATTCAAAGCCTACTTTTTTTTTTTTTTTTTAGGTCTATTATGTTTTAAAATCCTTTAAAAAGTATGCAAAGAAGGATTTAAATCAATAAATGTTTAAAATGTTTAGACTATCTTAACAAGCACCAAAGAATGCAAAAGCAAGAAGTATTAAAACGAAATTTATAAAATTATATCTAAAAAAAAATTGACCAGAATGCATCACCATTGAAATTTGAAAAAAAAAAAAAAAAATTGACCAGAATGCATCACCATTGAAATTTGAAAAAAAAAAAAAAAAAAAAATTGACCAGAATGCATCACCATTGAAATTTGAAAAAAAAAAAAAAAAAAAAATTGACCAGAATGCATCACCATTGAAATTTGAAAAAAAAAAAAAAAAGAAATTGACCAGAATGCATCACCATTGAAATTTGAAAAAAAAAAAAAAAAAAAATTGACCAGAATGCATCACCATTGAAATTTGAAAAAAAAAAAAAAAAATTGACCAGAATGCATCACCATTGAAATTTGAAAAAAAAAAAAAAAAAATTGACCAGAATGCATCACCATTGAAATTTGAAAAAAAAAAAAAAAAAAAATTGACCAGAATGCATCACCATTGAAATTTGAAAAAAAAAAAAAAAAAAAAAAAATCACTTGGTGGCGCTTCAAATTTGAAAGGAACTTGGAAGCATTTAAACTGTCGAATAGAAAGTCATATATATATATATATATATATATATATATATATATATATATATATATATATATATATATAAGTAGGTTGTAGTTTGCTTGAAGCATTGTTGAAGAAAATTATAAGATAAAATTAAAAGCCAAGAACAATGCGAGATTTTTTTTTTATATAGAGTAAAATTAAATGCAAACAAAAGAAATAAATTTCTTTTTTTTTTTTGTTGTTGTTAGTTTTTTCTTTTGACACAAATTTTAACTCTAAACAACAGTAATTTTTTTTTCTCTTTCTCTGTTGTATTCAATGGTGAAAAGAAAAAACTAACAACAACAAAAAAAAAGAAATTTATTTCTTTTGTTTGCATTTAATTTTACTCTATATAAAAAAAAAATCTCGCATTGTTCTTGGCTTTTAATTTTATCTTATAATATATATATATATATTTGCTGTAAATATGTATTAAAAGTTTGAAAATACTGGAATATAGTTCTTTCTCACTTGGAGCAGGGGGGGGAGAAGGGGGGGGTCACCGCTTATCAATGCCCAGAGGTCAAGATTGTAAGGTAGACGGTGAGAGAACAGTCTGAGCTCCAATCTATGGCTCCCTTCCTCGCCAAACTTTCACGAGAAACACTCGTCTAGCTGAAACCACTATCAATAATTCCCCCCCCCACTCTTTATCTGTGCCTAAAGCTCAACATAGATTCCATGAACAAAGTTTCTTAGAACTGCACGCCATGAAAATAATGATAAAGCAGAGATAGACTCACAACGTTTCTTCTGTGAGAAAGTGGAAGTAGGGAGGTGAAAAGGATGTTGCCCACTAGATTGTGAAGACGGTTTTGTATTGTGTTGAGTACGGAAAGGATACATGCCTCCCCAGGAGGGAAGAGTTAGACACATGATTGATTTTAAATGTGGAGAAAATCTTCCACAAAAGGGGATTGGAACTAGCATTGTAACGACAATAAAAACTTCCTCAGTTCGAAAGGATTTCTCCCTCACTGACAGAGGTAGTTTCTTCCCCAGAACCGCTAGACTTTGGAATTCCATTCCAGGTCACTGCTTCCCCAACTGTACTGACATGCAGAAGTTAAAGTGCAACGTGAACCAACATCTTGCTGCCCAAATCCCTACATAGTACCCCAGTAGTTGTTTCCCCTGATAGTAGCCCCCTACACCAAAGTGGCAATGTGCCTTGTTTGGGATGAAAATGTAATTTAAAAAAAAAAAAAAGAAAAAAAAAAAAGGAGGACAGAAAAGATGAAGTGCAGTATTAGAACAGATACTTCACCTTGCTCCAAGACAAAAGGCCAAAAAGTTTATAAACAGGGATTAAATTTAAGGCACTAGTGCAGTTTAACACTCAACCATATTTATTGCTTTCATTTCAGGAGAGTTTCGTCTGGACAACATAAGAGTTACAAAGCCTCCCCTCCCCATGTTAAGAATGGCTTCTTACATTTGCTTGGGATGTTAAATGTTAATATAAATTATCAACATTACCTTAAGAAAAAAAATGTTCATGACTTTATAAGAATTTAGCTATAGCGATAGACTTTATTTTACTGAAAACACAATAGCAGTTGTTCTACTCGAATGAATTTTCGTAATTTTTGGATATATTACTATTTTCGACATGACAATTAAGTATGTAATATTGTTTTTGCTTATAACAGCATGTTAAAAAAAAATCGATCTGTCGGCTACCTCAACAAAGACCAAAAAATGCAAAAATATAAAATCATATCTAAAAGAAAAAAAAAAAAAAAAAAAAAAAAAAAGAAAGAAAAAGAAAGAAAAAAGAAAAGAAAAAAGAAAGAAAGAAAAAAAAGAAAAAAAGAAAACAAAAGAAAGAAAAAAAGAAAAAAAAAGAAAGGAGGGCAGAGTTAGAGACATGGTTGGTTTTAAATGTGGGGAAAATCTAGCTTCCACAAAAGAGGATTGGAACTAGCATTTTAACGACAATAAAAACTTCCTCAATTCGGAAGGATTTTTCCATCACTGACAAAGGACAGAAAAGATGAAGTGCAGTATTAGAACAGATACTTCACCTTGCTCCTAGGCAAAAAGGCCAAAAAGTTTATAAACAGGGATTAAATTTAAGTCTGTACAACAAAACGTCTTGAAACTTATTTAAAGCACCTCATAACTTTAAAATAGATAGGATTTTAAAGTTACAATAAGTTGCCAGACGTTTGGTTGTACAGACATTTAAAATTGTCAAAGACTCTTGAAAATTCAGTATGAGATTACTGACCAATTTTTATGATTTCAGGTTCAAATGAACAGCTACAGCAGGAATTGGAATACACCCTGCTAAAGCCTGTATGTCATAGCTGGTGAATTTAAAAACTGCAACCTGGACGTGAAGACACTTTAGAAGCATCATATGCAAAAAATTCTGTTTTAAACTTGGAAAAAATGCCACAGAAACGTATGGAATGCTTCAGACTGCTTTTGGACCATCTTACATGGATCAAGAATCAGTTTTTAAGCGGCATAAGAGATTCAAGGAAGACAATAAGTCTGTGAAGGATGATAAGAGGTGTAGGAGAAGTAAGGGAGTCAGAACACCAGAGTTGATTGGCCAAATAAAGAATTTCATGGATAAAGACCGTTGTGTGTCTATAAAGACAATAAATGTACAGTTTGATGTCAGTGTGGGAACTGTACACACAATTATTCACGAGGAACTGAAGATGCGGAAAATTTGTGCGAATGCACCAGTTCACAACTCCATTCTTGTCACAAACTATTTGACTAAGATGGGCATCAAGACAGTTCCTCATCCTCCGTACAGTCCAAACCTTGCTCCCTGTGACTTTTGGTTATTCCCTAAGCTCAAGGAAAACCTTAGAGGCTGTCATTATGAAACAATTGAGGAGATGAAAGAGGCTGTGATGAGGGTCATTGACACGCTCACGCAAGAGAACTTCCATGGGGCCTTCCAGAAGTTGTTGGAACTGTATGACAAGTGCATTGCAGCCAGAGGAGATTACTTCGAAGGGGACTAGAATTTTATGTGTGTAAAAATATGCATACACAAAAAGTCTGGAAACTTATTTAATGCAAATTTTACAGCATTTTTTATTTATTAAATTGTTAGGTGAAAGTACAGAATAGTTAACAGTTATGTTAATAACGTTATTATCTCAGCACAGTTTGTGTTCTGAATAAGTACCCTCTATTTTTTGGAGAGGGGGTCCTCAGCTATAAATTTTGCCAACGTTTTTGTATGTGTAAAATTAAATAAAAACAGTTTGAGATACTTCTGCAGTTTATGGACTGTGCTACTTCTTATGGCAACCTTTCCTTACATAAATGAAAGTACAGAATAGTTAACGTTTTCCCTCCCTATATGCACATGCGAAAACAAAACGAAACAATAAATAATACAGATAATAAAGGTCTTAATATCATAAAACCTACTTGTCGACGACAATTTTAAATGCGATATTTCTTCAAAATAAACCCTAATACCCCTAAAAATCAACTTTTTAAATGTAAGTCTTTTGTTGGTACTCTAGTGCATACCATCAATTATTGCCCTTAGACTGATAAATGACAAATCGTTTATATAAGAAGGGTGTGCGTGTTCTCAGCAAGTGGTTCCAATATGGGGGATCGATTTACAAGAACATTGTATTAGAAACTGAGCACCCCTGTTACAAATATTTAAATACTAAATTTTTGAATTTTTTACATTTTTTATTTTTTTGAAAATATGGTAGATTAGTGTCCATTCAATAATAATCTGCTAAAAAAATTGAAAAAAGATGAAAAAAGCGAAACATATATAAGGGAGTGTTCATTGTACATGTGAATCAACAATTTCATATTAAAATAAGAATATTTTATTTTTACTTTGAAATGTTTTTAACTACAAAATATTTTTAATAGTAAAATAAAACGATTTTTTTTTTTTGGTATTTGTGAAGATAGAGTCGATTTTTTAAAATATGTGGCTTTAAGCAAAAAATAACAGTACTTACTTGGCATGTCGAAAATAGTAATATATCCAAAAATTACGAAAATCCATTGAGTAGAACAGCTGCTATTGTGTAAAAAATGTTTAACGCTATAGTATGAAACACTATGTCGGTCATTAAAGTGGCGAAACTGAATATAAGTATGTCCCCCATATTCGTAATCTTCAAGGTGTTCACATCTAGGGAAGATGCAATTTCTGCCAATTTTCCGACTATAAATAAATTTTTGACTATAAATAATTTTTTGACTATAAATAATTTTCTACTCAATAAATTTTTGTAATTTTTGGATATATTACTATTTTCGACATGACGAGTAAGTACTGTTGTTTTTGGTTAAAACCACATATTAAAAAAAAATCGATCCGTCGACTATCTTAACAAGCACCTGTTGTTTTTTTTTGTAAAATTGTATTTTTTTTAACAAAGAAATTAGGTTATCAATTTTTCAGGTTTATTTATTTATTTTTTAAATACAGTTAGATAAAGTCACTAAATCACGTAAATTGATTTAAAAACAAATTCTGTGTTGTCATTTGAATTTTTTTTTTTTTTTTTACAAATTATCTATGTATTAATACGATAGTGTGTTATTTTCTGTGTCACGCTTACATCCAGGTCGTTTGTTAGGTACCTCCATTTCTTGTAATAAATAGTTTTACCAAGAATTCTCCATAACTTTGGTTTCGGTTTCAATCATAGCTGATGGCATTTAAGTCATTTATTTATTTATTTTTTTTTTCTATAAATAATTTTATTTATTGGCACTTAAGTTATCTATTTTTTTTTATAAATAATTTTATCAAGAATTCTTCATAAGATTTGGTTTCGGTTTTGATTATGGCTGAAGGAACTCAAGTTATATCTATATATATATATATATATATATATATATATATATATATATATATATATATTCTTTTTTTTTTTCATAAATTTTTATTTCGGTTTCGATTCAAGCTAATGCACCCAAGTCATATGGATATATATTTTTTTTTTGAAATCGCAACTTTATAATATATAAAAATCAATAGAACATTAACTCTATAATAATATATACAAAATCTGCAAGAATTAAAATATCATATTTAAGTGTAATTTACGACCAGGTTTTACCGGGCGTTCGTGCTAGCTTAGATAAATACTTTTGCAGTTTTAACAAAAGAGCTACAATAATATCAGAGCGTCTCCATTTACACTGAACATCTACAGAATGCCAACATGAATATATTACATATGAATGAGTCCCCTATGGAATTTCCACTGGTCCCGTTAGTTAAATATCATTAGATGGGGAATTGTTTTGAGTAAAAATCTATTGAAAAATATGCATTTTTTATTGAGAAATACACCTTTGAAATATGTGTGAGAAATTAATCTCACAAACTCAATACTCCCTGGCAGAGGCAAAAATAATTCAACAATTACAAAACCATACCTTTAAACTGAAATTTTATTCAGTTATAACATCAAAGAAAAGTTATCGGTCTGGGTACAGTCTTTGCAAAACGGTGGATCAGTTTTGCCTCTCAAATTGGGAGCTAGTAGTTAACTCCTTTTGTTGGCGGGGTAGCGTGGTTTTCCTTCAAAAAGAGTCCATGATAAATCATGGTGTTCTCAGCAAGAGTTTCCATGAACAAAGCTTTTTTATTAGAACTGCACGCCTGTGGAATTGTCTTCCGTTTTCCTGCTTTCCGGCTGACTACAATATGGTTGTCTTCAAGTCTAACGTAAATAAGTTCTTGATGAGCCGTTCCATATAAGTTATCAAATTTAACAAATTTTCATTACTAATGATTATTATATTGTCCAATTTCTACTGTACACTCTTTAACCCTTATCCTTGAGTGGCCTCTTGGCCTTGATAATGTGTTGATACCTATGAAAAAAAAAAAAAAAAAAAAAGAAAAAGTCCAATGTGAACAAGTTCTAGTTGAATCGTCCCCCTAAGTAATCCAAGTTACAAAATTCCCACTGTTTACTATGCTAAAATCACAATGACTAATGTATACCTATTAACTCTTATCCTCGAGTGGCCTCTGGGCCTTAATAAGTGGTGACACCCATGTAAAAAAAAAAAAAAAAAAAAAAAATTAGGCATAAATCGAGTCCCTTGTGACCCTAATTGAATTGAAAAAAGATCAAACATTTAGGTGATATAAACACGATAAAAATGTTCAAATGATGCCATCCTCTAATTGGGATATTTTCGGCACAATATAAAGATGTCTCTGCTTGTAGAGAATTCAAGTCCTTTTTCACCAAACATTTAGGTGATATAAACCTGGAGAAATTGTTGCGGCTCCATTCTCGATAAGGCATTCTTCACGGAGACGACTTTTGGTGAGTTTTACTTGCCGGGTGTTATTTCATAGACTAAAAACAAAATGGATGTTTAAAAAAAAAAGAAGTAATTATCTTGGCCCATACAAATCAACCAATCACAGGCTGTCTACTAGAATTGTGCATAGGCGGCTTAAAACATGCAATGGCATTGTAACTAGAATTTCTCACATATGTAAGCATTAGATAATAATTTATTCATTATGGCTTGTTGATGCAAAAAGCGAAACGCTGTCCTTTGAAAATGAACCGGAAAACGAAACAAGCACTTTCATTATTGGAGAAAACAGTATGTATTCCGTATAGTTTCGTATCCTGTTTTGAATAACGACATTTTACTTTTTGCATCAACAAGCCATAGGGAATAAATTCTTATTAATTTTCTAATGTTTACATATTTCAAGTGTGCATTTCTCAATAAATGATGTGTATTTCTAAATAGATTTTAACTCGAAATGATTTTCCATCTAATAATATTGGGTAAGGTTGACTGAAGGCTTACTTGGGCTAAATCACCACAAAAAAGTTTGTTTCAAAGTTGATTTAAGAAACGAAAACACCAAACCAGCACTAGAAGATGAAACAAAATAGTTATTTATTTTTTTCAGCAAATTTTTTTTTTTTTTTTACACAGTGATCACCATTTTTTGACTATAAATAATTTTCTACTCAATAAATTTTTGTAATTTTTGGATATATTACTATTTTCGACATGACGAGTAAGTACTGTTGTTTTTGGTTAAAACCACATATTAAAAAAAAATCGATCCGTCGACTATCTTAACAAGCACCTGTTTTTTTTTTTGTAAAATTGGAAGCCACTCAGGGATAAGGGTTATTGCAAGTACATTACGTTAGTGTGGAGATTTGATGAAGTGTTTACTTAAGGGGGCGGTTCATTAGGAATTTGTTAACGTTGGACTTGAAGACATCCAAGTTGTAGTCCGGTGGGAAGCAGGCAGACGGAACAGAGTTCCACAGGCGTGCAGTTCTAAGAAAGAAGCTTTGTTCATGGCATCCGCGTTTTGATTTAGGCACAGATATAGAGTGGGGGAAATTTTTCACAGTGGATTCAGCTAGACGGGTGTTTTTCGTGAAAGATTGGCGAGGGGGGACCAGAGATTGGAGTTCAGACGAGCACCTGCCATGGAAATAACGATAAAACAAGGATAGGCTCGCAACGTCTCTTCTGTGGGAGAGAGGTTGCAGGGTAGAGAAAAGGACATCCCCCACTAAGCCACGAAGTCTATTTTGTACTCTGTCAAGGCAGGATAGGCTGTTTTTAGCAGCTCCTGCCCAGATGTGGCAACAGTATTCCATCCTTGGACGTACTTGGCTTTTATATAGATAGAGAATTGCATCAGTAGTGAGATATCTTCTGGAGCGGTAGAAGGATCTCACCATCTTTCCAGCGACCTTGGCAACAGACTTGATGTACGTGTTCCATTTCAGATCAGGAGTAAAGGTCAAATCCAGAAGCTTGTCAAAACATGGGGCCTCACCCAGACGAGAGCCATCCATCACAATTGATGCCAGATGGGGATCAGAGCGTTGATGATGTAAGGATAGGAGTTTGGTTTTGGATGCATTAAAGGTAACCAGCCACGTCTTCCCCCACTGAACCACACGCTCGAGATCAGAGGAGAGAGAATCAGAAAGAACTTTGTCATTTACAGCCTTTGATGTGTTGCCGTAGCGGGTTGTGTCATCAGCATAGATGTCAACGAATGATTTAAGTATGTGTTTAGGGAGGTCATTGATGTAGATCAGGAAGAGAGTTGGGCCCAGGATTGACCCCTGAGGGACTCCAGCATTTATATTGCAGGCCTCCGATTTTTGTCCATCTACCACTACTCTTATGAGCCTATCGGAGAGAAATGATTTAATGATTGAGAAAACATTTCCAGTTATACCTTCTTCAATTCTTCAATATTAATCAGGAAAAAATAAAATAATAAAATAAATAATAAAAAATGAATAATAAATAAAATAATGAAAATAAAATAAAAATAAAACAAAAAATAAAATAAATACAACAAGAATAAAATAAAAATGAAATAAATAAATAAATAAAAAATAAAATAACAAAATAACATAAAAATAAAATAAACAATAAATAAAAATAAAATAATAAAAAAATAAGTGTCGTAATTATGTTTTTTGGTGGGGGGGGGGCAAGTCATCAACCTTATTTACTATTTTATTTATTTCAATTAATTTTTCAGTTCATGTGATTTCTTTTTGAATTTTATTCAAATATGCATGGAAAAAATAAAATAATTAAAAATAAGTTTTGCAATTATTTATAAAAAAAAAAAAAAAAAAAAAAATTTATTTTTTTTTTGCTTTTACACCCCAAACAAGGCACAGTATCACTTTGATGTAGGGAGCCACTATCATGGACATAATTTGCAGGGATACTATGTAGGGAGTTGAGCAGCAAAATGTCTGTTCACATTACACTTGAACTTATGCATGTCAGTACAGTCAGGAAGCAAGGACCAGGGAGGAAATTCCAAAAGCTAATGTATACCTATTAACCCTTATCCTTGAGTGGCCTCTGGGCCTTGATAAGTGGTGACACCCATGTAAAAAAAAAAAAAAAAAAAAAGCTAGCAGTCCTAAGGAAGAAACTATTAGAGTAGAAGGCTTTTTGGCATCTAGGGATCTCTAATGCATAGGGATGGGACTTTACTGCTTGTTTGTGGTTGTCAGGGGTGTAAATTCCTCCTGGCTTTGATGTTCAAAATAATAAAAAAAAATTGACGAAAACGTTTCCACGACTCTGCTGTCTAATTTCTTCCAACTGCAAAAACATAACTCTCCGCTCACAAGACTCACTCCTTCTGTCACCAAATCCTAAATCGTCAAGTCTCGATAAAAGTTAGGATTCTATAGTACAATCAGCAGCATCTCATTTGCATAAAGCGATCAGTTGGATTAGCATAAAACCGGAAAGGCAGCCATTTTCTTTTTCTTTTTTGTCTGCATGGGACTGCACAAGTGTAGCATTGGGAATCCCAGCTTAATTGCTATATAGGTAGTTTTAGAAATAGAAAGTTATGTAAGCATATTTTCATTTCCAATCAGCGAGTTGGCAGGGTCACAAAAGGTTAGGTTTGACAGGTATCAACCTAGATAGGAAATTAGGGGTGACATGGGAATTGTGGTCGTAGGCTTCCAGTTGACAGCCACATGGGCTGAGAGTGGTTTAGGAAGCAGAGGAATGCAGATCGGAGATCCAGCTCTCCACAACCAGGGTCCGAGATATAGGCTTGCCTTGAAATAAAAAATTGAAGCTTCAGTCCATCTTGTTGTCATTAATGAATCTGTCTGCAGTGACCACTCACCAACGAGATGGCAGACAAGCGACCAGAAGATATCATCCACTGGCCAAGGCAACCAGATATGTACGCATTATATATTTGCATGTACACGTCTCGAAGACTTTCATGGCAAGAAACAGGGTAAGGATAAGAACACACACACACATAACAGTGAACTGCACAAACTGTATGTAAGAGCATACATACACACACTCATATATGTAAGAACACAGACTCTTAAAAGCAATCATAAAAAGATAGTAACAAGAAAACGTAAAAGAGAACGATTAGCAACAGAAACGTTTAATAATAATAGTAATAAATAAATAATAAACAAGAGACATCCAGTTTTAGGGTAACACAAGGAACAGGTGTGAACTGATTTTTAATGCCTTTTAATTACATGAGGTATTTATGTCGAGGGGGTATATGGGTTTGGAGTTCACTGGAGCACGTTCCATTAAAATATTTGCAAAACAAGCACAGGGATACAACATTGCGGCAATGGGACAGGGGTTGGAGTCTGGTCAACAGGGTGGAATATATTAGGTTGGCGATTTTTTTTTGAATCCTGTTTAAAAGTGAGCGACTAGTAGAAGATGTGCCAGTCCAAGTGTGGCAACAATACTCTATACATGGGCGAATGATGTCCTTGCAGAGGTACAGGATACTCTCAGGCATAAGTAAATTTCTAGCATGGTAGAGAGAGCCCAATTTTCTTAGTGTTGCTCCACAAGGGAAGAGAGACAAAAGAAAAGAAAAATTATCACATGCGGTAGTGCGGACCGAAACAATTTCGTCCACGTGACCCGATGCGATCCTGAACGACTCCATTAATTTGAACCTGAATACCTGTCAATGCAACCACGACACGATTCTGAACAACTCTGTCAATTCGAACCTGAACACCTCTGTCAATTCGAACCTGAACACCTCTGTCAATTTGATACTACATGATCCCAAACAACTCCATCGATTTGAACCTTAGTCTAGGCATCTCTGAGTATTTGACACAACATTTTCGCCGTAGGTACGTCCGACTAAGACATTGGCATACAAATCCTGTAGCACTTCTGCACATACTCGTCACACGCAGCATCCATTGGCAATGTCCTTAATGTATTTGTTCCAATTCATGTTCCCAGTGAACGTTATGTCGAGAAGTTTGAGTAAAGAGCATTCAAGTAGTGTATTACTAGCCATGCCTTTCAGTCGTCGAGAAGGTTTCTTGTGATTATTTAAGGAAACAAGCTTAGGCAAGGCAACGATGAACGTTACCAACCATTTTTGTCCTCATTCCACTACAGACTGGAGTTCTTCGTCTAAGGTTTCAGTTATTACGTTAGATACGTGTTCATTCGTTTTCCCCCAGTGTGTCATAAAGCGTTGTGTCATCAGTAAATATACCCATCTCAGGGACAATTTTATCAGGGAGATCATTCAAGAATAAAAAGAATAATAAAGATCCAAAGACACTCTATCAAATCAAATCTCTAATACTAATGATTACTACAATACTATCTCATTGATTACTGTATACGCAATAACCCTTATCCCTGAGTGGCCTCTGGGCCTTGATAAGTGGTGACCTCCATGTAAAAAAAAAAAAAAAAAAAAAAAAAGGACCGACCCATGAGACACACCCATATTTATATCATGTCAGTTTGATGCATGACCATCAAGAACACCTGAAGTTTTCTTTTATTTAAGGATTTGATTATGTTAAGTATTTGTCCAGTAATACTGCATGATTTAATTTTCATGGGAAGACCATCGTGCCATACATTCGGAGATTACAGTTAGGATATCTGAAGTAGAGCAGGCTTGCTTAAATCTTTATTGTTGGTTGAAAAGAAGTTTAGTATTGACGAGGTGGTGGACTAGTGCTTGATTAATTGCGGACCCAAAGAGTTGGGCAAGAAGAGGGAGGACACTTGTAAGGCGATAATTTAGTCAGTCAGTTCTTTCGCCAGAACTTTTGTAAACTTGTACCATAGAAGCAGTTTTCTGGCAGTCAGGAAAACAAGATTCGGTATGGCATGTGTCGAAGAGTTTGGAGAGAACTGGAGTTACCTCAGCGGAGCATTTTTTAATAGTATAGCCGGGATGAGATCAGGCCCACATGCCTTTGCAATGTCTAAGTTTTTTAATGATATCATCTACTTGAGAAGGGATGATTTTTAGATCATTGGATATGGTTTGTCTGCAAAGGAAAATCTGGGAAGGAATGGTTTGCTGGGTTCAAAGTAGAGTTGGAAACAAACCGTCAGGCAAGCAGGTTAGCCTTCTTGGTTACCGTGCAAAAAACCTTAAGGTTGTCGGATATTGGGGGAATTGTTGACTGTCCATTATTTACTACACTGTTATAAATTTTCCAGAAATCATGAGTTTCTAGATTCTGTGCGTCTATACTTTTTATGGTGGCTTTAGTATATCTTCTCTTTAGCTGCAGATAAACTTTAATCTATTTGTACTGGACTTATATGGGATTAATCTGTGGTATGCATGCTGCCTTTGAGCAATGGCAGCTGTGCAAGTAGAAGTAAACTATTGGGGAGAGTGAGGTTTGCTATAAAACTTCATTGTGGGTACATGTGCTTCAATTGCCGCTTTAAACCATTCAGTGGTCTCATTTGTGCACTGTCCTGCAAGAAAAGAAAAGATATTTCCCCATCGAGCATCTCTAATGTGATTCTTGATAGCTTCTTAGTCAGCTTTATTGCAATACCTTGCTGGTTTGAGCAATGGTTCTTCAAGGCCGCTGGAAAAATGGTCGGATCCTTCTATTGATTCAGTAGATATCTCACTGCTGATGTCTATATAAGAGCCAGGTACGTCCAAGGATGGAGTACTGTTGCCACATCTGGGCAGGAGCTGCTAGAAAGGACTTGTCCTGCCTTTGATAGAGTTCAAAATACACTTCGTAGCCTCGTAGGAGATGTCCTTTTCTCTTCGCTGCAACCTCTATCTCACAGAAGAGATGTTGCGAGTTTGTCTCTGCTTTATCGTTATTTTCATGGAAAGTGTTCGACTGAGCTTCAATCTATGGTCCCGCCTCGCCAAACTTTCACAAGAAACACTTTTCTAGCTGAAAACACTATCAATAATTCCCCCCACTCTTTATCTGTGCCTAAACCTAAACGTAGATTCCATGAACAAAGCTTCTTTCTTAGAACTGCACACCTGTGGAACTGCCTTCCGTTTGCCTGCTTCCCGGCTGACTACAATATGGTTGTGTTCAAGTCTAATGTAAACAAGTTTCTGATGAGCTGTTCCACTTAAGTTAACAAATTTACCAAATTTCTATAACCATCGATTACTATATTGTCCTTTTGACTGCTGTACACTCTTTAACCCTTGTCCTTGAGTGACCTCTCGGCCTTAATAAGTGGTGACGCCTATGTAAAAAAAAAACAAAAAAAAACTTGGGGTCGAGTGTTCAGGGTTATGTCTATCAGAGGGCAATGAGCATTTGTTATACAATCAATCCTCAATAACTGTGGTCAGAAATAGGCATAAGAAGTGAGACTTGCTGACCTTGATGATCTGGGAGACGGATCGGGAACGTTACTGTCTGTGCCAGGGAATGAGATATAGGAAATTTATGTGTGATGCTACCAGCTGTGTCTGTGTAACTGGAGAAACGAAGCCAATTACTGTGGTGGATATTCAAGTCACCAAATACATGTACTTTGGTGTTAAATTCTAGGGAGAGTGCTATATCTTTGATGTCAGAGCTGTGATTGATTAGAGCATAGTCCTGGGTCGGGGTAGAGCGATAAAAAAAATATAAGTCCTAAATCTATCTTAAGAGAAAAAATACCAGGTTGTTCTTGACGGTTGTACATCTAAACAATATGATATAAATGCGGGACTACCTCAGGGTACTCTCGCATTTATATCATATTGTTATAAAACCAGATTAAATAAATAAGGAGAGACAACTCCAATCAAAGTGTCGAGATAAGAGATCAGCCTTATACTCAATACAATTTAGCAGTAAAATCGCTAAAAATCTTTTTTCTTCGTTTAAAAACGATTACTTGATCGATTTACGTGGTTTTTGGAATATGACATTAGCTTTACGTGTGTGCTAGTGATTTTGCTTACAATTTGACAAAAAAAAAAAGAAAAGAAGTTTGTGTTTGTTGATAGAATCTCCAGATCGATTTTTAAAAAAATATGTCGTTATAAGCAAAAACAATATTTACGTACTTGTCATGTCGAAAATAGTAACAGATCCAAAAATTACGAAAATTTATCCAGCAGAACATAATTTTTTTATTAAAAAAACAAAAAAAAAAACAAAAAAAAAAGACATTAGACAACAAATATTGCAACCATGAACAAGTAAAAAATTCGTTCCAGGTAAATGTCTCCTGTGTGTGAACTCTTCACTGTCTAATATATAACATCTAAGAAAAATGCAATTTTACCCAATTTTCCGCAAAAATTTAGTTTAACTATAAATAATTTTCTACTCGCTGATATTTCGTAATTTTTGGATATATCACTACTTTCGACATTACAATTAACTATTAATATTGTTTTTGCTTAAAATGACATTTTTTTTTTTTTTTTTAAATCGATTCAAACACGGAAAAAAAAACCCTCTCTATTTTGCAGCCGACAGCTCCGCACAAAGCCTTTGTAAACACGGGGGACTCGGGGGGAGCGTTAACTTGAAGGAACATTTTTCTTAGAAAACCATTCTTAACACGAGGAGAGAATGTCACCTATTTATTTATTTTTTACTATTCTGTACTTTCACCTAACAATTTAATAAACAAAAGACACCGTTAGAATTTAATTTAACTTGAAAATCCTACCTAAAAAGTAGCACACGACACGGCCCATAAACTGCAGAAGTTTCAAATTATTTTTTTTTTATATTTAATTGGATTATTAAAAGACATAATTGTCAGGTTCAATAATAATTAAAAATAACATAATATTCATGCAAGATTCTCTCATTAACCAAAAAATGGCGATTTGTATATATAAACTAATATTTACATACCCCCCCCCCGTCGTCGGGGGAAAAAAATGTATATTTTTCAAAAATATTATTTTTATTATAAAATATTATGTCGCATCGGAAACGTTTTTAAAAACATATTTATTTGTTATAGAAGTACTTACCATGATTTTGTTGGTTTTCGTCACGTAAACTTGTAAATATATAATTTTAAAAAGATTGTTTGATGCACGTAAGTAAAAATATAAGCCTCTTCTTCCAACACAAAAGATGTCATCAAGGGGAGATAACTCATTCGCCAGTCATTAAAGAGTTACCCCCCATAGAATTGCTAGATCAGATTTATTCGCGTAACAATAAGCGTTCCTACTTGCCTTCCCACGAGGGCAGATGGAGACACCAGGTCGGTTTTTAATGTGGGGGAAATCCAGCTCCCCTAAAAGAGACAGTCTGGATAGGAACAAAAATGTCTCAGTCATGAATGATTTCTCCTCAACAGAAAAAGTTAAGTGTAGCAGCATCAGAACAGACTCCACTGTAATCTTAGCCAATAAATGTTACAAAAATGATCTTACGACACTTGTACAGTTTAATCAAAACATTAAAAAAATGAAAATATCGAAAAAAGGTTATATTGTACGTATCCGTTTTGGACTGAAGAAGAAGATCTCCGAAAAAAATGTTGGTATTTTTTTAGTTTACCGACCACTCGAAATTCACCTCTAATTTGTCGACATATAGGTTTTCGGATACGCTGAGAACGAATATCACATATAATTTTTGCGCAAACGCGCAGTTATCCATATTAAAAGACATTCAGTATCCAACGTAATCACTATTGTTTTTGCTGGCGGCCATGTTGTTTCCCATTTAGGAGAAAACGCACCCCCCCCCCCAAAAAAAACCCCAGCCAAACGGAGCCAAAAACATGGCCCCAAAACATTTTTTGGCTTCAATACCGAAATGAGCCTCCCCCCACTCACCCTTCCGGATATTTTTTTCGCTACTCGACATCGAAACGGACAATCTTTTTTTACACTTTTTTAATTACATTAATTTTTTCACTTTTTTTTTTACTAAAATGCGCGCACGCGCGTAGTCACTTGCCGTTTCACAAGGCGTATGAATACATGGCGGACATTTTAAATGACAAGAAATATTTTACATAAAATAAAGTTTTCGCTTCATCTAAGACTAAAAATATTGCTATCAGTAAGTTTTTACGAGCATATTTTATGTTTTTCGTTTTTTTTTGGGGGGGGGGGGCATTCAAATATAGAACTTGTGTACTTTAACAGGTGCTTCTGCAGATAAACTAACCGTTTTTCCATGGAGGGGCAGGGGCGGGTGTGTTGTGGCGGCAATAACAGACAATAAAATATTAATTATCTGAACATTTATTGAATTAAAATAAAATTAAGAAAATTCTAATAACACAAAATAAAATATTAATTATTTGAACATTTATTGAATTAAAATGAAATTAAGAAAATTCTAATAACACAAAATAAAACATTAATTATTTGAACATTTATTGAATTGAAATAAAATTAAGAAAATTCTAATCAAAAAATAAAATATTAATTATCTGAACATTTATTGAATTGAAATAAAATTAAGAAAATTTTAATAACACAAAATAAAACATTAATTATTTGAACATTTATTGAATTAAAATGAAATTAAGAAAATTCTAATAACACAAAATAAACATTAATTATCTGAACATTTATTAAATTAAAATAAAATTAAGAAACTGTTAATAACACAAAATAAAATATTAATTATTTGAACATTTATTGAATTAAAATGAAATTAAGAAAATTCTAATAACACAAAATAAAATATTAATTATCTGAACATTTATTGAATTGAAATAAAATTAAGAAAATTTTAATAACACAAAATAAAACATTAATTATTTGAACATTTATTGAATTAAAATGAAATTAAGAAAATTCTAATAACACAAAATAAAACATTAATTATTTGAACATTAATTGAATTAAAATAAAATTAAGAAACTGTTAATAACACAAAATAAAATATGAATTATTTGAACATTTATTGAATTAAAATAAAATTAAGAAAATTCTAATAACACAAAATAAAACATTAATTATCTGAACATTTATTGAATTAAAATAAAATTAAGAAAATTCTAATAACACAAAAGAAAACATTAATTATTTGAACATTAATTGAATTATAATTAAATTAAGAAACTGTTAATAACACAAAATAAAATATTAATTATTTGAACATTTATTGAATTAAAATAAAATAAGAAAATTCTTATAACAGAAAATAAAACATTAATTATTTGAACATTAATTGAATTAAAATTAAATTAAGAAACTGTTAATAACACAAAATAAAATATTAATTATTTGAACATTTATTGAATTGAAATAAAATTAAGAAAATTTTAATAACACAAAATAAAACATCAATTATTTGAACATTTATTGAATTAAAATGAAATTAAGAAAATTCTAATAACACAAAATAAAACATTAATTATCTGAACATTTATTGAATTAAAATAAAATTAAGAAAATTCTAATAACACAAAAGAAAACATTAATTATTTGAACATTAATTGAATTATAATTAAATTAAGAAACTGTTAATAACACAAAATAAAATATTAATTATTTGAACATTTATTGAATTAAAATAAAATAAGAAAATTCTTATAACAGAAAATAAAACATTAATTATTTGAACATTAATTGAATTAAAATTAAATTAAGAAACTGTTAATAACACAAAATAAAATATTAATTATTTGAACATTTATTGAATTAAAATAAAATAAGAAAATTCTAATAACACAAAATAAAATATTAATTATTTGAACCTTTATTGAATTAAAATAAAATTAAGAAAAATTTAATAACACAAAATAAAATATTTATTATTTGAACATTAATTGAATTAAAATAAAATCAAGAAAAATTTAATAAAACAAAATGAAATATTAATTATTTGAACATTAATTGAATTAAAATAAAAATAAGAAAATTCTAATAACATAAAAGAAAACATTAATTATCTGAACATTTATTAAATTAAAATAAAATTAAGAAACTGTTAATAACACAAAATAGAATATTAATTATTTGAACATTTATTGAATTAAAATAAAATTAAGAAAAATTTAATAACACAAAATAAAATATTAATTATTTAAACATTAATTGAATTAAAATAAAAATAAGAAAATTCTAATAACACAAAAGAAAACATTTATTATCTGAACATTTATTAAATTAAAATAAAATTAAGAAACTGTTAATAACACAAAATAAAATATTAATTATTTGATCATTTATTGAATTAAAATAAAATTAAAAAAAATTTAATAATAACACAAAATAAAATATGAATTATTTGAACATTTATTGAATTAAAATAAAATTAAGAAAAATTGAATAACACAAAATAAAATATTAATTATCTGAACATTTATTGAATTAAAATAAAATTAAGAAAATTCTAATAACACAAAATAAAATATTAATTATTTGAACATTTATTAAATTAAAATTAAATTAAGAAACTGTTAATAACACAAAATAAAATATGAATTATTTGAACATTTATTGAATTAAAATAAAAATAAGAAAATTCTAATAACACAAAAGAAAACATTAATTATCTGAACATTTATTGAATTAAAATAAAATTAAGAAACTGTTAATAACACAAAATAAAATATTAATTATTTGAACATTTATTGAATTAAAATAAAATTAAGAAAAATTTAATAACACAAAACAAAATATTAATTATTTGAACATTTATTGAATTAAAATAAAATTAAGAAAAATTTAATAACACAAAATAAAATATTAATTATTTGAACATTTATTGAATTAAAATAAAATTAAGAAAAATTTAATAACACAAAATAAAATATTAATTATCTGAACATTTATTGAATTAAAATAAAATTAAGAAAATTCTAATAACACAAAATAAAATATTAATTATTTGAACATTTATTGAATTAAAATGAAATTAAGAAAATTCTAATAACACAAAATAAAACATTAATTATTTGAACATTTATTGAATTGAAATAAAATTAAGAAAATTCTAATCACAAAATAAAATATTAATTATTTGAACATTTATTGAATTGAAATAAAATTAAGAAAATTTTAATAACACAAAATAAAACATCAATTATTTGAACATTTATTGAATTAAAATGAAATTAAGAAAATTCTAATAACACAAAATAAACATTAATTATTTGAACATTTATTGAATTAAAATGAAATTAAGAAAATTCTAATAACACAAAATAAAATATTAATTATCTGAACATTTATTGAATTGAAATAAAATTAAGAAAATTTTAATAACACAAAATAAAACATTAATTCTTTGAACATTTATTGAATTAAAATGAAATTAAGAAAATTCTAATAACACAAAATAAAACATTAATTATTTGAACATTAATTGAATTAAAATAAAATTAAGAAACTGTTAATAACACAAAATAAAATATGAATTATTTGAACATTTATTGAATTAAAATAAAATTAAGAAAATTCTAATAACACAAAATAAAACATTAATTATCTGAACATTTATTGAATTAAAATAAAATAAGAAAATTCTTATAACAGAAAATAAAACATTAATTATTTGAACATTAATTGAATTAAAATTGAATTAAGAAACTGTTAATAACACAAAATAAAATATTAATTATTTGAACATTTATTGAATTAAAATAAAATTAAGAAAAATTTAAAAACACAAAATAAAATATTAATTATTTGAACATTTATTGAATTAAAATAAAATTAAGAAAAATTGAATAACACAAAATAAAATATTAATTATCTGAACATTTATTGAATTAAAATAAAATTAAGAAAATTCTAATAACACAAAATAAAACATTAATTATTTGAACATTTATTAAATTAAAATTAAATTAAGAAACTGTTAATAACACAAAATAAAATATGAATTATTTGAACATTTATTGAATTAAAATAAAAATAAGAAAATTCTAATAACACAAAAGAAAACATTAATTATCTGAACATTTATTGAATTAAAATAAAATTAAGAAACTGTTAATAACACAAAATAAAATATTAATTATTTGAACATTTATTGAATTAAAATAAAATTAAGAAAAATTTAATAACACAAAACAAAATATTAATTATTTGAACCTTTATTGAATTAAAATAAAATTAAGAAAAATTTAATAACACAAAATAAAATATTAATTATTTGAACATTTATTGAATTAAAATAAAATTAAGAAAAATTTAATAACACAAAATAAAATATTAATTATCTGAACATTTATTGAATTAAAATAAAATTAAGAAAATTCTAATAACACAAGATAAAACATTAATTGTTTGAATTAAAATAAAATAAAAAAATAACATAAAATAAAATATTAATTATTTGAACATTTTTTTAATTAAAATAAAAATTAAGAAAATTCTTATAACACAAAATAAAACATTAATCATTTGAACATTTATTGAATTAAAATTAAATTAAGAAACTGTTAATAACACAAAATAAAATATGAATTATTTGAACATTTATTGAATTAAAATAAAATAAAGAAAATTCTAATAACACAAGATAAAACATTAATTGTTTGAACATTTATTGAATTAAAATAAAATAAAAAAATAACATAAAATAAAATATTAATTATTTGAACATTTTTTTAATTAAAATAAAATTAAGAAAATTCTAACAACACAAAATAAAACATTACTTATCTGAGCATTTATTGAATTAAAATAAAATTAAGATAATTCTAACAACACAAAATAAAACATTACTTATCTGAGAATTTATTGAATTAAAATAAAATTAAGAAAATTCTAATAACACTAAAATAAAATATTAATTATCTGAACATTTATTGAATTAAAATAAAAATAAGAAAATTCTAATAATTTTCAGGGTTACCTATCTATATTGAGATATGATGAGTCAGCCATCATTCGGCTGGCAAAGTCAGCTGGCGAATTTGCTCTGCCTGCAAGATGTTGGACAGAAACCTGGAAATGGCAGATAGTTGACAGGAATGACAGGAAGTACTGGTGAGTTATCTGCCCCTTAGTACTGTATAAAAACAGATGGAAGCAGCCATTTGCTTTTTTTTTTTTTTTTTTTGTTTTTGGAATGGAACTCAGCAATGAACAACATCTTCCATACTTTACACCTTGAAGTGGTTCTTGAACTTTGTGGATAAACTCTTCTGGAGTGCAGCATAGCCAACCCAGTAAAGTTGAGAGGAATGATCCTGACCATTTTGCAAAATGACATGTTTTTGACCATCGCCATTAAAGTCAGACAACACCAGGTTCGCTTCTGTACACAGCCACGATCTCTTTGCAGTTTAAAATCGTGCCTGCTTATTTCGTGATCTATTTCCATTGTTGCCAACACTTCTGGAAATAATGTTTGGTATTTATGCAGAATACGGACTGTACTAAAAGCGGCATTTCATTGTCATATTCTTGCAAGTTATATACACTGCTGAAAGGTACCGAAATGTTTAACCAGGGAAATTGCAACAGTGGACAATTGACAAGCCCAATAAAAATATAGGGAGAAAAATTCAAAACTTTTTTTTTAAAATTAGTTAGCCAACATCAGGTGCTTCTGAGCAGCAAAGAATACTTCAGGTGAGTCAGATCAGTTTACAGCATCCTGTGATTCTTTTCCTGCAGTGGCTTCATCTAAAGGGATAAGAGAGTGGGAACAGTTAGTAATGACACAGTTTAAGACCTTGTAGGCTCCTATGAATATTCGTAGATCCTTCACATTCCTAGGAGCTAAGTGTAGTGATATGTTGGGGTCCAGTTGACAAGGATCCCGCTGACCATATCCATCCACGTATGGTTGTTTGCTGTTTGATTATGGTTTTGCTGGCGGATAGTCTTAAATTAGCCAGAGATAGAGTTGCGAGAACTCTCCACCAAACTGATGATAGGTCTTCAATGCTGTTCCCTCCACAGTAAAGATCATCAGCAAGCTTTGCCACATATTCCTCCGCCAGCAAATCACTGAGCACTCTACACTTTAGTTCCTTTTTTAGTTTTTTTTTTTTACACAGTGGTCACCACTTATCAAGGCCCGGAAGCCACTCAGGGATAAGGGTTATTGCAAGTACATTACGTTAGTGTGGAGATTTGATGAAGTGTTTACTTAAGGAGGCGGTTCATTAGGAATTTGTTAACGTTGGACTTGAAGACATCCAAGTTGTAGTCAGGTGGAAAGCAGGCAGACGGAACAGAGTTCCACAGGCGTGCAGTTCTAAGAAAGAAGCTTTGTTCATGGAATCCACGTTTTGATTTAGGCACAGATAAAGAGTGGGGGAAATTTTTCACAGTGGATTCGGCTAGACGGGTGTTTTTCATGAAAGATTGGCGAGGGGGGACTAGAGATTGGAGTTCAGACCCTAACCCTAACCCGCCAGCAAATCGCTTAATACTCTACACATTAGTTCCTTGAGAGTTGTTTCTGATCCTGGCATACCCATTGCGCATCTTGTGTAGATACGCATACCTCTAAAAGGAGATCACAACACCACAATATTTCATGGATTCCTTTGCCAAGAGGATCTAATATAAGGTGATAGTGAGGTCGATTTTGACAATCCATCGCCACTGACCTATCTTCCTCAGAACGGAGTCAATGTTCGGCATGGCAAATGGCTAAGGCTTCACATATCGTCCAATGCTGGAAAATGCAGTAACGAGGCGATGTCCTCCTTCAGGCTTTTTGACAAGGAAGGATGGGTCCACATACTCCACTGCTACTCCGATATCTTCCGGACGGGAAAATGCACCAATGTTTTCTAACTTGTCGAACTTAAGCTGCAGTTCTCGGAGTCTGTTTTCATTGTATAGAGGAAGTTGGCTTTGAAGCTGGGGTGGCTGAGTAGGACCCAGTTAATGGAAGCCTGGACCAAATGAGCCGCTATACCCAGGTAGATCCTCTCTGAAAACTTCATAAAAGTAAGAATTAAGCTGTTGAAATTTCGGCTTCTCTGCAGAGGATAACATGTCATCTGGGTCGATGACCACCTAAGAAGCGATGTTTTCATGACATTTGCTTGAAGTTGGATAGAAACTCGACATGCCAGCAGATGTTGTTGTTAGAATCAACGTAGATATAGCCTGGAAAATGTGTTGTAATCTACGTATTTGTTGTGGTTCACTGGTGTTGTTGACAAAATGCGCTTTTCCTCCTACACTCCTTGTAATTATGGGTAGTGGCTAAGGTTTAACTGATACTAGGTGGCCTGAATGCCAACGAGGCTCAATGGCAAATCTGACATCCTCACCAGCGGGCATGGAGAGTTCCAAGTACTCGCCAGGCCACACTGTGGTTTGTTAGGGTGGAGCACATAAAACATGAGCACGTCTGACCAGTCTTGTGTCGTCGGGAGGGGATGTAGTAGAGCCATACTTGAATTGTGTGTTGCCAATCCATATCTCAAACCTAGCAGGAATGAGACACTGCCAAGTATCGGTGTCATGATCCTCAAT
The DNA here is from genome assembly GCF_053919585.1 of Euprymna scolopes. Lineage (NCBI taxonomy): Eukaryota > Metazoa > Mollusca > Cephalopoda > Sepiida > Sepiolidae > Euprymna > Euprymna scolopes. The sequence continues at coordinate 54,607,776 of NC_136526.1, read as the reverse complement.
AACCAGGCCTTCAAAGAAGCACAGTGTCTCCTCTCTCCAGACTAAGCCTGGTCTCTCCAACCACATTGAGGGGGTGGGGGAGGATCTGTCTGCTTGTTTGGCAGACTGGGAAATTTTTGTGATTTTAGCGCACAGGCGCTTGGCTGTTGAGTGTCGAATCATCTTCCTGGTGGCACCACTGTTCACAATGATTCGTACTGGATGATGATTTGAGAACATGTCGATGTAGGGAGATTGTTTGGTTTTCACTCGCCGTGAGGTTATATTTTCATTGTCTATATATAAATTACTTAAGATCTCTCTTCAATCAGGCTCCTCATCATTAAAGACGTGAAGGATCTGGCGAGCCTTAGTCATATATCTACGGTTTGATTCAGGAAGGTAGAGGCATTCACTCAAAAAATGGTTTGTGTTGGGTCTCTTAGCCTGACTACACAGTGGACAAGTTTTCTTTGGTTGAGGTTTCCTAGTATATCGAAGTGGAGTAGTAAATGTCCGGCTCACGGACGCCTCATTTCCCAACTCCTCAAATAGAGAATCCAATGCCAGGGAGATCTCTGGCTTGATTGATGCCAATGTGCATGATCTCAACTCTGTTCCATAACATTGCTTGACTAATTTAGGGATGAAGTAGGTGCAACCGAGTAAAGACTATTAGATTCTCTAATGTAGGGGTGACTTCTTCGTCTTCTGTGGGAACACTGTCATGATGGCGTATATTGGTGTCAGTGTTTAGTAAGTTGTCAATGAAGGCTGCAAGTCTGAAATAAACCTTCTGGACGTTCATCCGGTTCAATAACCTTTCTAGGCGTTTGTGCAGCTCAAGCCTTATGGAATCGAAGTCCAGGAAGTGAGAGTCCCTTGTCTGGAAGCCAAAATTTTGTCTTATGGTTTGCCAAACATTTGTTAACGATGTTGAGTTCTTAACAATGGTACTCCGTGATATGCTGGGGCAGTAATTTGCCACCTGTCCCAACATCATCTTCACAATATTATTTTTTTGGATAGCAGGTAATCCCATGCCATCATTTGTGAAGCCCCGGTGTGGATGAGCACGTGACTTTTTTTCATTTCGTCTCAAGGAATGGTGCATAGTTGCTATCAAGAGACAGACAATATACAGTTATTCATCCACACTTCAAAGAAGAGATAGTCTCATTATTTCCCAGGCACCACTGTTTGGGGGCACGTGCAGACACACTGAGATATACTTGAACAACTAGAACATGAGTGAGAGACGCTTCAGGCGGTCACCCAATTAGTTGGTGGGTAATATACTCCTTATTCAGAGAAAAAAAAAATCAATTTTTTATTTTTACTCCTTCAGAATAGCGAATGAAGGTAAATAAACCGCTACACTGTGCCAGTAAATAAAGATATATCACACAAAACTGTTTGAAGGAACGAAGAGACTTTATTCTCGAATGTACAGAATGAAACTCAAAACAAAACTTAAAACAAAACTCAAAACAACACAAAATAGAAGAGGTAGACACAACTCCAAATAACACTGCTGAGTTATCTCCCTTGACTGATATGCGATCATAATTCAATAGGGCAGAGAGAAAAAAAATAACAAACTATGATGCTCTCAAAAATGACCTCAGAGCAACATGGAGGCTAAGCCAAATACATAATATCAGTTGTGGTCAGTGCAACAGGTCTGATGGAGAGAAACCTTGTAAACTACCTGGAATCCATCTCAGGCTCTCCAAGTGTCCATGAAGAAGTGCAACTTGGGGCAATAAATGAAGGAGACAGTAATAATTCTAAAAAGAGCCTTTGGATACTCAGCAATCGTGGGTTAGGCTGCAACTAAGACCCTGGTCTCGGGTCCGTTTGCACCATATAATCTTTGAAACAAGAAAAATAAAACAAAAAGGTAACAATGCTAACATGCTAAGTAGGTATTTCTTCTCATTTGTGAAAAGTCAAAGTTCAATCTTTGAAGGCAATAAAAGAGCTGGATAAAGCCACACCGATGAGTCTGCAAAAGATTAATTTATTTTCTGAAATTTACGCCGGTAAATAAAGATATATCACATGAAACTGTTTGAAAGGACGAAGAGATTTTATTCTCAAGCGTACAGAACGAAACACAAAACGGAAGAGACAGACTACAATTCAAAATAACACCGTCATGCTGAGTTATTTCCCTTAACCGATATGCCATCATAATTCAATATTGACATGACGCCTTTTTTTTAATCTTTTCTCAAGATAAGGGCTCATAGAGCTGGTTACAAAAGGTTAGTAACATAGTCTTTCAGGTAGAATGGTTTCGACCTATGCCTGGGGGGGGGCGAGCATGTTTTTGTCTATTGACCGTCAATGAGATGGAGTGTGCTGTGCCTGTTCTGTGGGAGGAGTTGACTGGAATCTTCTCCTTGGTCATAATATGGGGGTTGGCTGGTTGGTTGACTGCTCAGTAGTAATCTCTTGTCGCTGGTTACGCCGCTAATCATCTCAGTGATGGAAGGCTTGGTATGCAAAGCCAGGTTCAGGGACGAAAAGACTTTATTCTCAAGTGTACAGAACGAAACTCAAAACGGAAACACAAAATGGAGGAGGCAGATAACAACTGAGTTATCTCCCTTATGCTATCATAATTCAATAATGGCGAATGGTTAATGATACCTGAAAGTAATTCCCTCACCCCCCTCAGCTTAAAATTCACAAACAACATGAATTGGAACAAATACAGGGTGAAACGATAAAATTGTCGCGATAGAAAAACAACGATTCCATTTCCGTCTGATGAAAACTAGTAAGAGATGCTTCAGGCGGTCACCCAATTATTTGGTGGGTAATATACTCCTTATTCAGAGAAAAAAAATCCATTTTTTTATTTTTACTCCTTCAGAATAGCGAATGAAGGTAAATAAACCGCTACACTGCACCAGTGAATAAAGATATATCACACAAAACTGTTTGAAGGAACGAAGAGACTTTATTCTCGAATGTACAGCACGAAACTCAAAACAAAACTCAAAACGTGAACACAAAATGGAAGAGACAGACGACAACTCAAAATAACACCGTCATGCTGAGTTATCTCCCTTGATTCATATGCGATCATAATTCAATATTTACATGACGCCCCCCCCCTTTTTTTTTTTAATCTTTTCTCCTTTCTCAAGATAACGGCTCATAGAGCTGATTACAAAAGGTTAATAACATAGTCTTTCAGGTAGAATGGTTTCGAACTATGTCTGGGGGGACGAGCATAGAAAAACAACGATTCCATTTCCGTCTGATGAAAACTAGTTTTCTTTTTTTGTTGCAGACCATCTACTAGTTGGACTTGCGTACAAATCCCAAGAGCGATAGGAGCCTTCTATCATGTCTGAAAGTGACACAATGTTTAATGAGTGAGATCGGAGATGCACCGCTGTATAACTCATGCTCTCTCCAGATCCAAGTATAACAGGCCCATTGCCAACGCCTTTAAAATGCAAATCCGGATGTTTCAATGCTTGTGAGTGTGTCCAGGGTGATGAAAACAAAGTTTCCATCCACGGTTATAGTCTTTGGTGTGGTTTCAAGTGAGGGCCACATCATGCCAGCTCATATTTTTGAAGTCGGCTTGAAAGTCAACACCAAAGCACAAATACCTGGATGTGCTGAAGAGTGTGATGATCTCCTATTGCAATCAAGTGGCTGCTGGCAAACCCTGGGCGTGGCAACAGGACTTGCCACCGGCCTACAAGTCCAAAGAGACCCAGGCTTGGCTTCAGGAGGATTGCTAAGTCTTTGTACCTTTCTCTCACTGGTCCCCCTCCTCCTTCGACCTGAACCTGCTGGACTACTTCGTTTGGTCATATGTTGAGAACATCACCAACATGACCTCCCACAACACCAAAACTAGCTTGATCATGGTCATCCACCAAGTATTCGCAGAGCTCCCACCAGCGCTTGTGGAAAAGGCATGCTCCTAGTTCCGAACCTGTATTGAGGCGGTGATTGAGGCTGAAGGCAGCTACATTGAATAGATGTTGGCTCTACTACATAATCAAGTTAGCTGAATTGATTTTTTTCAATAAATGTTTTAAAATAAAGTTGCAGTGTTGTTTTCTTTAGGGGGGGGGCAAATTTATCGTTTCACTGTAGAAACATATCATTTTTGTGCGATTGAAAAATGAATTGGAGGGCGTTAAGGGTTAGGCTTAACTCTTCCAATCGGTAACAGTATGTTCCAAGTCCACCCAACATCCTCTCTTCAGACTTATTACAGTAAATCAATTCAGCCTCGTTTTCAAAAACAAATCAACCTAGTTTTGTTTTCGATTTTCCAAAATGTTATTTTAGGTGTGTTGATGTGGGGTGGGGTGGGGGGGCGCTTTTGGAGATTACTGTCCACGCAAGAAAAGAATTTTAATTTTTTTAAATGGGGGTGGGTATTTTTATTTCTTACCATTTTTTAGGGGGCGGGGGATTCAAAATCTGTTTTTTTTGCTCTCATTTATAAATACCCCCCCCCAGCTAAAAAAAAATAAAAAATCTTTCCTTGAGCGGACGGTACTCTCCAATGGCGTATTTCTTTCCCTACTAAAATAAAATTTTGGAAAATCAAAATCGAAACCAGGTTGATTGTGCAACCATTATAAAAAGAAAAACCGATATAAAAATAAAAACCGATATAAAAATAAAAACCGATATAAAAATAAATTTATTCGTGTGTGATTAAAAACTGAATTTGTGTGTGTATGTGTGGGGGGGGTAGGCTTAACTCCTCCTATCTGTAACAGTATGTTCCGAGTCCATTCCACCTCTTGTCACTAGCCTGGGTGCCCGGCGTTGCCCGGCGTTGCCCGGCGTTGCCCGGCGTTGCCCGGCGTTTGGAGATGTGTATTGAGCAAAAAAAAAAAAAAAGTGGTAGTAGGTAAGCAAGCTCGAATCCGGAGAAAAAGAATGTGAAAAAAAAAACAAAAAAAAGTAACGTCTTTGCTGTTGCGTCGATCGCCAAACCGGAAGTGACGGAGGTTTAAATTAAGGCTAGTCAATCGGAAGAGCGAATGACGTTCGAAAATATCGGCGAAAAAATCGACCCCTCCCTGTAGAAAAGTGCCCAGTGAAGGAATAAATGTTTTTTGGCCAATTTTTCGATATTTGTCATCCGAAGGGTCGCTGATCTTGATGGCTTGCTCCGGCGTTTGTAATAATTTATCTAGCAAGGTCAGATTCTTTGTCGTGTGCTCCATCTTTTAACTGATTAAAATGAAAAACTAATTTTTTTCTTTCAATTTATTAAAAGTCGTCTGTTTTTTTTTTATTATTGATTAATCGCGTTTGTTGTCACTATCTGATTGGCTGATCACTTGATCAGCGCTCAGTAGGCACCTCCAACGCGCGCCACGGTTTACCCCCCCCCCATATGTAACACGATGTAACTGTAATTTAATTTAATATTATCATCCTAACTTTTTTTTACCATTTAAAACAAAAAGCTTCAAATAAACTGCTAATATTTAAAATACATTTTTTACAGCATACAAAAATAATGAAAATGTGGGACAAAAATCGTGTTTACATTATCAACGCTTTAAAACAACGTTCCTATGTAGTGACGTTTTTGTAGCTGTAAACATACCCATGAATTCAAATTTTACGCGATACAAAGTTTTTTTTGTTTTTCTTTTTACAGTCACTCAGGGATAAGGGTTATTGCGTGTACAGTAATCAATGGGATAGTATCGTAATAATCATTAGTATTGGAGATTTGATAAAGTGTCTTACTTAAGGGGGCCGTTTATCAGGAATTTGTTTATGTTGGACTTGAAGACATCCAAGTTGTAGTCAGATGGGAAACAGGCAAACGGAAGAGAGTTCCACAGGCGTGCACTTCTAAGAAAGAAGCTTTGTTCATGGAATCTACGCTTTGATTTAGGCACAGATAAAGAGTGGGGAAAATTATTGACAGTGGTTTCAGCTAGACGGGTGTTTTTCATGAAAGACTGGACGGATGGGGTGGGGGGTCAGAGATTGGAGCTCGGACGAGCACTTCCCATGGAAATAACGATAAAACAAAGACAGGCTTGCAACGTCTCTTCTTTGGGAGAGAGGTTGCAGGGAAGAGAAAAGGGCATCTCCCACTAGGCCACAAAGTCTATTTTGTACTCTGTCAAGGCAGGATAGGCTGTTTTTAGCAGCTCCTGCCCAGATGTGGCAGCAGTACTCTATCATTGGACGTACTTGGCTTTTATAAAGATAGAGACTTGCATCAGCAGTGAGATATCTTCTGGAGCGGTAGAAGGATCCCACCATTTTTCCAGTGATCTTGGCAACAGACTTGATGTACGTGTTCCATTTCAGGTTAGGAGTAAAGGTCAATCCCAGAAGCTTATCAAAACATGGAACCTCCCCAAGATGAGATCCATCCATTTCAATTGATGCCAGATGGGGATCAGAGCATTGATGATGTAAAGATAGGAGCTTGGTTTTAGATGCATTAAAAGTAACCAGCCACCTCTTCCCCCACTGTACCACACGCTCAAGATCAGAGGAGAGAGAATCAGAGAGAATTTTGTCATTTACGGCCTTTGATGTGTTGCCATAGATGGTCGTGTCATCAGCATCAACGAATGATTTAAGTATGTATTTAGGGAGATCATTGATGTAGATCAGGAAGATCGTTGGGCCCAGGATGGACCCCTGAGGGACTCCAACATTAATACTCTGGGCCTCTTATTTCTGCCCATCAACCACTACTCTTATGAGCCTCTCAGAGAGAAATGATTTAATGATTTAGAAAACATTTCCAGTTATAATGTAACTGGAAATCTTGTGAAGTAGGCCTTTATGCCATACCTTATCAAAGGTCTTTGATATGTCAAGAGCAATTGCCCTAGAGAGGAAGCCTCCATCGAGAGATTCACTAATCCTATGAGATATAACTATAAGCACATCTGCTGTAGATCTAGCAGAACGGAAACCATATTGCATGTCACTAAGAAGGTTATTTCTGCTGAGATGGTTGACTACTTCTCTATTTAGCACAGATTCCAGCAGCTTACTCATGACTCACAGGAGACTTATTGGCCTGTACTGAGAGGGAGATGACTTATCACCTGAATTCTTAAATACAGGGCATACTGATGAGGTTTTCCAGAGTGTTGGGAAGCACTTCTCCTTAAGGCAATGCTTGGACAGTTTTGTAAGTATGGGGACAAGTTCTGGTTGAAGCTTTTTCAACACTATAATTGGAATGCCGTCAGGGCCAGTTGCTTTACTGGAATCAAGGTTCTTGATTAGCTTGGTAACCTCACGCACAGATATTTGTATATTGCATAGCGTGTTGTCTGTTATAGGAAGAAATACGGGGAGTTGATTGCCTTGGTCACATAGGGTAGAATTAGCTGCAAAGGTCTTGGCAAATAGTTTGGCCTTGTCTGATGCTGACGAGATGATCTCAGGTCTATTGATGATGGTTGGGATAGAATGCACGCTTCTGTTCAGGATCCTGTTTGCTATTTGCCAAAACTGGTGGGAACCAAGCCACTGCTCAGCTACTTTGGATTTAACAAACTGAGCATATAGCTCTCTTGCATTTTTTATTACTCTTTTACAGTGGTTGCTGGCAGTCCTGAAAGCAGCTTTAGTCTCAGTGCATATATTGTGTTGGTAGCTATGGAAAAAAGTGATTTCTGTGCATGATGGCAGCAGCACATTCTGGGGAGAACCATGGCTGGCTGTTAGGTTTTTATTGGAATTTTTTGGATAGTATGAATCGGTCTATGCCTACAACTAACCATTCAGTCAGGTCTGATACCATAGAGGACCCATCCTTTTTAAACATGGAATGCAGGGGTAGATCAGATATAAATGTACGGAAGCTATCACAGTCAGCTGTAGAGTATCGATATACAGTACGATGGAGAGGTACATCTAAAAACTTATTACATTTCATTTTTATCTTAACTGATACAACCGAGTGGTTGGAAGATCCCAGAGGAGATAGAACGGAACATGAACATAGCTCAGGGGAAGTTGTAAGAAAAAGGTCTAGAAGGTTTGCATACTGACTGGTAGTATCGGGCACACGGGTGGGTTCGTGAACAATCTGGGTGAGGTTATAGGCAATGGCGAAATCATGACAGAAACATTTAAACAAAGATTTTTTTATAACTGGTTTCGAATAATAAAAAAATATATTCATGTATCATATATCATATATGACTTTTGAGATAATAAAAAGTGCAAATCCCAAATCAGCAGCTATAACAGGCATGACAGGAAAACAAATGAACACATATCTAAAGAAATGGCAAAAACACTAGAGGATGACCTCCAATCTGTAGTGGAATGAGGACAAAAATGGATGGTCACATTCAATGCTGCCGAGACTAAACTGGTTTCCTTCAATAATTACAGGAAATCTTCTCTGCCACCAATAGCAATGGCCAGTGACTCTTTATCTGAGAGTACATCTTTCAAACTCCTTGGCCTAACGTTCACAGGAAACATGAGTTGGAACAATTACATTGAAAGCATTGCCAGGGCCGCTGCGAAGAAGGTAGGCTCTCTCTACCGTGCTAGAAAACTACTAACACCCCGAAAGTATCATGTACCTCTATAAGGCCACCATTCGCCCATGTATGGAGTATTGCTGTCACATTTGGGCTGGTGCATTTGCTACTAGTCTCTCACTCCTAGGCAACGTTCAAAAGAGAGTTGCCAATCTGATAGGCCCTAAACTGGCATCTAAGCTTCAGCCTCTGTCCCATCGACGAAATTTTGCATCCCTCTGCTTGTTCTACAAGTATTTTAATGGTGAATCCTCTGGCGAACTACAGACACTTGTGCCCCCCACAGTATAGACACTCACGACAAACCTGACACAGCTAAATCCCACCCCCACACAGTAGAGATCCCGAGATGTAAAAGATCTTTCTACTCCAGTAGTTTCTTCCCCAGAATGGCTAGACTGTGGAATTCTATTTCAGGTCCCTGCTTCCCCAACTGTACTGACATGCAGAAGTTCAAGTGTAACGTGAGTCGACATCTTGCTACCCAAATCCCTACATATTACCCCAGTAGTTGTTGCCCCTGATAGTAGCCCCTACACCAAAGTGGCAATGTGCCTTGTTTGGAGTGAAAATGTAAAAAAAAAAAAAGTATAAAAAATTGTTTTGATTCTATTATTTAAAGGGATAGAGGGTAATCTGTATTTTTTGCGACTTTTTTCCAAAAAAGTATGGAGGCCTGTGAGCAACATTATCTTTAGATACATAAGTGTCAACAGACAACGTTAAAATTAATTTTATTTTATTAACTCTAGTTTGTGTAGTTCGTTAATAAAAATCTAAAGTAAGTCATATTGTTTTTCATTCATAGCAAAAAAAAAAAAAATTAAAAAAAATGTTTCTTCCATTAACCATTATAACGCAAATGCCCATCCATAGAAATTGACACAAACACATGAAAAGATGACGTCACTATTAATGTGTACAATGCCATCGTGGAGATATCTAGCGCTCAGCATATTACAGCGGCTTATGTCAGTTTCTAGTCGAGCCCCCAGTGGACATTTACGACAATCCAGTTAGTAAGGTGCACCAATACTGGGGGGGGGGGAACGTGTAAAAAAATTGTGAAATATAAAAGAAATAAAATTATTTGAATTTAAATAAGAAATACATTAGATGTGTACGTGTGCTTTAATGGTGGCATAAAAAATTAATTTGATTTTTTTTACAGATATTATTATAAGTTTTATTCAAACAGTCTTTATTTTAACTGTTATAACAACATTATATTATTTTAATTGGAATTCATTATTGAGAGGAGTATTATTTATATTAATTTATTTATTGCGGACTATCATCCTCATCTTTATTGGTTGTTGTTTCACAACGTTTCGGCCAACTGTTCCTCTGGCCTTTATCAGGTGGTAATCGCGACGGATAGGAACTTCAAATCTCCTAACACCAACTAATAAAGATGAGAATAATAGTCCGCAATAAATAAATTAATATAAAAATATATTTATGAACTGTTTTTTTTTTTTTAATCAAACATCAGAGGTGTTGGTATTTTTTTTTTCATGTCAAACATAAAAATAAAACTGATAAAAATATTTATGAACTGCTTCTTTTTTTTTTTTTCTTAAATAATGTTTATGAACTGTGTTTTTTAATCAAGCAACAACAAAAAGAAAACAAATAGTTCATAAATATGTTCTTTTGTTGATCAACTCGTGAGAAGTCGTGACAGTAGTCCCCCCCCCCACATGCGTGGCTAGAAATCCAACAATCAACTCAGGCTGCTTTTATACAGCCTATCTTTCTCATTTGCATGTGTGCGGCGAGATTTCGCGAGACCACAACTCATAAAACCACAGGCGCCATTTTTAATCTATTTCTGTCTTTCTATCGCTTGACCTCACCCGACACACACACGTGGTAAGACTTCTGATTTCTTAACTTAAAACAACATGCCCCCCTGATCTCTAGATCACATTTCGAACTCCCTCATCCACTGTGGTGGTTGTCTTTCCCTACTCGGCCTCCGAGGTGTCTCACCGCCCTCTTGCTGCAAATTGCTTTCCACCGTTTCACTTTAAACTGACCTGATGTTTAGAATATGTCTCGGTATCTCGTCTACCACAATGTTGTTGCTTGTATTACTCCCGGTCATGTGTCCTTTACTCCACTGTGTGGTACATCGCGCCCCTGGGGGCTTCACCTATACTTCATTCCTGAGTTTGATGATCCCTATTGTCGATGTCTCCCTGCTTGCTGGAAGAATCCTGGGATGCCTTTAGGAGTACGTGAATATTGACAGGTGTGTAACTGTCTCTTGCACTTGTCCCGATCTAGGCAACATATTGTACCAGTAGAGAGCTTGTTCAGGCGAAGTGCTCCCTCTCCCTTCTACTGCCTTTATTGTAAAGCCCACCCCTGTAATGAGTTACATCCCAGTTATTTCCCAGGTCCAGCATGTTGGCTTGTTGTACTCATGTTAGCCCGGGGACAAAAGCCTGCTCCAATCATGCACGAAGCTGGAGAACTTGTAGCAGACGAACTTGCAACAAGCACAGCAGCAGGAGTTAATTCTCGTGGCTTGAGATTTGAAATCCATTTTCTCCCTGGCTTGTCCAATCTGCTGTGAGTGCGCCATTATTCCAGAGTTGGGGCAGCTACTGGCGCTTCAGCTCCCCCCCTTGACAGTTTCCCGAACTTGTGCAGTTTACTGCCATGTGACCACTCCACCTGTTGCACATCATCCTTTTGTGGAACTTCTTGCAGTCTCTCCACAGGTTCGGGCCCCCACATTCAAAACATGAACCTGTTCCTACAGAGTGCTCACTAATATTTTCGCAGTTGAGAGGAGCTCACTCACCTCCAAGGTCTCAACACCCTGGACCTGCTACAACCTCTAGGAAATCTCCTCTGGGAACCCGGTGACGAATAACATCTTGGCTATTTGACTCGCACTCGCTGCCTGCCTCCTAATTCCTGATAGTTCCATTAATGGGCCCAGTGGAAGCATGCTGGACTCATAACCTCTAGACGTGTAAGCCATGTTTAGTTTCAGAACAGTTTCCGATGGTTCGTTGTTCTACACAAGTCCCGGCAGTTGACTGGTTTGCAGTAGACAGTTCTTGAGTTGGAATCCACAGAGCAAAAGTACTTGGACGTACTTGGCTTTTATAAAGATAGAGACCTGCATCAGCAGTGAGATATCTTCTGGAGCGGTAGAAGGATCCCACCATCTTTCCAGTGACCTTGGCAGCAGACTTGATGTACGTGTTCCATTTCAGGTTAGGAGTAAAGGTCAAACCCAGGAGCTTGTCAAAACATGGGGCCTCACCCAGATGAGAGCCATCCATCACAATTGATGTCAGATGGGGATCAGAGCGTTGATGATGTAAGGATAGGAGTTTGGTTTTAGATGCATTAAAGGTAACCAGCCACGTCTTCCCCCACTGAACCACGCGCTCGAGATCAGAGGAGAGAGAATCAGAAAGAATTTTGTCATTTACAGCCTTTGATGTGTTGCCATAGATGGTCGTGTCATCAGCATAGATGTCGATGGATGATTTAAGTATGTGTTTAGGGAGGTCATTGATGTAGATCAGGAAGAGAGTTGGCCCCAGGATTGACTCCTGAGGGACTCCAGCATTTATATTGCAGGCCTCCTATTTTTGTCCATCTACCACTACTCTTATGAGCCTATCGGAGAGAAATGATTTAATGATTGAGAAAACATTTCCAGTTATACCATAGTTGGAAATCTTGTGAAGTAGACCCTTATGCCATATCTTGTCGAAGGCCTTTGATATGTCAAGAGCAATTGCCCTAGAAAGGAAGCCTTTGTCAAGAGATTCACTAATCCTGTGGGATATAACCGTCAGCACATCTGCGTTAGATCTTGCAGAGCGGAAACCATATTGTGTGTCACTAAGAAGGTTGTTCCTGCTTAGGTGGTTGACTATTTCTCTATTTAATATGGATTCCAGTAACTTACTCATAACACACAGGAGACTTATTGGTCTGTACTGAGATAAATAACTCATAGATTAAATGAAAACTTACTTCCGTTTTTAAACGCAGCTGATGTTGATTATATTAATAATTTAAAATAAATAAAATTAAAAGTAAATTTAAAAAAAAATTATATTATATTTCTAAATAGAATATTTAAAACAATTCTATTATTAATTTCCAATAAAAATTTAGAGCTAATTATTGAAAGAGATTTTCTTTAACGAAATATGCAAATGAGATAACCTTTTAAACTTTCAGTGTGAATAAAAAAAAATGTATAACTCAAAGTGTAGCATTTGTTCTGATGCTACATTTAAGTTTTTTGGTCTCGGTTAATGGAGGAGAAATCTTTCATGACTGATACATTTTTTATTTTTGTTACTAACCAGATTACCCCTTTTTGGGGAGGGGGTTCCCCCCCCCACATTAAAAACCGACCTCGTGTCTAACTCTGCCCTCGTGGGGAGGCAAGTAAACAAGCAACAAAAAAGTATATGAGTTCATTTTTAGTATCAAAATCTATTTGTGAAACAGCATACCCTCTGTACGAATTAACAAAATTGTAAACAGACAGACAGGAATTCGACTTTTATTATAATAGATAATGATATTTAGAAACGAGGCTACACCAAAGGGAGATCTCATATTCTTGTCCTAGGTTGCCAGATTGACCTTTTTTAAATACAAATTTTGCGAATTTGCCCTCACACCCACACATAAGGGAAGGAACAAGCGGATAAAAAACGTGGATTGTCAATTTAATGATAAAGGTTTATCAGAGAATTTTTCATTTTTAATGGAAAGTTCAGTAAAACAAGACCAAAAGTCACTTGAGGACATGGATTGCAAAAAATACAGCAGCGGCATGCTGGTACAACAGACAAGTTTGGTTTCATTTTCAAATTGTTTCTACGATGTCTCACCTTTGTATATCTTTCCATACTTACATGCAATTGCGTGTACACAATTCTTAGTCATGACTTTTTCTCTAGCGGGTTTCACACAAGATGCTTTCGGAGAAAGGAGTCGCTCCTGAATACTGTTCTGATCTGATACGGGTGTGTAAAATGTTTTTGACTTGTGGTGGGGGTAGTTATTTAATTGCCGCCCACATCGGCAAAATGTGGCACAAGGCCGGAAAGTGGGAACCCCGCAGGCTCCCCTAAAGAAGGGGCACTCCTGCAATTTTAAAAATTGTCTGAGTAACCCCGTCGGCATTCCCCGGTCGGGGCGCCTCAGGCAGCAAGCAATAAACTTGCCCCACCGGAAAGCCCGGGAGGGTGGACCTTCTAGGTATTACCCAGGTGGCGTACCTCAGTCCAACAGGTGCTGGGCCGGTTCCCGGCCCCTCACCTGTTGGGCTGAGTGTCAAGTGACGAATTCTTGACGTGTACTACCCTGTCTCCCTGAAGCCGAAGCCGCTAGGAGACACATTCCATCACAATGGACTTGTAATGGGGCTATGAGACGAATGTATTCGCCAATCATTTTTATAACCAACGGCTGTGCTAAACAACCAATGAAAACGTCCCAAAATTATTATAAAAATTGTCGAATTTTGGATTCAATCAGTTTGCCGTTTACTACGTCACGGACCGCATTTAATTCTTGGCCGCCATCTTGGTTACTGATCTGAACTACGCTGCCATCTTGGTTACTGATCTGAACTACGCTGCCATCTTGGTTACTGATCTGAACTACGCTGCCATCTTTGTTCAACCCAATGTCTCAAAATTTAACAGGTTGCCATATTGTAATTTTTCCTAACAAGCCCTTCATATATTTCATCTGCTCCACATCGCGCCACTCTTCAACTTTGTCTCGGCAGAGATGCAGTTAGAAAACTGGTGAGTTTTCGGGTAGTGACCTTTGGTTTTTATGCACGTGTTGCATAGCCGTAGTGTGTGTATAAAGAACGGGTATGTAGTGTAGCTGATTGTGTCACTTTTAATTTATGGTGTTCCTGTTCACAATATCAAACACATGCTCTTGAGCGGTGAGCCATTCTTGTAATATAAAAATGATTCGAAAAAGAAAATTAGCCAATTGTGAATATTGAATGCAATAGAATTTATCATTGCATTTAATATCAATCCAGTCAGAAGTTTCGACTTCTGAAGAATTCCAGGTAAAAAATGAGAAATGAGTCACTCCTGGATATGGTTTTGATCTGATGCGGGTGACACATTTTAATTTTTCCCAACAAGCCATTCATATATTTCATTTGATCCACATTACGCCACTCTACAACCATGTCTCGGTGGATTAAAAAAATGGAGACAGACAGTCCAACACATAGTTCTTTGCAATAATTTTCTCTTTTTTCTGGAGAGTTGAATCGCTCATAAATATTATCCTTATGTCATATGGACTACATATTCTTTGAATTTTCCTGACAAACCGTTCAGGTTTACAAACTCTGGTGAGTTTTCAGGTTTTGGTTTTGCACATTATAATATCAATGCAGTCAGAGAAGTTTTTAATTCTGAAGAATTCCAGGTAAAATAAAGGAGTACTTGTACAGTTTAGTCAAGACATTAAAAATGAAAATATTGAAAAAAAAAAAAGGTTATATTGCATGTGTCCGTTATGGAATAAAGTTCTCCAGAAAAAAATTTCACTTAATTTCATCAAGTATTTTTTTTTTTTTTAACAGTGAAAAAAAAATTTGTTATGATACCGAGCAAAACGTTTGATTTTCAGGAAGTAAAGCTAGAATTAAAGATGGGGAGGGAGTGTCGGCGCTTTACATGGAGTTATCTCCCCGTGGCGTGTTCAAAAAATTTCATAATGGCTGACTTCAGCGTGCTCTCATAAGAACGTGCTTTTCCGCTGTAAAAAAAAAACAAACAAAACAACAAACTACTCAATCAAATTAAATGGAATTTTTTTTTGAGATCTTCAATCCAAAACGGATACGTACAATATAACCTTTTTTTTTTCGATATTTTCATTTTTGAATGTCTTGATTAAACTGTACAAGTACCAAAAAAGGGTATATTATTCCAGTCATGATCAGCAGAGCATAGTTCCATTCTCATTTTTAAGACTGAAGAATTCAAAGAGATTCCCTATATTTAATAAATTATTCTGGTATTCTGATTGTATCACTTCTGCCTATAAACATTATCGTCCAAATATTTTTGATGATATCTGACATGCCAAAAATATTACAATAGATTTCCATGGAATTCATATGAGAAAATCATGCTACTGCTGCTGATACTATTACAAATATCTGGGCTAAGGTGGTGCCATAGAGAAAAGAAAATTAATTGCACATATTTAATATTTAGCACTGTCAATCATAGTATCTTTAAATTGCAAAAATTCCGGGTGAAGAATGATAGTATTAATCATGTCATGGTTAGCAGTGGTCATCCAGTAGTGTCAAGACGAAAAGCCATAATAGAAAAATTTAAAGAAATTCAATACAGTGCCTAATTTGTTCTTATCACCCCTGGCTATAAATATAATCGTCCAAATCTTTTTGAACATATCCAGTAAAATTATGTTAAAAAATTCTAGTATCTGATTCATTCATTTTTATCATCCCTGGCTACAAATATAATCGTTCAAATCTTTCTGATCATACCCAGTAAAATTATTGTTTTAACTTTAAAATGTAATATTTTCCCTTTTGATAGTAAGGGAAATTGTTGGCAGTTGTTGTGGCTAGATGAGTGCAATTATAATACAGGTTGTCCCAATAAAATGTACACACTCTTTAAATGACCATAAAATGTATACACTCTTTAAATGACCATAAAATGTATACTCTTTAAATGACCAATAAAATGTATACACTCTTTAAATGACCAATAAAATGTACACACTCTTTAAATGACCATAAAATGTACACACTCTTTAAATGACCATAAAATGTATACTCTTTAAATGACCAATAAAATGTATAAAATCTTTAAATGACCATAAAATGTACACACTCTTTAAATGACCAATAAAATGTACACACTCTTTAAATGACCATAAAATGTACACACTCTTTAAATGACCATAAAATGTACACACTCTTTAAATGACCAATAAAATGTATACACTCTTTAAATGACCAATAAAATGTATACACTCTTTAAATGACCAATAAAATGTATACACTCTTTAAATGACCATAAAATGTACACACTCTTTAAATGACCATAAAATGTATACACTCTTTAAATGACCATAAAATGTACACACTCTTTAAATGACCAATAAAATGTACACACTTTTTAAATGACCAATAAAATGTACACACTCTTTAAATGACCAATAAAATGTACACACTCTTTAAATGACCAATAAAATGTACACTCTTTAAATGACCAATAAAATGTACACTCTTTAAATGACCATAAAATGTATACACTCTTTAAATGACCAATAAAATGTACACTCTTTAAATGACCATAAAATGTATACACTCTTTAAATGACCAATAAAATGTACACTCTTTAAATGACCATAAAATGTATACACTCTTTAAATGACCAATAAAATGTACACACTCTTTAAATGACCATAAAATGTACACACTCTTTAAATGACCATAAAATGTATACTCTTTAAATGACCAATAAAATGTATAAAATCTTTAAATGACCATAAAATGTACACACTCTTTAAATGACCAATAAAATGTACACACTCTTTAAATGACCATAAAATGTACACACTCTTTAAATGACCATAAAATGTACACACTCTTTAAATGACCAATAAAATGTATACACTCTTTAAATGACCAATAAAATGTATACACTCTTTAAATGACCAATAAAATGTATACACTCTTTAAATGACCATAAAATGTACACACTCTTTAAATGACCATAAAATGTATACACTCTTTAAATGACCATAAAATGTACACACTCTTTAAATGACCAAGAAAATGTACACACTCTTTAAATGACCAATAAAATGTACACACTCTTTAAATGACCAATAAAATGTACACACTCTTTAAATGACCAATAAAATGTACACTCTTTAAATGACCAATAAAATGTATACTCTTTAAATGACCATAAAATGTATACACTCTTTAAATGACCAATAAAATGTACACACTCTTTAAATGACCAATAAAATGTATACACTCTTTAAATGACCAATAAAATGTATACACTCTTTAAATGACCAATAAAATGTATACTCTTTAAATGACCATAAAATGTACCCACTCTTTAAATGACCAATAAAATGTATACACTCTTTAAATGACCATAAAATGTATACTCTTTAAATGACCATAAAATGTACACACTCTTTAAATGACCAATAAAATGTATACACTCTTTAAATGACCATAAAATGTACACACTCTTTAAATGACCAATAAAATGTATACACTCTTTAAATGAACAATAAAATGTACACACTCTTTAAATGACCATAAAATGTATACACTCTTTAAATGACCAATAAAATGTATACACTCTTTAAATGAACAATAAAATGTACACACTCTTTAAATGACCAATAAAATGTACACACTCTTTAAATGACCAATAAAATGTACACACTCTTTAAATGACCAATAAAATGTACACACTCTTTAAATGACCATAAAATGTATACACTCTTTAAATGACCAATAAAATGTATACACTCTTTAAATGAACAATAAAATGTACACACTCTTTAAATGACCAATAAAATGTACACACTCTTTAAATGACCAATAAAATGTACACACTCTTTAAATGACCAATAAAATGTATACACTCTTTAAATGAACAATAAAATGTACACACTCTTTAAATGACCATAAAATGTACACACTCTTTAAATGACCAATAAAATGTATACACTCTTTAAATGAACAATAAAATGTACACACTCTTTAAATGACCAATAAAATGTACACACTCTTTAAATGACCAATACAATGTATACTCTTTAAATGACCATAAAATGTATACACTCTTTAAATGACCAATAAAATGTACACACTCTTTAAATGACCATAAAATGTACAAACTCTTTAAATGACCATAAAATGTATACACTCTTTAAATGACCATAAAATGTACACACTCTTTAAATGACCAATAAAATGTACACACTCTTTAAATGACCAATAAAATGTACACACTCTTTAAATGACCAATAAAATGTACACTCTTTAAATGACCATAAAATGTATACATTCTTTAAATGACCAATAAAATGTACACACTCTTTAAATGACCATAAAATGTATACACTCTTTAAATGACCATAAAATGTACACACTCTTTAAATGACCATAAAATGTATACACTCTTTAAATGACCAATAAAATGTGCACACTCTTTAAATGACCATAAAATGTATACACTCTTTAAATGACCAATAAAATGTACACACTCTTAAAATGACCAATAAAATGTACACACTCTTTAAATGACCAATAAAATGTACACACTCTTAAAATGACCAATAAAATGTACACACTCTTTAAATGACCAATAAAATGTACACACTCCTTAAATGACCATAAAATGTATACTCTTTAAATGACCAATAAAATGTATACACTCTTTAAATGACCATAAAATGTATACACTCTTTAAATGACCATAAAATGTATACACTCTTTAAATGACAATAAAATGTATACACTCTTTAAATGACCAATAAAATGTATACACTCTTTGAATGACCATAAAATGTACACACTCTTTAAATGACCAATAAAATGTACACACTCTTTAAATGACCATAAAATGTACACACTCTTTAAATGACCAATAAAATGTATACTCTTTAAATGACCATAAAATGTACACACTCTTTAAATGACCATAAAATGTATACACTCTTTAAATGACCAATAAAATGTACACACTCTTTAAATGACCATAAAATGTACACACTCTTTAAATGACCATAAAATGTACACACTCTTTAAATGACCATAAAATGTACACACTCTTTAAATGACCAATAAAATGTACACACTCTTAAAATGACCAATAAAATGTACACACTCTTTAAATGACCAATAAAATGTACACACTCTTTAAATGACCAATAAAATGTACACACTCTTTAAATGACCATAAAATGTACACACTCTTTAAATGACCAATAAAATGTATACTCTTTAAATGACCAATAAAATGTACACACTCTTTAAATGACCATAAAATGTACACACTCTTTAAATCACCAATAAAATGTATACACTCTTTAAATGACCATAAAATGTACACACTCTTTAAATGACCAATAAAATGTACACACTCTTTAAATGACCAATAAAATGTACACACTCTTTAAATGACCATAAAATGTATACACTCTTTAAATGACCAATAAAATGTACACACTCTTTAAATGAGCAATAAAATGTACACTCTTTAAATGACCAATAAAATGTACACACTCTTTAAATGACTATAAAATGTACACACTCTTTAAATGACCAATAAAATGTACACTCTTTAAATGACCAATAAAATGTACACACTCTTTAAATGACCAATAAAATGTATACACTCTTTAAATGACCAATAAAATGTACACTCTTTAAATGACCAATAAAATGTACACTCTTTAAATGACCAATAAAATGTACACACTCTTTAAATGACCAATAAAATGTATACACTCTTTAAATGACCAATAAAATGTACACACTCTTTAAATGACCAATAAAATGTACACACTCTTTAAATGACCATAAAATGTACACACTCTTTAAATGACCATAAAATGTACACACTCTTTAAATGACCAATAAAATGTATACACTCTTTAAATGACCAATAAAATGTACACACTCTTTAAATGACCATAAAATGTACACACTCTTTAAATGACCAATAAAATGTATACACTCTTTAAATGACCAATAAAATGTACACACTCTTTAAATGACCAATAAAATGTACACTCTTTAAATGACCAATAAAATGTACACACTCTTTAAATGACCATAAAATGTACACACTCTTTAAATGACCAATAAAATGTACACACTCTTTAAATGACCAATAAAATGTACACTCTTTAAATGACCAATAAAATGTACACACTCTTTAAATGACCATAAAATGTACACACTCTTTAAATGACCAATAAAATGTACACACTTTAAATGACCAATAAAATGTACACTCTTTAAATGACCAAAAAATGTATACACTCTTTAAATGACCAATAAAATGTGCACACTCTTTAAATGACCAATAAAATGTACACACTCTTTAAATGACCAATAAAATGTACACACTCTTTAAATGACCAATAAAATGTACACACTCTTTAAATGACCATAAAATGTATACACTCTTTAAATGACCAATAAAATGTACACACTCTTAAAATGACCAATAACATGTACACACTCTTTAAATGACCAATAAAATGTACACACTCTTGAAATGACCAATAAAATGTACACTCTTTAAATGACCATAAAATGTATACATTCTTTAAATGACCAATAAAATGTACACACTCTTTAAATGACCATAAAATGTATACACTCTTTAAATGACCAATAAAATGTGCACACTCTTTAAATGATCATAAAATGTACACACTCTTTAAATGACCAATAAAATGTATACTCTTTAAATGACCATAAAATGTATACACTCTTTAAATGACCAATAAAATGTATACACTCTTTAAATGAACAATAAAATGTACACACTCTTTAAATGACCATAAAATGTATACACTCTTTAAATGACCAATAAAATGTACACACTCTTAAAATGACCAATAAAATGTACACACTCTTTAAATGACCAATAAAATGTACACACTCTTAAAATGACCAATAAAATGTACACACTCTTTAAATGACCAATAAAATGTACACACTCCTTAAATGACCATAAAATGTATACTCTTTAAATGACCAATAAAATGTATACACTCTTTAAATGACCATAAAATGTACACACTCTTTAAATGACCATAAAATGTATACACTCTTTAAATGACCAATAAAATGTATACACTCTTTAAATGACCATAAAATGTACACACTCTTTAAATGACCAATAAAATGTACACACTCTTTAAATGACCATAAAATGTACACACTCTTTAAATGACTAATAAAATGTATACTCTTTAAATGACCATAAAATGTACACACTCTTTAAATGACCATAAAATGTATACACTCTTTAAATGACCAATAAAATGTACACACTCTTTAAATGACCATAAAATGTACACACTCTTTAAATGACCATAAAATGTACACACTCTTTAAATGACCAATAAAATGTATACACTCTTTAAATGACCATAAAATGTACACACTCTTTAAATGACCATAAAATGTACACACTCTTTAAATGACCATAAAATGTACACACTCTTTAAATGACCAATAAAATGTACACACTCTTAAAATGACCAATATAATGTACACACTCTTTAAATGACCAATAAAATGTACACACTCTTTAAATGACCAATAAAATGTACACACTCTTTAAATGACCATAAAATGTACACACTCTTTAAATGACCAATAAAATGTATACTCTTTAAATGACCAAGAAAATGTACACACTCTTTAAATGACCATAAAATGTACACACTCTTTAAATCACCAATAAAATGTATACACTCTTTAAATGACCATAAAATGTACACACTCTTTAAATGACCAATAAAATGTACACACTCTTTAAATGACAAATAAAATGTACACACTCTTTAAATGACCATAAAATGTATACACTCTTTAAATGACCATAAAATGTACACACTCTTTAAATGACCATAAAATGTATACACTCTTTAAATGACCAATAAAATGTGCACACTCTTTAAATGACCATAAAATGTATACACTCTTTAAATGACCAATAAAATGTACACACTCTTAAAATGACCAATAAAATGTACACACTCTTTAAATGACCAATAAAATGTACACACTCTTAAAATGACCAATAAAATGTACACACTCTTTAAATGACCAATAAAATGTACACACTCCTTAAATGACCATAAAATGTATACTCTTTAAATGACCAATAAAATGTATACACTCTTTAAATGACCATAAAATGTATACACTCTTTAAATGACCATAAAATGTATACACTCTTTAAATGACAATAAAATGTATACACTCTTTAAATGACCAATAAAATGTATACACTCTTTGAATGACCATAAAATGTACACACTCTTTAAATGACCAATAAAATGTACACACTCTTTAAATGACCATAAAATGTACACACTCTTTAAATGACCAATAAAATGTATACTCTTTAAATGACCATAAAATGTACACACTCTTTAAATGACCATAAAATGTATACACTCTTTAAATGACCAATAAAATGTACACACTCTTTAAATGACCATAAAATGTACACACTCTTTAAATGACCAATAAAATGTATACACTCTTTAAATGACCAATAAAATGTACACACTCTTTAAATGACCAATAAAATGTACACACTCTTTAAATGACCAATAAAATGTACACACTCTTTAAATGACCATAAAATGTACACACTCTTTTAATGACCAATAAAATGTACACACTCTTAAAATGACCAATAAAATGTACACACTCTTTAAATGACCAATAAAATGTACACACTCTTTAAATGACCATAAAATGTACACACTCTTTAAATGACCAATAAAATGTACACTCTTTAAATGACCAATAAAATGTACACACACTTTAAATGACCATAAAATGTACACACTCTTTAAATGACCAATAAAATGTACACACTCTTTAAATGACCAATAAAATGTACACACTCTTTAAATGACCAATAAAATGTACACACTCCTTAAATGACCAATAAAATGTATACACTCTTTAAATGACCATAAAATGTACACACTCTTTAAATGACCAATAAAATGTACACACTCTTTAAATGACCAATAAAATGTACACACTCTTTAAATGACCAATAAAATGTACACACTCTTTAAATGACCATAAAATGTACACACTCTTTAAATGACCAATAAAATGTACACACTCTTTAAATGACCAATAAAATGTACACACTCTTTAAATGACCATAAAATGTACACACTCTTTAAATGACCAATAAAATGTATACACTCTTTAAATGACCATAAAATGTACACACTCTTTAAATGACCAATAAAATGTACACACTCTTTAAATGACCAATAAAATGTACACACTCTTTAAATGACCATAAAATGTATACACTCTTTAAATGACCAATAAAATGTACACACTCTTTAAATGACCAATAAAATGTACACACTCTTTAAATGACCATAAAATGTACACACTCTTCAATTGACCAATAAAATGTACACACTCTCTAAATGACCAATAAAATGTACACTCTTTAAATGACCAATAAAATGTACACTCTTTAAATGACCAATAAAATGTATACACTCTTTAAATGACCATAAAATGTACACACTCTTTAAATGACCAATAACATGTATACACTCTTTAAATGACCTATAAAATGTACACACTCTTTAAATGACCATAAAATGTACACACTCTTTAAATGACCAATAAAATGTATACACTCTTTAAATGACCATAAAATGTACACACTCTTTAAATGACCAATAAAATGTATACACTCTTTAAATGAACAATAAAATGTACACACTCTTTAAATGACCATAAAATGTACACACTCTTTAAATGACCAATAAAATGTATACACTCTTTAAATGACCAATAAAATGTACACTCTTTAAATGACCAATAAAATGTACACACTCTTTAAATGACCAATAAAATGTACACACTCTTTAAATGACCACAAAATGTACACACTCTTTAAATGACCAATAAAATTTACACACTCTTTAAATGACCAATAAAATGTACACTCTTTAAATGACCAAAAAATGTATACTCTTTAAATGACCAATAAAATGTACACACTCTTTAAATGACCATAAAATGTACACACTCTTTAAATGACCAATAAAATGTATACACTCTTTAAATGACCATAAAATGTACACACTCTTTAAATGACCAATAAAATGTACACACTCTTTAAATGACCATAAAATGTATACACTCTTTAAATGACCAATAAAATGTACACACTCTTTAAATGACCAATAAAATGTACACTCTTTAAATGACCAATAAAATGTATACACTCTTTAAATGACCAATAAAATGTATACACTCTTTAAATGACCAATAAAATGTATACACTCTTTAAATGACCATAAAATGTACACACTCTTTAAATGACCATAAAATGTATACACTCTTTAAATGACCATAAAATGTACACACTCTTTAAATGACCAATAAAATGTACACACTCTTTAAATGACCAATAAAATGTACACACTCTTTAAATGACCAATAAAATGTACACACTCTTTAAATGACCAATAAAATGTACACTCTTTAAATGACCAATAAAATGTATACTCTTTAAATGACCATAAAATGTATACACTCTTTAAATGACCAATAAAATGTACACACTCTTTAAATGACCAATAAAATGTATACACTCTTTAAATGACCAATAAAATGTATACACTCTTTAAATGACCAATAAAATGTATACTCTTTAAATGACCATAAAATGTACACACTCTTTAAATGACCAATAAAATGTATACACTCTTTAAATGACCATAAAATGTATACTCTTTAAATGACCATAAAATGTATACACTCTTTAAATGACCAATAAAATGTATACACTCTTTAAATGACCATAAAATGTACACACTCTTTAAATGACCAATAAAATGTATACACTCTTTAAATGAACAATAAAATGTACACACTCTTTAAATGACCAATAAAATGTATACACTCTTTAAATGACCAATAAAATGTATACACTCTTTAAATGAACAATAAAATGTACACACTCTTTAAATGAACAATAAAATGTACACACTCTTTAAATGACTAATAAAATGTACACACTCTTTAAATGACCAATAAAATGTATACACTCTTTAAATGAACAATAAAATGTACACACTCTTTAAATGACCATAAAATGTACACACTCTTTAAATGACAAATAAAATGTATACACTCTTTAAATGAACAATATAATGTACACACTCTTTAAATGACCAATAAAATGTACACACTCTTTAAATGACCAATACAATGTATACTCTTTAAATGACCATAAAATGTATACACTCTTTAAATGACCAATAAAATGTACACACTCTTTAAATGACCATAAAATGTACACACTCTTTAAATGACCATAAAATGTATACACTCTTTAAATGACCATAAAATGTACACACTCTTTAAATGACCAATAAAATGTACACACTCTTTAAATGACCAATAAAATGTACACACTCTTTAAATGACCAATAAAATGTACACTCTTTAAATGACCATAAAATGTATACATTCTTTAAATGACCAATAAAATGTACACACTCTTTAAATGACCATAAAATGTATACACTCTTTAAATGACCATAAAATGTACACACTCTTTAAATGACCATAAAATGTATACACTCTTTAAATGACCAATAAAATGTGCACACTCTTTAAATGACCAATAAAATGTACACACTCTTTAAATGACCAATAAAATGTACACACTCTTTAAATGACCAATAAAATGTACACACTCTTTAAATGACCATAAAATGTATACACTCTTTAAATGACCAATAAAATGTACACACTCTTTAAATGACCATAAAATGTACACACTCTTTAAATGACCATAAAATGTACACACTCTTTAAATGACCATAAAATGTACACACTTTTTAAATGACCAATAAAATGTACACACTCTTAAAATGACCAATAAAATGTACACACTCTTTAAATGACCAATAAAATGTATACACTCTTTAAATGAACAATAAAATGTAAACACTCTTTAAATGACCAATAAAATGTACACACTCTTTAAATGACCAATACAATGTATACTCTTTAAATGACCATAAAATGTATACACTCTTTAAATGACCAATAAAATGTACACACTCTTTAAATGACCATAAAATGTACACACTCTTTAAATGACCATAAAATGTATACACTCTTTAAATGACCATAAAATGTACACACTCTTTAAATGACCAATAAAATGTACACACTCTTTAAATGACCAATAAAATGTACACACTCTTTAAATGACCAATAAAATGTACACTCTTTAAATGACCATAAAATGTATACATTCTTTAAATGACCAATAAAATGTACACACTCTTTAAATGACCATAAAATTTATACACTCTTTAAATGACCATAAAATGTACACACTCTTTAAATGACCATAAAATGTATACACTCTTTAAATGACCAATAAAATGTGCACACTCTTTAAATGACCAATAAAATGTACACACTCTTTAAATGACCAATAAAATGTACACACTCTTTAAATGACCAATAAAATGTACACACTCTTTAAATGACCATAAAATGTATACACTCTTTAAATGACCAATAAAATGTACACACTCTTAAAATGACCAATAAAATGTACACACTCTTTAAATGACCAATAAAATGTACACACTCTTTAAATGACCAATAAAATGTACACACTCTTTAAATGACCAATAAAATGTACACACTCTTTAAATGACCAATAAAATGTACACACTCCTTAAATGACCATAAAATGTATACTCTTTAAATGACCAATAAAATGTATACACTCTTTAAATGACCATAAAATGTACACACTCTTTAAATGACCATAAAATGTATACACTCTTTAAATGACCAATAAAATGTATACACTCTTTAAATGACCAATAAAATGTACACACTCTTTAAATGACCATAAAATGTACACACTCTTTAAATGACCAATAAAATGTATACTCTTTAAATGACCATAAAATGTACACACTCTTTAAATGACCATAAAAAGTATACACTCTTTAAATGACCAATAAAATGTACACACTCTTTAAATGACCATAAAATGTACACACTCTTTAAATGACCATAAAATGTACACACTCTTTAAATGACCATAAAATGTACACACTCTTTAAATGACCAATAAAATGTACACACTCTTAAAATGACCAATAAAATGTACACACTCTTTAAATGACCAATAAAATGTACACACTCTTTAAATGACCAATAAAATGTAAACACTCTTTAAATGACCATAAAATGTACACACTCTTTAAATGACCAATAAAATGTATACTCTTTAAATGACCAATAAAATGTACACACTCTTTAAATGACCATAAAATGTACACACTCTTTAAATCACCAATAAAATGTATACACTCTTTAAATGACCATAAAATGTACACACTCTTTAAATGACCAATAAAATGTACACACTCTTTAAATGACCAATAAAATGTACACACTCTTTAAATGACCATAAAATATATACACTCTTTAAATGACCAATAAAATGTACACTCTTTAAATGACCAATAAAATGTATACACTCTTTAAATGACTATAAAATGTACACACTCTTTAAATGACCAATAAAATGTACACTCTTTAAATGACCAATAAAATGTACACTCTTTAAATGACCAATAAAATGTACACACTCTTTACATGACCAATAAAATGTATACACTCTTTAAATGACCAATAAAATGTACACTCTTTAAATGACCAATAAAATGTACACTCTTTAAATGACCAATAAAATATACACACTCTTTAAATGACCAATAAAATGTATACACTCTTTAAATGACCAATAAAATGTACACACTCTTTAAATGACCAATAAAATGTACACACTCTTAAAATGACCAATAAAATGTACACACTCTTTAAATGACCATAAAATGTACACACTCTTTAAATGACCAATAAAATGTATACACTCTTTAAATGACCAATAAAATGTACACACTCTTTAAATGACCATAAAATGTACACACTCTTTAAATGACCAATAAAATGTATACACTCTTTAAATGACCAATAAAATGTACACTCTTTAAATGACCAATAAAATGTACACACTCTTTAAATGACCAATAAAATGTACACTCTTTAAATGACCAATAAAATGTACACACTCTTTAAATGACCATAAAATGTACACACTCTTTAAATGACCAATAAAATGTACACACTCTTTAAATGACCAATAAAATGTACACTCTTTAAATGACCAATAAAATGTACACACTCTTTAAATGACCATAAAATGTACACACTCTTTAAATGACCAATAAAATGTACACACTCTTTAAATGACCAATAAAATGTACACTCTTTAAATGACCAATAAAATGTACACTCTTTAAATGACCAAAAAATGTATACACTCTTTAAATGACCAATAAAATGTGCACACTCTTTAAATGACCAATAAAATGTGCACACTCTTTAAATGACCAATAAAATGTACACACTCTTTAAATGACCAATAAAATGTACACACTCTTTAAATGACCAATAAAATGTACACACTCTTTAAATGACCATAAAATGTATACACTCTTTAAATGACCAATAAAATGTACACACTCTTAAAATGACCAATAAAATGTACACACTCTTTAAATGACCAATAAAATGTACACACTCTTAAAATGACCAAGAAAATGTACACTCTTTAAATGACCATAAAATGTATACATTCTTTAAATGGCCAATAAAATGTACACACTCTTTAAATGACCATAAAATGTATACACTCTTTAAATGACCATAAAATGTACACACTCTTTAAATGACCATAAAATGTATACACTCTTTAAATGACCAATAAAATGTGCACACTCTTTAAATGACCATAAAATGTACACACTCTTTAAATGACCAATAAAATGTATACTCTTTAAATGACCATAAAATGTATACACTCTTTAAATGACCAATAAAATGTATACACTCTTTAAATGACCAATAAAATGTACACACTCTTTAAATGACCATAAAATGTATACACTCTTTAAATGACCAATAAAATGTACACACTCTTTAAATGACCATAAAATGTACACACTCTTTAAATGACCAATAAAATGTATACTCTTTAAATGACCATAAAATGTATACACTCTTTAAATGACCAATAAAATGTACACACTCTTTAAATGACCATAAAATGTACACACTCTTTAAATGACTATAAAATGTATACACTCTTTAAATGACCATAAAATGTACACACTCTTTAAATGACCAATAAAATGTACACACTCTTTAAATGACCAATAAAATGTACACACTCTTTAAATGACCAATAAAATGTACACTCTTTAAATGACCATAAAATGTATACATTCTTTAAATGACCAATAAAATGTACACACTCTTTAAATGACCATAAAATGTACACACTCTTTAAATGACCATAAAATGTATACACTCTTTAAATGACCATAAAATGTATACACTCTTTAAATGACCAATAAAATGTGCACACTCTTTAAATGACCAATAAAATGTACACACTCTTTAAATGACCAATAAAATGTACACACTCTTTAAATGACCAATAAAATGTACACACTCTTTAAATGACCATAAAATGTATACACTCTTTAAATGACCAATAAAATGTACACACTCTTAAAATGACCAATAAAATGTACACACTCTTTAAATGACCAATAAAATGTACACACTCTTAAAATGACCAATAAAATGTACACACTCTTTAAATGACCAATAAAATGTACACACTCCTTAAATGACCATAAAATGTATACTCTTTAAATGACCAATAAAATGTATACACTCTTTAAATGACCATAAAATGTACACACTCTTTAAATGACCATAAAATGTATACACTCTTTAAATGACCAATAAAATGTATACACTCTTTAAATGACCATAAAATGTACACACTCTTTAAATGACCAATAAAATGTACACACTCTTTAAATGACCATAAAATGTACACACTCTTTAAATGACCAATAAAATGTATACTCTTTAAATGACCATAAAATGTACACACTCTTTAAATGACCATAAAATGTATACACTCTTTAAATGACCAATAAAATGTACACACTCTTTAAATGACCATAAAATGTACACACTCTTTAAATGACCATAAAATGTACACACTCTTTAAATGACCAATAAAATGTATACACTCTTTAAATGACCATAAAATGTACACACTCTTTAAATGACCATAAAATGTACACACTCTTTAAATGACCATAAAATGTACACACTCTTTAAATGACCAATAAAATGTACACACTCTTAAAATGACCAATAAAATGTACACACTCTTTAAATGACCAATAAAATGTACACACTCTTTAAATGACCAATAAAATGTACACACTCTTTAAATGACCAATAAAATGTATACTCTTTAAATGACCAATAAAATGTACACACTCTTTAAATGACCATAAAATGTACACACTCTTTAAATCACCAATAAAATGTATACACTCTTTAAATGACCATAAAATGTACACACTCTTTAAATGACCAATAAAATGTACACACTCTTTAAATGACCAATAAAATGTACACACTCTTTAAATGACCATAAAATGTATACACTCTTTAAATGACCAATAAAATGTACACACTCTTTAAATGACCAATAAAATGTACACTCTTTAAATGACCAATAAAATGTACACACTCTTTAAATGACCATAAAATGTACACACTCTTTAAATGACCAATAAAATGTACACTCTTAAAATGACCAATAAAATGTACACTCTTTAAATGACCAATAAAATGTACACACTCTTTAAATGACCAATAAAATGTATACACTCTTTAAATGACCATAAAATGTACACACTCTTTAAATGACCAATAAAATGTACACACTCTTAAAATGACCAATAAAATGTACACACTCTTTAAATGACCAATAAAATGTACACACTCTTTAAATGACCAATAAAATGTACACACTCTTTAAATGACCATAAAATGTACACACTCTTTAAATGACCAATAAAATGTATACTCTTTAAATGACCAATAAAATGTACACACTCTTTAAATGACCATAAAATGTACACACTCTTTAAATCACCAATAAAATGTATACACTCTTTAAATGACCATAAAATGTACACACTCTTTAAATGACCAATAAAATGTACACACTCTTTAAATGACCAATACAATGTACACACTCTTTAAATGACCATAAAATATATACACTCTTTAAATGACCAATAAAATGTACACTCTTTAAATGACCAATAAAATGTACACACTCTTTAAATGACTATAAAATGTACACACTCTTTAAATGACCAATAAAATGTACACTCTTTAAATGACTAATAAAATGTACACTCTTTAAATGACCAATAAAATGTACACACTCTTTACATGACCAATAAAATGTATACACTCTTTAAATGACCAATAAAATGTACACTCTTTAAATGACCAATAAAATGTACACTCTTTAAATGACCAATAAAATGTACACACTCTTTAAATGACCAATAAAATGTATACACTCTTTAAATGACCAATAAAATGTACACACTCTTTAAATGACCAATAAAATGTACACACTCTTAAAATGACCAATAAAATGTACACACTCTTTAAATGACCATAAAATGTACACACTCTTTAAATGACCAATAAAATGTATACACTCTTTAAATGACCAATAAAATGTACACACTCTTTAAATGACCATAAAATGTACACACTCTTTAAATGACCAATAAAATGTATACACTCTTTAAATGACCAATAAAATGTACACTCTTTAAATGACCAATAAAATGTACACACTCTTTAAATGACCAATAAAATGTACACTCTTTAAATGACCAATAAAATGTACACACTCTTTAAATGACCATAAAATGTACACACTCTTTAAATGACCAATAAAATGTACACACTCTTTAAATGACCAATAAAATGTACACTCTTTAAATGACCAATAAAATGTACACACTCTTTAAATGACCATAAAATGTACACACTCTTTAAATGACCATAAAATGTACACACTCTTTAAATGACCAATAAAATGTACACACTCTTTAAATGACCAATAAAATGTACACTCTTTAAATGACCAATAAAATGTACACTCTTTAAATGACCAAAAAATGTATACACTCTTTAAATGACCAATAAAATGTGCACACTCTTTAAATGACCAATAAAATGTACACACTCTTTAAATGACCAATAAAATGTACACACTCTTTAAATGACCAATAAAATGTACACACTCTTTAAATGACCATAAAATGTATACACTCTTTAAATGACCAATAAAATGTACACACTCTTTAAATGACCAATAAAATGTACACACTCTTTAAATGACCAATAAAATGTACACACTCTTAAAATGACCAAGAAAATGTACACTCTTTAAATGACCATAAAATGTATACATTCTTTAAATGACCAATAAAATGTACACACTCTTTAAATGACCATAAAATGTATACACTCTTTAAATGACCATAAAATGTACACACTCTTTAAATGACCATAAAATGTATACACTCTTTAAATGACCAATAAAATGTGCACACTCTTTAAATGACCATAAAATGTACACACTCTTTAAATGACCAATAAAATGTATACTCTTTAAATGACCATAAAATGTATACACTCTTTAAATGACCAATAAAATGTATACACTCTTTAAATGAACAATAAAATGTACACACTCTTTAAATGACCATAAAATGTATACACTCTTTAAATGACCAATAAAATGTACACACTCTTTAAATGACCATAAAATGTACACACTCTTTAAATGACCAATAAAATGTATACTCTTTAAATGACCATAAAATGTATACACTCTTTAAATGACCAATAAAATGTACACACTCTTTAAATGACCATAAAATGTACACACTCTTTAAATGACTATAAAATGTATACACTCTTTAAATGACCATAAAATGTACACACTCTTTAAATGACCAATAAAATGTACACACTCTTTAAATGACCAATAAAATGTACACACTCTTTAAATGACCAATAAAATGTACACTCTTTAAATGACCATAAAATGTATACATTCTTTAAATGACCAATAAAATGTACACACTCTTTAAATGACCATAAAATGTACACACTCTTTAAATGACCAGAAAATGTATACACTCTTTAAATGACCAATAAAATGTGCACACTCTTTAAATGACCAATAAAATGTACACACTCTTTAAATGACCAATAAAATGTACACACTCTTTAAATGACCAATAAAATGTACACACTCTTTAAATGACCAATAAAATGAACACACTCTTAAAATGACCAATAAAATGTACACACTCTTTAAATGACTAATAAAATGTACACACTCTTAAAATGACCAATAAAATGTACACACTCTTTAAATGACCAATAAAATGTACACACTCCTTAAATGACCATAAAATGTATACTCTTTAAATGACCATAAAATGTACACACTCTTTAAATGACCAATAAAATGTATACTCTTTAAATGACCATAAAATGTACACACTCTTTAAATGACCATAAAATGTATACACTCTTTAAATGACCAATAAAATGTACACACTCTTTAAATGACCATAAAATGTACACACTCTTTAAATGACCATAAAATGTACACACTCTTTAAATGACCAATAAAATGTATACACTCTTTAAATGACCATAAAATGTACACACTCTTTAAATGACCATAAAATGTACACACTCTTTAAATGACCATAAAATGTACACACTCTTTAAATGACCAATAAAATGTACACACTCTTAAAATGACCAATAAAATGTACACACTCTTTAAATGACCAATAAAATGTACACACTCTTTAAATGACCAATAAAATGTACACACTCTTTAAATGACCATAAAATGTACACACTCTTTAAATGACCAATAAAATGTATACTCTTTAAATGACCAATAAAATGTACACACTCTTTAAATGACCATAAAATGTACACACTCTTTAAATCACCAATAAAATGTATACACTCTTTAAATGACCATAAAATGTACACACTCTTTAAATGACCAATAAAATGTACACACTCTTTAAATGACCAATAAAATGTACACACTCTTTAAATGACCATAAAATGTATACACTCTTTAAATGACCAATAAAATGTACACACTCTTTAAATGACCAATAAAATGTACACTCTTTAAATGACCAATAAAATGTACACACTCTTTAAATGACCATAAAATGTACACACTCTTTAAATGACCAATAAAATGTACACTCTTAAAATGACCAATAAAATGTACACTCTTTAAATGACCAATAAAATGTACACACTCTTTAAATGACCAATAAAATGTATACACTCTTTAAATGACCATAAAATGTACACACTCTTTAAATGACCAATAAAATGTATACACTCTTTAAATGACCAATAAAATGTACACACTCTTTAAATGACCATAAAATGTACACACTCTTTAAATGACCAATAAAATGTATACACTCTTTAAATGACCAATAAAATGTACACTCTTTAAATGACCAATAAAATGTACACACTCTTTAAATGGCCAATAAAATGTACACACTCTTTAAATGACCAATAAAATGTACACTCTTTAGATGACCAATAAAATGTACACTCTTTAAATGACCAAAAAATGTATACTCTTTAAATGACCAATAAAATGTATACTCTTTAAATGACCAATAAAATGTACACACTCTTTAAATGACCAATAAAATGTACACTCTTTAAATGACCAATAAAATGTATACTCTTTAAATGACCAATAAAATGTACACACTCTTTAAATGACCAATAAAATGTATACACTCTTTAAATGACCAATAAAATGTACACACTCTTTAAATGACCAATAAAATGTACACACTCTTTAAATGACCAATAAAATGTACACACTCTTTAAATGACCATAAAATGTACACACTCTTTTAATGACCAATAAAATGTACACACTCTTTAAATGACCAATAAAATGTACACACTCTTTAAATGACCAATAAAATGTACACACTCTTTAAATGACCATAAAATGTACACACTCTTTAAATGACCAATAAAATGTACACTCTTAAAATGACCAATAAAATGTACACTCTTAAAATGACCAATAAAATGTACACACACTTTAAATGACCATAAAATGTACACACTCTTTAAATGACTAATAAAATGTACACTCGTTAAATGACCAATAAAATGTACACACTCTTTAAATGACCAATAAAATGTACACACTCCTTAAATGACCATAAAATGTATACTCTTTAAATGACCAATAAAATGTATACACTCTTTAAATGACCATAAAATGTACACACTCTTTAAATGACCATAAAATGTATACACTCTTTAAATGACCAATAAAATGTATACACTCTTTAAATGACCATAAAATGTACACACTCTTAAAATGACCAATAAAATGTACACACTCTTTAAATGACCATAAAATGTACACACTCTTTAAATGACCAATAAAATGTATACTCTTAAATGACCATGAAATGTACACACTCTTTAAATGACCATAAAATGTACACACTCTTTAAATGACCATAAAATGTATACACTCTTTAAATGACCAATAAAATGTACACACTCTTTAAATGACCATAAAATGTACACACTCTTTAAATGACCATAAAATGTACACACTCTTTAAATAACCAATAAAATGTATACACTCTTTAAATGACCATAAAATGTAAACACTCTTTAAATGACCATAAAATGTACACACTCTTTAAATGACCATAAAATGTACACACTCTTTAAATGACCAATAAAATGTACACACTCTTAAAATGACCAATAAAATGTACACACTCTTTAAATGACCAATAAAATGTACACACTCTTTAAATGACCAATAAAATGTACACACTCTTTAAATGACCATAAAATGTACACACTCTTTAAATGACCAATAAAATGTATACTCTTTAAATGACCAATAAAATGTACACACTCTTTAAATGACCATAAAATGTACACACTCTTTAAATCACCAATAAAATGTATACACTCTTTAAATGACCATAAAATGTACACACTCTTTAAATGACCAATAAAATGTACACACTCTTTAAATGACCAATAAAATGTACACACTCTTTAAATGACCATAAAATGTATACACTCTTTAAATGACCAATAAAATGTACACACTCTTTAAATGACCAATAAAATGTATACACTCTTTAAATGACCATAAAATGTACACACTCTTTAAATGACCAATAAAATGTACACACTCTTTAAATGACCAATAAAATGTACACACTCCTTAAATGACCAATAAAATGTACACACTCTTTAAATGACCAATAAAATGTACACACTCTTTAAATGACCAATAAAATGTACACACTCCTTAAATGACCATAAATTGTATACTCTTTAAATGACCAATAAAATGTTTACACTCTTTAAATGACCATAAAATGTACACACTCTTTAAATGACCATAAAATGTATACACTCTTTAAAGGACCAATAAAATGTATACACTCTT
Organism: Euprymna scolopes; assembly: GCF_053919585.1. NCBI lineage: Eukaryota > Metazoa > Mollusca > Cephalopoda > Sepiida > Sepiolidae > Euprymna > Euprymna scolopes. The sequence continues at coordinate 54,570,863 of NC_136526.1, read as the reverse complement.
TAAATGACCATAAAATGTACACACTCTTTAAATGACCAATAAAATGTACACACTCTTTAAATGACCATAAAATGTACACACTCTTTAAATGACCAATAAAATGTATACTCTTTAAATGACCATAAAATGTACACACTCTTTAAATGACCATAAAATGTATACACTCTTTAAATGACCAATAAAATGTACACACTCTTTAAATGACCAATAAAATGTATACACTCTTTAAATGACCATAAAATTTACACACTCTTTAAATGACCATAAAATGTACACACTCTTTAAATGACCAATAAAACGTATACACTCTTTAAATGACCAATAAAATGTATACTCTTTAAATGACCATAAAATGTACACACTCTTTAAATGACAATAAAATGTACACACTCTTTAAATGACCAATAAAATGTATACACTCTTTAAATGACCATAAAATGTACACACTCTTTAAATGACCAATAAAATGTACACACTCTTTAAATGACCAATAAAATGTACACACTCTTTAAATGACCAATAAAATGTACACACTCTTAAAATGACCAATAAAATGTACACACTCTTTAAATGACCAATAAAATGTACACACTCTTTAAATGACCAATAAAATGTACACACTCTTTAAATGATCATAAAATGTACACACTCTTTAAATGACCAATAAAATGTACACACTCTTTAAATGACCAATAAAATGTATACACTCTTTAAATGACCATAAAATGTACACACTCTTTAAATGACCAATAAAATGTATACACTCTTTAAATGACCATAAAATGTACACACTCTTTAAATGACCAATAAAATGTACACACTCTTTAAATGACCAATAAAATGTACACACTCTTTAAATGACCATAAAATGTATACACTCTTTAAATGACCAATAAAATGTACACACTCTTTAAATGACCAATAAAATGTACACTCTTTAAATGACCAATAAAATGTACACACTCTTTAAATGACCATAAAATGTACACACTCTTTAAATGACCAATAAAATGTACACTCTTTAAATGACCAATAAAATGTACACTCTTTAAATGACCAATAAAATGTACACACTCTTTAAATGACCAATAAAATGTATACACTCTTTAAATGACCATAAAATGTACACACTCTTTAAATGACCATAAAATGTACACACTCTTTAAATGACCATAAAATGTACACACTCTTTAAATGACCAATAAAATGTATACACTCTTTAAATGACCATAAAATGTACACACTCTTTAAATGACCAATAAAATGTATACACTCTTTAAATGACCAATAAAATGTACACACTCTTTAAATGACCATAAAATGTACACACTCTTTAAATGACCAATAAAATGTATACACTCTTTAAATGACCAATAAAATGTACACTCTTTAAATGACCAATAAAATGTACACACTCTTTAAATGACCAATAAAATGTACACACTCTTTAAATGACCAATAAAATGTACACACTCTTTAAATGACCAATAAAATGTACACTCTTTAAATGACTAATAAAATGTACACTCTTTAAATGACCAAAAAATGTATACTCTTTAAATTACCAATAAAATGTACACACTCTTTAAATGACCATAAAATGTACACACTCTTTAAATGACCAATAAAATGTATACACTCTTTAAATGACCATAAAATGTACACACTCTTTAAATGACCAATAAAATGTACACACTCTTTAAATGACCAATAAAATGTACACACTCTTTAAATGACCATAAAATGTATACACTCTTTAAATGACCAATAAAATGTACACACTCTTTAAATGACCAATAAAATGTACACTCTTTAAATGACCAATAAAATGTACACACTCTTTAAATGACCATAAAATGTACACACTCTTTAAATGACCAATAAAATGTACACTCTTTAAATGACCAATAAAATGTACACTCTTTAAATGACCAATAAAATGTACACACTCTTTAAATGACCAGAAAATGTACACACTCTTTAAATGACCAATAAAATGAATACACTCTTTAAATGACCAATAAAATGTACACACTCTTTAAATGACCATAAAATGTACACACTCTTTAAATGACCAATAAAATGTATACACTCTTTAAATGACCATAAAATGTACACACTCTTTAAATGACCAATAAAATGTATACACTCTTTAAATGAACAATAAAATGTACACACTCTTTAAATGACCATAAAATGTACACACTCTTTAAATGACCAATAAAATGTATACACTCTTTAAATGACCAATAAAATGTACACTCTTTAAATGACCAATAAAATGTACACACTCTTTAAATGACCAATAAAATGTACACTCTTTAAATGACCAATAAAATGTACACACTCTTTAAATGACCATAAAATGTACACACTCTTTAAATGACCATAAAATGTACACACTCTTTAAATGACCAATAAAATGTACACACTCTTTAAATGACCAATAAAATGTACACTCTTTAAATGACCAATAAAATGTACACACTCTTTAAATGACCATAAAATGTACACACTCTTTAAATGACCAATAAAATGTACACACTCTTTAAATGACCAATAAAATGTACACTCTTTAAATGACCAATAAAATGTACACTCTTTAAATGACCAAAAAATGTATACTCTTTAAATGACCAATAAAATGTATACTCTTTAAATGACCAATAAAATATACACACTCTTTAAATGACCAATAAAATGTACACTCTTTAAATGACCAATAAAATGTATACTCTTTAAATGACCAATAAAATGTACACACTCTTTAAATGACCAATAAAATGTATACACTCTTTAAATGACCAATAAAATGTACACACTCTTTAAATGACCAATAAAATGTACACACTCTTTAAATGACCAATAAAATGTACACACTCTTTAAATGACCAATAAAATGTACACACTCTTTAAATGACCATAAAATGTACACACTCTTTTAATGACCAATAAAATGTACACACTCTTTAAATGAGCAATAAAATGTACACACTCTTTAAATGACCAATAAAATGTACACACTCTTTAAATGACCAATAAAATGTACACTCTTTAAATGACCAATAAAATGTACACACACTTTAAATGACCATAAAATGTACACACTCTTTAAATGACCAATAAAATGTACACTCTTTAAATGACCAATAAAATGTACACACTCTTTAAATGACCATAAAATGTACACACTCTTTAAATGACCAATAAAATGTACACACTCTTTAAATGACCAATAAAATGTACACTCTTTAAATGACCAATAAAATGTACACACTCTTTAAATGACCATAAAATGTACACACTCTTTAAATGACCAATAAAATGTACACCCTTGAAATGACCAATAAAATGTACACACTCTTTAAATTACCATAAAATGTACACACTCTTTAAATGACCATAAAATGTACACACTCTTTAAATGACCAATAAAATGTACACACTCTTTAAATGACCAATAAAATGTACACTCTTTAAATGACCAATAAAATGTACACACTCTTTAAATGACCAATAAAATGTACACACTCTTTAAATGACCAATAAAATGTACACTCTTTAAATGACCAATAAAATGTACACACTCTTTAAATGACCATAAAATGTACACACTCTTTAAATGACCAATAAAATGTACACACACTTTAAATGACCATAAAATGTACACACTCTTTAAATGACCAATAAAATGTACACACTCTTTAAATGACCAATAAAATGTACACTCTTTAAATGACCAATAAAATGTACACACTCTTTAAATGACCATAAAATGTACACACTCTTTAAATGACCAATAAAATGTACACACTCTTTAAATGACCAATAAAATGTACACTCTTTAAATGACCAATAAAATGTACACTCTTTAAATGACCAATAAAATGTATACTCTTTAAATGACCAATAAAATGTACACACTCTTTAAATGACCAATAAAATGTACACTCTTTAAATGACCAATAAAATGTACACTCTTTAAATGACCAATAAAATGTACACACTCTTTAAATGACCAATAAAATGTATACACTCTTTAAATGACCAATAAAATGTACACACTCTTTAAATGACCAATAAGATGTACACACTCTTTAAATTACCAATAAAATGTACACACTCTTTAAATGACCATAAAATGTACACACTCTTTTAATGACCAATAAAATGTACACACTCTTTAAATGACCAATAAAATGTACACACTCTTTAAATGACCAATAAAATGTACACACTCTTTAAATGACCATAAAATGTACACACTCTTTAAATGACCAATAAAATGTACACTCTTTAAATGACCAATAAAATGTACACTCTTTAAATGACCAATAAAATGTACACACTCTTTAAATGACCATAAAATGTACACACTCTTTAAATGACCAATAAAATGTACACACTTTAAATGATCAATAAAATGTACACTCTTTAAATGACCAATAAAATGTACACACTCTTTAAATGACCATAAAAGGTACACACTCTTTAAATGACCAATAAAATGTACACACTCTTTAAATGACCATAAAATGTACACACTCTTTAAATGACCAATAAAATGTACACACTCTTTAAATGACCATAAAATGGAAACACTTTTTAAATGAACATCAAATGTACACACTCTTTAAATGACCAATAAAATGTACACACTCTTTAAATGTCCAATAAACTGTACACACTCTTTAAATGACCATAAAATGTACACACTCTTTAAATGACCAATAAAATGTAAACACTCTTTTAATGACCAATAAAATGTACACACTCTTTAAATGACCATAAAATGTACACACTCTTTAAATGACCAATAAAATGTACACATTCTTTAAATGACAATAAAATGTACACACTCTTTAAATGACCAATAAAATGTACACACTCTTTAAATGACCATAAAATGTATACACTCTTTAAATGACCAATAAAATGTACACTCTTTAAATGACCAATAAAATGTACACACTCTTTAAATGACCAATAAAATGTACACTCTTTAAATGACTAATAAAATGTACACACTCTTTAAATGACCATAAAATGTACACACTCTTTAAATGACCAATAAAATGTACACACTCTTTTTATGACCAATAAATTGTACACTCTTTAAATGACCAATAAAATGTACACACTCTTTAAATGACCATAAAATGTACACACTCTTTAAATGACCAATAAAATGTACACACTCTTTAAATGACCAATAAAATGTACACTCTTTAAATGACCAATAAAATGTACACTCTTTAAATGACCAATAAAATGTACACTCTTTAAATGACCAATAAAATGTACACACTCTTTAAATGACCAATAAAATGTAAACACTCTTTAAATGACCAATAAAATGTATACACTCTTTAAATGACCAATAAAATGTACACTCTTTAAATGACCAATAAAATGTACACACTCTTTAAATGACCATAAAATGTACACACTCTTTAAATGACCAATAAAATGTACACACTCTTTAAATGACCAAAAAATGTACACTCTTTTAATGACCAATAAAATGTATACACTCTTTAAATGACCAATAAAATGTACACACTCATTAAATGACCAATAAAATGTACACACTCTTTAAATGACCAATAAAATGTACACTCTTTAAATGACCATAAAATGTATACACTCTTTAAATGACCATAAAATGTACACACTCTTTAAATGACCAATAAAATGTATACACTCTTTAAATGACCAATAAAATGTACACACTCTTTAAATGACCAATAAAATGTACACTCTTTAAATGACCAATAAAATGTACACACTCTTTAAATGACCAATAAAATGTACACACTCTTTAAATGACCAATAAAATGTACACACTCTTTAAATGACCAATAAAATGTACACACTCTTTAAATGACCAATAAAATGTACACTCTTTAAATGACCAATAAAATGTATACTCTTTAAATGACCATAAAATGTATACACTCTTTAAATGACCAATAAAATGTATACACTCTTTAAATGACCAATAAAATGTATACACTCTTTAAATGACCAATAAAATGTACACTCTTTAAATGACCAATAAAATGTACACACTCTTTAAATGACCATGAAATGTATACACTCTTTAAATGACCAATAAAATGTACACTCTTTAAATGACTAATAAAATGTACACACTCTTTAAATGACCAATAAAATGTACACACTCTTTAAATGACCAATAAAATGTACACTCTTTAAATGACCAATAAAATGTACACACTCTTTAAATGACCATAAAATGTACACACTCTTTAAATGACCAATAAAATGTACACACTCTTTAAATGACCAATAAAATGTATACACTCTTTAAATGACCATAAAATGTACACACTCTTTAAATGACCAATAAAATGTACACTCTTTAAATGACCAATAAAATGTACACACTCTTTAAATGACCAATAAAATGTACACACTCTTTAAATGACCAATAAAATGTATACACTCTTTAAATGACCAATAAAATGTACACACTCTTTAAATGACCAATAAAATGTACACTCTTTAAATGACCAATAAAATGTATACACTCTTTAAATGACCAATAAAATGTACACACTCTTTAAATGACCATAAATGTATACACTCTTTTAATGACCAATAAAATGTACACACTCTTTAAATGACCATAAAATGTACACACTTTTAAACGACCAATAAAATGTACACACTCTTTAAACGACCAATAAAATGTACACACTCTTTAAACGACCAATAAAATGTACACACTCTTTAAACGACCACTAAAATGTACACACTCTTTAAATGACCAATAAAATGTACACACTCTTTAAATGACCAATAAAATGTACACACTCTTTAAATGACCAATAAAATGTATACACTCTTTAAATGACCAATAAAATGTACACACTCTTTAAATGACCAATAAAATGTACACACTCTTTAAATGACCAATAAAATGTACACACTCTTTAAATGACCAATAAAATGTACACACTTTAAATGATCAATAAAATGTACACTCTTTAAATGACCAATAAAATGTACACACTCTTTAAATGACCATAAAACGTACACACTCTTTAAATGACCAATAAAATGTACACACTCTTTAAATGACCATAAAATGTACACACTCTTTAAATGACCAATAAAATGTACACACTCTTTAAATGACCATAAAATGGACACACTTTTTAAATGACCATCAAATGTACACACTCTTTAAATGACCAATAAAATGTACACACTCTTTAAATGACCAATAAACTGTACACACTCTTTAAATGACCAATAAAATGTACACACTCTTTAAATGACCAATAAAATGTATACACTCTTTAAATGACCAATAAAATGTAAACACTCTTTAAATGACCAATAAAATGTACACTCTTTAAATGACCAATAAAATGTACACACTCTTTAAATGACCAATCAAATGTACACACTCTTTAAATGACAATAAAATGTACACACTCTTTAAATGACCAATAAAATGTACACACTCTTTAAATGACCATAAAATGTATACACTCTTTAAATGACCAATAAAATGTACACACTCTTTAAATGACCATAAAATGTATAAACTCTTTAAATGACCATAAAATGTATACACTCTTTAAATGACCAATAAAATGTATACACTCTTTAAATGACCAATAAAATGTACACACTCTTTAAATGACCATAAAATGTATACACTCTTTAAATGACCAATAAAATGTATACACTCTTTAAATGACCAATAAAATGTACACACTCTTTAAATGACCAATAAAATGTATACACTCTTTAAATGACCATAAAATGTATACACTCTTTAAATGACCAATAAAATGTACACACTCTTTAAATGACCAATAAAATGTACACCCTCTTTAAATGACCATAAAATGTATACACTCTTTAAATGACGAATAAAATGTATATACTCTTTTAATCACCAATAAAATGTACACACTCTTTAAATGACCATAAAATGTATACACTCTTTAAATGACCATAAAATGTATACCCTCTTTAAATGACCAATAAAATGTACACACTCTTTAAATGACCAATAAAATGTACACACTCTTTAAATGACCATAAAATGTATACACTCTTTAAATGACGAATAAAATGTATATACTCTTTTAATGACCAATAAAATGTATACACTCTTTAAATGACCAATAAAATGTACACACTCTTTAAATGACCATAAAATGTATACACTCTTTAAATGACCATAAAATGTATGAACTCTTTAAATGACCATAAAATGTATACACTCTTTAAATGACCAATAAAATGTATACACTCTTTAAATGACCAATAAAATGTACACACTCTTTAAATGACCATAAAATGTATACACTCTTTAAATTACCATAAAATGTATACACTCTTTAAATGACCAATAAAATGTATACACTCTTTAAATGACCAATAAAATGTACACACTCTTTAAATGACCAATAAAATGTATACACTCTTTAAATGACCATAAAATATATACACTCTTTAAATGACCATAAAATGTATACACTCTTTAAATGACCAATAAAATGTACACCCTCTTTAAATGACCATAAAATGTATACACTCTTTAAATGACCAATAAAATGTACACACTCTTTAAATGACCAATAAAATATACACCCTCTTTAAATGACCATAAAATGTATACACTCTTTAAATGACGAATAAAATGTATATACTCTTTTAATGACCAATAAAATGTACACACTCTTTAAATGACCATAAAATGTATACACTCTTTAAATGACCATAAAATGTATACCCTCTTTAAATGACCAATAAAATGTACACACTCTTTAAATGACCAATAAAATGTACACACTCTTTAAATGACCATAAAATGTATACACTCTTTAAATGACCATAAAATGTATACACTCTTTAAATGACAATAAAACGTATACACTCTTTAAATGACCAATAAAATGTACACTCTTTAAATGACCATAAAATGTACACACTCTTTAAATGACCAATAAAATGTACACACTCTTTAAATGACCATAAAATGTATACACTCTTTAAATGACCATAAAATGTATACACTCTTTAAATGACCAATAAAATGTACACACTCTTTAAATGACCAATAAAATGCACACACTCTTTAAATGACCAATAAAATGTACACACTCTTTAAATGACCAATAAAATGTATACACTCTTTAAATGACCATAAAACCAACATTTATTATAAGAAAGAAAAGTTTCATACATCAAAATACTGCAAACAAATATAAAAACCAACTAATTATCGAAAGTGATCAAATTATTGGCCATTGTGGTCCATGAACAGCTGACAACACTCACTGATTGGATCAAAAACGTTCCTAATCAGTTCACTTGGTATGTTTACACATCTTCTCTCAATCATTTTCTTTCAACTCATTCATTGCAGTTCGTTTTGTGGTGGGTGTGAACTCCGTTTAACATGCCCCCACCCACCCTTAAAAAAGAGAAAAATCCATGGGAGTGAAGAGCTTAAATCCAGTGAGCGTGGACAATACTCGATACTTCCTCTTCGTCCTGACTATCTGTTCCTCGGGTGATTATCAAGATATGCTCCTACGTGATGATGATAGTGGGGAAATGCGCTATCTGGCTAGAAGTGCCTTTCTGTATTCCTATACGTCTCTTGGGAATGTGGTATAGTGTATTCATGTAGCAAGTTGAGATAAATTTAAAGAGTGTATATATTTTATTGGGACGCCCTAAATCTTTTACTAGAATAAGGTTTCACCAAGTGTGTTTTGATGTAGTGTCTAAAAATGAAAATCCACGACTTGCAACAGCATTCGTTTTGTGATGCCATCCATGTGATCTCTTAACTTGGTTAATGATATTTAGGAGGACTCAACAGAAATTGTTCACATTAGACATTTTTGGGAGAAATTTTCTTTTTTTGAAGATGATAATGCTGGATATGGGGCAGCCATGCTTTTTATTGAAACCAGCCGGGAGCTCTTTTTAGTATCCTCATTTTTCCCTTAAGTGCAATTGTCTGGATCTCTTTTGCACTTGGTTCACCAGGAATATTAGTTAGGTAGGACTTCATGTTCTTCATAAGCCTTGTGGCACCTATAATAACTGGTATGATTGATATCTCCCTAAGATTCCAGTTTCTTTTCATATCATACATGAGACCTTGATATTTGGTCTGTTTCTTCCTTTCAGCTCTGTTCAGACCTCCATCATTAGGAACACTCACTTCAACCAAGGTTGCCACTCTCTCTGACTTATTCCATATAACTATATCAGGTTTCACAGCAGCATTTTCAAGGTAGGTGGCTGTAGGGATTACATGGTCGTAATGTATGGTATATAAGTTATTTCCAACTGTTCTTTCAGGTTGATATTCCCAGGATTACACTGGATATTTACTTTTTTACAGTGGAAGTACTTACATACTCCATTATGTGTGGCTGTGAAGTAGCCATCCTCCAAAAGAACGTTAGACTTGTGTGTTTTCTTGTGTTGTCCAATAATAAAAATCTACATAGGATTTATTTTTTATTTTTTCGGAGTGGATGGGGTATGATTTTGTTCTTTTACAATTCAAACTATTTGCATTTATTTCATTATTGTTACACTCCTGACGTCACCCATGTGATCTCTTAACTTGGTTAATGATATTTAAGAGAACGACTCAACAGAAATTGTTTACATTAGACTTGAAGTGTGTGTTTTCATGTGTTGTCTAAAAATGAAACTCCACACATTGTACAATGATAGGATTTATTTTTTATAGTCAGAGTGGATGGTGTATGATTTTGTTTTTTTGTTTACAATTCAAACTATTTGCATTGGTTCAGCTGTAATGTCACCTACATGATTTAAAATTTTCTCCACATGATCTTGAACGTTATCTCATCTCTCCAATGATCACTCTCTCTTTTTGATAGTCCTTTTTTCACAACTGGTGATTTTGCCTGTATTTACATACACGCATGAAAATTACTGTACAATAATGATGTTTCTTTTCATTATTAGAGTGGATGGTGTATGATTTTGTTTTTTTGTTTACAATTCAAACTATTTGCATTGGTTCAGCTGTAATGTCACCTACATGATTTAAAATTTTCTCCACATGATCTTGAACGTTATCTCATCTCTCCAATGATCACTCTCTCTTTTTGATAGTCCTTTTTTCACAACTGGTGATTTTGCCTGTATTTACATACACGCATGAAAATTACTGTACAATAATGATATTTCTTTTCATTATTAGAGTGGATGGTGTATGATTTTGTTTTTTTGTTTACAATTCAAACTATTTGCATTGGTTCAGCTGTAATGTCACCTACATGATTTTAAATTTTCTCCACATGATCTTGAACGTTATCTCATCTCTCCAATGATCACTCTCTCTTTTTGATAGTCCTTTTTTCACAACTGGTGATTTTGCCTGTATTTACATACACGCATGAAAATTACTGTACAATAATGATATTTCTTTTCATTATTAGAGTGGATGGTGTATGATTTTGTTTTTTTGTTTACAATTCAAACTATTTGCATTGGTTCAGCTGTAATGTCACCTACATGATTTAAAATTTTCTCCACATGATCTTGAACGTTATCTCATGAAGATTACTGTACAATAATGATATTTCTTTTCATTATTAGAGTGGATGGTGTATGACTTTATATATTTTACAAGTTGATGACCATATGATGACTATTGAACATAGACATACATACGGCCACTTTAACTTTTATAGATATACGAGTATGGGTGCCCGGAGTTGCTCGGGTGTTTGGAGGTGATTTTTCTTTTTAAAACTTTGACTCCTATTTTGACCACTTAATCTTTATTATTTGGTGCTCTAATGCAGTTATTAAGCTAGACCCATGTCCAAGACACCTATATCTAAAATTTCAAGTGTGTACAATAAAAATTGTCGGAGGAATTTGGTAGAGTTATCAAAGGTAAAATTTTTACCCCTTAACGGCCACAGTTTGGCCGAAAACCGATCACATATATTATTCCAAATCTCAATATCCTGTATATCAAATTCCGAGCCCGAACACTAAAAATTAACAGAGTTATTGCGTAGGAAAATGTACACACAGAGACAGACGGACACACATACACGTTCACTTTTATAGATATAGTAGCATTTTAGCCCGGCGTTGGCCGGTTTTTTTATGTGTCTGAGCAAAAAAAAAAAAATGTGGTAGTAGGAAGGCAGGCTCGATGTATGTCTATGTTCAATAGTCATCATAGCCGTATGCAGTGTTTCCAGGTAAAAAAAAAAACATATCGGAGGGTTTCGTCACATGCTATTTAAGATACATTGATTATCCTTATTTTTTTAATTTGTGCTAAACACACACCTCCAAACACCCAAGCTAGTATATTATAATTTGCTTATCTTACTTTACCAGAATTTATTTATTATTAAAACACTAGCGTGACCTGTGGAAATTCCATGGAATGAGAAATATACGTAATCAACAAGTATCGTCTGAACTCCAATCTCTGGTCCCCCCCTCGCTAATCTTTCACGAAAAACACCCGTCTAGCTGAATCCACTGTGAAAAATTTTCCCCACTTTATCTGTGCCTAAATCAAAACGTAGATTCCATGAACAAAGCTTCTTTCTTAGAACTGCACGCCTGTGGAACTCTGTTCCGTCTGCCTGCTTCCCACCTGACTACAACCTGGATGTCTTCAAGTCCAACATAAACAAATTCCTAATGAACCGCCACCTCAAGTAAACACTTCATTAAATCTTCACACTAACGTACTGTACTTGCAATAACCCTTATCCCTGAGTGGCTTCCGGGCCTTGATAAGTGGTGACAACCATGTAAAAAAAAAAAAATGTTTTCATAAAACTGATATTTTTCTGGATTAAAATTTTTGCACAGAAAAACAAATAATAAATATGAGTTCATTTACATTTCTAATTTATATTGTATTTTAAATATAGAACTGACTCAAATTAGATAAAAATAATAACATAAAGTAATATTGTGCTACATAGTTCAATATAAATAATAAAATGACGTATAATCCATTCTTTAATTTACTCCTTCAGCCTAGCACCTCTGGCCAGACAATGTTCTTTTGTTTTTTCCCTGTTTCTTTCAAATGTTCCCTTTTAGTTTTACTAACTTCTTTCTTGTTGCACATTGAAATTACTATGAGTTCTTTCTCACACAGTTACAACAACAACCATTGTAACTGTACATACGAGGTAAAAAACATATTGGTGAAACTCCACGGAATGAGAAATATTTTAAATCAAATAAATAAATTTTAAATATAGAACGAACCCAACTTAGATAAATTATTAAGTATTAATACTCATAAAGTAATATTGTGCTACATAGTTCGATATAAATAATAAAATCACTTTATACAAGCTATTCTTTAATTTATTCCTTCAGCCCAGCACCATGTTCTTCTGTTTTTTCCCTTTCTTTACAAATGTTTCCTTTTTTAGGTAAAAAACATATTGGTGAATGAAGGGTTTAGTCACATTTAAGATGCATCAAATATCCTAATTTGTAACAATTTTCCTGAAAGTTGGTCATATTTTGGATTTTTAGAAGCATAAAACATAGCCATCTTCATCTATGAAATTCAAACAGGGAAATAAAATCTCATGGCTTAAAGGGAAATAACTCAGATTAAATAAAAACTTACTTCTGTTTTTAAATGCAGCTGATCTTGGTTATACTAATAAAAAATGAATTCAATTAAATGTAAATTAAATTAAAACATAAATCAACTTTATATAATATTTCTAAATAGAGTACTTTTAAAAACTTCTATAACAAATTTCTATTGAAAATTTAGAGCTAATTATCAAAGCAGACTTTCTTGAATGTAATATGCAAATGAGATAACCTCTTGAATGTTGATTCCTTTTGAATAAATAGAAATCATACAGGAATATAAGCATAAGAGTCCATTCTCAGGAATATAAGTATAAGAGTCCATTTTTCAGTATTAAAATCTATTAAATCTTTTAACCAAATTGTGAACGAACAGATAAGAAGTAAAGAGTATCAAGTCGTGTTTTGTAAAAACAAAAATCCACATTGTGTTTGAAGGCTATGTCAATGCAGTTTGTGGGAAACATCAAGGACACGAGGTGATGTATAAAAGGATAATGACATTATTAAATAATTTTTAATTATAGTAAATAAAGAGCATTGGTGTGCTCTGTATTTGTTTTTTTTTTACATGGAGGTCACCATCGTTATTCTTAGAGTTTTGATAAAGTGTCTTACTTAAGGGGGCAGTTCATCAGAAATTTGTTTATGTTGTACTTGAAGACATCGAAATTGATTCCTTTTGAACGAAGGGTTTAGTCACATTTAAGATGCACCAAATATCCTAATTTGTTACGATGTTCCTGAAACTCCACGGAATGAGAAATATTTTAAATCAACAAATATGTTTTCATAAAACTCATATTTTTCTGGATAGCGCAAAAAATTAATCTTTTGCACCGAAAAACAAATAGCACGCAGCAAATATGAGTTTATTTACACTTCTACTTTGTATTATATTTTAAATATAGAACGAACTTTACAAATGTTTCCTTTTTTAGGTAAAAAACATATTGGTGAACGAAGGGTTCAGTCACATTTAAGATACATCAAATATCCTAATTTGTTACAATTTTCCTGAAAGTTGGTCATATTTTGGATTTTTAGAAGCATAAAACATAGCCATCTTCATCTATGAAATTCAAACAGGGAAATAAAATCTCATGGCTTAAAGGGAAATAACTCGGATTCAATAAAAATTTCCCTTTCTTTCAAATGTTTCCTTTTTTAGGTAAATTTTTACTAACTTCTTTTTGTTGCACATCGAAATTGATACGAGTTCTTTCTTACACTGTTAAAATAACGACTATTATTGCTAGACTTACTGTACATACTCAGCGTTTCAAGGTAAAAACATAGTGGCGAGCGGAGGGTTTCCTTACATACTATTTAAGATACTTCACATATCCTAAAATTTGTTACGATGTTCCTGAAAGTTGGTCATATTTTGGATTTTTAGAAGCATAAAACATAGCCATTGTCATCTATGAAATTCAAACAGGGAAATCAAATCTCATAGCTCAAAACACTTCTGCTTTCAAACGCAGCTGATCTTGGTTATACTAATAATTAAAAATAAATTAAATTAAAAATAATATAAATAAATCAACTTTATATTTTCAAATAGAATACTTAAAATAATTCTATAACTAATTTCCAATAAAAATTTAGAGCTAATTATTAAAACAGGTTTTCTTTAATGTAATATGCAAATGAGATAACCTCTTGAATGTTGATTCATTTTTAATAAATAGAAATCATACAGGAATATAAGTATAAGAGTCCATTTTCAGTATTAAAATCTATTTACAAAACAGTGCAGCTTTTAATCAAACTGTAAACAAAGAGATAAGGGTTATAGAGTATTAAGTTGTGTTTTGTTACGATGTTCCTGAAAGTTTATCATATTTTGGATTTTTAAAAGAAAACATAGCCATCTTCATCTATGAAATTCAAACAGGGAAATCAAATCTCATAGCTTAAAGGGAAATAATTAATAGCTTAAATGAAAACACTTCTGCTTTTAAATGCAGCTGATCTAATAATTAAAAATAAATTAAATTAAAAATAGTAATTGTCTGTATTTTTGAGATGAGTTGTTTTCATTGATTGAGATTGTCGGACTGACTTCCTCATCTTGGTTGTTATTGTCACAACGTTTCGGCCGTTTTGCCCTCCAGCCTTCATCAGGTGAACGGTTTGTTAGGAGTCTCGAACCCAACCCTTTATTATTATTACGGGGGTCTATATCTCATCGGAGTGATGTGTTCCTTGTTTTTCGTAAGGATTTGTAACAGCTTTCTTTCGGTTTTCAAAGTTGGGTCCTTCTTTATTTTACCGTAGCTACCATCTGCGATTAGGCCTGCCATTTTTTCAGAGTATTCCGACATGTCCATCACCACAGTAGCATTGCCTTTGTCTGCTGGCAGAATTATTATACTGCTGTCACAGCTGAATCCATTATTATACTGCTGTCACAGCTGGTCCAGCATTACAGTAAGCTACCACATATGTACGGTCTCCCCAAGATACACAAAGACGGTATTCCACTCAGACCCATAGTGAGCTGCCGAGGCTCAGCATGCCACCCACTGAGCAGGTACCTTGTGGATATAATAAACCCATTAGCAGGCAAGTCAGCAACACATGTAAAGAATTCTGCCCACTTCAGGGAACTGATCAAGGGAGCACCCATCAGTACAAACCAAATGGTAAGCCTAGATGTGGTTAGCCTGTTCACTAAAGTCCCAACTAGTGAGGCACTAGCAGTAATTCAAGGCAAACTAGCTGCAGACCTCTCCATAGAAGAGTGCACATGTGTACCATTGCCAAACTTAATGGAAATGCTGACATTCTGCATAGAAACAACCTACTTCAGAATGGGTACTGACCTATATCGACAAGAGGAGGGACTAGCTATGGGCTCGCCATTATCACCAGTGATGGCGAACATATACATGGAATACTTCGAAGACATGGCCTTAGGTTCAGCTCCCTTAAAGCCCACCATGTGGCTAAGATACGTTGATGACACTTTCATACTCTGGCCCCATCAGGAAGACATCCAGGCTCTCCTAGATCATGTGAACTCAATAAGACCATCGATACAGTTCACAATGGAGAAAGAAAAAGATAACCAACTGGCCTTCCTTGATATACTCATATCACGCACAGAGCATGGGTTTAAGACATCCGTATATCGCAAGCCTACCTTCACCGGACAATACCTAAACTTCAACTCCCATCACCCATACAGTATCAAACATGGAATCGCACGCTGCTTACAACATCGAGCAGAGACAATAAGTAGCGACACCATTACATACCACCAAGAAATGGTCAGGTTGAAGAATACCCTCCGTCGTAACAACTACCCCGATAGCATACTATCCACCAGACGTGTTAATAGTATAAGAGAGGAGAATGAAACCCAAAAACCTCCAACGGTCTGCCTACCATACATACGAGGCATCTCCGAAAAGATTCAGAGAATATGTGCCCCCTACAACATCAGGACGGTATTCAAAAGCAAGTCAACACTCAGACGACACCTGGTACGAGTGAAGCCCCGCATGGATGAGAACATGACCAAAAACTGCATATACTCCATCCCATGCAGTTGCAGAAAGGTTTACAAGGGTGAAACATGCCGCCCCCTTAAAGTAAGGGTGGAAGAACACCGAAAAGCGGTAACTAAAGGGGATACGGAAAAATCGGGTATAGCCAACCATGTCTGGATGGAGAAGGGGGATCATCGCCCCCTATGGGATGAAGTAAAAATAATAAACAGAGAGACCCACTGGAAAGTGAGAAAACTTAAAGAAACAGCTCACATGCTCGGACATAACAACCTACTGAGCAAACCAAGCATAGAGCTGAATGCAATTTGGACACCTCTGATAGAGAGAGAAAACCTTGAATAACAACATAGGTTTAACATTAACAAAAACCAACTAAGAATTGTCCTAGTGACATATGGCCGAGTGGTCCTAGACATTGTATCAAAGTTTACAGTTACCCAAAGGTGCTGAGTTCAATCCTGAACAAAGGCAGTGAAAAAAGTAACATTGAAAAACAGAGAATCAGCAACTATGTCCCAAAGCCTAGCTGGAGTCCGAACACGGTACCACCGTAATAATAATAAAGGGTTGGGTCCGAGACTCCTAACAAACCGTTCACCTGACGAAGGCCGGAGGGCAAAATGGCCGAAACGTTGTGACAATAACAACCAAGATGAGGAAGTCAGTCCGACAATCTCAATCAATAAATTAAAAATAATATACATAAATCAACTTTATATTTTTAAATAGAATACTTAAAATAATTCTATAACTAATTTCCATTAAAAATTTAGAGCTAATTATTAAAACAGGTTTTCTTTGAATGTAATATGCAAATGAGATAACCTCTTGAATGTTGATTCATTTTGAATAAATAGAAATCATACAGGCTTATAAGCATAAGAGTCCATTCTCAGTATTAAAATCTATTTACGAAACAGTGCAGCTTTTAATCAAACTGTAAACAAACAGATAAGGATTATAGCGTATTAAGTTGTGTTTTGTTAAAATGAAAATCCACACATTGTACATTGTGTTTGATAAGGATTAAAGAGTATCAAGTCATGTTTTGTAAAAACAAAAATCCACATTCTGTTTGAAGGCTATGTCAATGCTGTTTGTGGGAAACATCAAGGACACGAGTTAGTGTATAAAAGAATAATGACAATATTAAAAGGAGTTTTCAATAATTTTTAATCATAGTAAATAAAGAACACTGGGGGAATCTTCCATCAGTGTTCTTTATTTTCTCCAATAATTTTCATTGTAATATACTGTACAATAATAGGATTTATTTTTCATAGTCAGAGTGGATGGTATATGACTTTGTTTTTTTACAACTTTGTGACTTTATGTGTTTGCATATGTTTTTTACAATTTGAACTAGTTGCAAAAGTAGCGCCACACATTTCACAAGAATAGGGTTTTTCTCCGGTGTGTATTCTTAGGTGATTTTTTAATGTGTAATGTTTAGCAAACGTAGATTGGCATACCTGACAAGAATAAGGACGTTCACCAGTATGAACTCGCATGTGTTGCTGTAGACGGGACTTCTGCGAGAAAGCTAATTCACATACATTACAAGCGTAACGTTTTTCCCCCGTGTGTATGATCATGTGTTGTCTTAGATTCGAACTATGTGCAAAGCCAGATCCACAAACCGTACAAAAGTAACATTTTTCCCCGGTGTGTGTGCGAATGTGACTCTTCAGATTTGAACTGCTCGAAAAGGAAGTTGCGCAAATTTCACACGAATATGGCTTTTCACCAGTGTGAGTGCGAATGTGTTTTTGCAGATTAGAACTTCCTGAAAATGCAGCATCGCATAAGTGGCAAGCGTAAGGTTTCTCACCAGAATGTGTTCGAATGTGTTGCTTCAAGCTTGACCTCTCAGCAAAAGCCAAGCAACATACGTCACAGAAAAAGGGCTTTTCTCGAGTGTGAGTTCTTCTCATGTGTTTTTTCAAGTTTGAACTTTGCGAAAATGCCGTTCCACATTCCTTACAAGAATATGGTTTCTCTCCAGTGTGTATTCGAATATGTTTCCGAAAACTCGAATTTTCAGAAAATGCAGACCCACATACATCACAAGAATATGGTCTTTCTCCAGTATGCAGTCGTGTGTGTTTTACTAAGGAATAATTTCTCGAAAACGAGGCTTCACATATTTTGCAAGAATATGGCTTTTCGCCTGTGTGAATTTTCATGTGATATTTTAAGCTCGAATTCTGTGTGAACGAAGCTTTACATATTTTGCAAGAATATGGTTTTTCACCTGTGTGAATTCTCAGGTGATCTTTTAAAGTCGTTTTCTGCGTGAATGAAGAGCCACATGTTTTGCAAGAAAATGGCTTTTCGCCCGTGTGTATCTGAACGTGTTGTTTTAAATTGGAACTTTTTGTAAATCGTAAATTACAAACTTCACAAAAATAAGGCTTCACTTTAGCAGGCGTTTCCATTTCCACTTTGCAAAGATGCTGATACACTTTAAGATGATGGAGATTTATCAATCATAATTGTTGATTGGTTGAATTCATGTACTCTCCTTTAGAAGTGTCACCTTATATTTCATAGCAAAATGGTAATTTGCAAACACTTCAAAAAGATAAGCTTTCTCAGTTTATCTCTTTAAACTTCTTATTGAAAATCTTCAGTTTAGATTTCTACAGGAATAACATTTGTTTCCAA
This sequence comes from Euprymna scolopes, assembly GCF_053919585.1. NCBI lineage: Eukaryota > Metazoa > Mollusca > Cephalopoda > Sepiida > Sepiolidae > Euprymna > Euprymna scolopes. Next base: position 54,551,031 of record NC_136526.1, on the reverse strand, counting down.
TGTCTCCAAATTTAATTTTTAAATTAAAATGCAACATTTTTTACAAGTTATGTTGCTCCAATGTGTGTTCATTAAAATATGTTCTTCAGTTTGTGTTTCATTTCTGCAAGTTGATTCATCGATATTCTTTAATGGGAAATCATTGATAAGCTCAGTTCAGAAAAATAAAATATTCTTTCATGTTAATTATATGAATTATGTCCACTGTAATTTTAACCTGTGAAGAAAAAAGAAATAAAACTATATAAATTTTACATAAAAATAATTGGTATGCAATAAATCAAACCAAAAACCAATAATCTTCTGGTGTTATTAAGAGATTATTAATATTCAAAAATGTATAATTGAAAACATTCAATTGATATATACAGTCAAAACTCTATAATATGCAAACACGTTACTGTCTAGTATTGTTACTTGGCAACCTAATTTTTGCTAGGCATATGCAAGCAAACCTGATGTCATAATGAAAAATTTTCTCCAGATATTCTAATTCATTATAATATTTTATTCTTCCTTTCTTAGTTTGTCTAAGCAACGTCATAATGAAAACTTACATCCAAAGATTCTAATCCATATGATATTCTACTTAGTTTGTACATCATGATTTCCGTAAAAAAAGTTAAACAAATTTAAGATAAAAGCAGTGACTACAACTTGTACATTTGGTCTGGAAGAATAGAAAGGAATGCCCTATTTGGTGATCTTGTAAACCAACGCAGTTCGGGAGAAACATTATTACATAGTTGTGTGTCATGTCAGAATCTATATATTATATGATAGCGTGCATGTTATTTTCTGTATCAAAAAATTATTTTTCTCAGGGATTAAAAGCTTGTTTTTTTTTATTACCGTAAACTGGGGTGACACTGGCCACCCTGGGTGACTTTGATCCTTTAAAATAAATATAAATTAAAATAATAATGAGTAAGTAATATATGATCTCTGAATTTTAAATATAATTTCCAGGTCCTATACAATTTCATAATTTTACAGACGCATTGTGGCGCAGCAGCAAATATTTATGTATGACAAAATATATTTTTATATAAACATTGAACATGCTACTGGCCAATGAGTAAAATGCTCAATCAAGTTGAGGATGTAGCGATGACCAGCAGAATGTGGCAGTGGTATCCATGTGGACATGCGAGAAACAAGCATCAGGTACAGGGAAGTTGCCTGAGGTGGACTTAGTATAGTGTACTTTTGTAGTTTGGTAGGAAATATATGCCAAAGTCTGCCGACGTTCATGTTAGGCGAAAAAAAAAAAACAAAAAAAAAACAAGCTAAAATCAGTTTGATTGTTGTGCACTTGCCACAATGTCAAGTTATGAAAGTGTTGACAAATTTTCCTCCTGCAAGAAGGAGGTAAGTAAGGTCTTGGGTGTGAACAGTCAAACTGATCGCAGCTCGTTTTATTTATATATATCAATTATATATATCAATTATATATATATATCAATTATAAAATGTCAATTATAAATGTTGTTATAAATGTCAACATACGTTGTATCAATGTATGTGGACATTTATAAATGTCGACATACGTTGATAGACTCAGGCATGTACTTCCTATACTAAGTCCACCCCAGGCAACTTCCCTGTACCTGAGGCTCGTTTCTTGCATGTGTACCTGGATATCACTGCCACTTTCCGTTGGTCATCGCGACATTCTCACCTTGATTGATCGTTTTACTCATTGGCCAGTAGCAGTTTCCTTACATGACATTTCTACAAAGTTGTGGCCCAAACATTCGTGGAGAACTGGATTTCACATGCTTCTGAATCACCATATATATATATATATATATATATATATATATATATATATATAATATGAGCAACCAGTTAATAAAATATGTTAAAAAACACTTTGAAATGAGTTAAAAACATATTTAATCTGAAACACTAGATAAATGGATAGTCCTTAATTCGCGGAGTTTCGAAGAAATACTCTCCTTCTCATCAGAGGGTAGGAATTAGTAAAATGCGGGATCGGATTTTGCATGCAGAAGTATTTGATGAAACAACAAATAAGTCAAAGATCTTACTTGAAACCAAAATAAGTTAAGCAGAGGGAATATAGTAAAGAAAAAGGTGATTACACATGAATGGATAGTCTGGTGGAAGATAAAAAATCCAGTGACGGTAAAATCCAAATGTAAAACTTCAAGAAAGTTAAAAGAATCAACCTGAATTAGCGCCCATACTTACAAAACTGTTTAAACGTTGTCTTAAGGAGAATAGTTTCCCATCTCCCTGGAAAATCTCATCAGTATGCCCTGTATTTAAGAATTCAGGTGATCGCTCATCCCCCTCTCAGTACAGGCCAATAAGTCTCCTGTGCGTCATGAGTAAGTTGCTAGAATCTGTGTTAAATACAGAAGTAATCAAACATCTCAACAAAAATAACCTTCTTAGTGACACTCAATATGGTTTCCGTTCTGCTAGATCTACAGCAGATGTCCTTACAGTTATATCGCATAGGATTAGCAAATCTCTCGACGGTGGCAATCTTTCTAGGGCAATTGTTCTTGACATATCTAAAGCCTTTGATAGGGTATGGCATAAAGGTTTACTTCATAAGATCGCTAGCTATGGTATAGCTGGAAAAGTCTTCTCAATTATTAAATCATTTCTTTCTGATAGGTTCATAAGAGTAGTAGTTGAGGGGCAAAAATCAGAAGCTCACAGTATTAATGCTGGTGTCCCTCAGGGATCCATCCTGGGCCCAACTCTTTTCCTGATCTACATTAATGATCTTCCAAATCATATCCTTACATCATTTGTAGACATTTATGCTGACGATACTACCATTTATGGTACCACATCTAAGACAGTAAACGACCAAGTTCTCTCCAATTCTCTCTCCTCTGATCTTGAGCACGTAGTACAATGGGGAAAGGAGTGGCTGGTTACTTTTAATGCATCTAAAACCAAGCTTCTCTCTTTACATCATCAACGTTCTAATTCACATTTGTCTTCAATTGAAATGAATGGCTCTCGTCTTCAGGAGGCCTCAAGTTTTGACAAGCTTCTGGGCTTGACCATTACTCCTGATCTTAAATGGAACACGTATATCAAATCTGTTGCCAAGGCCGCTGGAAAAATGGTGGGATCTTTCTATCGATCCAGTAGATATCTCACTGCTGATGCTATTCTCTACCTATATAAGAGCCAGATACGTCCAAGGATGGAATACTGTTGCCACATCTGGGCAGGAGCTGCTAGAAAGGACTTGTCCTGCCTTGATAGAGTTCAAAATAGACTTTGTAGCCTCGTAGGAGATGTCCTTTTCTCCTCCTTGCAACCTCTATCTCACAGAAGAGATGTTGCGAGTTTGTTTCTGATGTATCATTATTTTCATGGAAAGTGTTCAACTGAGCTTCAATCTATGGTCCCCCCTCGCCAAACTTTCACAAGAAACACTCGTCTAGCTGTAAACACTATCAATAATTTCCCCCACTCTTTATCTGTGCCTAAACCTAAACGTAGATTCCATGAACAAAGCTTCTTTCTTAGAACTGCACGCCTGTGGAATTGTCTTCCGTTTTCCTGCTTTCCGGCTGACTACAATATGGTTGTCTTCAAGTCTAAAGTAAATAAGTTCTTGATGAGCCGTTCCATATAAGTTATTAAATTTACCAAATTTTCAAAACTAATGATTACTATATTGACCAATTTCTACTGTACACTCTTTAACCCTTATCCTTGAGTGGCCTCTGGGCCTTGATAATGTGGTGATGCCTATGTAAAAAAAAAAAAAAAAAGAAAAAAGAATTTCCATTTGTACAAGTAAAATCCAAGGAAATCCCGTAATTGGAAGAAGATGGTCCATAATAATCCAAAGGCAGAAATCCATGGAATAATTCACAAACATGTGTACAAGGAAAAAAAATAATATTAATAAAAGAAAAATAAGATGTGCTTTTCACTCTACTTCCAAGACATAATTATAAATAAAAAAGTTAAGGGTACTCATGAATGAAAACTAGTCTATTAAGAGTGGTCAATAAAAAAAATGGCAAAATATATTTTTATTTATATAAACAAATATTACATAGTCTAATGTTTCAGACAATTGGTTGGTGGGAACCAAAAGTCCTTGTCAGGTGATGTAATAAAGCTAAGGTGTCAATGGAGGCATCTGCTTCTCAAATTTGTGTGTGTGTATATATATATATATATATATATATTAATACAAACATTAATGGCTACATATGTGCATACATGTTTCTGTAATCACCCGTGTTGGGGGACTACGTCTTCAGGCCAAGAATTACCGTCGAAAACCCGACGCCGTTTTCAACGGTAATTCTTGGCCTGAAAACATAGTCCCCCAACGCGGGTGATTACAGAAACATGTATGCACATATGTAGCCATTAATGTTTGTATTAATATACCTGCTCTGTTCACTCATTGAGCACTCTTTGGTAGACACATGTTGTTTCATTGAATGTACTTCTAAGAAACTAAACTCTACTGGCTATATATATATATATATATATATATATATACACATATATATATATATATATATATATATATAATGTTTTACAATCCACAGGGTTTCGAAAAAGTGGTAGAAAAAAACAAACACATAAAAAATAAATGTTACCAAAGGCAAGATAGGTTACTCTTCTCAAATTTGTGTGTGTGTGTGTGTAAAAAGCATATTTTATTTTTCTTTTATTAATATTATTGGAATTTTCCCCTTTTCTTTTCTTTGTGCATATTTGTGAATTATTCCATGGATTTCGGCCTTTTGGATTATTTTGGACCATCTTCCAATTACGTGATTTCCTTGGATTTTACTTGTGCAAATGGAAACTCAATTAACTTTCTTGGAGCTATATTTTTGGATTTTACCGTCATTGGATTATTTACCTTTCACCAGACTATCCATTCATGTGTAATCACCTTTTTCTTTACCATATTCTCTCTGCTTCACGTTTTGTTATCAAGTAAGATCTTTGACTTACTTGTAGTTTCATCAAATACTTTTGTATGCAAAATCCGATCCCGCATTTTGCTAATTCCTACCCTCTGATGAGAAGGAAAGTATTTCTTCGAAACTCTGCGGATTAAGGACTATCCACTTATCAAGTGTTTCCTTTTCATATTAAATATGGTTTAACTCTTTTTCAAAGTGTTTTTAACATGTCTTATTAACTGTTTGCTATTATATATATATATATATATATATATATATATATATATATATATATATGTATATATATATATATATATATATGTTTTACGATCCACAGAGTTTCGAAATAGTGGTACAAAAAACAAACAAATAAAGGTACTTTTTACTATAGACAACAAACTGAGAAGGGGTCAAGAAACATATATAACAAATAAATATTACCAAAGGCAAGATAGGTTACTCTTCTACTTATCTGGATAAGATTTTAGTGGGTTTTACTCATTTTAAAACGTTTATTCAATCCGAAAAAATATATAGTGTCGAGCGTTACATGCGAACAAGAAAAACAGTGGTTAATTGACACCTAAATATTTGAAATCTTGAAAATGACTTAAAAATAAAAACCAAACAAAATATGGTATTTTTTCACGACCAAACCCAGCATAGTTTTACCCCCTAAAAAGAAATCAAAATCTATTTTTTTTTTTTTTTATTTCTAATACGTTTCAATGGCCTTTAAAGACAATATAAAAAAAGGAAATTTCTTTTTAAAAAATTATAAAAATTTCATATATTACAATAGGGGGATCACTTTTTTATATAAATTTAACGTAAAATGAACACTCACATCTTGGCCACACAGTAATAAATGAGACATGCAATCGTAAACATTTTTTCAAGTTTGGTGGCAAACAATGGCCACCACTCATAACATAAAGAATTACATTGCTTAACATCCGGAAAACTACTTATTTGCAGCAAATTTAAATGCGATATTCGATTTCAGCATACCCTAAAACCTATAAAAGTCGCCATTTTAAAGGAAAATGTTAAGGTGAAAACCAAGTAAAATTGTACAAATATAGACAAATATGGCTGCTGTGTTATATTACTACATGAAACATGCGGAAAAAGTATCTTTTTAGTATCGTGAAAACTAGTTGCCAATCCCAATTTTACATGCGATATTCGTTTTCAGCACACCTGAAAACCTTGAAAACAAGTTTTTAAAGTAGGTTTAGGGTTGGTCTACCATGCCACAATTACTCATTTGATAAAAAAACATGTAAAGTTATATATTTTAGTGAATATTTAAAGTCAATTTCCCCAATTTTATTTCAAGTTTGTGGAAAATATAATTTGTTTGTAATCAATTCTGACAAAGAAAAAATGGCGGACGTACACGAATGAGGCCCCCATACACATCGGCTCCGATGTTGTATGCAGTTTGTTCTAGGGAGCGTTCATTATTCCGGAAAGGAAAGAATTTTGGCATGCGTGGCCCTTTTTTTTTTTTTTGGCTTGAACTTTGCGCTTTTCAAATTATTTTGTTATTATATGTTTTTAAAAAAAAAATTATTTTTCGCCGGATACTTTTTTTTGCCCGGAAATTTTAGTTATTTTTATTTTTTATTTCTGAATAAAAAATAATTATTAAAACAAAAACAGTCATGTTCTCGTTGCGTAGATTTCTTTTTTTTTTTCAAGTAAATAAAAGGTACTCATGCACTTATTGATCCGTGCTGAAATAATAACGTTATTATTTAGAAAGTCATTCTTAACATGGGGACGGGAGGGTGTTGTGTACCTATTTTGTACTTTCACCTAACAATTTTATAAAAACAGATATCGGCCAAGTTTCCTGTTCATAATTACCTATAACTATAATCTCCGCCCCCCCCAAATATATAACAAAATAATCCGAAAAGCGCAAATTTCAAGTAAAAAAAAAACAAACAAAAAAAAAAAAAACAAGGCCACACATGCTAAAATTCTTTCTTTTCCTTTCTGGATTAATGAACGCTCCTTAGAACGTGCTGCTGCATACAACATCGGAGCCGATGCATATTTTGCTATGGGGGCCTCCTCACTCGTGTACGCCCGCCGAATAAACATTTAAAGGTGATGAAATAATAAAATGGAAGATACTGAAGTTGTGAGAAGGTTGTGCTTTTTAAAAAAAAAACAAAACAAAACAAACAAACCAGGTTTGTATTACTATACACATAGATTCGAAAAAGTTGTCATATATATATATATAATTATTTTTTTACTATAATAATTAAATACCTACACTACACACACAACAAACAAATGTTATCAAAGGCAAGATAAGTTACTTTTCTACCTAACTGGATAAGTTTTTAGTGTTTCTATTTAATCTAAAATATTTATTCGGTTCGAAAAATATACAGTGTTTATCGATATATTTGAAAAAGACAAATGGCGGCGAGGTCTCTGTCGAATACGTTAATTTTGGGAAAATGAGTTCAAACTAAAAACCTATACAAAATACTGTTAGAAACCCGCTCAATATATGTCAGCCTATGTCACGGTAACGATATGTTGAGTGGGTTTCTAACAGCATTTTGTATAGTTTTTTAGTTTGAACTCTTTTTCCCAGATTTAACGTGTACATCAGAGACCTCGTCGCCATTTGTCCCCCCCCCCAATATATCGGTAAACACTATATGTTTTTCGAACCGAATAAACATTTTACATTAAATAAAAACACTAAAAACGTATCCAATTAGGTAGAAAAGTAACTTCTCTTGCCTTTGATAATATTTGTTTGTTATATATTTGTTTTTTTTTTTGACAACTTTTTCGTATCTACGTGTATTGTACCCCCCCCCCAAAAAAAAAACTTAAAAAGGTCATCATTTTAGGGATCTAAAATAAGATATCTATGACTTACCTTAGTTGACCGTTTCGATTTTTGTATTTTTTTACAAACAAAACAAAGTCATTTTTTCCCCACGTGATTTCCGGTACATTTAATGGCCAAAAGCAGGAAGGGAGTCCTGAATATTTTTGCGCGCTAAAAACAACGGACACAAACACGTCAGTGAGAGAAGAAATAAAAAGGAAGGTCCTTTGTGCAAACAAAGGCGACAGATGGATTTAAAAAAAAAAAAAAATAATAAAATAAGATTACAGAAACGGGGGACATAACTCGGATTGTTTATTTTAGAAAACAGATTCCAGATTACTGTGTTTATTATTCGTTGTTTTAATTAAATTATTTTTTTTTTTATTAAAAAATAATAAAACAGAACTGGAAATTATTCAAATTTAGTAATGTTCAAGATCAGTGCTCGGAAAAAAAAATATCAAGTTACCGGAAGTGGATACGGAACGGAGTCACGGAGTCGATATACGAAAAACGAAACCATGTATTTATTTAAAAAAAAAAAAAAAAAAAAAAATACGGCAAATGTGTATTTCAACGGCGTAAATTATTTGACAGACAAAAAATTATAAAAATTATTTGTTTTTATATAAAACACATTATTAGACCCTAAGGATGAAATAAAACCCGAAAAAAAAAATTAATTTTTATTATTTTTTCCATCTTTTTTTTATTAAACTAAATAAAAGTTGACCTTTCTAGCCTTAGAAAGGCCAAATGGCAAATGTGTAGTTTAGCGGCGTAAATTATTTGACAGACAAAAAGTTATAAAAACTATTTTTATATAAAACATTATTAGACCCAACGGGAACAGCTGAAATAAAACCAGAAATAAATTAATTTTTTATTATTTTTCATCATTTTTATTAAACTAAACGGAAATCGAGGCCGCCATATAGTTTTTAAAATTTACCATTTCTAAGGTTTGACAGATTGGCCTTTTTAATACCAAATTTGTCCTTTTTTTTTAGGGACTGTTTTGGCCGCAATTTTTGCAACGAAGGAGCATAAAATAGGCCAAATTTGGCATTTAAAAGGCCAATCTGTCAAACCTTCGAAAGATCAAATTTTATTTAGTCTAATAAAAAAAAATGTTAAAAAATGAATTATTTTCTGGTTTTATTTCAGCCGTAGGATCTAATAATGTGTTTTATATAAAAATAAATAGTTTTTATAATTTTTTGTCTGTCAAATAATTTACGTAGCTAAACTACACATTTGCCCTTCTTGTATTATCACGAAACAAAAAAACAGTGACTTTAACAATTAAAATTAAAAATTAAAAAAAAAAACACTTCTTGTATTATCAAATAATAAAACAAATATTTTATTAAAGATATATATTAAAGAAACTTTATAATATAAAATTTATATAATTAAATAAAACTTTATAATATATAATTTATATAATTAAATAAAACTTTATAATATATAATTTATATAATTAAATAAATCTTTATAATATATAATTTATATAATTAAATAAATCTTTATAATATATAATTTATATAATTAAATAAAACTTTATAATATATAATTTATATAATTAGATAAAACTTTATAATATATAATTCATACAATTAAATAAATCTTTATAATATATAATTTATACAATTAAATAAAACTTTATAATATATAATTTATATAATTAAATAAAACTTTATAATATATAATTCATACAATTGAATAAATCTTTATAATATATAATTTATACAATTAAATAAAACTTTATAATATATAATTTATATAATTAAATAATTGTTTTTTTTTTGTTTCCACGTAAAATTTGTTACAACTGAATTGATTTTTTAAAATAAAATATTTGTTTTATTATTTGATAATACAAGAAGTGTTTCTTTTTTATTAATTTTTTTTTATCCCAACAAGGCACAGTGCCAAGTTTTTGTAGGGGGCTACTATTGGGGGCATAAATTGCTGAGATACTATGTAGGGAGTCGAGCAGCGAGATGTCCGTTCACATTACACTATAACTTCTGCATGTCAGTACAGTTGAGGAAACAGGAACCCAGAAGGGAGTTCCAGAGTTTAGCAGTTCTGGGGAAGAAACTATCAGAGTAGAAGGCTTTCTTACATCTAGTAATCTCTACCGTGTAGGGGGTGGATTTTGCTGATTGTCGAGTTTGTCGGGGGTATTTACTTCGCGGAAGTACAAAGGCTTGTAGTTCGTCAATGCATCCACCATTAAAATACTTGTAGAACATGCAGAAGGATGCAACATTTCGTCGATGGGACAGAGGCTGAAGCTTGAATGACAGTTCAAGATCTGTCAGATTGGCGACTCTCTTTTGAACCCTGTCCAGGAGCGAGAGACTAGTAGCAAGTGCACCAGGCCAAATGTGCCTATGATACTCCATACATGGGCGAATGGTAACCTTGTAGAGGTACAGGATACTTTCAGGCGTAAGTAACTTTCTAGCATGATAGAGAGAGCCCACCTTCCTCGTAGCAGCCCTGGCAATGCTCTCAATGTATCTATTTCAACTCATGTTCCCTGTGAATGTTGTCAAAGAGTTTGAAAGAAGTACTTTCAGGTAATGTGTTCTTGGCCATTGCTATTGGTGATTGAGAAGGTTTCTTGTAATTATTGAAAGAAAAGTGTAGACTTGATAGCATTGAATGTGACCATCCATTTTTGTCCCCATTCCACCACAGATTGGAAGTCTTCCTTTAGTGTTTCTGCCATTTCCTTAGATATGTGTTCATTTGTTTTCCCCTCGTACCTGCTATAGAGCATGGTGTCATCAGAAAATATACCCATCTCAAAAACAATTTTATCAGGGAGGTCATTTATGAATATTAGAAAATAATAAAGGTCCAAGGATCGACCCCTAAGGTGCACCTGCATTTATATCATATTGTTTAGATATACGACCGTGGAACACAACCTGGATTCTTCTCTTATATAAGGATTTAATATTCTTAAGTATTCATCCAGTAATATTGTATGATCTGATTTTCCTGAGAAGACCATCATGCCATACACTGTCAAAAGCCTTAGATATATCTAGGGCTACCGCTCTATCCTCCCCTGCTTTGTCCAGTTTATGGTATATGTTCAGAGATTACAGTCAAGATATCTGCTGTAGAACAGGCTTGTCTAAATCCATATTGTTGGTCGGTCAGAAGTTTAGCAGCTGAAGTTTAGCAGTGATGGACTAGATCTTAGTTGATTATGGACTCAAATATTTTGGCAGAAAGTGGGAAATGGGGGGATCGATTTACTAGAATGTAGCATTTGAAATTGAACCCCCCTTCCAAATCTTTAAATATTGATTTTTTTTCATTTTTGTTTATAATCTAGTAGCTTAATGTCCAATCGATATTAATCTGCAGAAATACTTAAAAAAAGATGAAAAGGAAAAAATTTGTAAGTTCATGTGAATCAGCAATTTTTATAATTTTTCGGTTCTGAAACTCAGGAAGCCTCTAAAGCACTACTGCAAGCACTAATTAAAATTAAGGAGGCCCTATTAAAAGACCTACTAAAACCAAGTTTCTACCTGCTCCCCCCTTTGAAGAGAAAATATTTTATAAGTAAGGCTTGAAAAAAATAAAATGTCAGTGATCGCTATTAAGAGCAGTAAATATGGTTATAAATATCTGGAATGGGACAGCTTGACGTCAATAGGCAACTGGGAGAAGTGAACAGATGACACTGCATACTGAAACAGGACTGCTGGAGGTCAGTAGGCACTGGTATGGGTAGCTAGATGTTGACCGTAGAATGGGTAGCCTGACATCAACTAGCACTGGAAGGAGTACCTTTATTTCACAACTAGCTTGAGTGCCCGGTGTTGCCTGGGTGTTTATAGGTGCATGTTCCTATTTACAATGCCTCCCCACAGGACAGAGTTAGACACCAGGGTCGTTTTTTTAACGTGAATAAAACGAACAAAATTAAAAATTGTCTCAGTCGTGAAAGACTTTTCCTCCACTAACAGAGAACAAGAAACTGAAGCACAGCATCTGAAGAACAGATTGTATTTATTTGCTTCCCCACTGAGCAAATTAGGCACAAGGCCGTTTTTTAATGTGGAGAGAAAGGGAGGGGAGAGGGAAAGGGGGACCAGCTCCCGAGAGGTGGGAAATGGGAGCTGGATAGTAACTGTTGGTCTGTAGGGTTGCCCCTACATTGACCAAGGTCAGATATGTGGGGTTACCCCCACATATGGTCTTTGCTTGCAGTATCTGCTGGAACAGATGGTATTTATTTGCTCCCCCACCGAGCAAATTAGGCACAAGGCCGATTTTTAATGTGAGGAGTGAAGGGAGGGGGAAGGGAAAAAGGGGACCACCTCCCAAGAGGTGGGAAATGGGAGCTGGTTAATGGTCAGGCATGTGGGGTTGCCCCCACATCTGGTCTTTGCTAGTCATAGCTAGTCATAGCCAGTCATAGCTTGCAGCATCTGCCGGAACAGATGGTATTTATTTGCTCCCCCACCAAGCAAATTAGGCACAAGGCCGATTTTTAATGTGAGGAGTGAAGGGAGGGGGAAGGGAAAAAGGGGACCAGCTCCCGAGAGGTGGGAAATGGGAGCTGGTTAATGGTCAGGCATGTGGGGTTGCCCCCACATCTGGTCTTTGCTAGTCATAGCTAGTCATAGCTTGCAGTATCTGCCGGAACAGATGGTATTTATTTGCTCCCCCACCGAGCAAATTAGGCACAAGGCCAATTTTTAATGTGAGGATTGAAGGGAGGGGGAAGGGGAAAGGGGGACCAGCTCCCGAGAGGTGGGAAATGGGAGCCGGTTAAAGGTCAGGCATGTGGGGCCGCCCCCACATCTGGTCTTTGCTAGTCATAGCTAGTCATAGCCAGTCATAGCTTGCAGCATCTGCCGGAACAGATACTACACTGTGATCTCGGCCCAAAGGCCAGGTTTATAGGTGTGTGTTTAGCAAAAGAAAAAAAAAAGTGGTAGTAGGCAGACATGTACCGCGAAGGAGGAAAAGAATGTGAAAACAAAAAAAATGTGACGCATTTGTCATTGCGTCCATCGCCACACCGGAAATGGCAAAGGTTTAAATTAAGGCTAGTCAACCGAAAAGAGGGGATGACTTTCGAAGATATTAGCAAAAAAGCGATCCCTCCTTGTAGAGAAGTGCCCAGTTGAGGATGAAGGAAATGATGGTTTTAGCCAATTTTTCGATATTTGTTGTCCGAAGGATCGAGCTTCAAAATGATAAAATTGTGAAAATTCGTCGCCTCTGTCGAAAGTTTTAGACATACATACATACATACATGCATACATACATACATTTAAACAGACAGGTGAGATTTATATTATAATAACAAAGAAAAACAACCTTTGAGCCAACAAACAACTCCCTCCCAAATTTCCCTATGTGGACTGAAGCCACACTAGATGTGAAAACCCATTGCCTCTGTCAAAAGTTTTAGGCAGACATACATACATCTATATATATAAAAGCGAAAATGTATGTATCTATGTATGTATGTTTGTGTGTATGTTTGTATGTCTACTAAAAACTTTCGGCAGACGTGACGAAAATTCACAAACTCGGTATCACATCGAAGCTCCATCCTTTGCTCAAAAAATATTGAAAAACTGGCCAAAAACGTTAACTTTTTCATCCCGAAATCGACAATTTTTCGACAGGGGGGGGGCAACAAAAACGGTCCTCTCGTGAGAATGACCGATTCTACGCATGCGTCAGATGACGTTGTGACCTGATTTACTTTAAATAGTTGAAAAACCGAACAAATTTCGTGAACGTCGCGTTAGCTCAGTTGGTTAAGGCCTTGGTTCATTATATAAACGTTTTGTGTTCAAATCGTGGTGTGAGATGTTTTTTTTTTCTCGATTTTTTTAAATTTTAATATCAAAACAGGCTTATTTAAGCCATTTTTCATGTGTTTGTTTTTCTGTTTTCATCGTTCGTTTGCCTTACGTTAATTTTTTGTGTTTTTTTTCCTGCTTAGTGTTAACCTTGTTTTCTTTTTTTACTTCGCTTATAACAAACAAATCTACGTCGTCGTCGTCGTAACGCTCGACAACTTCCGGCCGCGCACCTGTCAATTTGGTTCTTAAATAAATTCAAACATCTTTCACATACTCATTTTGGCTGGCCGATTTTATTTCCAAACTTCGCCTCAGGGCTTCGGGTTCGATCCCCCCCCCCCCCGGGTTCTTTTTTATTTAACCCCACACACACCTCCAAACACCCAGGCACCGTCGGGTACCCCCCCCACTAGTACATACATATATACATGCATACATACATACATACATGCATACATTTAAACAGACAGGTGAGATTTATATTGTAGATAACAAAAATAAAGAAAATTCTGTATATTGTACCTATCCATGATGGAAAGAAACTATATTCCAAAAATCATGTAAATTGATCAAATAATTTTATTTTATAATTAAATATTTTTATTTTATTCATAATTTATAAAATAATTTTTGTAAGTGATTAACAGGAATTTGTAGACATTACTACAAAAATCTTGCTAGTTGGAATTATGTTGAGTAATCTCCCCTGTGCTTTGAAACTATTTTCAAAATGACATTGTAAGAAAATCGATTCTCGGTTAGCCATAAAATTTTATTTCCTTATCTATCTATGCATATATATATATAATCTATGCATATATATATATATATATATATATATATATATATATATATATATATATATACATGCCTTTGGATTATTATGGACCATCTTCTTCCAATTACAGGATTTCCTTGGATTTTACTTGTGCAAATGGAAATTCAATTAACTTTCTTGAAGTTATATATTTTACCGTCACTGGATTTTTTATTTTCCACCAGACTATCCATTCATGTGTAATCACCTTTTTCTTCACCATATTCCCTCTGCTTCACTTTTTTTGTTTTCAAGTAAGATCTTTGACTTACTTATTGTTTCATCAAATACTTTTGCATGCAAAATCCGGTCCCGCATTTTGCTAATTCCTACCCTCTGATGAGAAGGAAAGTATTTCTTCGAAACTCCGCAGATTAAGGACTATCCATTTATCTAGTGTTTCCTTTTCACATTAAATATGTTTTTAACTCATTTCAAAATGTTTTTTAACATGTTTTATTAACTGTTTGCTCGTATATATATATATATATATAAAAGTGACCTTGTCTGTTTTTATAAGGAACAATCTCTACTAAATTACCCTGTCACATTTTGGTATGCAAAGTTCCAATTTTTTTTTTCAATTTTAACCCCTTGGCAACTATTTTTACCTGCTAAAAAGCAAATTGAATTTGTTGTACAGGTCCAAATCAAGTTTCAAGTTTGTAGATGAAAAATTAATAGAGGAGTTTGGTAGAGACTATACCGCACACAAAAAAGACAGAAAGCCCGTCATAAAATATGATTATGTATTTATTATTATAGATCCAATACTCTATTGATCATTATATTGTACCTAATATATAGTAGTGATTACAAAAGTTAAGAAAATATTTATGACATGTGCCATCAGCTAGAATCGAAACCAAAGCATATAGCTCTTTAGCCTTATTCGTTTTAAGGCAGGACAACGAAAAATCACAGAAAATAATTTTATTTTAAAATAATTAATAAGCACTTAAAAATAATTTTAGTACTGCACTAGGCGCCTCCCTAATTTTCACTGGTCGTTGACACATCAGGCACAGCTGTAGGTGCAGTTTTGCAACAGCAGCACCAACAACAGTTACAACCTCTCGCATACTTTTCATGACAACTGAAACTGGCAGAACAACGTTACAGCACGTTTGGCCATGAACTGCTGGCAATGTACCTCGCAGTCAAACACTTCCAACATTCGCTCGAGGGTCGTCAATTTGTGGTCTACACTGATCACCATCCGCTTACATATGCACTTCGTTCTAAGCTGGACAAATATTCTCCCCACGAAACATGCCACTTGGATTTTGTTTCACAATTTACAAGCAATATCCGACATATCTCGGGTGAGCAGACCGCAGTGGCAGACGCTTTGTCTCGCCTTCCCATTAATTCTCTGTCCTCACCATCAGATATCGACTTACAGCAGATGGCCTTAGACCAGTTTAGTCTGGACAGGTTGGATCCATCATAACCTGAATTTGCGACTTGCAAATTCGCATACCTGCCCATACCTACCTCGGACACGCAGATCATCTGTGACACCGCAATGGATTCACCTTGACCATTTGTTCCAAAGACTCATCGTAGAGTTGTTTTTGACACTTTACACAACCTGGCACACCCAGATGCAAAGCTACAGTGAAGTTGATTACAGCTAGATTTTTCTGGCCAAATATGAGGCGTGATATCACTGCCTGGACATGTTCCTGTGTATCCTGCCAAAAGTCAAAGGTACACGAGCATATCCGTGCACCCCGTGGAACATTCAGCACCCCAGACGCTCGGTTTAGCCATGTTCACATAGACTTGGTTGGACCTTGGCCGGTCAGTCAGGGATTTACATATCTCCTAACCTGTATAGACCATTTCACATGGTGGCCTGAAGCCATTCCCCTCACAGACATTTCGGCTGAGTCTGTAGCGCGAGCCCTTATATCAGGCTGGATATCGCATTACAGACTTCCCACCACCATCACCACTGATCGTGGCATACAATTCAAATCCCAACTATTCCGGGAACTGTCCAGGATCCTAGGGATCACACACATTCGGACAACGAGCTATCACGTAGCTTCTAACGGGATGATAGAACGTTTCCATCGCCAATTGAAAGGAGCATTACATGCTTACTCTGACCAATAGCGATGGAGCGAGTACTTACCGGTCGTCCTTTTTGGCTGTCGTGCCTCAATCAAAGAGAACTTGGGATATTCTGCAGCCGAACTAGTCTATGGAGCACCTCTATCGTTGCCAGGTCAGATGCTGACCCCGATAGAGGATACAACAACTGACTCAGCTCTGTATGTCAACAGACTACGAGCTACCACCGATGCACCCTAACGTGGACTCACGTGTTCCTTAGAAAGGACACAGTAAAAGCTCCCCTAACTCCACCCTACACTCGCCCTTATCGCGTGCTTTCACGCACTGATAAAACTTTTATTCTTGACCTTAGTGGTAAAAAAGAGACAGTTTCCATAGATAGGGTAAAAAGAGCCTTTCTGGACACATTAATACATGAGCCACACATTCCTCCAACATACACACAGCATCATCATACACCTGAGGTAAATGCTCCATATGAGAACAGTTATGTGACCACTACATGTAGTGGCCGACGGGTACATTGGCCAAAGAAACTATTTAAAACTGTATATTTCTGTTAAAAAAGAAACTTTTCTTTCTTTCCTTTCTACAAAAAAGAACGTTTTATATAAAAAAAATAAATAAAAAATAACGCAAATATTCCCCAACTTTTTACAGAAAACTAAGAACATTTTTTTTCCTTCGTAAAAACAAAAATAACGTGAATAAATTGACATTTTTATTTAATTTTTTTTTGCTATTTGTCTGCTACCTTTTTCTCTGTCGGCTTTCAGCCTAAGCAGGAGGTTATGTAGCAGAAACAAATAGAACTCTTTTCTTGTGCGTCAGTGCCTCCCCTGACTGTGCAATATGGCACATACTGACCAATCAGAGGCATAGCGCAGGGATCTTCCTTACCCCCTTAAGGAACTATAACTGCTTCCGTCCCGGGCAAGAAAAACTCTTCTTTTTCCAGCGAGACGTCAAAGAGAGCGGACATGTTTCCTCACTGTCTCTCTCTCTCTGCCTACACCAGTATCGACGATTCCCACTTGGGAATAACTAACGGGCAAAGGCAGACGAGTTCTATCCTAGTTATATCTTTTTGGCATCTTACCCTTGCTTCAATAAACCTTTTCCTTGTGAAGTTTTATGAAGTCGTTTGTTCGTTTATTCAGTAGCTTGTGTTGAAATATTTATTTTATTAGGGAGGGCCCGAAAAGCATTAACCTAACTCCCTAAACATCCGTCCACCACTTTTACAGTGCTCAAACCGCCTGTTTGTAAACAAACAAACAGGGAGCTTCGCATTTTTCAGCCACTTAAGTAGCGGGTGAGATTATTTACGACAGTGCTCTACCCAAAGAGGAGGGGGCGGGCTTAAAATATATTTGTAGTCATCGACATACAGTCCTGTTTCGTTGTAAGAAAAAGTAAGCCAATGATGAAGGTTGTCATATTGCATTTCTCTCTTTCTACTATTAGGTCCCATTTGACTAGGGACAGACTTCTCTTTGGACTACTGCACTGTCCGGGAAAAAAAACAATTTTCATTATTTCAGTTTTTTTTTAAACTTTCCAATCGGCATACATGTATTGTCATGCTGAACATATTTTGGAATACATTCTGTCTAAAGAACTATTTTGCATTTTGGATCAACTTGAGAGGCGTTTCATTCAAGCTGAAATATTATGCGCGGTTTGTTTTTATATTAGTTTTTTTACATATCCAACATTTAAAAAAAATTTTTTTTGGGGGGGAGGGGGGTAATTTATAACTACAATAAATTGCTGTTTCACTTAATGCCTTAACTAGAAAATTCTAGCATTGCTACAAATATAATTTGCTGATTTCTTTATGTCCTCTGATGAGAAGAATAATAAGAATAGCATTCTTTGAAACTCCACAGAACAAGGACATTGTAAATTAGTTTTTTGGAGTATTCAGTCGAACAATAAATTTTGATTGTAAATTTCAACTTATAGTTTTAATTTTCTTTCTCTTATAATAACCTCTACTCTCTATTGCATATTGAGCTTTTTTAATTCGGTTGGGATTAAATTTTCTACATATAAATACTGTTATTTATATTAGTTTGAAGTTTACCATTACGTATATCAGGTAAACACTACATCCCTTTGTTTTCATTAATATATATATATATATATATATATATATATTTCAGTTTCGTTTCAAGCTAATGCACCCAAGTCATATGGATATATACTTTTTTTTTTAAATCGCAACTTTATAATACAGTATAGCTCATATAATTTTAACATCCGCTTCGTTCAAATTAGAGGATGCTGTTCAAGTTTCGCGATAAAAAATATGCTGTAGTTAACTTTAATTTTCTAAGAATTAAGAAATAGTAAATGAAATTCATTGCTATATGATACTTCAAGTATATATTAAATTGAGTTTACGATATATTGCAAGTAAGAATTGTTAAATATTATTATCAGGAACAAAAACATTGAAAATAAATTAAATCTACTCTTACTTGTTAGGTATTTATTACCTAAGTTATCATCTACAGAAATCATACATTTATGTAAAATACAGTTTTTTTAGTAATTCATTAAATGAGTCTCATTGCAGTTTCTATTTTCATCGATAGAGCTCTCGGACGCTGTCATTGTATTCCGTAAGCGATCACGAAAATCTACAATTTCTTGGTTCTGTAGCTTCTTTATGATTATATCTCTTCGGAGTGACTTTGCTTGCAAAACATAGTTGTCACTAAAGTAAGGACTTTTTTCTAGAAATTTTATAACCATCTCCATAGACTTTTTTGCATCATCCTATGATATTGCTTCATCAAAGTGTTCTTGGTTATTTACATTAGGGTCAAGAGAATGGGAACTGTCACTATTTTCATCACCATTACTGCCTTCAGGATATTGATCAGTAGTTTCCTCATCTTGTTGCATCCACATTTCAGCATCATTTGCATTAAGTGATTTAAGAACAGCGTGGTTGGTCGGTAACCGTTTGGTTTCAAGAATTTTTTCTAGACCAGATGTATTTTCTGATTCTTTCAGTTCAGAAGCCTTTGGCGCTGGACATAATTTACCCCATGATTTTGTTAATGTGCTTGCTCGAACTTGATTCCATGCACTTGCGAGAGAAAATATGGCATCTTTGATAGTAAAATGGCACTGAAAATCGCTTATACTCACGGTACTATTCATCATATTCATCATGAAATCATTTCTGTAGAAACATTTTAAGTTCCAAATAATCCCTTGATCCATAGGTTGGATGAGAGAAGTCACATTAGATGGTAAGTAGCACACAAAAATATTCCCGCAAGATGACACTAGTTCTGACTCAGGAGGATGTGCTCTACAACAGAAGCAAGCACTTTGAATCAGGTTTACCTAATTCAAGAAAACGCCTCTGGACAACTGGCACAAATTTTTGCAAAACCCATTTTTTAAACAACTGTTGATTCATCCATCCATTTCGTGAAGAATAATAGGATACTGGCAAAGGCGAAACTCCTTTCAATGCTCGGGGACACTTTGATTTGCCGATGACAAGAAACTTAAGTTTATGAGTTCCAGAAGCATTAGCGCATGTCATCACTGTTAGTCTTTCTTTATTTAATTTGAATCCTTTTATTTTCTGCTCCTCAGATCCGGTTAATGTTTTTGTAGGTAAGCACTTCCAATTTACGCCACTTTCATCAGCGTTGTAAACATCCTCTGGTGTTAAACCATAATCAGCAATTATCGTCTTGAATTTGTCACAATAATTTGATGCTGCGTGTGTATCAGCAGACCGTTGTTCGCCTGACATTGTTAATTGTCTTATATCATGTCTACTCTTAAAGCTCCTAAGCCAGCCTTCACTGAATTTCATATCTTCTGCGATATTCAACTCTTCCTTAAGAGATTTTGCTTTAGCAATTAACATAGCCCCAGACACCTTCATTCCGTTTTGCTACAAACCACTCATGCAATATTCGATCGAATTCAACTTGCTTTGGTTTGCGAAGAGTCCTTCTTTTGACATGTCTTTTATTTGAAGAGAAAGGAGCAGCCTTCAATATTTCCTCCTTTTCTTTTTGATGTGAAACCGTGTACTTCTTCCAATCTTATAATCTCTCAATATAACGCTATTTTCAACTCCAGCATCTAATTTTTCTATAATTTGACGTTTTTCGAGTAAAGTCAGTGAAACATTATGTAAAAGAATACCAAAACATGAGATTCATTTATGAGAAGCGGAATACGGTCTCCATTTGTTTTTATTGAACTCCAGTTCCGTGTCAAACGGAAGTGAAGATATATCCGAGACTTCTTTACTGAAGAGTTCTTTAATGGGAGGTAATGGTTCATACTATCACATCCCTCTTCTTTCTATAATTGAAATGGAAAGAGAAAAAAAAGGAATTTATTTACAATGATGAGATAAAAAATAAAATAAAAAGTCAGTTAGTAACTGTCTCATCTCTGAATCTTTTGGGGGGGGGTCTGACGACACGTCCAGATCTGGTGGTTTGAACTGTCGTATAGTTGCTATAGGTGCCCGTGTCTGGCACTCCATGGGGTGTACGTTTGAAAGGTGCCTGTTGACATTGTGTACTGTCCGTCTCTATACTCGATGAACCGTCCCTGGTAGGTTTCTGAGGAATTTCAGCGGAGTGCATCTCTGGATGTGATATGCTTCTGGAGGGGATTACTTTAAGATGCTGTCGATTTCGATGAAGAGTTTTTCCGGAGGGGGTCTGTACTATGTACGACCTTGGTTTTCGGTCCAATTGTGTGATAACTGCAGGAGACCACTCACCTGCTTCTTTATTTAACACACGTACAGGTTGTCCGATGGGCAATCTGGGCAGCTCTTTTATATGTTGATCATGGTACATCTTCTGTTTTTCTTGCTTCTGATACAGTTGTTCCATTATTTTCTCCTTGTTAGCGTTTTGGTTGGTGCATTTGACTGGCATGTTCCCTGCTAACTTCCTTTGGTATATAAGCTCACCTGGTGAGGGAAGGGTATGATCTAAAGGAGTCGCACGCAAGCATAATAGAACCATATCCAAGTCATGACCGCTTGAGGCAGCTTTTTTGAATGCAGATTTCACTCCCTGGATACAGCGTTCAGCAAAGCCATTTGACTGCGGAAACTTAGGTGAGGATGTGTGGTGTTCAAAACCCCATTCTTTTGCAAATTGCTTGAAATGTATCGAACTGAAGTGTGGCCATTGTCACTTATCACTCTCTCTGGAATTCCTTGTTCTCCAAATATTTGCTTTGTCAGTTTAATAACTTCCTGACTGGAGAACTCCTTCAACACTCGCACAAATGGGAACTTGGAATAATAGTCTGCAATGAGCATAAAGTTGAGACCTTCAATGTGAAATAAGTCGGTAGCCACTATCTGCCATGGCCTCACCGGAATCTCATGGGGCATCAGGGGTTCAGCACTCTGCATTTTTGGTGCTGCTGGCAAATAGTACATTGTTGTACTATGTTGTCGATGGCTTTGTTAATGTTGTGCCAAAAAATGCAACTTTTGGCTCGGAGTTTACATTTCTCCATCCCTTGGTGCCCATAATGTATTTTCTGTAATACCTCTTGTTGCATCGATTTAGGTATTATTATTCTGTTTGCTTTCAATAATATGCCATTTTCAATGGACTGTTCGTCTCGATAGGGCCAATAAGGTTTCATATTCTTGCCCATTTTTCTGAGAGTGTCGGGCCAACCTCTCAGAATAATGTCCCTCAATTCACATAATGTGGCATCTTCACTTGTTGCTTGGTTTAGCTGAGCTAGCTTTTGGGTTGAAAATTGAACAAAATCCACCCTCAGATCCAAGTCAATACCTTCTTTAGCTTTTTTATTTGGTAACCTTGAGAATCCATCTACTAGTGCCATACCTTTTCCAGGGCGATATACAATTGTCATATCATACCCCTGCAAACGTAGTAGCATGCGTTGGAGGCGAGGTGGAGCTGCAACCAAATTTTTTAGTTGATTATTTCCAAGGGTTTATGATCACTTTCCACCTGGAACGCACTTCCATAGATATAAGTCCGAAATCGTTTGCAGCCGAAAACAACTGCAAGGAGCTCCCGCTCTATGTTGGCATAGCGTTGTTCCGTTTCTGTTAAGGACTTGGATGCAAAAGCTATGGGTTTACCTCCTTGCAGGAGTGCGGCGCCGAGTCCTTTACTTGATGCATCGACTTGTATAACAGTTTGCTTGGAAGGGTCGAAGTATGATAGCAACATGTCTTTCTGTCCACTGGTATTCCACTTCTTTCTTTAGGAAATCTCTCAAAGGTACTGTGAGATCGGACAGGTGTGGAATGAAAGGTGCCATATATGTGATGATTCCCAACACCCTCTGCAGGTCGGTAGTGTTTGCTGGACGAGGTAACATTTTTATTTCTGTTACCTTGCTGGGATAAGAGTGCATACCATTCTGATCATAGATTTCGCCAAAAAAACAAATTTGTTTCTTATTGATGGCACACTTTCGCGGTTGAAGCACAGTCCTTCCTTTTGAGCAATTCTCATTAGATTGTGGAGGTTCCTATCATGCTCCTTTTCGGTTTTTCCAAAGACAATTACATCGTCAACTAGCCCTAAGGTGGCAGAGCACTTCTCCAGAATCATGTCCATCCTCTGGCCAAACACATCCTGAGATATCACCAGACCAAAAGGCATCCGCTGGAAACAGAATCTTCCAAAAGGGGAGCTGAAGGTGGTCAACAGTTGTGAGGCTGCGTCTAGTTTGATGGACCAATATCCATTCTTAGCATCCAACTTGGAGAAATATTTGGCACCAGAGAGTTTATGTGCAAGTTCTTCCATTGTTGGGGTCTTGTAATGGCATCTCATGATGGCCTTGTTTAAATCCTTTGGATCTAAACACAGACAGAGCTTTCCATTGCCTTTCCGCACATAAACCAAGCTGCTGACCCATGGTGTATGATGCCTTGGTTTATCATATATTCCAATTCGGTCTGGATTTCCTCCCTCATATGTTTAGGACATTTTCTTTGTGCATGTATGACAGGGGTGTTGTCTGGTTTCAGGACAATGTGATATTCACCCTCAAAATTACCGATATTGTCAAAACGGTTGGGGTACATATTTACCAGATCCTGTGTTGAACGTACTGAGACTGATGTTTCCTGGATCGCACAGTGTAACGTTACCAGTCTCAGGTCTCTGAAGGTAGTCCTATGATGGTAGGCCCTTCTGTTGTCACTACAAAGAATTTGATGGTCTTCCATATTCCTTTGTGTGAACAAGCTATTTTAACGGATCCATGTTGGGTAATATGAGAACCATTATAGGCTGTTAGAACAGTTGGTTCATCCTTTGTTGCACCGGGGAGTAGCTGTCCTGCTGTACTTATTAGGTGTGGGAACATCTTCTGGAAGGTACGTAATGGAAGTATGTTGCCTTAGCTTCAGCTCCTGTGCCAACCTTAGCTTTCAGAAAATGGGTGCCTGGGAGGTTGGAAAACTTGATTGCAAGGTCTGTGAAAACCTCTGTCTGACTGTCGCCTTGTTCTTGAGTAGAGTTGAAAGACATTTGTTCAAACTTGTTATAAATCCCTTTATCGTCCCTCTGAGAGGTATTTACCGAGTGCATACGGTTGCCGTGTTTCCAGTGTTTGTACTGGTCCCTTTGTGCTTCTCCATGTCCTGGTTTATTACCTCCATCTTTCCATGTTGTGTGTGTCGGAAAACGTCCTGCTGTGTTTTTATTTTTGCTTTGCGCAGACCTTAGCCCAATGATTTTGTTATCCACACGCGGAACATGTGGTACCCCATGCTGGACATTTTTGCCTCGGATGGGAGCCTCCTCATCTGTTACACTGTTTGTACTTGATTGCATCTATTTCTATGCTTCTTCTGCTCTAGTTCAACCAACTGTCTCATGTGGGTTATGGAAACTTCATGTGTCCTACCACAGTTTATAGCTTCCGGCAGTGTCAATTGTTCGCCTTTCGCTAGAAGCTGCTTTTGGAGTTCTGGGTGCTTTGTTCCTGATATAACCTGCTCGATGAGGCGTTCCTCCATTTTCTGGATATCCCGGAACTTGCATTTCAATGCCTGCGATTTACACCGGGCCAGAAAGTCATCGAAATTCTCTGATTCCCTTTGATTATACTGGCGCAGGTAAAAACGAGCGATTCGGAAGTTTAATTGCGGCTGCAGTCTTTCCTCGAATTTTTTCCAAATTATTTCTGGATTATTCCTGTCGGCCTCGTTTTCGAATGACCAAGTGTTGTATCTTTTAAGGCCTTCTTCTCCGGACAGTAGCAGGATGTGGTCGACCTGTTTTTCCAACGCAATATTTTTAACTGAGAAGTAAAAATTACAACGTTGCTTAAATAATCGAAATGTTTCAGTTAGGTCTGTGGACGACCAATTCATCGACGGTTTGTTTGTAGCCATTGTATTTATTTTTTTTCGTTTAGTTCCAGACGATATAAATTCAGTCTTCTGTTTATTTGTTTTATTTTTTATTTTATTTATTTTTTTTTTTTTTAATAAACTGATAGAACAAATGTACGTGTATATGTGTTTTCCGTGGAAAACTTTAACGTCTGAGAACTTATACATATACTCTCTAATATATGTATATATTTTTTTTTATGATAGTAATATATATACATATATATGTATTTATTTATTTTCGTTGCATTTGAAACACAAAACACGAAAAACAATGCTTACTCACAGTTTGAAGCTTGGCGCCAAGTATTAATTTTTCCCATGCAGTCTGAACGTGGCCAATTTTATTCATTTATTTGTTTATTTATTTTTTTTTTTTATATTTCTTTTACTGCCGTGTGTATATAATAGAGATGACCTGTTCATAAGATTTCCCAAATGGGAAACACCACCGCTTGCCACCATGAAACATTATGTAAAAGAATACCAAAACATGAGATTCATTTATGAGAAGCGGAATACGGTCTCCATTTTTTTTTTTATTGAACTCCAGTTCCGTGTCAAACGGAAGTGAAGGTATATCCGAGACTTCTTTACTGAAGAGTTCTTTAAAGAGAGGTAATGGTTTATACTATCACAGTCAGTGTCACTTGTTTTCTTTTAGAGTTGCAAGCCATTTTGATGGATTGTTTTACATTATTTTAAATATAGCAATCTGGAAAAAAAAATTACAGTTAGTGTAAATTAATTATCAATAGCTAATCTACATTAATTACATAGTACCAATATTAACATTTCTACGCAATATCTGACTAAACCATTTAAACAGTTTTACTGCAACTCCGCGTCAAATATGCTAATACAATTTCAATGATGAGACAGTTCCGTCTGCCTGCTTCCCACCTGACTACAACTTGGATGTCTTTAAGTCCAACGTTAACAAATTCCTAATGAACCGCCTCTTAAGTAAACACTTCATCAAATCTCCACACTAACGTACTGTACTAGCAATAACCCTTGTCCCTGAGTGGCTTCCGGGCCTTGATAAGTGGTTACCACCGTGTAAAAAAAAAAAAAAGTTCAAGTTTAGAGAAAGTCCAGGTTTAGAAGAAGTCCAAATGAGAAGAAGTCCAACTTTAGTGGAAGTTCAAATTAAAGGAGTTTTACCAAGACCGTCTTAAAAGACAAGATGGCCGGTGGGCAAAAATAATTTAATCTGCTGACGTCATCACGGATAGTCCTTACCGGTGACACCGGTAGTCACCGGTAGGCACTCGTAACGTCTTGGAGTCAGTGTAATATTTCTTTTTTTATTAAAATGCCTTTACGGTGCATCGTTCCAAATTGCTGAGGAAATTATCATAAAGGACCAAAAAGTGACAGTATTTTCATTTCCGAAAGATAAAGAATTATAATGCAGTAAAAAAAAAAAAAGATTTTACACCATCTCCATTCAGCAAAGTAAGTTTTAACGTGCTCCCCCCTGTATTTAACACGATGTAACTATAATTTAATTCAATATTATCATCCTAAATTTTTTACCATTCAAAAGAAGAAGCTTCAAATAAATTGCTAATATTAAAAAAATTTTTTTTACAGCATACAAAACTAATGAAAATGCGAGACAACATCGATTCTTTAAAACACGTGTTTTAAAAATCTAGCAAAAATTAATTTTCCTGAAATTTTTCAATATTTAAAAATAAATTATGCCGGCTGATAAAATTTTTAAACATTTTTTTTAAAGCTAGAAAGATAAAATTTAAATATATATATATATATATATATATATATATATATATATATATATATATATATATATATATATATATATATATATATATATGAAACTAAACTAAAAAAAAAACGCGCGTTCACTCGTGGTCTTTTCATTTCATTTCATTAACGTAATTGAGTTTGTATTACTGTACACATAGATTCGAAAAAGTTGTCAAAAAACAAATATATGACAAATAAATGTTATCAAAGGCAAGATAAGTTACTTTTCTACCAAATATTTTTCGTGTTTTTATTCAATGTAACATGTTTATTCAGTTCGAAAAACATAGTGTTTACCGATGTATTCGAAAATTCAAGATGGTGTCTGATTCTCTCTTTAACACGGTAAGTTTGGGATAAGGTGTTATACATAAAAAACTATACAACATACTATTAAAAACCCGCCGAATATATGTCAACCTATGTCACGGTAACATATTGAGCGAGTTTTTAACAATATTTTATCCGGTTTTGTATTTATAACACCTTTTCCCAAACTTACCGTGTTAAAGAGAGAATCAGACGCCATCTGGAATTTTCGAATACATCGGTAAACACTGTTTTTCGAGCTAAATAAACATGTTACATTGAATAAAAACACGAAAAATATATCCAGTTTGGTAGAAACGTAACGGGTTTGTATTACTGTACACATAGATTCGAAAAAGTTGTCAAAAAACAAATATATAACAAATAAATGTTATCAAAGGCAAGATAAGTTACTTTTCTACCAAACTGGATATATTTTTCGTGTTTTTATTCAATGTAACATGTTTATTCAGCTCGAAAACCATACAGTGTTTACCGATGTATTGGAACATTCAAGATGGCGTCTGATTCTCTCTTTAACACGGTAAGTGTGGGAAAAGATGTTATAAATACAAAACCGGATAAAATACTGTTAAAAACTCGCTCAATATATGTTACCGTGACATAGGTTGACATATATTCGGCGGGTTTTTAATAGTATTTTGAATAGTTTTTTTTTTTATTTATAACACCTTTTCCAAACTTACGGTGTTAAAGAGAGAATCAGACACCATCTTGAATTTTCGAATACATCGGTAAACACTGTATGTTTTTCGAGCTGAATAAACATGTTACATTGAATAAAAACACAAAAAATATATCCAGTTTGGCAGAAAAGTAACTTATCTTGCCTTTGATAACATTTATTTGTTATATATTTGTTTTTTGACAACTTTTTCGAATCTATGTGTACAGTAATACAAACCCACGTATTTTAACAAACTGAAAATATGGATATAAAAAAATGATTTTGCATCTTATTTTTGTTATGTGGTGAAATAATCTTAAATAAGAAACATGATTATTTCTTTAGGTTAATTATTTTTTTACTGTGCAATATTTCATGAATTTATTAAAAATATTGTTTTTGATTTTGAAAAAATATTGTGGTTCATTTTGATTAAAAAATATTCATTTTGATTAAAAAATATTCATTTTGATTAAAAAAAAATATTGTTCATTTTGATTAAAAAATATTCATTTTGATTAAAAAAAGTTTAATTTTAATATTTTTTTATTGTCTTAACTCATATAAAATGTTTTGCTTGTGTTCTGCTTCAAATATTCATAATCTTGTCATAATATAGGCTAAGAGACTATTAGTCGCCTAGAGTTATGCCCCTTGGCCCGTGACGTATGAATCTCGTCCGCCATTGTTTCTCAGTGCAACGTTTACTACTAGACAATAAAGAACGCATTTTACACCACCTTCGAGTCTGTTTATCAATGCTTCCAAAGTATGTATTATCACGACATGGTGTCTGAAGTGGGATCCTCTAAAGAATCAAAGGAATAGTAACAATATTACCCTAAAAAAAAAAAAAAAAAAAAAAAAAAAAAAAACATTTTCGGGATCTAAAAAAAAATTAATACAAAACACACGTGGTGTCGGTATTTTTCTCGCAATCGACGATGAATACATATTCGCAACTACCACCTCCAACAATCGATTGGAACACTTCAAATTTGGCCAAATCAATGGACCGATTTATCAGGCAAGTTCATTTATATTTCGACGGCCCAATGAAAGACGTAGATTCAGACACAAAGTTAAATTACTTGCTAATATGGTCTGGTATCGAGGGCCAGGAAATAAGTGACACTTTTCCCTTTCGACAGGGAGAAGAAAGGACATTGGATAAATATATCCAATTTTTTAAGGAATATGCGAATCCGCGATCGAACTTTCGTGTAGCTAGACACAACCTACTAAAATGTAAACAAAACGCGGATGAATCGGCACACGCATTTCTAAGTCGGCTGCGTCAGACAGCCAAACAGTGTGAATACGGTCGGACGGTGGAAGAGACCATTGTGTTGGACCTATTCATATTCGGTATTTATTTACAGTCTGCACAAAAGTCCCTAATAAGAGAAGGGAGCGATCTCACGATCGAGAAAGCACTCGGAATCGTCGAGACAGAAGAAGCCACGTGTAAACAAATGGAAGCATTACGTACAACAGCAGTAGAAGACAGCTCTACACTCGCAGTTAGAGCCAGACAGCCCAGTGGACCTACCACATGTGGTAATTGTGGCACAAAACACCATCAATATAAATGCCCAGCTAAAGGCAAATACTGCCTAAAATGCAATAAAAAGGGACACTTTGCTAAAGTTTGCCACTCTAAAATGGGAGACGAGGGGCACACACGCAGACAGTCATTCCAGCCACAGAGGAAATATAATAAGAATAAAATCCACATGGCAGCAGCACATATGGGTAGCAACGACGACAGTTCCACAGAGGAGCTGTACTTTCACACAGTAAAGGAATTACCGTTAGCGACCACAGAAGCTTTCACAAAACTGAAGATAGGCAACAGCAAAGCCCAAATAGAGGTTGACGCAAAAATCGACACAGGTGCAATGAGCAACCTGTTACCTAAACAGGTATTCAAGGAACTGAAAGGAGTACCACTGGAAAAATCAGCTATAAGGCTAATTGCGTTTGGAGGCTCAACGATAGACCAAGAAGGGATCTGTCGTTTAGGGGTCAGATCCCGCGACAAGTTCGTTAAAGCGACCTTTCACGTGGTGAAATCAAGAGACCCTATACTAATAGGACTCCAAACATCAAGAGAATTAGGGCTAGTCACCCTTAACTTGGCTATAAAAACGGACACAACTCATGTGACGGACAAAGCATCCCGGCCTACTCCCCCGCACGACATGAAACCGGTCCCCGTGCAGGAACCATGTACGATGGGAAACCTTGGAGAAAGGAGGAAAATCATTGAGGAATTTCCAGACGTATTCGACTCCATTGGTTGTCTGCCAGGTGAACACACCATCCATTTAAACCCCGAAGTACCACCAGTTGTCCACCCACCACGTCGAGTCCCAATATCCCTAAAAGGAAAGTTGAAATTGGAGTTGGACTCCTTAGAGGCCCAGGGAATAATTTCCCCTGTAAAGGACCCGACGCCCTGGGTAAACTCATTCATCTGTACCACTAAAAGGAACGGATCGGTCAGGCTATGCCTCGACCCCCGAGACTTAAATAAAGCAGTGCACAGACCACACTATGCGACTCCGACATTCGAAGACATCACTGCGGAACTAGACAACGCTAGATGGTTCACAAAAGTCGATATCAAGTCCGGCTACTGGCATTTGAAACTGGACGAAAAGTCGAGACGTCTCACAACATTCATTACCCCACATGGCAGATACATGTACAACAGGTACCCCATGGGAGTCAAATCTGCCCAAGATGAGTTCCAAAGAGCCATGCAGGAAAACTTCGGAGACCTCGAAAATGTCCTATCCATATGCGACGACATAGTAGTGTACGGATTCGAGGAAGACGGCAGTGACCATGACAAGGCACTGAGGCACCTAATGTTTAGAGCAAGGGAAAGAAACTGCAGGTTTAATTCAGAGAAATTTGTGGTGAAAACCTCCGAAATCCCTTTCTACGGCCACATAATCTCAAGAGACGGTGTCAAGCCAGATCCCCGGAAAATAGAGGCGATCACACAGATGCAACCCCCCGAGGATGCAAAGCAGCTCACCAGCTTCCTAGGCCTGGTGAACTACTTGAACAAATTCTCTCCACGACTCACGACACTGACAAAACCCCTACGTGAGTTAACATCGAAGAAGAATGACTTCACATGGTCTTCACAGGAGCAACAGGCATTCGAAGAAATCAAAAAAGAGATCGGAAATCATACGACACTCCGATACTTCGACCCTAAAGAACCAATAGTGCTACAGGTAGATGCGTCTTCAATGGGTATAGGCGCGGCTCTGCTACAAAACGACAGACCAGTAGCATTCGCGAGCAAAGCACTTTCCGGACCAGAAACACGCTACTCAAACATAGAGAGGGAGATGTTGGCTATCGTCTTTGGCCTGGAGAAATTTCACAGTTACGTTTGGGGCCACAAAACGACAATTCATACAGATCACAAGCCATTGGAGTCGATAGCATTGAAAATCTAGCACAAGCACCCCCAAGACTGGCTAGAATGTTATTGAAGGTCGAGGGATATGATTTTACTGTAAAATATACCCCAGGAAAAGCAGTTCCAATTGCAGACTGCTTGTCACGAGTAGCACCCAGACCCAGTGGGCACATTGAAGGGATCGATCTCAACGTCCATAGCATGATCTCATACCTCAACTTTGCGCCGACGAGAGTTGAAGATATAAGAGTGGAAACATCCCAGGATCCACTCCTAAAGCAACTTGTAAGCATGGTATTGACCGGCTGGCCTTCCAACCGGGCTGACTGCCCAGGAATTCTCCTGCCATTCTGGAATTTCAGAGATGAGATTGGGGTCCAGGATGGAATTCTACTCAAGAGCCAGAGAATCATTATCCCAGCCTCGTTGCAAAGAGGCATACTGGAAGAGCTGCATGCTTCACACCAAGGAGTAGAGAGAACGAGGTTACGAGCGCGTTCAGCGGTGTACTGGATAGGGTTAAATAAGGACATAGAAGATATAGTCCGAGAGTGCCACACATGCCAGAAATACCAAGCCAGTATCCCGCCCGAATCAATACTCCAGCACGAAACCCCTACGTACCCCTGGCAGTACGTCAGCACAGACTTGTTCACATTGGCAGGGAAAGAATATCTGCTTGTGGCAGATCAGTACAGCCGAAACCCCTTCGTACGACGCCTTCCGTCCGCCTCATCAATATCCGTTATTAGAAGTATTAAGACGATATTTGAGGAACAAGGAGTGCCGGAAATCTTGTACTCGGACAATGGTCCACAATTTACAAGTAAAGATTTCAAGGATTTCGCCAGGACGTACAGCTTCCAACACAGGACATCGTCCCCACATTACCCCAAGTCTAACGGATTCGCCGAAAGAATGGTGGGAACATGCAAGAAAATTTTGACGAAGGCAGGGGAAACTGGTCAAGACAGCTACCTAGCAATGATGGCTTACAGAGCCACGCCACTGTCATCAGACATTAAGTCCCCGGCAGAGTTACTCAACGGACGAAAAATACGGACACCCCTAGTATCCAAGCAACAACTTGGCGATGAGCAGACTAGGACAGCCATACAGAAACAGAAAGATCAGTCTAAGATCTGCTATGACAGGAAACATAACAGACACCACTCCCACCTACATGCAGGACAGAATGTCTATGTCCAGCAGGAAAAAGCAAAGATATGGGAGCCTGGAAAAATTCAGCGCTCCAGCGTGACACCCAGATCCTACATAGTTGAATCTGAGAACGGTAACACCTATAGAAGGAACAGGCAGTTCCTCAGACCAGCTGGGAGGAGATCAACAACCGCAAATAGATCCGACCAACCTCGCCCCAGCGACTCTCCACTGGATCCCACCCAGAAGGAAGGTCCCCCCCCTAAACAAATCGAACAGCCGACCACCGAACAACACTCCAGCGGCACGCCTCACACCCGAACTGAGAAACTCACCCCCGAATTAAGAAGATCTCAGAGACGAGTGAATGCTCCTCAGAAACTGAACTTGTAGGTTACACTATCCTAAAAAAAAGAGACAATACCATTACCCCAGAACAATGGAGACAAGCTAAATAATATATTAGAGACTATGTTATCCCTTAATCAGATAAAGGCTAAATATCGCCCTTGGACTATATACATATATATGGAAGGGAAGGGATGTCATAATATAGGCTAAGAGACTATTAGTCGCCTAGAGTTATGCCCCTTGGCCCGTGACGTATGAATCTCGTCCGCCATTGTTTCTCACTGCAACGTTTACTACTAGACAATAAAGAACGCATTTTACACCACCTTCGAGTCTGTTTATCAATGCTTCTAAAGTATGTATTATCACGACATCTTACATGCATAATTTTCATTTAATTATATTAAATAAACTTCAAGTTTAGTTCAAATCAAATCGTGTTCCTTCACTTTTTAAAATGTAATTTATAAGTAATTAAAGAACGCTTTCTAATCTTTAAAATCTATAATACAACGAAATATTCAATTGCTTATAACACTTAAACAAATAACTTGTGTTTTTTTAAAATTATTTTTTATTATTAATATTAGATGAGTTTCAGTATAAATCATCGTGTTCTTTCTTTATTTCTTTATTTTAATCCAATTTTGAAGTTTTGTAACGCTGTCTGTAAAAATTACTGTTCATTATTGACAGTCTAAGAGTTCCACATATCTTGCTTGTTGGGACCTCGGCGATGACGTCATTTTTTCAGCTGGCCGGCCATCTTTATAACGAAGGCCACGGTTTTACTGTATATAAAAATCGATAGAACATTAACTCTATAATAATATATACTAAATCTGCAAAAATTAAAATATCATATTTAAGCATACTTTATGACTGGGCTTTACCGGGCGTCCCTGCTAGCTTAGATGAATATTTTTGCAATTTTAACAAAACAGCTACAATAACATCAGAGCGTCTCCATTTACACTGAACATCTACAGAATGCCAACATCAATATATTTCATATGAATGAGTCAGAATTTACTAGCGGGACCTGTGGAATTTCCACAGGTCCCGCTAGTAAATTATTAATATAGTAGGACACTACATAAAACAGTAGATGCTGCATAAAATAGTGCTCAGTTCACTAGATGTAACAGGTGTGCACAATAATGCCACTTGGTATGTGGTAGATGCTGAATCAAAATGTATTCAATATTCTAGATATAGTTGGTACGTGTTATAATATAATTTTGCTTTTATTAAGTCTTATGTTGAATTAAACAGTGCCCGTACCCTAAATTTTTTTATTTTTATTTTTTTAAATTCATTTTTCACCCCAAACAAGGCACAGTGCCACTTTGATGTAGGGGGCTACTATCGGGGACATAAGTTGCAGGGGTATTATGAAGAGATGAGTAGCAAGATGTCTAACAGTTGGAAAAGCAGAATCCCGGAAGAGAGTTCCAAAGTCTAGCAGTTCTGGGGAAGAAACTATTGGAGTAGAAGACTTTCTTACACCTAGGGATCTCTACTGTGAAGGGGTGGGATTTAGCTGCTTGTCAGGTTTGTCAGGGGTATTCACGTCGAGCGGGTACAAGTGCTTGTAATTCGTCAGAGCATTAACCATTAAAGTACTTGTAGAACATGCAAAGGGATGCAACATTTTGTCGATGAGATAGAGGCTGAAGCCTAGATGATAGTTCAGGACCTATCAGGTTGGTGACTCTCTTTTGAACCCTATCCAGGAGCGAGAGACAAGTAGCAGATGCACCAGTCCAAATGTGACAACAGTACTCCATACATGGGCAAATGGTGGCCTTGTAGAGGTACAGGATACTTTCAGGTGTAAGTAGTTTTCTTACATGGTAGAGAGAGCCCACCTTCTTCACAGCAGCCTTGGCAATGCTTTCAATGTATCTATTCCAGTTCATGTTCCCTGTAAAAGTTAGGCCGAAGAGTTTAAAGGCAGTACTTTCGGGTAATGTGTTTTTAGCCATTGCTATTGGTGGTAGAGAAAGTTTAGTAGGAAAATAGAAATACAAAGGAGGAATAGAGCTAACGAAGAGAGCGGGGAGGGGGGGGAGAGGGAGAAGAGTGGAATTTATTTTTTTTACTTATTTTAAATCAAAACTTCAACCAGCAAAGACCTAACAGCCAGCCATGGTTCTCTCCAGAATGTGCTGCTGCCATTGCGCATAGAAATCACTTTTTCCACTGCTTCCAGCGTAATAGATGTATGAAAACTAAAGACGCTTTCAGGACTGCGAGCAACCATTGTAAGAAAGTAATAAAGAATGCAAGAAAATTGTAGCAGAAACAAATAGAACTCTTTTCTTGTGTGTCATTGCCTCCCCTGACTGTGCGATATGGCACATACTGACCAATCAGAGGCATAGCGCAGGGATCTTCCTTACCCCTTAAGGAACTATAACTGCTTCCGTCCCGGACGAGAAAAACTGTTCCTTTTTCCAGCAAGATGTCAAAGAGAGCGGACCTGTTTCCTCACTCTCTCTTTCTCAGCCAATATCGGTATCAACGATTCCCACTTGGGAATAATTACCGGGCAAAGGCAGACGAGTTCTATCCCAGCTATATCTAAATGGCATCTTGCCTTACTTCAATAAACCTTTTCCTTGCAAGTTTTACGAAGTCGTTTGTTCGTTTATTCAGTAGCTTGTGTTGAAATATTTATTTTATTAGGGAGTGCCCAAAAAGCATTAATCTAACTCCCTAAAGAGTCGTATGCTCAGTCCATCAAGTCAAAAGTAACTGAGCAGCGGCTTGGTTCCCACCAGTTTTGGCAAATAGCAAACAGAATCCTGAACAGAAGCGTGTGCTCTATCCCAACTATCAATGCACCTAAGGTAATCTCATCAGCATCAGACAAAGCCAAACTCTTTGCCAAGAACTTTCCAGCTAATTCCATCCTTTGTGACCAAGGCCACCAACCCCCAATATTTCCTCCTGTATCAGAAAACACGCTATGTGATATATATATATCTGTACGTGATGTTGCCAAGCTAATCAAAAACCTTGATTCAAGTAAAGCAACTGGTCCTGACGGTATTCCAATTATAGTACTCAAAAAACTTCAACCAGAACTAGCACCCATCCTTACAAAACTGTTTAAACGTTGTCTTAAGGAGAATTGCTTCCCATCACCCTGGAAAATCTCATCAGTATGCTTTGTATTTAAGAATTCAGGTGATCGCTCATCCCCCTCTCAGTACAGGCCAATAAGTCTCCTGTGCGCCATGAGTAAGTTGCTGGAATCTATGTTAAATAGAGAAGTAATCAACCATCTCATCAAAAATAACCTTCTTAGTGACACACAATATGATTTCCGTTCTGCTAGATCTATAGCAGATGTGCTTACAGTTATATCTCATAGGATTAGCGAATCTCTCGATGGAGGCAACCTTTCTAGGGCACTTACTCTTGAAATATCTAAGGCCTTTGATAGGGTATGGCATGAAGGTTTACTTCACAAGATCTCTGGCTATGGTATAGCTGGAAATGTCTTCTCAATTAATAAATCATTTCTTTCTGACAGGTTCATAAGAGTAGTAGTTGATGGGCAAAAATCAGAAGCTCTTAGTATTAATGCTGGAGTCCCTCAGGGGTCCATCCTGGGCCCAGTCCTCTTCCTGATCTATATTAATGATCTTCCAAATCACATCCTTACATCATTCGTAGACATGCTCGTGACACTACTATCTATGGTAGCACATCTAAGACCGTAAACGACCAAGTTCTCTCTGATTCTCTCTCCTCTGATCTTGAGCACGTGGTACAATGGGGAAAGAGGTGACTTGTTACTTTTAATGCATCTAAAACCAAGCTTTTATCTTTACATCATCAACGCTCTGATCCCTCTCTGGCATCAATTGAAATGAATGGCTCTCGTCTTGGAGAAGCCTCAATTTTTGATAAGCTTCTGGGCTTGACCTTTACTCCTGATCTTAAATGGAACACATACATTAAATCTGTTGCCAAGGTCGCTGGAAAAATGATTGGATCCTTCTATCGATTGAGTAGATATCTCACTGCTGATGCAATTCTTTATCTATATAAGAGCCAGGTATGTCCAAGGATGGAGTACTGCTGCCACATCTGGGCAGGAGCTGCTAGAAAGGACTTATCCTGCCTTGATAGACTTCAAAATAGACTTTGTAGCCTCGTAGGGGATGTCCTTTTCTCTTCCCTGCAATCTCTTTCTCACAGAAGAGATGTTGCGAGTTTGTCTCTGCTTTATCATTATTTTCATGCCAAGTGTTCGGCTGAGCTCCATTCTATGCCCCCCTTGCCAAACTTTCACAAGAAACACCTGTCTAGCAGAAAACACTATCACTAGTTTCCCCCCACTCTTTATCTGTACCTAAACCTAAACGTAGATTCCATGAGCAAAGCTTCTTTCTTAGAACTGCACGCCTGTGGAATTGTCTTCCGTTTTTCTATTTTCCAGCTGACTACAATATGGTTGTCTTCAAGTCTAACGTAAACAAGTTTTTGATGAGCCGTTCCATATAAGTTAACAAATTTGCCGAATCTCCATTACTAACGATTACTATATTGTCCAATTTCTACTATGCAATCTTTAACCCTTATCCTCGAGTGGCCTCTTGGCCTTGATAATGTGGTGATACCTTTGTAAAAAAATAAAAAAGTATAACTCTTATCATAGACCCTTTTATGATTATCTCCCTTTTATGTTGTAATCCCATAATCCCTTTTTTCACTCCCCGCTTGCTCTTCCTGTCTAAAAAAAAAAAAAAAAAAAAAAAAAAAAAATTACTTCTCTTTATACCCGTCACACGCGTGTTCGTGTCCTCTTTCAAATCTTCGTTCCAGTTCCTTTTCTCTTTTCACTGAAATGCAACTCGCAACTATCATAAAATATTTAGGTTATGATGTAAATGCCAGCGCCCGAACTGTGCATCATCACCAAAAATAATAAAAGTCTTATTAAACGAAACTGTGATCATAAATTGCAATTAAAGAATTTTGAATTTGATACTTTTTTCATAATTTTCTAATTTTTATTTGTATAAATTTCAATAACCCATACCCGCCAAATACTGATTAACAAAAACAAAAAACATACGGATTATTCTGAATCTACACCGCTTCCGGTAACAGGAGCGGAGAAAATGTAGGGAAATTGTATTGTACTATAACCGAACCTCGTATTCCAAACAATACTCGTATAGAGATTTAAAAAAAAAAAAAAAAAATGATAGCGATTCAGAAGCAGAGGAGACTCTAAGTACGAGCATACCGGTGTCAGGTGAAAACCTAGCCTTAATGTAAAAATGTTCCGATTTACCAAACCGGACTTCCTGTCTCAGTTTAAAATAAATAATCAAATTTACATGCAATAAAATATGTGAAAATTTTGACCCTGTATTTATTTATTTATTTATTTATTTTTTTTAAATATATTTTACAGACTTATTTTAAACTAAAACAAGAATTCCGGTTTGGTAATCGGAACATTTTCACAAAGAGTCTAAGTTTTTACCCGACACCGATGCGGTCGCTCTTAGGATGCTTTTGAATTGTCAAAATGAAATGTAAATGACGAAACGAAATTGATCCCCTCTTTTTCTTTTTTTTTTTTTTTAAATTATTATTTCATTTTTATTTCTGTCACCCGCGTAGTTGGTGCCTTCTGTTTTTAGCCCGCAAAAATATTAAGGACCCGTTTCCTGTTTTTTTTTTCTCCCCCTAAACTGTACCGGAAATCACTGAAAAAAACATGACCTTCTTCTTGGTCATGTTTTATTAAAAAAAAACAAAAAAATCGAAACTGTCAACTAAGGTAAGTCATAGTTATCTTTTTTAGATCCATAAATTGATGACTCAGGTTTGTTTTACTATACACATAGACCCGAAAAAATTGTCAAAAAAACAAATATATAACAAATAAATTTTATCAAAGGTAAGATAAGTTACTTTTCTACCTAACTGGATAAGTTTTTAGTGTTTTTTTTTTTTTTTATTATTATTTAATGGGTAAATATCCAGATCCGCTACTACAGAATACCGACCACTCTAATTTGTTTTTTTTTTTTTTATAGGTAATTGAGGTCGCTGACAACGAATCTGATAGTCAAACTTGGGGCAAATTTACCGTTTGCATGGTATTTACCCCTGAACCCACGAACTACTTTCCACCATTTTGTAGCTTCCGTTTACGCTACGCGCATGCACGCTGTAGCATAAACGACGGCTTCATCAAGCAAACTATGTTGGGGGAGGGGATTTTTTTTTTCCAGGACATAGAATTTTCTAATTTTCAAAAATACATTATAACACGTTTTGGGTGGAAAATTTAAAATTAGCTGAAAAAGAAATAAAACAAGTAAAGGAAAGCACTCCAATTTATCTGGGCTTTTTTTTTTTTTTTTTTACCTGGAACATAGAATTTTCAAATTTTCAAAAAGTAACGCACCGACATTTACCAATTAGAACACCATTTAACATTTTCCGAAGCATGCGCCCCAACATCACATCCGCCCCCCCCCCCGCTCGCGCCCCCAATATAAACAGTAAAATCTTCGGAAAATGTTAAATGGTGTTCTAATTGGTAAATTTCGGTGCGTTACTTACGGAAAAACATTTAACTAAACTGCAAAAGCACCTATTAAGCCATATAAGTTCTATAATTGAATCCCCCTCCCGCAAAAAAAGAATGAAAAACATAAAGATGTTTGGTGCTTATGTTTTTGTAAAACACATTAAAAACTACGCGAGACAAAAAAAAAGTCCCCCAATTTGTTGTACTTTTCTTTAACTGTAAGTCATTAAAAAAATGTCAGTCCGTAATTTTTTGATTGGTACGCCATGTGAGAAGGCAGTTTGCTAGGTGAAGCAAGCCATCGTTCATGCTGCAGCGCGCGCGTAGCGTAAACGGAAGCTGCAAAATGGTGGAAAGTTAATCGTGGGTTCGGGGGTTAATACCATGCAAACGGTAAATTTGCCCCAAGTTTGATTATCAGATTCGTTGTCAGCAACCTCAATTACCTATAAAACAACAAATTAGAGTGGTCGGTGTTCTGTAGTAGCCTATCTGGATATTTGCCATTTAATGTAACGTGTTTATTCGGCTCAAAAAACATACAATGTTTACCGATGTATTTGAAAAATGCAAATGGCGGCATGCTCGCGGTTGAATACGGTAAGTTTGCGAAAACGAGTTCAAACAAACAAAAAAAAATACAAAATACTGTTAGAAACTCACTCCATATATGTTACCGTGAAATATATTCGGTGGGGTTCTAACAGTAGTTTGTATAATTTTTTAGTTTGAACTTATTTTCTCAAACTTACCGTGTTCAACAGCGAGCATGCTGCCATTTTTCTTTTTAAAATATATCGGTACTCATGCGTTAGGTGTGTCAGAAATTTCTTGAAAACTATTGAATAATTCCACCCGTCTTTCCAAGCTTATATCTCATCGAAAAATGTAATTCAAGCCCTATTTTTTTTTTCAATTAAAGGAGCAAGGACCAAGGTTTCATTAAAAAAAAACAAAAACAAAAGAAAAAACAAACAACGTGTTTTTTTAAAAAAAAAAAAGGTTTTAAACTTCGGACTTTACAGGTAAATTTCTAAAAAACACTATTTTTTGTTTTAAATTTGAATATATTATTTATTGATCTTTTATCTTCAATTTGTGATATATAAAACTTTGGTGAGTAAATTAATTATTTACTTTTTAATAGACATTTCAAAATGGGGGTGGGCGTAAATTTAAAAAAAAGTTTGTCTAAAATATTATATTCGGTTTATTGGAAAGAGCATAAAATTTCACATTGACCCTGAAAATTTCGTAAAAATAAAATCCATAGAAAAATTTTTATAGATTTTTAAAGTTTAAAAATTGAAAAATGTTGAGCTCGTAAAATTCAATTAATTTCAATACTGTTTTATAAAAAATAAAAAAAAAATATTTCTATTACTTTTAAAACAACTGTAATAGTTTATTTTGGAAGTATAATCCATAAAGAAAATAAACAACCCACTTTTAAAAAAGAAATTACGAGTTTTTTTTATATTTTATTCGCAGTTTCGTGTTAGGGGTGTCAAAAATTCCTACAAAAATTCTGATACACCTATTGCATAGTGATCCGTGCTGAAATAATAACGTTATTATTTAAAAAGCCATTCTTAACATGGGGATGGGAGGGTGTTTTGTACCTATTCTGTACTTTAACCTTACAATTGAATAAAAAAACATATCATAAAACTTTAATTAAACATGGAAATACAATTTTAAAAATAGCGCGGATCTCTTTCTGCATTAGCATCAATATATTGATAAACATTGTATGATTTTCGAAGCGATTGCACATTTTAAAGTGAGTAAAACCACTAAAAACTTTTCCAGTTAGGTAGAAGAGTAAGTTATCTTGCCTTTGGTAACATTTATTTGTTATATATTTGTTTTTTAACAACTTTTACGAATCTATGTGTCTAGAAAAACAAACCCATACGTACACATTTATTTCCGACAAATAAAGGGTCATCGGGTTTGTATTACTATACACATAGATTCGAAAAAGTTGCAAAAAAACAAACAAATAGCAAATAAATGTTATCAAAAGCAAGATAAGTTACTTTTCTACATAACTGGATAATGTTTTAGTGTTTTTAATTAATGTAAAATGTTTATTCGGCTCGAAAAACAGTGTTTACAGATATATTTGAAAAAGACAAATGGCGGCCGACTCTGTGTTGAACACGGTAAGTTTGTGAAAATGAGTTAAAACTAAAATCTATACAAAATACTGTTAAAAACTTACTGAACATGTGTTAGCCTATGTCACGGTAACATATATTAAATGAGTTCCTAACAGTATTTTGTATAGTTTTTTTTTTTTAGTTTTAACTCATTTTACCAAATCTAACGTGTTCAACACAGAGTCGTCCGTTTGTATTTTTCAAATATATCGGTAACCACTGTGTTTTCCTAGCCGAATAAACATTTTACATTAAATGAAAACACTAAAAAATGATCCAGTTAGGTAGAAAAGTAACTTATCTTGCCTTTGATAACATTTATTTGTTATATATTTATTTTTTGACAACTTTTTCGAATCTGTGTATTTTTCTCTTTCTCCGTCAGTTGCCATTGTGTTGTCTAGAATAATTCCTTAAATTTGGATCTAAGTGCTTCGATTATACATTTTGTTGTGTCCTAGCAATGATCTAGGTGTATCAGAATTTTTGTAGGAATTTTTGACATCCCTAACACGAAACTGCAAATAAAATATATAAAAAAATAATATATAAAAAAAATTACTAAGGTGCCATTTGTTTCACTTGAAATTCAATATTTTTTTCGTTTGTATAATATAAAAGCACCAAAAATTTTGTACAGTTAAGGGTATTTAGCAGAGAAGCCAACAAAAAAAAGGGTAAAAAATTCTGACAAATAAATGTTACCAAATGCAAGATAAATGTTACCAAATGCAAGATAAATGTTATCAAATGCAAGATAAATGTTACCAAATGCAAGATAAGTTACTCTTCTACTTACTTAGATAACTTTTGTTTTAACATATTTTAACTGTTTATTTGGTTCGAAAAACAAGCAGTATCAATTTGCTAAATTCAACCAACACCAAGATGACCGACAAGAACATTTTTTTTTTTTTAGTTTTGAGGCATTAATGAGGCTTTGAAAATGGCACGTTCTTGTTTGCTTGTTGGTGTTAATTGAAGTTAGCAACTCGGCACTGCTTGTTTTTTTGGATGGAATAAACTGTTCAAAAGACGTCAAAATAGAAACTTTATTGAGCTAGATAGAAGAGTAAATTATCTTGCCTTTAATAACATTTATTTGCCATGTATTTGAATTTATCCTTTTTGTTTGTTTATTAGCTTCCCTGCTAAATTCCCCAAACGACAAATGGTAGGGGGGGGGATCAATATCCAATAAATAAATGTTACGATAGCCAATAAGAGAGAGATATATTTCAGAGCTATACACTTCTTTTTCAATCTGTATATATATATATATATATATATATATTTTTTCCTCTTATTCTTCATTCATGATGTTTAATGGAAGAATTTTAAGTTAAGTCCACTAGATGTTAGCTGTGGGTTTTCTGTAGCCGGATAATTACGCGTGGTCGCTCGTGATTTGAAAGTCAAATAAGAGACGTCTCTTATTTGATTTTCAAATTTCACTCAACGCCTTTAATGGATAAACCTACCCAGACTTTCATATATATGTATATATATATATATATATATATATATATATATATATACATATAAAATAAAAAGGAACAAACCGTATTATGTGTTCATCAACGTTTCGTCTTTATTTCGAGACTTCCTCTGGATGAATGAGATTAAGAAACAAAAAATACCAGTACAAAATATTTGAAAATGTTTCACGTGCACAGTGTGACGCAGTTCTATTTCAGAGAACTACGTATTAATTTTATTAAAAGAACATTATTTAACTGTAGACACAGGTTAACTTTCTCACACCATTCAAACACCCCTGTAATAATTAACACATAATCTCAATCAATAAATTACATAAAAAACACTCATTCCATTTCTGTTACAAACTTATATTTGAATTTCAACTGATATATCTTTTTCCCAATAAGAATATTAACTTGCGTTCATAGTTTTAAAATTACATTAACGACTATATGACGTCACTAAAATTTCCTTCTCTTTAACAGCGCCAGCCCTCCCCCCTCCTTTTTGAATTTCCAACGTCTTTTTCCGTTTCTCTGAAATAGAACTGCGTCACACTGTGCACGTGAAACATTTTCAAATATTTTGTACTGGTATTTTTTGTTTCTTAATCTCATTCATCCAGAAGAAGTCTCGAAATAAAGACG
Source organism: Euprymna scolopes (assembly GCF_053919585.1). Classification (NCBI taxonomy): domain Eukaryota; kingdom Metazoa; phylum Mollusca; class Cephalopoda; order Sepiida; family Sepiolidae; genus Euprymna; species Euprymna scolopes. Next base: position 54,507,448 of record NC_136526.1, on the reverse strand, counting down.
AAACGTTGATGAACACATAATACGGTTTGTTCCTTTTTATTTTCTCTATTTTGTCTGAATACTATTTCCATTATTTTCATCATATATATATATATATATAAAATTGATGCGTGTATAACACTTATTCTTTGTCATGATGTTTAATGGAAGAATTTTAAGTTAAGTCCACTAGATGTTAGCTGTGGGTTTTCTGTAGCCGGATAATTACGTGTGGTCGCGCGTGATTTGAAAGTCAAATAAGAGACGTCTCTTATTTGATTTTCAAATTTCACTCAACGCCTTTAATGGATAAACCTACCCAGACTTTCATATATATATATATATATATATATATATATATATATATATATATATATATATATAAAATTGATGCGTGTATAACACTTATGACAGTGTTGAGATATTAACAGATAGAGTTCAAAAATGGCATGTAACATTTACACTGGAAAAATAACAGTTCTTTGGGGTTTTACATCGGGCAATGGGAAAAACATGTTTGGTCCATCTTTGGTCTTGTTTGATGGATCCTTGAAAAAGCTGCAAATGAAGATTCATACAACTCTAAGTCTTTGTGGTAATTCCAGCAGCTTTATTTACCAAATGTTTCCCCCATGAGAAATCTGCAAAATAAGAGAAATACATTTTTTGTTAAATTCCAAGACACAATTAAAAATGTTGAAATTAAATAAATAAAAAATAATGACGGTAAAGGGCGACCGAATTTTCTAAAAGTAAAAAGTCGCTGTCTTGGTGGTAATTCCAGCAGCTTTATTTACCAAATGTTTCCCCCATGAGAAAGCTGCAAAGCTGGTCCTAAACTCTTACATTCGACACCTTCTCTTGCTTGGAGCTATCACTCTCCATGAAATACATTTAAAAAAAAATATATCAATTTACGTGACTTTATCAAATTATTTTCCTTGCCCTATATATATTCTGGCTTTTTAAAGCATATTTCTTCTCCAGTTGCGGTTTTAGTATGCGGTTTACCGATCCCCGGTTTCCCGCAAATATATGATACATATAAACAATATAGGCGATATTTATTAAACAAGAACAAATAAAGATAAGATAAAGAAGGTGTTTGTGCATTCAACGGCCCTTGCTGAAATAATAACCTTATGGTTTAGAATCCTATTATTTAAACACGATTGGGGTAGAGTGTTTTTAACTATTCGGTACTTTTACTAACCAATTTACTAAAAAGCTATGAAAAACTTGAATTTACCTTTAAAATAATATGGAAAATAGCGCGAGTCGTTAAATTCCAAGACACAATTAAAAATGTTGAAATTAAATAAATAAAAAATAATGACGGTAAAGGGCGACCGAATTTTCTAAAAGTAAAAAGTCGCTGTCTTGGTGGTAATTCCAGCAGCTTTATTTACCAAATGTTTTCCCCCATGAGAAAGCTGCAAAGCTGGTCCTAAACTCTTACATTTGACACCTTCTCCTGCTTGGAGCTATCACTCTCCATCAACCGTCTTTCTCTCCCTGACCACTGACTCTATCTGTTCTCTTGACTTCGACTGACTCAACTGATATGTGTCTTCTAAGCTCTCTTTTCTAAAGTCCACATCACTTATAAGTGACCTATACATAATGCTACGTCAGACCTTAGAAGTCAACCTATCTTTAAATTATTGTTTGTGTTCTAACTTTCTTTTCTGTTAAACATCTTAAGAAATAATTTTATCTGCTGCCCGGCCAATATTGAACACTTCATAATAAATAATCAGGTAAACTGCTTTTATATATTCATACCTAAAAATTAAAACAACTACATAAGTTTTAATTGAAAGATGGACATCGCAATCTGTTAATAATTTTCTTTTCGTTTACATAGGTTTTATGAAGAGGTTCATTCTTTAGAAATTAAAACAAGTTTTATTGTCAGTGTCTTTAACTTCTCTTAGGACTATGCTTATCATTTTTCCTGTCTGTTTGTATGTATGTATGTGTGTATCTTTGTTTGTATGTTTGTATGTACGTATGTTCATTTGTTTGTATGTATTTTTGTTTGTACGTATGTTTATATGTATGTATGTATCTGCCTAAAACTTTCGACAGAGATGATAGATTTTCATGAGATTGGTATCGTTTTGAAGCTCTACCCTTTGGATGACAAATATCGAAAAATTGGCTAAAAAAATTAATTCCTTCACTCTCAATTAGGACTATTCTTATCATTTTTCCTGTCTGTTTAAATGTATGTTTGTATGTATATATGTATGTATATATGTTTGTATGTTCGTATGTATGTTTGAATGTATGTATGTTTGTATGTACGTATGTTTGTATGTATGTATGTTTGCCTAAAACCTTTGACAGAGACGATGGATTTTCACGAGATTGGTCTCATTTAAAAGCTCGACCCTTCGGATGACAAATATCGAAAAATTGGCTAAAAAAAAACCATTAATTCTTTCACCCTCAACTGGGTACTTTTCTACGGGGGGATGGGGTCGCTTTTTTTGCTGATATTTTCGAAAGTCATCCCCTCTTTTTAATTGACTAGCCTTAATTTAAACATTTGTCACTTCCGGTTTGGTGATGGGCGCAACAGCAGAGACGTCACATTTTTTTCACGTTCATTTCCTTCTTCATGGTATGGGTTCGAGCCTGCCAACCTGCTACCACTTTTTTTTTGCTCAACACACACCTCCAGATACCCATGGTTTTTTGGCCTTTACTCTACAAACTGAATCTGATATTGTAATTGTTTTATACTGACTAATCCCAGAACACTCAGTCATGCATTCATTAAAGAAACCATGAGAAAATGTTTTTAATACCATCCTTTCTTTGACAAACTAAATATTATAACTATTAATTTGTACCAATTTTTAAGGTGCTTTATCACAGATGAGTAACTTATCTTGCCTTTGGTATCATTTCAGACCACACATATACAAACTATATACATACTTTATTTCAACAGTTGCAGCAGCTTATTGCAGATAAAATAGGATAGATAAAGACCAATTATTTTTTATTTTTAAGCCATTATCGAGACTTCAAATATGTAAGAGTCATGTTGCAGCCAATTTTTCTTGTTTTCAGGTCATGCTTGACACTATCTTTTTTCAAAATGAATAAACGTTTTTAAAGAAGTAAAAAAACTAAAAACGTATTCAACTAGATAGAAGAGTAACTTATTTTGCCTTTGATAACATTTAGGTTTTTTTAAATCGATGTATTTAGACAATTAAGTTTTATTGTCAATGTTTTTATTTATCCAGTTTTTTCTCAAAACTATTCTTATCATTTTATCCCGTACTTTACTTGACCTTTCCTCTACAAACTGAATCTGATACCATAATTGTTGCCCTAAAGAAAACAACTTTATTTGAAAACTTTTATTGAAAAAATACATTCAGATAACTATATAGTAGAGCCGACATTTATTCAATGTAGCCGCCGTTGGCCTCAATCACCGCCTTGATACGAGTCCGGAACTGGGAGCATGTCTTTTCCACGAGCACCAGTGAAAGCTTGGCGAATACTCGGCGGATGGCGACAATCTGGCTTGCTTTGATGCTGTGGGAGGTCATGTTGGTGATGTTTTTGACATATGACAAAATGAAGCAGTCCAACGCAAGGAGGAGGGGGGCAAAGTTGTAGCACTCCTTCTGAAGCCAACCCTGGGTCTCTTTGGACTTGTGGGCTGGAGCAGAATCCTGCTGCCACACCCATAACCCTAACCCTAACCCATGAACTCTCATGCTTTTTCATATGATAAAGAGACAGCGAAAATATCTCATCCCAATTGTGATATTTTTTAACATCATCGTTTCTTTGGTAAACTGAACCTGATATCATAATTGGTTTATATCTACTAATCCAAGAGCTTTCAGTTATTCTTTCAAAATATAAAATCAAGGGCTTTTATTATGACCACATCTTTGCAAAAAAAAACCTTGAAAAATTCTTCAAACATTTAATTGTAATCTGAACAGAAATTTTGTTGTGCAAATTTTATTGATTTTTCCATAATTTATAGAATTTATACTAATTTCGACACTTAAATACGTGTTTTCACCTGAACTGTCGTGGTTAAAAAGATAACCAATCTACACAATCTCCCTATTTTTTTCTTGTAATTATTGTTTTACTGGAACTTTTTCTATAATTTCTGGAATTTATACAGAGTTCAACATATTTAAGTAACAATGTTTTCACCTGAAATGTGTTGGTTTAAGAAATAACAAAGCTACACAAGTATTCTATTTTTGTAATTATTCTTCTATTGATTAATTTTTCATAATTTCAACATATGGAAAATATGTAATGATGTTTGCACTCAAGAATGTATTGGTTTGAAAGATCACCAAATAGTTCTTTTCTATGCAATGTTTATATGGTTAGAAAGCTGAGTTGGAAGCCATGTTTAGTTCAGAACAGTTTTTGATGGTTAGTTGTTCTATACAAGTCCTGGACGTGACTGGTTCTCAGTAGACAGTTGTTTTGTTCAGGTTCCTGACTTTATAATTTTTGTAGCAACAGAGCAAAAGATTCTTCCTGTGTTGACACGAAAAAACACATTAGACCTCTTCAAAATTGACCTTTTTCTTCAAACATATGGAAACTGCTATTATTCCCATTCTCCAAGGTCTAAATTAGCTAAATATACCAGTTATTGTGATCTTGGACCTTGGCTATGCCTGCCTCAAGAGCCATGTAATTTTATTGTTGACGTTTTTCAAAAACGCTGCAAAATATGGGATATTATGTCCTTATTTTCATTGTAGCTTTCCAGAGGTTGATGCTATAGCATTGAAAGTCGTACCAAATGAAAGCTAATAAAATTTTCTTGCATATGGTAGTAAACACATGAACACCTGTGTAAATTTTAACTAATTTTAATGCACAAACAGCTGGGACACTACAAAAAATCAGTTTGGTAGTATGATAGCACTGCACTGACACATATATTGCATAAGAAACTGTCAGATAGGATGTTACTAATACATGTATTATCACTTGTTCAATGTGACTTTTTTGAAACTGTCAAATTGTTTCCTGTGGTACTCCACAACTTGTAGTAAGTAGCTTCTTTGCTCTGGGTCACTTGTGATCTGAGTTGCAAAGCCACTTATTAGTTTCACACCTCTCTCAGCCACATCATTGGTCACTTTCACTGACCTCACAAACTTCTGTGCATTCCTGTAGCTGTCATTGTCTTCCCAGGTGTCAGCAGGAGTAGTGAGCCAGTTACATTTCACTCGAAGAGCATCAAACAGAAAGTGAGACTCTGGCCCTACCAGGTCTGTGAGAACTGTAGCTGCATTGATGACAGGAAACACTGGCTTGCCTTTCCTTTAACTCTCAGGTTTCTTTGTTTCTGACAGCTTGACTGCGAGCTTCTCTTTTGCAGACTTGGTCATGCTGGCATGTGAACTGAACAAGGTGAATGGCACTAGTTCCTGGGTCAGATACCAGCGGTGGTTGTTCATTTTCTTGAGAACAGAGGTTGCCAGTTCATAGTCATACTGCTTGTATTGCAGCATGTTCTTCATAAGCTGGAGGTCATGGATAGGTGCATCAGCTGCAGATGTGGTGGTCACCCAGTGACTGGTGTAGAATAAGGCCAGGAACTTGTTCATCCTCTCCAGCTTGAAGATAGTGTCCGTGTTGTATTTTAGTTCCTTGGAAAACATGAGCATCTTCATACAGTAAATGTTCCTGACCATCCAGCGGGCTTGGTGAATGGCACCTGGCTTGGCCCAGTGGATACCTTGAGGAGGTTCCTCACCAAGCAGGATCAGACACAGCTCTGCCACCTCTCTGTAATCTGCCCTCGGACTTGCTTCCTCAAGGAAATTGCTTAAGACTACAATTGTGCTTGTCTTCTTCTGTTTCAAGTCTTGTTCAACTAGGCCCAGAACGCTTGGGCAGTCCTTAACCAACTTGTCCCACTTCTTTTTCACATTGCTGAACATTGGGTTGTCAGGACTCTTGACCTTGCTGAACACAGCCTCCCATACACTTCCAATTATTACCTCCGATATGTGATGGCGACAAGCGAAGTAGAATACCTTTTTGCCTAGTTTTTCTTCAATAAGCTTCGCTGCACCCTTGTTGATGCCACTATTGCTTGCTGTGGTATCAAATACCAAGCCTACAATGTTGTCTGTGAGACCCCATGCTTCTATCAATTCCAATGTAGCATTAAACTGTTGGATTCCTGTGGAACTTTCTATGAAGGGCACACCAAGCAGCTTCCCTTCTCCATACTGTGGAGTACCAGAGACAAGCACTGCAAGACTTTCCACTGGGTATCTTTCACCAAGAACATCCCGTAGAAGTTTTCCATCCCAGTGTAGTGTGCAGTAATCTGGCGGACTTTCCTTGAAGTTATTTATGTAACTTTGGCACAAGTTATGACGAGTGTTTATCCTATTTCGTCTTGTAGTAGAGGCTGATATAACAAAGTCATCAAGATCTGTGCCTCCTGCCTTCAACACTGCAGACACCATGGCTGTAGTATGGTTGTCAGAGAGTGACAACCGATCTGCAGTGCTACAAATCTCTTCACTGGTCATAACTGAGTGTGGAAAGTGTAAGGTTATCGTACTTGGTTTTGATGAATAGCTTGGTGTTGTCTCAGTGTATTCTGAACCCTCACTAGTACCAGAGCCTTGACTGTTCTTTGAGTCTTCATTACTTGAAATTTTCCCAACTTCTGCTGCTGCAGCAGTCACTGATGATAACATTCTCTCTTCTCTTTCTTCTCGGAAGCTTTTCTCTCTAGACTTCTTCTTAAACACCTTATCATGACCTGACATGTGTGCCAGGCGAGTGGTCTTTTGGTCCAAGTAGAAATTGACGTCCTCTTCCTTGGTCTCCTTTGTGAGCAGCCTGTTGCTTCTTATCTCCTCCACACATCCTTTGCTCCAATATCAAATAACTTGTCTAAGTCCTTCAGAAAGTTAGCTCGTTTGTCTTCCTCTGGTTTGTTATTTCTTCCCTTGTTTTTAACAATTTTCCTGTACTTTTCATGGAGGATCATGAAACGGTTGACTGCATTTGGTCTAGTTAGTGTTTTAATCCTTGCCATATTCCAGAATGGCAAAACGGCATCCACTGTATCATGGGCTAAAGACCTATTGTTAGGATTATCATTCCTCAAATGCAGGAAATACTGGAACACCTGGCGATTAGTAGGAAGTTGAGAGCCCCTGATGCTGGAGCTGGGTTGCCCAATGAGATACACATCACTGAATGACCTTGTGGCAGGAGTTGCCACCTTTCTTCTCTTTTCAGTTGGTTCATCCCGTTCACTTGTATCGCTGACCACTTTCCCACAGCGTAGTTGTCTTCCAGATGCCATGTTGTCAGCAGTTCACAAATCTTAACAAATCAGCTTTAACTTACAATCTGAAATGAAGAGATAAAACATACTTAGTGATAATAAGTTATATACATGCATTAAGAGTAACATTTTTGAGATAAAGTTATGTATTATATGATGGCATCCTTTCCAAGCATAAAAAATATACATGTTTGTGCATTAAAATTAGTTAAAATTAACACAAGTGTTCATGTGTTTACTACCATATGCAAGAAAATTTTATTAGCTTTCATTTGGTACCACTTTCAATGCTATAACCTCTGGAAAGCTACAATGAAAATAAGGACATAATATCCCAAATTTTGCAGCGTTTTTGAAAAACGTCAACAATAAAATTACATGGCTCTTGAGGCAGGCATAGCCAATGTCCAAGATCACAATAACTGGTATATTTATCTAATTTAGACCTTGGAGAATGGGAATAATATCAGTTTCCATATGTTTGAAGAAAAAGGTCAATTTTGAAGAGGTCTAAAACACATGCAAGGTTGCTAAATAAATGTTTAATTTTTATGGAGCAATTATGGTTTCTGATTGGTTGGTAGCAGAACATGAATTAATTTGATTTGTCAGTTTCTAGCAGCATCGTTTATAAATAGAATCTCCCAACTGTGAGGGATCATGACGCCATTAGTAGTCAAAAATATTACAACAGGGGTTAACCAGAAACGTGTACAAATCGTAGTCAATACATTTATGTTGAATTGTGTAATGTTAAATTTGTTTAACATCTTTTATTTTACAGGTGATAGCCCTAAAGGAGAATACATCAGGATTATATATATGATTATATATATATAAACGTGAATGTATGAATGTTGAACTGCAGAGCAAGCTACTCAACATTTATGATTAAGGATTTTCTGTTATAATAAAGTGGATTGGCATCTTTGCAAAGTTCTCAGGAAATGGAAATGCCTGCTAAAGTTAAACCTTACTTCTGTGAAGTTTGTAATTTACAGTTTACAAGAAGTTCTAATTTAAAGCGCCATGTTCAAATACACACGGGTGAAAAGCCATATTCTTGCAAAACATGTGGTTCTTCATTCACGCAAAATTCTAGCTTAAAAGATCACATGAGAATTCACACAGGCGAAAAACCATATTCTTGTAAAATATGTGAAGCTTCGTTTTCGAAAAATTATTCATTAAAGCAACACACACGAACACATACTGGAGAAAAACCATATTCTTGCGATGTATGTGGGTCTGCATTTTCTGATAATTCGAGTTTTCGTAAACATGTTCGAATACACACCGGAGAGAAACCATATTCTTGTAAGGAATGTGAAGCAGCATTTTCACAAAGTTCAAACTTAAAGCAACACACGAGGACTCATACTGGAGAAAAACCATATTTCTGTGACGTATGTGGTTCCGCTTTTGCTGAGAACTCAAGTTTGAAACAACACATTCGAACACATTCTGGTGAGAAACCTTACGCTTGCCAGTTATGCAATGCTGCATTTTCGGAAAGTTCTAATCTGCAAAAACACATTCGCACTCACACTGGTGAAAAGCCATATTCTTGTGAAATTTGTGAAACTTCCTTTTCGAGCAGTTCAAATCTGAAGAGTCACATTCGCACACACACCGGGGAGAAATGTTACTTTTGTACGGTTTGTGGATCTGGGTTTGCACAGAGTTCGAATCTACGGCAACACATGAACACACACACTGGGGAAAAACGTTACGCTTGTAATGTATGTGAATCCGCTTTTTCGCAGAAAGCACGTCTACAGCAACACATGCGAGTTCATACTGGTGAACGTCCTTATTCTTGTCAGATATGCCAATCTACGTTTGCTAAACGTTACACGTTGAAGAATCACCTAAGAATACACACCGGAGAAAAACCCTATTCTTGTGAAATGTGTAGCGCTACTTTTGCAAATAGTTCAAATTGTAAAAAACATATGCAAACACATAAAGTCATAAAGTTGTAAAAAACATAGTCATTCATCATCTACTCTATGAAAAATAAATCCTATTATTGTACAGTATATTACAATGAAAATTATTATTATTGGCAAAAAAAAATTATCGGTGCCTAAATCAAAACGTAGATTCCATGAACAGAGCTTCTTTCTTAGAAGTGCACGCCTGTAGAACTCTCTTCCGTTTGCCTGCTTCCAACCTGACTACAACTTCGATGTCTTCAAGTCTAACATAAACAAATTCCTAATGAATTGCCTCCTTAAGTAAGACATTTTATCAAAACTTTAAGAATAACGATGGTGACATCCATGTAAAAAATAATTCTTTATTTACTATAATTAAAAATTATTGAAAACTCCTTTTAATAATGTCATTATCCTTTTATACATCACCTCGTGTCCTTGATGTTTCCCACAAACTGCATTGACATAGCCTTCAAACACAATGTGGATTTTTGTTTTTACAAAACACGACTTGATACTCTTTACTCCTTATCTGTTCGTTCACAATTTGGTTAAAAGATTTAATAGATTTTAATACTGAAAAATGGACTCTTATACTTATATTCCTGTATGATTTCTATTTATTCAAAAGGAATCAACATTCAAGAGGTTATCTCATTTGCATATTACATTCAAGAAAGTCTGCTTTGATAATTAGCTCTAAATTTTCAATAGAAATTAGTTATAGAAGTTTTTAGAAATATTATATGAAGTTGATTTATTTTTTAATTTAATTTACATTTAATTGAATTCATTTTTTATTAGTATAACCAAGATCAGCTGCATTGACATCGCCTTCAAACACAATCCTATCAAACACAATGTACAATGTGTGGATTTTCATTTTAACAAAACACAACTTAATACTCTATAACCCTTATCTCTTTGTTTACAGTTTGATTAAAAGCTGCACTGTTTCGTAAATAGATTTTAATACTGAAAATGGACTCTTATGCTTATAAGCCTGTATGATTTCTATTTATTCAAAATGAATCAACATTCAAGAGGTTATCTCATTTGCGTATTACATTCAAAGAAAACCTGTTTTAATAATTAGCTCTAAATTTTTAATGGAAATTAGTTATAGAATTATTTTAAGTATTCTATTTAAAAATATAAAGTTGATTTATTTATATTATTTTTGATTTAATTTATTTTTAATTATTAGTATAACCAAGATCAGCTGCGTTTAAAAGCAGAAGTGTTTTCATTTAAGCTATTAGTTATTTCTGTTTGAGCTATGAGATTTTATTTCCCTGTTTGAATTTCATAGATGTAGATGGCTATGTTTTATGCTTCTAAAAATCCAAAATATGACCAACTTTCAGGAAAATTGTAACAAATTAGGATATTTGATGCATCTTAAATGTGACTGAACCCTTCGTTCACCAATATGTTTTTTACCTAAAAAAGGAAACATTTGTAAAGAAAGGGAAAAAACGGAAGAACATGGTGCTGGGCTGAAGGAATAAATTAAAGAATAGCTTGTATAAAGTGATTTTATTATTTACTAGCAAGGGGTACCCGGCGTTGCCCAGGTGTTTGGGGGAGGGGGTTTAAAAAAAAGTAAGTATGAGGATCGAACCCGAACCGTTGAGGCAAAGTTGTAAATTAAAGTGTGAAAAAGAAGTGCGATGTTAACCATTGCCCCACTGCGAGATGCTAACGGAAACACGTTTGAATTTATTTAATTAGTTGGGTTTAGCAGGTGCCCGTTTTAAATGAGGTCAAGTTTTGACTGCAGGATAGTATTCATTTACTGCTGAACGCTTTTTTCCCCCCCCCCGAAGATATTATAGGAAAAAGACTAACCCACATGCGGCGAGCGACAAATATTGAATATTTAACTTCCCGAAATCGACCAAATTAAATAGACAGGCGAGCTTCATTGTTAACTGTGAGATATTATTATTTGTATGTGATATAAAAAGTTTTTAAAAGTTGTGAACCGACCGACCGCTTCTCTGAAAGAAGCCTTTTGTAGACACACAGAAAAAGCAAACACACATACATACATACATTTTCACTTTTATATTTATAGAAGATATCTGATTTTATTATTTATATTGAACTATGTAGCACAATATTACTTTATGAGTATTAATACTTAATAATTTATCTAAGTTGGGTTGGTTCTATATTTAAAATATAATACAAACTAGAAGTGTAAATAAACTCCTATTTGCTGGCTGCGTGCTATTTGTTTTTCGGTGCAAAAGATTAATTTTTTGCGCTATCCAGAAAAATATCAGTTTTATGAAAACATATTTATTGATTTAAAATATTTCTCATTCCGTGGAATTTCCACAGGTCACGTTAGTGTTTTAATAATAAATAAATTCTGGTAAAGTAAGATAAGCAGACGAAAATGTAATCCTTCAAAGATAGGCAGCAAGTGACATGCATGATTTACCAAAATAATCGAATTGCATTATTTTTTGCTTTTGTTTTCATGAAATAAAAAAAATCCCTTTTAAAAGCATTTTATTTTTAGATCGGAAGCAATATCATCTCTAATCAAAATTTGTTGATTCAATACTTTTCTCATCCGTGGAATTTCCACAGGTCTTGCTAGTGTTTTAATAATAAGTAAATTCTGATAATGTTTGAATTTCATATGTTTTATGCTTCCAGAAATTCAAAATATGGACAAGATATTGTACCAGTAACATCGGCATTGCATGCCGCTGATATATTTTTAGTTCTCGTACATTTCAATCCCTGTCCTCAAGTGGCTTTTGGCCTTGTACTAAACTTTCCATTAAAAATGTAAAATTCTCCCATAAACCATCATTAAACCGACAATACATTTATATTAATCTGCTTTTTCTTTGCATTGCACCTTGGAAAAAAAGGATGAATTTGCAAAATTTGTATTTAGCAAAGGTCAATCTGGCAACCTAGGACAAGAATATGAGATCTCCCTTTGGTGTAGCCTCGTTTCTGAATATCATTATCTATAAAAGTAAATTCGTATTTCTGTCTGTTTACAATTTGGTGAATATATACAAAAGGTTTGCTGTTTCACAAATAACTTTTAATACTTAAAACTGACTCTCACATACTTTTATTCCTGCATGAATTTGTTTTATTTATTTATTTTTTTTATTCAATTTTCACCCCAAACAAGGCACAGTGCCACTTTGAAGCAGGGGGCTACTATTAGGGACTTGGGGGTCATCAGCTAGGATTGAAACCAAAATGTTCAGCTCTCTAGTGAATATGCCTGTCACAAAATTAAAGAATAGTACATCCTCAGCTGAACTTGTTGATGGTCTTGTGAGAAATGCAAAAATGCGGGAACTTGAGATGAAAGATATGGAGACAGAGAAAGTGAAATCACAAAAGACGTATGCATTCTTGATAAGTCGTCCGCTTAAGTGATCCAATTTACCAAATTTTCACGACTAACAATTACTACGATACTGTCTCATTGACTACTGTAGACGCATTAACTCTTATCCTTGAGTGGCCTCTGAGCCTTGATAAGTGGTGACTCTTTTGTAAAAAAAAAAGATCTTGATGAAATGCAAAGAAAATCTGAAATTATTAAGAAGCTGGCAAACTCATCTGAATGAGACAAGACTGAATGAAAAACATGTTAATCCATTCGTAAGACACACCGGAAAAAAGGTTGGAGGTTACATTGGCCAAAACAAAATAACATTCGAGAAGTTATGCCCCCAGTTAATTAGCGGGGTCAATCTGGCAACCTAAGACAAGAATATGAGATCTCCCTTTGGTGTAACCTCGTTTCTCAATATCATTATCTATTATAGTAAATTCGTATTTCTGTCTGTTTACAATTTGGTGAATATATACAAAAGGTTTGCTGTTTCACAAATAACTTTTAATACTTAAAACTGACTCTCACATACTTTTATTCCTGCATGAATTATATATATATATATATATATATATATATTTATTTATTTATTTACCAGTGGTTAAAAAACTGGACTAGAGTGCTCACTGTGTAGCCAGAGCAGTATATAGGAAATTTATTACTGTGGGTCCAGAATGAGTTTACATATTGTTTCAGCTAGGGGAAGATCCTCAAAAAGAGAAAATATCCAACTAGCATCGTCAGAATTCATATGAATATTGGATATTTCCTCTTTTTTTGAGGATTTTCCCCTAGCTGAAACAATATTTAAACTCATTCTGGACTCACAGTAATAAATTTCCTATATATATATTTATTCAAAAGGTTATCTCATTTGAATATCACATTAAAGAAAATCTCTTTCAATAATTAGCTCTAAATTTTTATTGGAAATTAGTAATAGAATTATTTTAAGTATTCTATTTAGAAATTTAATATAAATATTTTTTTAATTTGATTTATTTTAAATCATTAATATAATCAACATCAGCTGCGTTTAAAAACGGAAGTAAGTTTTCATTTAATCTATGAGTTATTTATATTTAAGCTATGAGATTTTATTCCCCTATTGGAATTTCAGAGATTAAGATGGCTGTTTTATGCTTTTAAAAGTCCAAAATATGATCAACTTTCAGGAAAATCGTAACTTTTAGGATTTAAAAAAAAAAAATTTTTATTTAATTATTTGGATTATTATCCTCACCACAACCTTTTGGCCAATTATTCCTCTGGCCTTCGTCAGGTTAACCAGCCGAAAACAACTAGAAGATGAGGATAATAGTCCACATAATTAAATAAAAAATTATACAATTTATCTCCAAAATTAATTCCAAACTAATTCAATAATAAAACTTTTAGGATATTTGATGTATAGTATGTCACTAAACTCTCTGGCTGGCAATATTTTTTTTTACCTGGCAACGCCGAGTATGTACAGCTAGTAATACGAGGGGCGTGCAATAAGTAATGCCCCTGACCCACTTTCTGATCTAGCTGAAATTTTGCATGTGCAATGATTTATATCTCTACAGGTTATGTGGCAAATTGCAGCTCTGAACTAATTGTGGTTTCTGTTTTACCGGTGTTGGAACTGAGTCAGGTGTGAAATGGAGCCTGTTGAATGTCGAGCAGTGATCCGTTTTTTTTATTTGAAAGGACGCACACCACAAGAGACTTTTGATGAAATTAAAGAAACTTATAGTGATAATGCCCCATTATATGACCTTGTAAAATGCTGGCATCATGAATTCAAACATGGCCGGAAGTCTGTAGAAACAGCTCCCAGACCTGGTCGATCCCCTTCTACCATTGATGAGGCATCTGTCCGTCAAGTTGAGGCTGCCATTTTGGAAGATTGGCACATTACTATTCGCCAAATAGCCCAAGATGTCAAGATTAGTACAGGGTCTGTGGAAACTATCATTCATGACCATTTGCATATGCATAAGGTGTCTGCCAGATGGATTCCCAGGTTGCTCACCATTCCAGAAGCAAGAACGCGTCGAGTGCTCGTGGATGAATTTGGAGATGTGCCAAGAAGATGAGTCAAAGTTTTTCAAAAGACTGATTACACAGGATGAAACCTGGGTCCATCACTATGATCCAGAGACCAAAGCCCAGTGAATGCAGTGGAAGCACTTGGACTCACGACCTCCAAAGAAGGCAAGGGTGCAGCCCTCCACTGGCAAGGTCATGCTCACAGTCTTCTGGGACCAGGACGGAGTAGTGATGACAGATTTCCTGGCAAAGGGTACTACAATTACAGGAGCCTATTATGCTTCACTTTTGAGGAAATTAAGGGAAGCTCTCAAAATCAAGAGGTAGGGCAAGATCAGCAAAGATACCCTCCTCCTACAGGACAACACTGTGGTCCACAACTCGCATGTCGCCAGATCAGAAGCACGGGTGTGTGGTTATGAAATCCTTCTCCATCCTCCCTTCTCTCCTGACCTTGCACCCTCTGATTTCCACCTCGTCCCAGCCATGAAGTTGTTTTTGAAAGGAAAGTGTTTCCCAGATGATGCAGCCTTGATTTCTGAAGTCATGTCGTGGTTGGAGGATCAACCTGGGGTGTTCTCCAAAAACGGTCTCCAGAGTTGCATCAAACGATGGGAGAAATGCATAACTCTGAGTGGTTCCTTTGTAGAGAAAGACTAATAACTGTGCCAAGTTTCGTTGCTCTACTACTATGGGAAGTGGGTCAGGGGCATTACTTATTGCACACCCCTCGTAATATATGATTATTGTTGTAACTGTGAGAAAGCACTCATAGTAATTTTGATGTGCAGCGTTTTTTTTACCGAAGAAAGAAGTCAGTGAAACCTTACATAAAAAAGGAAACATTTTAAGAAACAGGGTAAAAATAGAATATTGTCTGCCAAGAGGTGCTGGACAGAATCAGGAAATTAAAGATTGTTTCTGTAGAAGTGTAAGCCACTTTGAGCTTCAGATGGTTCGCTGTTACACACAAGTCCTGGTAGGTGACTTGTTTGTAGTAGACAGTTCCACAGAACAAAATATTCTTACCATGTCGAAACCCGGAAAAGAACATGTAAAATTGCACCAGAAAAGGTTTAATATTTATGAAGCAATTCTGGTTTCTGATTGGTTTGTAGCAGAACGTGAATTAATTTGATTCGTCCGTTCTTAGCAGCATCGTTTATAAATAGAATCGTCCGACTGTGTGGGATCATACCCCATTATCACTCCAAAACATTGCAACAGTTTCTTACAATATGATTTTATTATTTGTATTTAACTATATAGCACAATATTACTTTTTGAGTATTTATTAATGTTTATTAATTTATCTCAGTTGTATATTTGAAATGCAATGGATTCTATTTCCACAGGTCCCACTAGTGTATTAATAAGTAAATTTTTATAATTATCAGAATAGGTAAAGTAAGATAATCAGATTGAACAATTCTTACATAGCTTTTAACACATGACTTTAAACAAAATTTGCTTTTTCTTAATTGTTTCGCAAATCAAATAAAACGTTTGTAACCATTCCAAATTGCATACATTTTCGAAACTTGAACTAAAGTGTTAGCAATGATTTTACGGAGTTAACTGTGGAGTCTGTCCTCTGCAACTTGTTGAAACATAAATTTTGTTAAGACATATAAAAATAGTTTCATAGAAAACACGAAAGCACTTAAAATATGGTAAAGGGTACCGACAAGTACAGTGGCACACCGAGGCAAAAAAATAAATAAAAAAATAATATTATAACATTACATATTATATATTACTAGCGGGGGTACCCGGCGTTGCCCGGGTGTTTCGAGATGTGTGTGGTAAATCAAAACAAAAGAATAATAAAAAAATCGTTGCCCGGGGGGGGGGGGTAAAAAATTTTTGGTAGGTAAGTAAGAAGGATCGAACCCGAAACCTTGAGGCGAAGTTGGAAAATAAACTGTGAAAAAAAAAAAGTACGATGTTAATGCTCGGCCACCAAAAAATAGAAAAAGGGAAACACGTTTGAATTTATTTAAGTATCAGAAAGATGATTTAAGATCAGTTGTATGTAGTGTTTGTATCTGCATTGCTTCTAATATAGCCTGTCTGTTTTGCGCTACCATAAGTTCCACATATGTGTTTATATCACTAGGTTGAGACTGTTCCGCCTCATATGAGTCTGGGTCCAAAGTAACTTGCTGATGTGACCCATAGTCCCGATTTGTGTTTTCGTTCAAGGAATACCAAAAGTGTCTTCCTGAGACTGTTCATAATGTTCCCATTGTCGACTTCTTTTTCTGGTTGCAACTGCTGTTGTATTACGACTAAGGAAAGTCTATTTTTGTGGCATATTGTAAAAAAAAAAAAAAAAAAAATGGTATTGTGTAAAAAGTGAAAGATTGTTATATACTCAACTAATGAACTCTATGTTCTTGTTGTTTGGACTTCTGATATTTGATCGCCTTTTAAACTGGGGGAAAAAATGACACAATTCAGTTTATGTTTTTAACCCCCCCCCCTGCTACCGACCAAAGAAATAATTTCAACGTTTCAAATACTGAATGAATTTATTCAAGTACTAGAAAGATGATTTAAGATCAGTTGTACGTAGTGTTTGTATCTGCATTGCTTCTAATATAACCTGTAAGTTTCACATATGTGTTTATACCAGTAGGTTGAGACTGTTCCACCTCATATGAGTCTGGGTCAAAAGTAACAGGTTATAATTTTGAGCCAAAGGTAAAGTCTGACTGACGTTTTTGTTTTAAAATTGCAAATATAAAAAATCATGATGAAATAAAATAATTTTCAGCATCATTTTGTTGACCAGTGACTCCACTGCATTAAGACGACCTTCTTACTATGACGAGCGATTTTTTTTTTCAATCATACCTGGCCCTTTAAGGGCAGTAGATCAACTATTGTACATTTCATCTTATCCTCCTAACGACCAACCTGTCTTTTAAAGTCAATATATTAACCATAAATAGTGAATAGCTCGTACCATCCTTGTTGTCCCATTCATTTACACACCACATTTCCAATCATACCTGACCCTTTAAGGGCAGTAGATCAACTATTGTACATTTCATCTTATCCTCCTAACGACCAACCTGTCTTTTAAAGTCAATATATTAACCATAAATAGTGAATAGCTCGTACCATCCTTGTTGTCCCATTCATTTACACACCACATTTCCAATCATACCTGACCCTTTAAGGGCAGTAGATCAACTATTGTACATTTCATCTTATTCTCCTAACGACCAACCTGTCTTTTAAAGTCAATATATTAACCATAAATAGTGAATAGCTCGTACCATCCTTGTTGTCCCATTCATTTACACACCACATTTCCAATCATACCTGACCCTTTAAGGGCAGTAGATCAACTATTGTACATTTCATCTTATTCTCCTAACGACCAACCTGTCTTTTAAAGTCAATATATTAACCATAAATAGTGAATAGCTCGTACCATCCTTGTTGTCCCATTCATTTACACACCACATTTCCAATCATACCTGACCCTTTAAGGGCAGTAGATCAACTATTGTATTTCATCTTATTCTCCTAACGACCAACCTGTCTTTTAAAGTCAATATATTAACCATAAATAGTGAATAGCTCGTACCATCCTTGTTGTCCCATTCATTTACACACCACATTTCCAATCATACCTGACCCTTTAAGGGCAGTAGATCAACTATTGTACATTTCATCTTATTCTCCCAACGACCAACCTGTCTTTTAAAGTCAATATATTAACCATAAATAGTGAATAGCTCGTACCATCCTTGTTGTCCCATTCATTTACACACCACATTTCCAATCATACCTGACCCTTTAAGGGCAGTAGATCAACTATTGTACATTTCATCTTATTCTCCTAACGACCAACCTGTCTTTTAAAGTCAATATATTAACCATAAATAGTGAATAGCTCGTACCATCCTTGTTGTCCCATTCATTTACACACCACATTTCCAATCATACCTGACCCTTTAAGGGCAGTAGATCAACTATTGTACATTTCATCTTATTCTCCTAACGACCAACCTGTCTTTTAAAGTCAATATATTAACCATAAATAGTGAATAGCTCGTACCATCCTTGTTGTCCCATTCATTTACACACCACATTTCCAATCATACCTGACCCTTTAAGGGCAGTAGATCAACTATTGTACATTTCATCTTATTCTCCTAACGACCAACCTGTCTTTTAAAGTCAATATATTAACCATAAATAGTGAATAGCTCGTACCATCCTTGTTGTCCCATTCATTTACACACCACATTTCCAATCATACCTGACCCTTTAAGGGCAGTAGATCAACTATTGTACATTTCATCTTATTCTCCTAACGACCAACCTGTCTTTTAAAGTCAATATATTAACCATAAATAGTGAATAGCTCGTACCATCCTTGTTGTCCCATTCATTTACACACCACATTTCCAATCATACCTGACCCTTTAAGGGCAGTAGATCAACTATTGTACATTTCATCTTATTCTCCTAACGCCCAACCTGTCTTTTAAAGTCAATATATTAACCATAAATAGTGAATAGCTCGTACCATCCTTGTTGTCCCATTCATTTACACACCACATTTCCAATCATACCTGACACCAGTGTAATGCTTCAAGGGAAGTAATTCATAGCGTAAATAGAATGTTTGTATTATTTTGATTAATCGAACAATTATTCTCATCTTGGGTGTTATTAGCACAACGTTTCAGTCGCTGTACCCTGCGACTTTCTTTGGTTGTTGAATACATGTTTCCTTTTCCTCTACTAAGGAAAAGAGGGGTTACCTCTGCATTGCAAGAATTTGAACCGTGGGTTTGAGGGGTGGGTCTGTAGATCATAAAGGAAGTTCAATCTTCAGGGCTCACTATATTATTTTTTTAGGATTTTTCTATGACTCAAATTTTCGGGATATCTATGCGAATTGTTAATAATGAAAAAAATGTTTTATGAAACAGAGGATCAATATCCATGCGTATTTTCTTAAAAACAAAATGCAAGGGAGACAACTTCAAGGGAAGAAGTTTTTTTTTTTGTGAAGTTTCCTCTGTTGGGCTGGGCATAAATAGAAGTTCCTTTTTTTTCAGCAGAAGCAGATTAACGATATTTGTATTCTTAGTTTCGCCACACACAGGAGTTTCGTAACTAATAAAGTACAAAATAAAATTCTGTTCTAACACTGATCTTAAATGGAACACGTACATTCAAATCTGTTGCCAAGCCCGCTGGAAAAATGGTGGGATCTTTCTATTGATCCGGTAGATATCTCACTGCTGATGCAATTCTCTATCTATATAAGAGCCAGGTACGTCCAAGGATGGAATACTGTTGCCACATCTGAGCAGGAGCTGCTAGAAACGACTTGTCCTGCCTTGATAGAGTTCAAAATAGACTTTGTGGCCTCATAGGAGATGTCCTTTTCTCTTCCCTGCAACCTCTATCTCACAGAAGAGATGTTGCGAGTTTGTCTCTGATGTATCGTTATTTTCATGGAAAGTGTTCCTGAGCTTAAATCTATGGCCCCCCTCACCAAACTTTCACAAGAAACACTCGTCTAGCTGTAAACACTATCAATAATTCCCCCCACTCTTTATCTGTGCCTAAACCTAAACGTAGATTCCATGAACAAAGCTTCTTTCTTAGAACTGCACGCCTGTGGAATTGTCTTCCGTTTTCCTGCTTTCCAGCTGACTACAATATGGTTGTCTTCAAGTCTAACGTAAATAAGTTCTTGATGAGCCGTTCCATATAAGTTAACAAATTTGCCGAATTTGCATTACTGATGATTACAACTACAACTTGGATGTCTTCAAGTCCAATGTTAACAAATTCCTAATGAACCGCCCCCTTAATTAAACAATTCATCAAATCTCCACACTAACGTACTGTACTTGTAATAACCCTTATCCCTGAGTGTCTTCCGGGCCTTGATAAGTGGTGATCAATGTGTAAAAAAAAAAAAAAAAAAAAAACTATATTGTCCAATTTCTACTGTACACTCTTTAACCCTTATCCTTGAGTGGCCTCTTGGCCTAAATAACGTGGTGATGCCTATGTAAAAAAAACCCAAAAAACCCCCCACTCTTCTGGATGTTAAAGGTTCACTCCTAAGTGCAGGCCATACTAAGAATACAATTACGAATTGCTTGCGACTTATATCAGGTCATGGTCGAAGGAAAGAGACATGCTACCCACATCGATTTAATAGTTCTGTATAAAATTTCGCACAGATTTCTGAATTTGACAGAAAGATTCCTTGAGTTCAGTAATATATACCTAAAAAAGGTCAGAGGTTACATCAGCTGAAAATTTGTGAAATTAGCATTTTAGATGAGAACAGTAGTCCAAATTATACAAATGATACAAATGATCAATCGTTATCTAAAAAAAAGTCAACTAAACTTTACAATAAATTGTGAATAACTTATCTCACCCCCATCAGCTGTTCGCTCATCACCAGAGAAATGCACTGACCAATCAGCATGCAGAATGTATTAGTTGCCTAAACTACTTCAGCCCGTTTGGGAATTAGGGTTAGTCAGCAGAAATGATGTTGAAAGCAATGAAGAAAGACATTCTCTCTTTTTGTTTGTTTTTTGTCCCTGCCCGCTGGACGCTCAAGCATCTTCACCCAGAGGTAACTAGCAGTGTTGGGACGGATAATTGGAATCGGAAAAATCGGAACTTTTGATGTTATCAGAATCGGAACAATTTGTGCCTATTTTCCAATGCCAAAAACGATTCTTTCAATCGTCTTTTTTATTTGATTTATTTAAAGCAAAATCTTCCATTGCTGGTAATAATGATAAAATAATAAATATTTATTGATTTTAAAATATCAGTAAAACTAAAATCGGTAGATTATCCCCAACAAGTTTATTTTTTACGTTTGAGAAAATATCTGCGCATTTTACTTGTGTGTTTTTATGGTGATGGGGGAAAAATAACAACTCTATAATTGAATATTTAGAGATTTATAAAGAATCAGAATTTGGAATTTGTTACGGGATCGGCAATTGTATCGGAATCGGAAAAAATATTGGAATCGTCCCATCCCTTTTAGCAGCCTGAAGAATTTTCTATCTTTCCTTTCTTGGTTTGTCCACCTTTCTTCGACCTATACCAAACGACGTAGATGATTGAA
Organism: Euprymna scolopes; assembly: GCF_053919585.1. Taxonomy (NCBI): domain Eukaryota; kingdom Metazoa; phylum Mollusca; class Cephalopoda; order Sepiida; family Sepiolidae; genus Euprymna; species Euprymna scolopes. The sequence goes on along the minus strand of NC_136526.1, from coordinate 54,485,627 downwards.
TAAAATCCTAGTGACATATGGCCGAGTGGTCCTAGACGTTGTATCAAAGTTTACAGTTACCCAAAGGTGCTGAGTTCAATCCTGAACGAAGGCAGTGAAAAAGTAACATTGAAAACAGAGAATCAGCAACTATGTCCCAAAGCCTAGCTGGAGTCCGAACACGGTACCCCCGTAATAATAATAAAAGGTTGGGTTCGAGACTCCTAACAAACGGTTCCCCAGTTCGATACAAAATACCTGACGAAGGCCGGAGGGCAAAACGGCCGAAACATTGTGACAATAACAACCAAGATGAGGAAGTCAGTCCGACAATCTCAATCAATGAAAACCTTCTGTTGTTTGGTTTTTTCTTTTGCACAATATGGTTTACACTTCATATTCCTAATACATAGAATTGCATTTGCATATCTCTACTGGAACACAAACGAATTAAGATATATATATATATATATATATATATAGATGTTGTTTTGTTTTGGTTTTAGCGATATGTTTTGAATGAATTCAATCATTTACGAAAGTGCATTTTTACCTAAATGTGAGTTGGGAATAATTTTTCCTTTTAACCAATTTGGTACCCCCACATTGGGGAGCGGTATATATATATTATTATTTAAAAATGTAATTATCGACTGACACGTGTTACGTCGTCTACAACTCATCAGAGTGGCTGTACCTAGTGAGATTCGAAATCGGGACCCAACGGTAATGAGCCTAAACCCTTACCCCTAGACCATCTCGCCAGCTGTCTGGATATATCGTGATTTACTTAGATGTTGTTTTGTTTTGGTTTTAATGGTCCAGGGGAAAGGGTTTAGGCTCATTACTGTTGGGTCCCGATTTCGAATCTCGCTAGGTACAGCCACTCTGATGAGTCGTAGATGACGAAACGCGTGTCAGTGGATAATTATATTTTAAAAATAATATATATATATATATATATATATATATATATATATATATATAGCTCTACCTACATATTGAGCACTGTTGAAGTAAATACTTAAAGTTTACACATACATTTATACTTTCGTATATTAATTTATGTGATTAAATTAAGCAATCATATATATATATATATATATATATATATATATAACAAGGGTACCCAACGTCCAGTCCACAGACCAAATGTGCCCCTCAAGTGAATTTTGATCACATTTTAGCCACACTATATCAAATCTCCAATACTAACGATTACTACGATACTATCTCATCGATTACTGTACACGCAATAATCTTATCCCCGAGTGGCTTCCGGGCCTTCATAAGTGGTGATCTCCATGTAAAAAAAAAACAAAAAAAACCCAGGCCGCCAAGCAGTCCAGGGTCAATGTCATAATGATAATGATTTAGGGACATGCTTACGACCTACCAGATCATGGCTAAATGACTGATGGGACAAGAACATAATACCAACATAGATTTAATAAATACGAAATTCTCCGCATTCAACAAGATACACCTGAAGAAAGTCAGATGTTACATCAGTCAAAATGTTGGGAGAAGAACATGATGAGAACAGTAGTCTGAATAATCTGAATAATACAAATTAAAAATCCGCATCTAAAAAAAATTCAAGATATTAATTGTAAATAACTCGTACCATCTTTGTCAATCATGCGTTCATCACCAATCACCATTGATTGCATTTCTGACCCTGACCCAGACTCTAACCCTGGCACCAGACCAGCGGACCACCGAGCAGTCCAGGGCCAATGGCATCGTCATGGTGATGCTTAGTAGCCATTTATCCTAATAAACCCACATCAAAGATTATGTAATCGATGTAGAGAATTACACTAAGAAAAATTCAAGACCAACATATCTTTATATAGCATATCAATTCATAATTATTATACATGGTTTAAATCTAAGGCCTGTTTACCTTGGCACCATATGCACTTTTGAGTATAATTTTTTTATGTAGAATATAAATATAAAGGGACGAAATGATAAACCATATAAAAGCAAAGATCAACAAGACACAGGAAAACAGTAAAGACAGACTCTGTGGACAAAGGGACGAAACGAGAAACCACATAACTGAATACAGCAAACTAGCCTTCAAAAAATATAAGAATAGTCATGATCACGTGAGGGCAGTACACTTGGAACTATGCAAAAAATGGTCTAAACAAACCGCTAGCAGTACTTGAAAGCAGAGATGATAAAATCCTATGAGACTTGGGCATATAAACAGATAAACCCGTCAAAGTAATAGGTGTATCAGAACTTTTGTAGGAATTTTTGACACCCCTAACACGAAACTGCAAATAAAATATAAAAAAACTCGTAATTTCTCTTTTTAAAGTGGGTTGTTTATTTTCTTTATGAATTATACTTCCAAAATAAACTATTAAAGTTGTATAAAAAGTAATAGAAATATTATTTTTTTATTTAAAAAAACAAACAAAAAAAACAGTAATGAAATTAATTGAATTTTACGAGTTCAGTATTTTTTAATTTTTAAAATTTAATACGGTATTTTCAGGGTCAATGTGAAATTTTATGCTCTTTCCAATAAACCAAATATAATATTTTAGACAAACATTTTTTTAATCCCGCCCCCCCCCCATTTTGAAATGTCTATTAAAAAGTAAATAATTTACTCACCAAAGTTTTATATATCACAAATTGAAGATAAAAGATCAATAAATAATATATTCAAATTTAAAACAAAAAAGTAGTGTTTTTAGAAATTTAACTATAAAGTCCGAAGTTCAAAACCATTTTTTTTTTAAAATACGTTTTTTTTTTTTTTTTTTTTTTTTTTTAAATGAAACCTTGGTCCTTGGTCCTTTAATTGACAAAAAAATTAGGGTTTGAATTACATTTTTCGAGTAGTTATAAGCTTGGAAAGAGGGGGTGGAATTATTCAATATTTTCATGAAGTTTCTGACACACCTATCGAAGTTGTGCCAGTTGACACGGTTAAGATTCGGATTAAAAATTGTTATAAAAATAAATACAATTTGGGCGCGCAGTGTGATTGTAATTGTGTTGGCGCGTGAAAAATAAAAAATAACTCCCATGCAAATTCCGGCATGGCCTTATATATTAAATCGACTCAAAACGAGCGGACGTAGTACAGAGCACCCCACGTGATGTTTCCGTCCAATGGGATTTCTCCAAGGACATTTTTCTAAACTTTTCTTTTTAAGCTCGCTGAGAGCCGGTCCAAATAGTATTTAAGCACACACAAACATCAAATCTCTCTCTCAACTGTATTTTCATTCGGACGTTCCACGCGTGTTACTATCACTCTTCCATTTTCCCCGCTCTGCGCGCTTCATACAATTTCACAGGCGAACATTACCTATTGCCTCTCTTAACATGTTTTAACATATGAACAGTTTGTACGAGCCTTTTTCAAGTCTCACACAAAACGCACATTCATATTTCAAGCTGTCATATACATACGCGCACATAAACATACGCGCCCACGTCCACAAATGTACACTTATTCACGTTCGCGTACATACACTCACATTCACGTATATATACACACACACTTACGTATACACATGTATTCACACACGCGTACACGAACACGCACATGGACGACGTCACTTCCGCTTTCTAGGGAAATACACATGCGCAAAATACACTCTGGAAACGAGTATAAAACAAGGCGATAAGCTGTTTCTAATCCTCTTTAGGACCAACTCTCAACGAGAGAGGTTGGGCTAACAAACTGCCGCCGTTTCGGCGCGCGCGCGCACGCGTACCTCACACCCACTTCCTACTATGTATAGGGCACGAGCTAAAGACTGTATGTATACATTCTCACTCTTTCTCTCTCCATCTACTACTGGCCACTAAGAACACCTTCGCGTCGCTGACTACTAACTGATGACAACTCTAATATCCTCTTCTTTGTCTACACGCTGGACTACCATTCTCAATTTTCCTACAACATTTATTTCTCTTCCCACGCGCGAACAAACAATAGTGACCCGAACTTGAGATGAAAACAGATGTCCTATTCTTGCTACAACACCAGTCCTGTAACGAACATGGGTTACATACGCGCGGACATGTTATAACTACAACGTTCATTTCTTTCAACAGCAAATAAACGACATTTATCTTATCCATTAATTGAGTCTTTGTTTCCTTCAATTCCCATTCGTTTCATTATTCTTTTGTAACGGGATTGGGGTATTTATATATCCTAGTCCCCTACAAGTTCAACAAAAAAAAGACATTCTCCTTTTTTTATATGGATACTTAAAAAGGACTTCTGAATTCATTATAAAGAGAATTATATTTTATTTGTTAATGGTTGGTTTCTGTGAATAAACCTCCGTTTGTTTTGCATGTAAGTCTTCTTCTTTTTATTTTTATTTATTTGTGGGGGAAGTTAGTTCCTAAAAAGGCCTGACGACCCCCACAAAGTAAAGAGACCAGATGTTATAATAAGTTGACAAAAAGGAAACGTCGTTTCAGGTCATAGATTTCGACATTCCAGCAGATCATAAAGTGAATATCATAGATATGGAGAAACAAAGCAAATACACAGAGAGCTGAAAGGAATATTGGCGGATGGAGAAAGTCAAGAAAGCACCAATAATAGGAGGAGCGCTAGGAAGAATCCTGAAAAACTTCAAAAAAAAAAATGAATGGGAGAAATTGGAATCAGGGGGATGATTGAGAAGATAAAACGGATAGCAATAATGAACACAGCTGAAATATTAAAATCAGTTTCATATTTACTGATTTAAAAGCTCGGCACATCTGCATGACAGTGACATATTAGCAACAGAGACAAGTTATCGACCCCTGTTCATCGAAAGAAAACTGCCGTCTAGCGGCCATTATGTGAACCTGAAAATATAAACATGTATGTGCGATAACGCAAAAATAAAATAAATACCAAAAAGATATAAAAATCAAAACATTAAATAAAACAATGTATCAAAATATAATTTTAATGTGTTAATATAATTTCTTTTCAATGAATGATTTAATGTATCAAAATATAATTTTAGTTTGTCAATGTAGCAAATTATAATTTTAAAAACATGAAACGTTTATAGAGGTTTAAAAATATTTCTTTTTACAGAAAGATTGTATAAACATATATCAAAATTTAAAAACATGAAACATTCATAGAAGTTTAAAAATAATTATTTTATTTTTTAGCTGAAAATTCCATTTAACGACTACAAAATTTCGTTCTGATAGTGTAGAAGCGCCAATTATCCCAATACGTAAATAAATGTTATTTCATATCAATACAGAGATCTCGAGTTCTTTGTCAAAGTTATTTCCATTTTTATTTTTATGTATGTGAGGATGTGACTTGGCGAAAACCTTCTGTTGATCAGAAAGCTCGTCAAATTTACCTTTAACGGTCCCGTGGATACTCTACTACTATCGACTTCTAGAGATTCCTACACCTGCTACCTCGGGGTATTATTTTACTTTAAGGCCCGTCTCACGTTCGTATATAACAAATTATTTTTCTTGTAGATTTCGGTGTGCTACAAACGAATCTGCAAACTGTTTCCGTCGCAAAAAAATAGTTTTCATGATATGCAGAAATTATTTATTATGAGATTGGAAAGTAAATAAATTCAAAATATATTTAGTTTTCCCGAATTAATCAAATTAGTATCCGAGTATTTATGAAGGCTGATAGTGATGCACAAAACAGGGGAAAACTTAAATTTTTAATATATTATTTAAACAATTTTCTTTTTAAAAGAGAAAGGTAGTTTACTTGAGGTATTGTTAGTAAAAAAAAAAAAGTATGTGGGTATTTATGAAGGCTGGTAGCAATGCAGAAAAACCGGAATAGCGAAAGAAAGTATGAATAAAAACAAACAATCGAGAACAAAATCTTCGCAAAATCTATTTGTTTTTCAGAGCTTTTGGCATTTCTGCATGACAGTGACATGAGAGGTGAATGTGTGTATTTTAGTTTCAAGAATGGTCGATAGAGGGCGTGTGTCAGCCGAACAGGTACTCATACCTTTCTAAAAAGTTTGAGCAAAGACAATCTCTTGGAAGGGGTTTTGGAACAAATAAGGGAGCTCTATCCCTTATAACTGTTCAAAAACACTATATTCCAAAAAGGTTTCAATGAAAATCACTCATTGAAATAATATATATATATATATGTATATATATATATATATATATATATATATATATATATATATATATAATATTTAATTATTATAGTAAAAAAATAATTATGACAGCCCCTTTAAGAAATTCGTTTCTTATCGTTGAGCACTTTCCATTGAATTAAAAAAAGTCGGTCAATTTAGCTCTTATGCGTAGATCATCGTATAACGATTTGATCACTGTCTGTCTGACGTAATGAACATTTAAATTAAAATGTTTAAAATTCAACGCTATTTCACACGGTTAATAGTAGCCGAATGGATACGGCCTCCGCTAATCGAGCCAGAGATGTCTCGTGTCGCGGGGTTTGAATCGTTCGGCTGGTAGTAATCGTGACACCCTGCACTGAAGAATCCTGAAAGGATGAAACACTAGTGTCTGTAGGTATTTAATTATTATAGTAAAAAAATAATTATGATAGCCCCTTTAAGAAATTCGTTTCTTATCGTTGAGCACTTTCCGTTGAATTAAAAAAAGTCGGTCAATTTAGCTCTTATGCGTAGATCATCGTATAACGATTTGATCACTGTCTGTCTGACGTAATGAACATTTAAATTAAAATGTTTAAAATTCAACGCTATTTCACACGGTTAATAGTAGCCGAATGGATACGGCCTCCGCTAATCGAGCCAGAGATGTCTCGTGTCGCGGGGTTTGAATCGTTCGGCTGGTAGTAATCGTGACACCCTGCACTGAAGAATCCTGAAAGGATGAAACACTAGTGTCTGTAGGTATTTAATTATTATAGTAAAAAAATAATTATGATAGCCCCTTTAAGAAATTCGTTTCTTATCGTTGAGCACTTTCCGTTGAATTAAAAAAAGTCGGTCAATTTAGCTCTTATGCGTAGATCATCGTATAACGATTTGATCACTGTCTGTCTGACGTAATGAACATTTAAATTAAAATGTTTAAAATTCAACGCTATTTCACACGGTTAATAGTAGCCGAATGGATACGGCCTCCGCTAATCGAGCCAGAGATGTCTCGTGTCGCGGGGTTTGAATCGTTCGGCTGGTAGTAATCGTGACACCCTGCACTGAAGAATCCTGAAAGGATGAAACACTAGTGTCTGTAGGTATTTAATTATTATAGTAAAAAAATAATTATGATAGCCCCTTTAAGAAATTCGTTTCTTATCGTTGAGCACTTTCCGTTGAATTAAAAAAAGTCGGTCAATTTAGCTCTTATGCGTAGATCATCGTATAACGATTTGATCACTGTCTGTCTGACGTAATGAACATTTAAATTAAAATGTTTAAAATTCAACGCTATTTCACACGGTTAATAGTAGCCGAATGGATACGGCCTCCGCTAATCGAGCCAGAGATGTCTCGTATCGCGGGGTTTGAATCGTTCGGCTGGTAGTAATCGTGACACCCTGCACTGAAGAATCCTGAAAGGATGAAACACTAGTGTCTGTAGGTATTTAATTATTATAGTAAAAAAATAATTATGATAGCCCCTTTAAGAAATTCGTTTCTTATCGTTGAGCACTTTCCGTTGAATTAAAAAAAGTCGGTCAATTTAGCTCTTATGCGTAGATCATCGTATAACGATTTGATCACTGTCTGTCTGACGTAATGAACATTTAAATTAAAATGTTTAAAATTCAACGCTATTTCACACGGTTAATAGTAGCCGAATGGATACGGCCTCCGCTAATCGAGCCAGAGATGTCTCGTGTCGCGGGGTTTGAATCGTTCGGCTGGTAGTAATCGTGACACCCTGCACTGAAGAATCCTGAAAGGATGAAACACTAGTGTCTGTAGGTATTTAATTATTATAGTAAAAAAATAATTATATATATATATATATATATATACTTACTTCATTTAATCACATAAATTAATATACGAAAGTATAAATTTATGTGTAAACTTTAAGTATTTACTTCAAGGCCACAATATTCGTGAAAGAAAACTCAATATTATGACCACAAAAGTGAATTCAACAATAAAAAACACTGTATGAAAACAATGCTAGCAAATAAATACTGGGAACTCAAGGAAAGCGGACATTCGCCGGTAGTCGAACGGAAAATAATAAGACAAGCTACCACGTGTAGAGACCTAGACGACCCATGTAGATTATACCTTCATGAAAAATTTGCTATCCTGTACTTTAAAAAACCCCAACATCTATTAAACTGTAGAAGAGAAATAGCGAACAACTGCGTTCACAAGATAAAATTTACTCTAGGATAGCGATACAAAATAGTTTTAAAAACAATAGAAAATAAACAAATAAATTAAATAAACATGAATATACATAAACGATCACGCATACATGTATGTACATACATATATGTACATATATATGTTTATATATAAATTAACATAAAAAAAACAAAAAAAAAACCCTAACCTAGATTTAAAACAGGTCAAGAAACTAGATATCTATGCTAAATAGAGCACACACAAAGGAACAAGTCAACCACAGGTCAAATAGACCTTTGTCCGATAAGTGCCTGTTCATTGGCTGATAGGAAGGGCGCAGTGGATACTAGAAAGCTGATTGGCTAATTAAAATAAAAATGACAGACTACCACAAAATTCGTGCATAAGCCTGGAGAGTCCTAGAGTGGATGAAACGCGGAATATTCAGTGTAGCTTAATCGCCATATATATTTTATAACTTACTATATATATATATATATATATATATATATATTATTAAGAAATGTTTATAAATTTTTATAAATAAATAAATAAAAACCAATAATTAAAATTATATTTTGCTACATTGACAAGCAAAAAATTATATTTTGATATATGGGTGCTCTAGTGCACTTACTGATCTGCGCTATTTTTAAAATCGTATTTCCAAGTTTAATTAAAGTTTTATGATACGTTTTTTTTCTTTAAATTCAATTGTAAGGTTAAAGTATAGAATAGGTACAAAACACCCTCCCCTCCCCATGTTAAGAATGCCTTTTTAAATAATAACGTTATTATTTCAGCACGGATCAACAGGTGCACTAGTACCGATATATGTTTATACAATCTTACTGTGAAAAAAAAAATCACACACACACACATTTTTTTAAAAACTAATTTTAAATCTCCGCTACATATTCCTCCGCGATGTGAACGTGATAAGTCATTTTACTATGCGCGTGCATGCGTGAACGTATCATGTAAGAAAAGCGTTTATGAAAGCAGTGAAATGGAGCAAAATAGTCGCAGGTTACAGGGGTTAATACCATGCCCCCTATAAATTGGCGACGGGTTTAAATGTCAGATTCGTTGTCAGCGGCCTCGATAATCCCTAAAAACACAAACTAGAGTGGTCGGCGTTGTGTTGCCTGTTGCAGTTAAAATAAATATTTACCAAATGTGTTTTTTTTTTTTCTGATTATTTTACCAAAATATTTTATATTATAAAAAAAAAAAAAAAAGCTATAATTAATAATTCAAGCAGTTTGGTCAGTCTTCAAATATTGTGAAAGCTTTTTTTTTGTATTTCGGCGATTTCTTTGTTATTTAAAAAAAAAAAAAAAATTTACTATTTGGGGTTTGTATACAGATAAATTCGAAAAAGTTGTCAAAAAACAAATATATTACAAATTAATGTTATCAAAGGCAAGATAAGTTACTTTTCTACCTAACTGGATATTTTTTTAGTGTTTTTATTTAACGTAACATGTTTATTCAGCTCGAAAAACATACTGTGTTTACCGATGTTGGAAAATTTAAAATGGCGCCGAACTCTCTGCTGAACACGGTAAGTTTGGGAAAATGAGTTACAAATAAAAAATATACAAAATACAGTTAGAAACTCGCTCAATATATGTTACATAGGCTGACACATATTCGGTAGGTTTCTAACGGTATTTTGTATAGTTTTTTATTTTTAACTCATTTTCTGAAACTTACCGTGTTCAGCAGAGAGTTTGACGCCATTTAAAATTTTCCAATACATCGGTAAACGCTGTATGTTTTTCGATCTGAGTAAAATTGTTACATTAAATAAAAACACTAAAAAAATTATCCAGTTTGGTAAAAAAGTAACTTATCTTGCCTTTGATAACATTTATTTGTTATATATTTGTTTTTTTTGGGGGGGGGGGGGATGACAACTTTTTCGAATCTATGTGTACAGTAATACACACCCAAAACAACTGTTAATGAAAACGTTAGAAAATAAATATTCTTGAATCAGTTTGGCCTCCAAAAAAAGGTTCTTAGCTTTTTAAAAGTTTAAACATTTCTTTTCAAAGATTTCACATTTAAAGAAATCACACACACACACACACACACACACACACACACCCAGAAGAACGAATAAAAAGGGGAGGTAATTCAAAACCCCTTTCCTCCGGTGTAAGAGGAAATATTTTCAACGCTGAACAAAATATGTTTTCGAATTGTGAGACGATTTGAAACTAGGTTTTCATTTTTACAAATCGTATTGTCGTTATTTTTAAATCAGTCAAATTATGTAATAACGACTAATAGTAAGTATTAATTTCAGCAATTTATTTTTATTTATGGGTTTGTATTACTGTACACATAGATTCGAAAAAGTTGTCAAAAAACAAATATAGAACAAATAAATGTTATAAAAGGCAAGATAAGTTACTTTTCTACCTAACTGGATATATTTTTTGTGTTTTTATTCAGTGTAACATGTTTATTCAGCTCGAAAAACATGCAATGTTTACCGATGTATTGGAAAATTCAAAATGGCAGCCGACTGTCTCTCGGAGAGGGTACGTTTGGGAAAAGGTATTATAAATAATAAACTAGACAAAATACTGTTAGAAATTCGCTCAATATATGTTACCGTGACATAAGTTGACATGTATTCGGTTGTTTTCTAACAGTATTTTGTCTAGTTTATTATTTATAATACCTTTTCCCAAACGTACCCTCTCCGAGAGAGAGAGTCGGCTGCCATTTTGAATTTTCCAATACATCGGTAAATATTGCATGTTTTTCGAGATGAATAAACATGTTACACTGAATAAAAACACAAAAAATATATCCAGTTAGGTAGAAAAGTAACTTATCTTGCCTTTTATAACATTTATTTGTTCTATATTTGTTTTTTGACAACTTTTTCGAATCTATGTGTACAGTAATACAAACCCTTATTTATTATTTATTATTTTTTTTTGGGGGGGGTTATTTACTTTCTCCGTTAACAATCAAACCACCTTTAAAATGGCAACTGAATAGATTTTCGTGTATGCTGAAAACAAATATCGCATTTAAATTTGCCGCAGACCAAAGAGCAAGTTAATTCCTTATGTTATACGTACCTATTTACAATGCCTCCTCCCACGGGGCAAAGTTAGACACCAGGGTCGTTTTCTAACGTGGAGAAAAGGTACAAAAATAAAAAATGTCTCAGTCGTGAAGGATTTCTCCTCCACTGAAAGAGAACGAGAAATGGAAGTGCCGCATCTGAAAAACAGATATTACACTTTGATCTTGGCTAAAAGGCCAATGTTATACATAGTGGCCATTTTTGTATGCGCAAGCGTGCATGTAAAAAAATCTGCGTGCTTACGCGTGCAACAATAGCTACCAGTATTAATAAATGTAAATGCGATATTCGTTTTCATCATACTCGAAAACCTATGAAGGTCGTCATTTTAAAGGTGATTGTAAAGGTAGAAAATAAGTAAAAAATTACCTTATTTTTTCCAAAGAGATAAACTTGGCACTTCCGTATGACAGTTACATATTAGCAACAGAGACGAGTTATCGACCCCTGTTCTTAGAAAGAGAACTGCTATCTAGCGGCCATTATATGAACCTCAAATATAAACAAGTGTTTACAATAACGCAAAAATATATAATAACGAAATAAATAACACAAAAATATATGAAAATTGAAACATTTATTGAATAAAAAATGTATCAAAATATAATTTTGATGTATTAATATAATTTTATTTTCAATGAATGATTCATAACTGAAAATAAAATAATAAATATGATTAAAAAAATGAAATATTTATTTGTTTTTAGAATTATTTTTTTTTTTCGGTAAGGTTGTATAAAAATGTAGCAAAATAAAATTAAAAAAAACATGAAACATAGAGGTTTAAGAATATATATATATATACATATATATATATATATATATGTATATATATATATACATATATATATATATATATATATATATATATGCATATATATATATATATATATATATATATATATATATATATATATATATGTATATATATATGTATGGGTACTTGTACAGTTTAATCAAGACATTAAAAAATGAAAATATCGAAAAAAAAAAAGGTTATATTGCACGTATCTGTTTTGAACTGAAGATCCCCGAAAATAAATTTCACTTAATTTGATAGAGTAGTTTTTTTTTTTTTTTTTTTTTTTTTTTTTTTTTTTAAGAAAGGTGTTATAAATAATAAACTAGACAAAATACTATTAAAAAAACACCGAATATATGTCAACTTATGTCACGGTAACATATAATGAGCGAATTTCTAACTGTATTTTGTCTAGTTTATTATTTATAACATCTTTTCCTGAACTTACCGTGTTAAAGAGAGTGTTGGGTGCCATTTTGAATTTTCCAATACATCGGTAAACACTGTATGTTTTTCGAGCTGAATAAACATGTTACATTGAGTAAAAACACGAAAAATATATCCAGTTTGGTAGAAAAGTAATTCATCTTGCCTTTGATAACATTTATTTGTGATATATTTGTTTTTTGACAACTTTTTCGAATCTATGTGTACAGTAATACAAACCCGCAGTCTTTCATTTCACTTTAAAAAATAAATTCAATCAAAAATAGTTTGAAAACATAAATCATTAGTGAGGATCGAATTCACAACTGAAGAACGACTGGTTATTTGATGTGAAGTTTATTCATATTATTTGGATTCTTCTTTGAACTACTGCTCTCATCTTGAGTGTCATTTTCACAACGTCTCGGTTGATGTAACCTCCAACCTTCTTCAGGTGTATCTTGTCGAACTTGGGAATTTTTCTGTTGAACTCGGGAATTAAGCAACCTGGGTTGTCTCCCTTTTATTGAGTATTTTTTTTATATAAAAGGCACGTAATTCAATATGTCTTTTTTTTTACACGGTGATCACCACTTATCAAGGCCCGGAAGCTACTCAGGGATAAGGGTTATTGCAAGTACAGTACGTTAGTGTGGAGATTTGATGAAGTGTTTACTTAAAGGGGCGGTTCATTAGGAATTTGTTTACATTGGACTTGAAGACATCCAAGTTGTAGTCAGGTGGGAAGCAGGCAGACGAAACAGAGTTCCACAGGCGTGCAGTTCTAAGAAAGAAGTTTTGTTCATGGAATCCACGTTTTGACTTAGGCACAGATAAAGAGTGGGGGAAATTTTTCACAGTGGATTCAGCTAGACGGGTGTTTTTCGTGAAAGATTGGCGAGGGGGGACCAGAGATTGGAGTTCAGACGAGCACCTGCCATGGAAATGTCTTTCTCTTTTTGTGTATAGATGTAAAAAATAAACAGACGTGTTTGTGTGTGTGTGTGTGTGCCGAGAAAAATGTTAATTCATTTATTTCTTCGTCATCATCGATATACCTTCCACAATGAAGTTATTTAAAGAACAAAGGGATGTTTTTTTCTTTATTTACTTCGAAATTAATTTTACTAAGGTTATTAATTTACTTGGTTATCAATTAAGCCAACTAAAAATTCATTGAGTATATAATTTGAGAAGTGTCCCCCCACACACATTCTCTCTGTTATAGATAAATGTAGACACTTTTAGTCGTAAGTGACATTATAGAATTCATAATGATGCCATTAATGCAGATCTGCAAAGAAGTTCATACCTCATAACGAAGTCGCACATAATACATTTTTAATGGAAAAAACCCTACTTGATCAAATTACGTCGTTTATGGAAAATGACATCTTCATAATATTTGGATTTTTTAAACTACTGTTCTCATCTTGACTATTACTTTCACAATGTTTTGGTCGATGTAACCTTTGACCTTCAGGTGTATCTTGTCGAACTCAGGAATGTTTCTGTTGAACTCAAGGAATTTGGATGGAATTTTGAATGGAACCGTTTATTTACTTCACAGGGGGTAACATGTTCTCGTTTCATCAACCATGACTGAATAGAGGTCCTTAGTAATTGATAATTGTATTTTTTTGTATTTTTCAGTCGCCCACACTGAGAGTTGAACCTTCAACAACCTCCAGAAGAATATTACTTTTACAATTGATTTTTCCAAGTACTCTAACCACTGCATACGCAAGATGAGAGCAGTAGTCCAAAAAATCTAAATAATACAAACGACTGCATTATAAGCGAGTAATTTTTTTCATTTTTTTTTTTTACAGATAATCCAGTTATTTTTAACCAATTTAAATGGATGGAGATTTCTAACTGAAAGAACTGGACAAATTTGAAACCTCAAAATATTTGGAAATCCTATCAAATTTTCCTTATGTGGTTATCCCTATCTGTTGCAGGGTCTGCAATAATGGATTTCTGACAGGTTTGATCTGGATAGGGCAGTTTTACAGAGATCTTTATGCAGGATGCCTATTGTTGCATGAGAGGAAGGGGTGTTGACTTATTTTGTGTGTCACATTAGCCTTTTTGAGGGGTTTATAAAAACGAAGTAGAAGAACGTACCTTATATCTTTTTCACATCTCTTACCATGTTCTCTCGTGGTTTGTATCCTAACGTCGGTGCACCTAGAGCAAAAGCTTTCTCATGCATAGAACCGATGCAAGTCTTATTTCTCTGGACAATTAGAACTTTATTCAGTTTAACGGTCAAATATTTAATCCCTGTTGTTCTCATCCTTAGAAGGAGAGTGGGAATTTTTTTATCAATTTATCTGCCATACATCGCTATCTCTCTAATCACTTCCACGAGAAATCTTCCATCTTCTCAGAATAACTGATGACTGTTGAACTCCCAGACTCAAACTGAACTCTAACTCTCTAAGCACGTGTGTGCTCCTTCCTTTTTATATTTTGGGATGGGTTTTGTGGGTGATCTCTGACTGGATGCATCTGCAGCAAGTGTATTGCCAGGTTTGATAGGTTTTAGCCTTTTGCCCCCTATCGCACTAAACGATATCACTGCTGAATTAGAGAACAGATTGAAAAGAGACACTGTGTATAAAAACTGTTTTTATCAAAGAAAAGAACATATTTACCTAGAATGTCAACATTAAATCATATAGAAGCACAGCTAAAGGAAAATGCCTTTACTCAAGAAGGTAATTTAAATCGACACAAAAGAGAAAAACCATACTCTTGTGAAATGTGTGAGTCTTCATTTACACAGAAGTCGCACTTAGAAATTCATAGGAGAATACACACTAAGGAACGACCATATTCTTGTGAAGTGTGTGGCACTTCTGTTACACAAAAGCCCAAGTTAAAAGACCACATGAGAATGCACACAGGAGAGAAACCATATTCTTGTGAAATATGTAGTAAGTCGTTTTCACAGAAGAGTAACCTAAAGCAGCACGTAAAAACGCACACTGGGTTGAAACCGTTTAGCTGTGAAGTATGTGGCTCTTCTTTTACACAGAAGCAGCATTTAGTAATGCATTTGAGTAAACACACTGGAGAGAAGGCGTTTTATTGTGAAATATGTGGCGTTTCTTTAACACAGAAGTCGAAATTGAAAAGCCATATGAGGATTCACACTGGTGAGAAGCCATATTCTTGTAACATGTGTGATAAATCATTTTCCGAAAGATGGATCTTAAACCAGCATGTACGAACACACACTGGAGAGAAACCATACTGTTGTGAAATATGTGGATGTTCGTTTAAACAAAAATCTAATTTGAAAAACCATATGCGAATACACACTGGAGCAGAACCATATTCTTGTGACATTTGTGGTAAGTTATTTTCACAGAAAGGTAGTCTAAACCAACATATCAAAACACACACCGGCGAGAAAGCATTTTGCTGTGAGCTGTGTTCGTCTTCTTTTACACAGAAGCAGCATTTACTTGTGCATTTGAACACACATACTCGAGAGAAGCCATATTCTTGCGAAGTTTGTGGGTCTTCTTATACACAGAAGTCAAGGTTGAAAAGTCATCTGAGGATACATAGTGGAGAACTGCCGCATGTTTGTAATGTGTGCGATAAATCATTCTCAGAAAGATGGGTTTTAAACCAACACATGCGAGTACACACTGGAGAGAAACCATTTTCTTGTGAAATATGTGGAAAACCATTTTCGCAGAAAAGTAATCTAAACCAACATGTCAAAAGACATTCAAGATAGCAAGCATACCCAGTGAACCAAGTGCAAGTGAAATACAAACGATTGCACTGAAAGGGACGGCTAGAATCCTGAAAAGATCTCTTGGTTGGACTCACTAAAATAGGGGTAAATGCCAGACATCTGGTTGGATGTCCCACCCCCTAGAAGAAAAAGTTTAAGAGAAAACGAAAAAAAAAAAGAGAACTCGAATGCCAACTAGACACTATCCTCGAGTGTCTAAGGTCTCTCTGTACAGGGATTTGTCCAGAACAACATGGCATGAGGTTACATTTACCTAGAAGTAAACCCTGACCAAGTATTCAAAATCACATAGTATTCGCTACCCAAATAAGATCTCACTATGACTAACTCACATTTTAAGAAGAAAAATGCATCTTTCTCCAAGTGATGTTACCTCAAGTAGCAGCACAAGCTGGATACTCCACCAGACTAGATTAATTCTTGTCTTTGAATCTAGTAAGACTAAGAGACCAAAATAAAAGATATACTACAACGTATAAAAATGGTTATTTAGAGAGAGGAAAATTATGTTCTGAACTTCTTTACTAACTCAGTGTTTGAGAGATAAAGAACTTAAATGGAACATTTGAATATGTATGTATCTCATATAGAGTTCAAGTGTTAGCCTCAGGTTGTGACCCCCTTGATTTCTGAGAACTTCAACTGAAGTAAAATAAAACAAAAAAGAGTATACATTGACTGTTTTAGCAGAATGCTGAGAGTTAATGAAGCCACACCATCCTGGCTGACGGAGAGGGACACCAGCTTCATAGCCAAGACAAAGGGGACACAACGCTTAAATAAATACTGACCAATATGCTGTTTAACAACCATCTACGAGCTCTTCACTGGTCTTGTAACCGAGGGTATATATGACCATGTATGGGGCCTACCTTGAAAAAGAGCAGACAGGATGCAAGAGAAAATGTCTCAATACCAATTGCCACCTATTGACCAACAAGACCATCTTAGAAGACTGTAGGAAGAGGCAATAAATTTGAGCATGGCATGGATTGATAAAGCATTTGACAGCAACACTCATGGTTTCTTCAGTGCCTTGAGTTATACAAAATCCACCCTATTCGACTGTTATTTAAACGAAGTGCCTTCAATAAGTTCCCAGACTTATTTATACAAGCATTTAAAATTGTCATAAACACTTGAAAATTTGGTATGTTATTGCTATACATCTAATGAGATGACTGACCAATTTTTATGATTTCAGGTTCAAATGAACAGTGACAGCAAAAATTGGAGTACACCCTACTAAAGCCTGATTGTCACAGCTGGTGAATGTCAACAATGTAATCTGGACGTGAGAAGACTTTAAAAGAACGTTATGCAATAAAATTTTGTTTCAAACTTGGAAAAAATGCCACAGCAGCATATAGAATGATCCAGACTGCTTTTTGATCATCTTGCATAAATCAAGCATTCATTTTTGAAGGCATAAGAGATTCAAGAAAGGCAAGGAGTCTGTGAGGGATGATGAGAGTTATGGGAGGAGTAAGGAAGCCAGAACAATCAACACGGCAAAAGACATTCTAGAGAGAAGAGCTCGAATGACTACTACACTGTTATATATAGGCTGTTACTTACACACACTCAGGATGCTTTTGTTCAGGCTCAAAAGACAATAGCTATGCACTGTAAGGGTAACTGCCTGAATCGGCACTGCTTGAGTCCAGTGACAAGGAGAAGTGCTAGATGACTGGAAGCAACACCTGGAATTCACAAATGATCACCCATTTTAGTGCTGACTAGGCTCAACATTGCTTAACTGGTGGTATCTGGTGGGAACCGGTGTGCCAATGTGATTATGCCATATTACACACACACACACACATGTATTTAATTTCATTAAATAGACGTTTTTTCATCCATTAATTTCGCTTTTTTTTAACTCCTGAATAATGGTCTTTAATTCTGGCAGGAACTGGCTAATGTAATCGCCATATTTGTTGTAAGTCCAAGCACTTTCCAATCCTTCTTTATTGCTTTAGGCCAGCTAGATTAATCTATCCTTTACGATGAATCCAAATGGATTTAAAAGTACTCGAACTCATAACAAATATGGCGATTACATCAGCCAGTTCTTGCCAGAAGTGAAAACCATTTTTTGGAAGTTGGAAAGCATCTAAACAGACTTAAAACATCTATTTTATGTAATGATATATATATATATATATATATATATATATATATATATATATATATATATATATATATATATATAGTAGAAACGATAATTAATAAAAACCTGAAGAAAGTGCTCAATACTATTGTAGGGCAAGTATGCGGTGATAAGAAATAAAACGTATATATATATATATATATATATATATATATATATATATATATATATATATATATATATATATATAATGTTTTTTAATACAAAACCTAAACCTAGCAACAACTGACCAGGGGTATAAAAAAAACATCTCTAGACAACACCTATATTGTGATTGAGATCTTCAATAGAAAATATGCTGAAGCGTATTTTCTATTGAACTTTATTATGTAGTAGAGCTGACATCTATTTAATGTAGCCGCCTTCAGCCTCATTTTACAAGGTGGAATGATAAATTTGTTGCTCAATAGAAAATATGCTCCAGCTTTAAATTTTGCTTGTAGTCAATTAGCAAAATTACATCATAATCATCATCTTCAGCAGCACTTGTATTGACACTTGTATCGACTATCATTCTGGTCAGATTGGACCAGTTTCCTCCTGAGCACACACCGCATCTCAGGCTCTTACAGTTCAGTTTCGCTAATCTTGAGCCAGGTCGACCGATGTGGCTAGCCAATGTCAGTTTCATCGCCATTACTTCCAAAGTAACCTACTTCTGGTCAGGTCTTCATTTATCTTTATTTCTTGCAAGTCCATTCATATCAATTCCTCTCAGGTTTTCCTTGGCCTTGCCCTGTGTGCTGGACCTGCTACCTCAACTCTTCTATATCTATTAACCCAAGAACTCGCATCTATTCTTTCAACATGGCCATACTATCAAAGTCTCCTGTTCTGCGCACATCGGTCTATAATGTCTAAATTTAATGTGCTCATCTGAAATAAAGCCTGTTTTTAAGACCCATTGCAGCTTATGGAAAATTTGGAGTCTTGAAGTTTACATGTGTTGATATATGTGTAAGTTAATCAAAGTGTGATTTCAGATATCTTTATCTAAATATTAATTTACTTGTCCGTACGTTTGGTGTCACAAAAAAAATCATCATCACAAACATTAATTAATGAGAAACAAATTACCCCCTTTACAGTCGATCTATATCAGTTTAAAATAAAAACCATTTAATCTCCAATAGTTTTCAAAAGAAAACATGACTGTCTGTTTACGGTTATTTTATTTTTATATGATTTTATATTTTATTTTTATATAATTTTTTATTTTATTTTATATAATTTTTTATTTTATTTTTATATAATTTTTTATTTTGTTTTTATATAATTTTATTTTATTTTTATATAATTTTTTTTATTTTATTTTTATTAAAAAAAGGTCATGTTAAGAGGAGACTGTAAGATTTTTTTATTTTAGTTTCTTTTTTATTTAAAAAAAAAAATGTGCAAGTGAATTGACATCTGTTCCTTTATATTTCATATTAAAAATATTCGGAAAAACAAACAAAAAAACAAAGCAATGTGTTGTCTTGAATTTTTTATTGTAAAAAGTTTAATTTTTTTAAAATCAATTGTTAACTTTAAAAAAGTTAAAACAAATTGCTAAAAAATTGTTTCAAACTCATTGTCATTTGTTTTTTTTTTAAATTTTATTTATAATGTATTCTAAAAATTTTAAACTACCATGGAATTTCTATGGGTTCTGCTTATTATTATTATTATTATTATTGCATTATTTTTTGATTTTCAGGTTTAAGGTAATTCTCCCTCACTTATTTCTTATCTCTACAATTATATAAATGCAACTGTGTGTAAGAAACAACGATAATTCAAAGTTAAATGAAATTTATTTTCTTTTTGTTGTATATTTATTCCATCAGTATTTACTGTTTATTCGGCCTCTACCTATATTTTTTATTTATTTATAGCTTAATGTTCTCAGCTTGAATGATAACTAGACCATTATATATATATATATATATATATATATATATATATATATATATATATATATATATATATACTAGCAAAAGTACCCGTCGTTGACTGGGTTCAAAAACAGCCTACAGAAAATAGACTCCGATTTATGAAAGTATGATAGGTTATGAAAAGGAAGGGTTGTAAAGAGATAGCTTCGAATTTGGGGGTATCAAAACCAAAGCAAAATATGATGAAAGTAAAAATAAAATAGATAAACCCCATAATTTATTGTACCATACCTGTTCACACTGAAACACTTACCACAATATTCTGTGGATCTATATTCAAAAACCTTGTTAAACTTTGTGACATATTTCCATTCTATGGAGGTCAGGTGCGAACGAACACCCCATAATTTTATTGTACCCTATTTCTTCAAACTGAAACAATTATCAAAGTATACTTATGCAGATAGATATGAAAAGTCTTTATGAAAGTTTGTGCCTATTTCCATTCTATGGAGGCCAGGTGCAAACGTAGACCCCTCAATTTTATTATACCATCCCTATTAAAGTTAAAACATACTTATCAAAGTATTCTTATGTACATCTATATCAAAAATACTTGTAAACGTTTTTTTTTTAATTTTAGCATCTTTTTATTTCCATACTTTGTGAACCAGGCACGAATGCACACCCCACAATTTTAATGAACCACCATTCTGCCAGATCAAACATACCCATTCCTGTGTCTCGATACATCTATCATTATATGTAATCAGTTTTTTAAAATAGTCAACCATATAGGAGCCTATTCGTGACCACACACACACACACACACACACACACACACACACACACACACACACACACACACACACACATTCAGCTTTATATTATATATATTTATATTTATTTACTTATTATGGCAGTAGAGTTTAGTTTCCTAAGAAGTACATCCAATGAAACAACGTGTCTACCAAAAAGTGCTCAATGAATAAACAGAGCAGGTATATTAAATTTATTTATACAAACATTGATGGCTACATATGTGCATACATATTTCTGTAATCACCCTTATTGGGGAGATTGCGTCTTCAGGCCA